>NW_026125281.1:29635000-30273750 GCF_943737965.1 Phodopus roborovskii
TGAGAATTTTTGCATCTATATTTATAGGGTAAATTGGTCTGCAATTCTCTTTCTTCCTTTGTTCTTTATGAAGTTTTGGCATGAGAGTAACATTTATCTTATAAAAATTTTATCTTATACTGCTGCCCACTAACAATTTGAGCTTTCGTGGAAAGGCTACCAAAAATGCCCTTCCCGGATAGTGAGATCAACTACTAACTTATCCATGGAGCCCTCATCTAATTCCTGTTGGAAACAGGAGCAAACACCCATACCTAAACACTGAGTCGAACTAGAACCCAGATGCAGATGGAGAGGACAAGACCAGGCTGCAGAAACACATAGAGACAGCTGACCCGAACAAGGAGGAGCTAATGGGCCCCCAGACTGATAGCTGGGAAGCCAGCATGGGACTGACTCAGGCCCCCCTGAATATGGGTCTCAGCCAGAAGGACTGAGCAGTCTAAGGGACCTCAGACAGTGGAGCCAGGATGTATCCCTGGTGCACAAAAGGACATTGCGAACACATCCCCCATGGAGGGATAACTGCCTTAACCTAGAGAAAGGAGAGAAGCCCTAGACCCTACTTCACATGACCTGTCAGATCTACATGACCCCTACTGGATGGCATTCCCCTACATATGGAATTGGGGTGGGGGGATGGGAGGGGAGGGTGGTTAGGGTGCATGTGAGAGGGCAGAATGTGTAAAAGTGAGGGAGGGAGGGAGAGGGAACTGGGATTGACATGTAAAATAATAAATTAAATACAAAAAATTATCTTTTAAAACATATTGGGCAATGTTCCTTCTGTTTCTATTTTGTGCAAAAGTTTGAAGAGTATTGGCATTAATTCTTCTTTGAAAGTCTGGTAGACTTCTGCCGTAAAACCATGTGGCCCTGAGTGTATTTTGGTTGGGATAGTTTTAAATGACTACCTCTATGTCTCTAAGGGCTTTATAGCTATGCTTAATTTGCTTGTCTAATCTTGACTTCACTTTGGTAATTGAGAAATTTGAGAAAATTTTCCATTTATTTTAGATATTCTAATTTGAAGCAGAACAGATTTTTAAATTTTAGCCTTATGATTATCTGGCTTTTCTTGGTGTCTGTTGTTTCATCCCTTTTAATTTCTCAGTTCATTGAGTATTCTCTCTCACCCTTTTAGTTAGTTTGGATAAGGATTTGTCAGTCTTATTGGTGTTCTCAAAATATCAAGTATTGTTGTATGGATTCTCTATATTGTTTTTGCTTGTTATTTTATTGATTTTAGCCGTGAGTTTATTTCTTGTCATTGTCTATTTCTTTTGGTTGTGATTTCTTCTTTTTGTTCTATTGCTTTCGGGTGTTCTGTTAAGTTACTAGCATAAGACATTTCCAAGTTTTTTTAATGCTGTGAATTTGCCTCTTAGAACTGCCTTTATTATGTCCTATAAGTTTGGGTATTTTGTGTATTAATTTTCATGGAATTCTAGAAAGTCTTTAATTTCTGTCTTGACCCATTTTTTTTTCAGTCAGTAATGAGTTGTTTGGTTTCCATGAGTTTGTAAAGTTTCTCTTGTCTCCATTCCTAGCTGACACTTAGGAAGGGGAAGGGATGGAGGGAGGAAAACAGGTTGTTCAATCAGGATCTGCTTAGTCCATTGAGAATGGCAGCAGAAAAGGAGGGAAGGCTGTACTACATACTCAGCTGCAGGCTGGGTAATGACACTTAGGGGCTGGACTTCAAGAAAAGCAGAGGGAGGTGAAGATTTTCAGTTAGCCTGCTGGCTTCCCTGGTTAGTGTTCCCTGTGGATTCTCAGGGAGCGCCTGTTGGGGTTGGGGTATGGAATGAAGCAATTAAAGGGGGAGGGATATCTGTCATTGTATTGATCTTAGTTCCTCTGGCTGGGCTAAGATGAAACCTCAAGGTGTTTCTGTTTGTATTTCACTAATTGCTAAGGGTGGTGATCACATTTTGGAATATTTCTGAGCTATTTCTGTTTCTCTCATTTCTTTCTTTCGAACTCTCCATTTAGCCCATTTTTAATTTGGGTTATTTGTTTTCTTGGTTTTGAGTTCTTTTTTATTCTAGGTATTAGTCCTCTGTTAGTTGGCAAAGATGCTCCATTACTCTGTGGGCTTCCTCTTCTTGCTTATGTCTTTGATCCATCTGTAGTTAACTTTTATTCAGGGTGATAGATACAGCTCTAATTTTATTCTTCTATACATCATGGACATCCAGTTTCCCCAGCACCATTTGCTAAAGATGTTGTCTTTTCTCTGATGTATGGTGTTTTTTTTCTTTTTTTGGCATCTTTGTCAAATATGTTTGCAGTTAAAAGCAGTTGTGTTTGGTGGCCTTGGTGTGGGGGATTTCTTATGGACAATGGTTTCTGTAAACAGAGGTAGTTTGACTTTCTCCTTTCCTATTAATATCCCCCTTTTTTTTTTCTCTTGCCTTCTTGCTTCAGCTAGCACTCCCAGCTCTATATTGAAAGGAGTGAGAATGGTGGATAACCCTGATTTGCTCCTGATTTCTTGTTTGATTGAGAAATACCCCCATAGGCTCATGTGTTTGAACACTAAGTCCCTACTTGGTCATGCTGTTTTGGAGAGGCTGTGGAACCTTTGAAGTTGATCCCTGGGAGCGGGCCTTGAACTTGAGCACCCCACCCTGCTTTCTGATTGATTTATATCCAATGCCATCAAGGACCTCCTGCTCCAGCCTACTTGCCATCCCCAACATGATTGACTGTGTGTTCCTGTAGCCAATATGACTGTAGCCAATATGAAACTGTTCTTTTTGTGTCCGTTACTACACTGTTGACGTAATAGAACACCCTGACAAAAAGCAACTTAGAGGAGAAAGTTTATTTTAGCTTGTGGTTCCAGAGAGATAGACCCGGTCCTGGTGGGAGGGCAATAGCAAGGAAAGCCCGGCAGCAGGAGCAGGAAATGGGTTGTTGACATTTCCATCTGGACACAGGATGTAAATAAAGGGAACAGGAAGTGGGGTGAGGTTTTAAAGCTTCAAAGCCCTCCCATCATGTGGTCTTCCTCCATCAAGGCTCTGCTGGCTAATGGTATCATAGACACCTCCAGTAGCTCCACCATTTGGGGATTAGGTGTGCAAAAAAATACATGAGATTCTGGGGGAACTTTCACTTCTAAAACACTTTAGTCCTTTAAGTTACTTGTCACATTTTGGGTCATGGCAACAAGACAAGTATCTAGTAAAATTTCCATCAGGATTTGACTTAAAAAAAAAAAAAAAAAAAAAAAAGCAGCTCAAAGCTCTATCCTTAAGTGCTTGGCTGGTCTTCCAGAAAGGTACTTTACAAAAGCTGCTGTGAGGTTTTCTTTCACCTGCACCAAAAGCTACAATAAATAAATAAATGAGTAAACATAAAAATAGTCAGCATTAAGGAAAGAGGATAGATACATGCATATGAAATCAGCTCAAGTAGCCCAACACAATGTGAATGGCAATGTGCTTAGTAAACAGGAAATAAAGGGCTGGGTTCCGTAACAGATCGATCCCAACTGGTCATCATTAAATTTTATCTGGCCCATCGCCAAGCTGTTTGTGCTGTCCTGGCAGCTGTGGGCTTTAGGGGGTGAGGAGTCAGGGCAGGAGGCCAGGAGCAGGCGGAAGTGGGAAGGCAGCCTATAAGCAGCAGATCCTGGCCCCTTGCCCTTTTTCGCTTGGTGTCCTCTGTGAGTCATTTAATTTGGAGAAGAAAAAAAAAAAAAAAAAAAAAAAAAAAAACCTCCTTTAGCATGAAGGCTAAAATAATAAGCAAGAAAAGAAATAGTAAGAGAATACTGGGTTTCAAGGAAGCTTATTTTTGGTGATATTTGGGTGTTTACCAAAGAAGCAATGATACTTTTTTCCTTAAAATTCTGATAATCCTCTGCCAATTTTTAACAAGGATGGAAAATGAAAGACTATCTAAAAATAATTTTCAATATTTTAAAAAAAATTAGAATTTTATTTTATATTCCAACCAGAGTTCTCACTCCCTCCCACTCCTCTCATTCCCCCCTCACCTCCCTGCTAGCCCATCCCCAGTCCACTCCTCCTCATGGAGGGCTCTGATGAGTTTGAAATAAAGATCCCCCCCCAAAAAAAAGGTATCAAAGAACTTAGCAAAAAAACAAAAAAACAAAACAAAACAAAACAAAAAAACCAACCGAACAAACAAACAAGAAACCTCCAAGCTGTATGTGGTAGCATAAGTTCCAGCACTTATGAGGTTGGGTGCTTAACCCTGAATAAAGATGGACTTGGTAGCATAGGCTGTAAGTCCCAGCACTTAAGAAGTTGGAGTCTGAGGCTGAAGCTGGACTTGGTAGCATCAGCTGGTAAGTCCTAGCACTTAGGAAGCTGAAACATGAGGGAAGTTTGAAATGTTTATTATTTATTCTTGGACAAATGTAGATGTAAGCAATGCATTTTGATTTTAGCTACCCTACTCCCTGCACTTCTCCCCTCTGAGTCCTCCACAACTACCCCCTCTCAAGGAACTCCTTTCCTCTTTTATCCTGCTGAGTCCATTCAGCACTGTCCCCACATGTGCACAGGAGTCGGGCATGGTCAACCTACCAGGAGCTACACCCCTAAAAAAAGAGCGACTCTCCCCCTCCAGTGGACATCAACTGGAGTAGCTCCCCAGTCCAGGGATAGGGCCTCCTGTGTTCTTCCCATTTTGACTTTATGCAAGTCTTATAACAAAACCCACGGTTCCTGTGGGGTCATGAGTGCAATGACGCTGTAATGCCCAGAAGATACCAAGGTGCAGCAGCCCTCCCTGACATCTGACCCTTGCTTTCTGCCACCTCTTCACAATGGTCCCTGAACCTTTGGGGAATGGTTCAGACCATTAACACAACTAACTAATGCAGATACAACTCTTCAAAAGTGCCACCACATAAAGAAAAGAGAACGTTGGAGTAAGGACTGTACCCTGGATACTTGAGTTTCTGGCTTGAGTTTCCTGGCTTTGGGTTCCACCCATCCGAGAACTACAGAAGTGAAGTTACCAGACTTTTAAGTTAAATGTGTAAGTTGTATCTTAGTTATGGTTTCTATTGCTATAAAGAGGCACTATGATCACAGCAACTCTTATACAGGAACTCATTTAACTGGTGGCTTATAGTTCAGAGGTTTAGTCTATTATCATCTTGGCAGGGTGTTGTTGGTTTCTTTCCTGCCAGGACCCAGCAGCTGCCTTGCTGCAAATAATAAACACATGGAAGCTATATTAACTATTAAATTGTTGGCTGATGGCTAGGGCTTCTTATTGGCTAGCTTTGTCATTATTATTATTATTGTTATTGTTATTATTTTGGTTTTTGAAACAAGGTTTCTCTGTGGCTTTGGAAGCTGTCCTGGAACTAGCTCTTGTAGACCAGGCTGGCCTCTAACTCACAGATATCTGCCAGCCTCTGCCTCCCAAGCGCTGGGATTAAAGGCGTGCACCACCTATTAACCCATAACTACTAATCTATGTGTTTTTCATGGCCTTATCTTACTGGAGAACACCTGGCACATCCTATCCTCCTGGTTCCTCTATGGTGTCTCTTTCTGCATATCTTTCCCAGAATTCACCTCTTTTTCCTGACTCTACTGACTAATAGCCAGTGTTTTATTCATCAGCCAATAAGAAAAAGGACAGAAGGACAACCCCCATCAGCAGGACATGGTGGCAGGCAGACAGTATTAGAGCGGAAGCTTACAGTCCTTTATCTTGATCCACAGGCAACTGGAAGTGAAATGAACTAGGCATAGCCTGAGCATAAGAGACCTCAAAGGCTATCTCCACAGTGACACACTTCCTTCAACAAGGCCACACCTATTTCAACAAGGTCACACCTCCTAATAGTGCTATTTCCTGTGAGCTTATGGGGATGAATTACAATCAAACTATTACAGGTTGTGTTATCATGGGGAAGTAAATGAATAAGTAAATATTGAAAGTCTATCAGAATCATCTGCTCTCTTCAAATCTTCTACTGTAAGTCTAAATAATGCACTTGTCAATCATGTGTGAGACTTTGGGTTTAAGCCTCAATGATGATAAAGATCTTCCAGTGAGGTCTCAATGGTTGTAAGAAACTCAAGACCTTGATCTGCATCGGTGTATAAGCTGAAACTGCATAGACCACCTATCACTGCTGTTTTAAAGGAACGGAAAGTCTTAGTTTTTCTATTGATTACCTTGTCATTCTGAATAAATGACACAACTAAATCAGACACAACTCTTTCAAAAGTAGTACCACATAAAGAAAAGAGGAAGTTGGGGAGTGGGTAATGGAGCCTGGGTCCTCACTCTGGCTTGAGTTTCCTGGCTTTGCATTTTACCCATCCTGGAGCCACAGAAGTGAAGTTAGCTTAGAAAACAAAGATCTAGGATGACTCATCTCTCATCCCCATAATACTTCTCTCATATTTTCCCCAAGTACTGACAACCTTTATTAATGCTAAGTTTTTCAGTAAATGAAGAAAGTTTCAGAAAAAGAAAGGCTGAAATGAAAACTGTACAATCAGGGTAGGTTTTATATGTGTTTCAATATATTTCTTTTAGGCATCTGCCAATTTGGCTTGCAGCTTTATGAGGTTGTTTTAACCTATCTTAGTGACTTTAGTTTATGTTCCCATACTAAATATATTCGAAATTGTTCACTGGAAGGTAAAGAAGATCTGCATTCAAGTCTCTGCTTTTTAAGCCACTTGCTGAGAATCTAAATCTGGGTAAATCACTGCATCACTTTAGGCTTTTCTCATGGCTGGTAACCATTTAAAAAGTTAAACTAGAATGATCTTGAAGGCTCTACAGTGACATTTTGCATTGGAGAACCTCAATTACAGATCTTCAACTTGTTTTAATAAATATTAATAATATTCATCCATTTGCATAGTATTTTATCACTCACAAAGTGCTTTCACTTATATGATCTCTTTTAAATTTCTCCAGTGTCTATGAATTAGGCACATTTTGCAGAAGTGCCAACAAGCTCATAGAAGTTCTAACTTATCCAGGATCACAGGTTACTGAACATGGCAATGCTGGACAGACAGCTCTTCCTGCTCCCGAGTTCTTTTCATTTTCTACCTATTGCGCACAGTTTCTTCAAGTTTATGGTAATGTGGGAACATGATTAGTTGTTACTGAATTGTAAAGTAATTCATTACCATTTTCAGAGAGCTCTTTTGATTTGGAGGTGGAGAACTAGGCATCATTGACAGCTCTGACACTATGATGTAGGCAAGTCTTCTAATTTCAGAGCCTTGTCCAGGTCTGCCTGTGAAAAGGGGATTTGGACTATATGATCTTGGGGCTTTTTCTTAGTGGCTTTCTTCTTGCTTAAAATTCTGATTTTCTTATTAATTACTATGACTATTTTTTATTAACATCATGAAATATTAATATTAATTTTTATTAGTGGTATGATGCTGAACACATAGACTAAGACATTACCAAAGTGGCTATGATTCATGCTCTTTGGTCATTAGCATATTGAAAATCACAAACTGCCATTACTGCCTGCTTTTCAAGAAATGAGCTCATTTGAGATTTCACATAGCCAAACTTGGTGGTAGTGCAGGCCTATAATCCAAACTACTAGGGAGTGTGAGGGTGAGCCAGGAAGGTTGCAAATTCAAGTCCTGAGTAGGGTCCAGAGTGAGTTCAAGTGTAGTTTGAGAAAACTTGTCTCCAAATAAAGAGTAAAAAGAACACTAGGTATTGTAGAGGACTTGTGTAACATGTATAATGACTTGGATTCAATGGCTCAATCTCAATTACACACCACACACACACACACACACACACACACACACACACACACACATACACAGGCATGCACACACAAACAGGCACACACACAGGGGTATACACACACACAAGCGCACACACACGGGCATACACACACAAACACACACATAGGCGCGCGCACATACAGGCACACATACAGGTACACAAACACAGGCACACACACACACATACCACACAGGCACACATACAGGTACACACACAAACAGGCACACACACAGGGTCACACATATACACAAGCGCGTGTGCACACATACACACACACTCACACACAGAGACACACACAGGTACATACAAGCACAAAGGCACACCCACACATACTCACAGGCACATGAAGGCACACAGACACACACAGGAACACACACACAGGAGAGGGAGGTGTGGAGTTGCAATTTTTAGGAAATATTGATTAGAGAGAACAACTACTTGAAACTAAAGATAGAAAATTAAGAGGGACTCGTTGTAGGGACATTTTCACTTTGAAGGATGTCTTTGCCTCCCTCTTATATGATTTATGGTCACGCAACCCTATGATCCCAAAAGGTATCTAACTGAGACATTTCATTTTAAGATGAAGAAAAGCCACTTGAGAACAGTGGTGGGGAGGATACTTCAAAAGGTCAGGACAAAGAGGAGTTTTGAACCTGCTGCTGCTGTGCCCGCCTCCCCACTGCAGCAGAACATTGTACCATTTGAAACTAACATAGATGGATCATAACCAACTTGCTGAGCTGGTGACTTTATGCACAATTAAGCCTTGTTGGGCCTTTATTTTTAATAGTGCCGTTATAGCGTGGGAGGCTTTTCAGCTCTGAAACACATTCCATTTAGAACTGGGCATTAGTTCACTCACTAAATCAGGCCACCACTAACTGATAAGCATCACTCTTTGGCCTCACTTTTGCCCCTGCCCAGAAAAGAAAGTATGGCCCTTGGGAAAGGAGATTTGCCTGAGCAATGATAATTCCACTTAGTTGCAGAAATGAAGCTTTGCTCTGAGTGTTTCTTTTCCTTAAATATGAAGCTGTCTACTTTGCAAGCAGTATTGTAAGGGATATTCAAAAGAAAACTTCAGAGTCCCAGGTTTCAATCCCTATCACCAGACCCCAATACATACTCCAAAAAAGTAAACAATGGCACCAGCTACATCTTTGAAATAGAGTAGAAAGGAAAGAGATTAAGATGCATATAGAAATTCATGCACCAAAAATACATAAACACAAATACTGAAAGCAGCAGTTAGTAATGATAAAAAATAAAACTGCATTCTTAGTGATGTAACCCAGACCCGGAAAGACAAATATGCTATGTACTCACTCGTAAGTGGATATTAGGCATAAAGCAAAGGATAACCAGCCTACAGGCCACAACCCCAGAGAGAGAGAGACATCCATAGATCAGCCTAAGAAGGGGAAAAAGACAAGATCTCCTGAGTAAACTGAGAGCTTGGGGGCAGCCAGGAGGGTGTAAGAGGAGAGGGGAAGAGGGAAGGGGAGTGGGGAAGAATGTATAGCTCAATTAAAAAAGAAATTTGAAAAAATAAAAGTGCTCGATGTCCATGAAGAGTAGACTAAACAGTGGTTTATTTACATCAGAATAAGTCACGAAACTACCACTACACTCAACAACATGAATTGTTCTCACCAATCTGGTGCTGAAAGAAATTGAGTCAAACAAAATGGAAAATGTGTATGACTGCATGTACCCAAAGGTCAAAACTTGGCAATGTTAATCTCTTGTGTTAGAAGTCAGAACAAGGCCGGAGAGATGGCTCAGCAGTGAAGGGTACTTGCGGTTCTTGCAGAAAATCCAGGTTCAGTTTCTAGCACACACTTGGAATCTAACCACTATCTATCACTCCAGTTCTAGGAATCTGACAGCCTCTACTTATTTTCACTTGTACCAGAAATGTTTGTGATGCACACATTCAGGCTGCAGGGTCCAGACCCTCACCCAGCCCCCTGCTTTGTCAGTCATGACAGGCTGCAGAAAAGACCCAGCAAGATGTAGACCCCTGACTCAGCAACATGTGCTGAGCCCTGGTGCTGAGCATTAGGAAGCAACTGCCAGATACCCTCCATGTGGTAAGGAACCAATCATAAGTTAGCTGGATGTGCTTTACTGATAACTCTGGAATGCAGAGCTTAGCAGCCACCCTGGGAGGGCCTCTAGGCATAGAAACCTTTCTGCAGCTACAGTTGACCAGTCAACACAGGACAGGCTGCCCAAGCCCGGAAATGTACTAGTCCTGAGACTGTTGCTATGTAACTAGCAATCCCCAAACACTCCCCTTCCTCTACCCCAATACATGCCCTGCCCCACTGCTGCTTGGAGTCCCCCCTACTCCACCACTGTGTCGGATGGATGGAGGACCTGAGTTAACTCGAAAATTAAAGACTCTTTGCTTTTGTATAGGATCTGGTCTCTTGGTAATTTTGGGCGTTCAGAATCTGGGCACAACAAGGCAAAACTCTCCTTTTTAAAAAAAAGTCAGGGTAGCCCAGTGATGGTATGATGGGAGATGTCATTCTGTATATATGTTTTTCTTATTGTTTAATGAATAAAGCCCTGTTGGCCAATAGGAAAGCAAGATAGGCAGGACTAGAAGACAATGAGGATTCTGGGAGCTATAGTAGAGAGGAATCAAGATGTAGGACTTGAGAGAAGAGGTCCAGTAAGATAAGACCACGTGGAAACACTTAGATTGTAAGAAATGAATTAATATTTAAGACAGAGCTAGCCCCTAAGAAATGCTAGTAACAGGTCAACAGTTTATAATTAACATACTGTCTCTGTGTGTTATTTTGGGACTGATGTGACTCTGGGACCAGGCTGGCAGAAAACTGCTGGTAACAGTGGTGGTGGTTGCTTTTAATCCCAGCACTCAGGCAGTAGGGGCAGGTGAGTTCGAGGTCAGTTTGGTCTTCAGACTGAGTTCCAGTACAGCCAGGATTGTTAAACAGAGAAATCCTTTCTACAAAAGAAAACACACACACGCACACACCCAAAAACATCAGGATCCTTTGGAGGAGGGCTAATGGGAAGACTCAGGAGGATATACGAGGGCTTCCTCATACTTCCTCATAATCTGATTTTGATCTGAGTACTGATTGCATGAACATGTTCCCATTTTTTATTCAACTACACAGTTGCTTTTTGTGTCACTTTCCTCTTCATTTTCTCTTTCCTCTGTCTTTTTCTTCTTTGAAGACAGGGTCTCATGCACTTAGCCCAGGACAGCATTGAATTTGTAGTTGAGGTTTACCTCGAAACTCTGATCCTTCTACCTGTGTCTCCCAAGTCCTGGGATTGCAGGTACACAATCACTACATACAGCTTTTGTGTCTTTTTCTGAATGTATTTGTCTTAATTAGGCTTTCTATGGTCAAGAAGAAAGTCCTTGACCACTGCAATTCTTATAAAGGAAAACATTTAATTGAGGGTGGCTTGCTTACACTTTCAGAGGTTTAGTCCATTATCCTCATGCATGGCAGCCTGTAGGCAGACATGGTGCTGGAGAAGTAGCTGAGAGTCCTACAACTGGCAGGCAACTGGAAATGGTTTCTGACACTGGGAGTAACTTAAGCATAAGAGGCATCCAAACCCACCCCCACAGTGACATGTGTTCTCCAACAAAGGCACATCTCCTAGGTGTTACTCCTTTTGGGGACCATTTTGTTTCAAACCACCACAGTATTTTATGTTTCAGTTAGAAATCATACTTCATTTTTGAATGAGAAACCTCTGTAGTTTAAACAGGGTTTGAATTGTTTACAGGCATTAATTGAGGTCTTATCAGGATATACAAAAAGGTCAGGATTTTATTCTTATTTTTACTTTTTAATAAATGGACATAATTCTAACTCAAGTTTTATTTTATAATAAATTCAGATGTACAGACACCTAGTGGTGAATAAATTGAGATGTACACCTTTCTGTTAATAAGATGGAAAGCCCTTCCTGCTGCCCTGGAACTCACTGAGATCTCCCTGCCTCTGCCTCAGTAGTTGGGACTAAAGGCATGCACCACCCCAACCAGCTCCCATATTCTCTTCCTAATAAGCAGTTCACCAAGTACTAAATTGAAAGATGAAAATTTAGTTTGAATTCCTTGATAAAAATTTTACTTTTGTATAGTTTACACTATATACCATAAATCATTCACTTTATATCCTGGTCTGAATGAGATGCCTCCTATATTCTGGGGCATTTGGATACCTGGTGCCTAGTTGTTCTTTTTAGGGGGGTTAGGAAGTATGGCTTTGCTAGAGAAAATAAATCACTGGGCTTGGCTTTGAGAGTTCAAAGACTCATGACATTCCCAGTTTGCTCCTTCTACTTCATGCTTGCACTTGGGGAAGTGCTCCCTGCCTGTAATTGTGTTAGATTCTTAACCATCTGGAACCCCAACCCCCCCCCCCCAAATAACCCTTACCTGCATGAATTGATTTGGTCATGATGTTTTTTTTTTTTTTCACCACAATAGACAAAGAAGTCATTGTGTATAAAAGTAACAAGTATACTTTCTGTTAACACGCATACTGTCTGTTTTCCTTCTTCAAGAGAAATTTGGAAATGATGAACATATTATTGAAAGTTTCCCATTAACGGGGCAGGAGGGGTGGCTCTTTCTGAGAACCTGTTCGATTCCCAGCACCCACATCTGACAGCTTACAACTGCTTGTCATTTCAGCCCCAGGGTATGTGTCCTCTTCTGGCACACACACACACACACACACACACACAAACACACACACACACACACACACACGCATAATAAAAAAAATTAAATACATCTTTTAAAAAGTTTTTCATTAATGGAACCCGTGTGAAAAGACAAATACAATGCCAACTAAAGAAAGGCTCATCTGAAAAGAAATGAATTGGCTAAGGGCAGACCTTTGACAGCAAGCATCTTCCTCAGAGGTAGCAGAGTCATGGCCTTGTGGATGTTAGGGAGACTATAAGCCTGCTGGGAAGAGTTGTTTCTGGGGCCCAAAGAGTTTGTTAACTAATTGGTGGATTGTGCCCCAGGGCACTCCAGTGCAGGAGCGCCTTTTGCCTAACACAGGAGTTGAGTAACTCGGAAGAAGGCCCATCAGGAGCATACTACCCGTGGAGGGCTGTCCTTAGAAGGACGAGTTCTGTGAAGGCTCTGCAGTCACCGCCAGTTTCTGCAACCAGGAGCAAAGAGGCCATTTATCGACAGACACCATCACCGGCTTTGCTTAGCAGCTCAAGCCGCCGGAGCAGTTCAGAAGCTGCCACCCCCGCCCGGCCCCTCCCTCCGCAGGCCCCTCCCTCCGCAGGCCCCGCCCCGCCAGGCCCCGCCCCGCGGCCTCGGTCTTCCTTCCGGGTCGCGGTGGGCCGGGCTCGCGGCGGCTGCAGCGCGGGATCCTGGGAGCGGCCTCTGGCTACCCACGCGGGCGGCTCGGGGCGAAGCCCTGCGCGCCGGTCCCGGACCCTGCAGGGTACGGCCCTTTCTTCCTCCCTCCCTCCTCAAGGTCTCCACGTCTGCTCGGCCGTGGGCGGGGCGAGCGGGGCGGAGGCCCCCGGCTCACGCCTGACCCCGGTGCTGCGCCGGCCCGGCCGGGACGGGACGTGAGTGCTGCCGCCTCCCCTCGCGGCTCTCCTGGACCTGGCGCGCGCAGCACGAGCTGCGGACTCGGGGGACCCCCCTCCTCCCTCTCCCTCCCGCGCCGGACGGTTCCTGTCCACGCAGGCCCATGCCACGAGATGCCAGGCTGCAGCCTTCTTTCCACCGTCAGGGTTGGGCCCAGCCGCTGGCCACTGTGTTTGTGGACGCGGGGGCTGGTTCTGCCTTTCTCGTGTTTTTCAAGTGCCCTCAGCTTTGGGGAACCCGTTGTCCTACCTGCTATCCGCAAAGGATTAGGAAGTTAGGTGGGCGAAGCCTGGGGTCAAGCTCTAGTCAGCTCTGATGGGATCCACCTGCTCCCTCTGCTCACCCCCCCCCCCCCCCGGGTGTAAGTTCGGAAGACAGGCACATTGCTCATCTTGCAAACTCTCATCCTACACGATACTGAGTAGAGGGTCCGCCCCTCAGAGCACCTTACCCTGGAGTGAATTTTTGGATGGAAGCACTGTCTAACTAGTGGGCCTGGGAGCCACCTTGTTAGAGGGTCTTAGTAGTTAGTCATTGAATTGCATTATTTCCCCACTTGAGTACCACTTTTTGAAACTCCTGTCCCACATTTTAACTCTTTTGAACCCTGATCTGTCTTTGATTTGAAAGTCGGAGAGGTGAGCGCATAAGATGGCTAGCACTTGTATTACAAATGATGTTTTTGCTTCCGAATTTATGTAGAAACGATCCCATCTTTCTTCAGCATGCCATCTCATTGCGCAGGCCTCTCAGTTTTGGCTTAGTATTTGCCATTTCCAGGGATCTAACTTTGGGATCCTCTTCGGTCTTTTCTTCATATGAATTGTGTATGAAGTTCCTCAACCCCCTTGGTTTGAAGTCTTCTTCAGTTTTTGGTGTGAGATTAAAAAAAAAAAAAAAAATACCGTACCTTTTTGGTTATTACTAGCGAACGACTTCGTCGTCATTTGTTGAATTCTGTTCTTTTTCTTCCTGTCAAGTACCTTATATGGTGGCCACTTGTTCCTGTGTATTCTTGAGACTTCCTGAAGTAGTGACCTACTTCCTGTGGTAATGCCATGCTGCTCGTGTTACTCCAGCTTTAAAATGTGTTCTAAAGTCTGATGAACTTAGTTTGGGTCGAGTTGGATGCCTTTCTCTTGTTTGTTCAGATGGAGCTCACTTTGTAGCCTTGGCTGGCTACTTAGAAGTCTGGTTGCCTCTGGCCCCTGAGTGTGGGTGTGGAAGGTGTACAACACCACACCCAATTGAATTCCTTTGTGTCTTGCTCCTTCCCCTAGAATGCCTTGCCAGTATTTTTTTTTTTTTTTTTTAAGTTTGTGCTCCCCTTGGTCAGTTGAATTAATGGCCAATATTAAATAAAGTTTCTGTTGCTCTCTCAGTTCAGCTTGTGCTCCCCACAATTGTACACAAACACTGATTCACAGTCTGTATGTCTGTTGACTTGTGTGTCTGTCTTTGTCAGTGGCATACAACATTCTGTGCTTGCTTTAGCCCTTCAAGCTCAGCACTCTCTTCTATGTCCCCTTGAGTCCCACTGTTTCATGGGGTATCCCAAATGGAGTCAATTTCCTGTGTTGCTGTAGTAGATATGAAAATAATAGATACTGCTTAGTATTTTGCCCTTTCCAGACATGTCTTTGTATAGATACGTAAGACATCTTACCTTTTAAAGGTCTTTTTGGTTCATTATTGTAGGAACAATCTAGGATTTTCAATCTTCTTTTGATATTTAGAAGACTACAGATTTATTTCTGTTTCAAGTGAAATTATAGGATTATTTCCATGTGTGAGTAGCCAGCCCTTCCTTGTTTCTTGTTTCTCTTTACTTGGTTCTAGTTAGTCCTTGTTTGAAAATATTAAGTGGAAAATTCCAAGCGTAAGGAGTTTTTTAAGTTTTATATCGTGTACCATTCTGAGTAGTGTGATGGAATTGTATGCCTTCTCTTTGTCTAGTCCATCTACACACTGTGTGCCCATTACATATTCAGTGACATACCTGGCCATGGCATCAGCTGTGTTCAAGTAACCCTTTTTTTTTTATTTAGCATTGCACAGTTTGGCTCAAGAGTACTAATGTTAGAAATTCAGGGTTAGGGTTAGGGTTAGTTACAGATGGTTGTGAGCTGCCATGTGGGTGCTGGAAATTGAACCCAGATCCTCTGGAAGATCATTTGGTGCTCTTAACTTGTGACCCATCTCTCCAGCCCTTCCTTCCTTTCTTTTTGTTAATTAAGTAAATATACTCTATTTTGCTATATAAAAATGGATAGCTAGTACTCAGTTAAAGTAAACTCATAGACTTAGTGTGGTGTTAACAATTGAGGATGATTTTTTGTTGTTGTTGTTTTCTTCTTCAGTCTCACATGCCTGGTTTTTACTATTTTAGTTTTGTGTGTGTGTGTGTGTGTGTGTGTGTGTGTGTGTGTGTGAGAGAGAGAGAGAGAGAGAGAGAGAGAGAGAGAGAGAGAGAAAGAGAGAGTCTCTATGCATTTGTGTGCTAGTGCTAAAAATTCAGGATTCTATTCTCTAGTCTTTTCTCTTTTTGTCCATGATGAGACAATGAAGAAGAAGGTTAAATGCAGATACTATATTGAGTATTGTAAGATAATTTGTCTTGTAGTCTGTGTCTATAAACACCTTCACTGTGCCAGACAGCACAGTGGGCAGGAGGAGGCTTTCCACATCCATTCCTCTGAAAAAACATCACTCATCCTCAGATATCCTTTGTTGTTTTTGCTGATGTTTTAATCCTGTTTTCTATTTGTTTAACCAAAACAAAGAAAAGTGTGATGGTGAAATGTTTTACAAGTTTAGAGGTGCTTATTAAAGAAATCAGGGCAATGACAGCAGATTCTGCAGAACTAACCTTTATTAAGTCTTCATTTTAATTGAGTGTAGTCTAAGCTCATGCTTCACTTTCTCTTGTAGATAGTGGGCTTCTCAAGAGCCTACTATAGTTCATACTCTATGAGATACCTCTTGTAGAAAGCAGGTTTCTCAAAAGCCTACTATAGTCCATACTCTATGAGATACCTCTTATAGAGAGTGGGCTTCTCAAGAGCTTACCATAGTCCAGATTCTATGAGACACCTCTTATAGACATTAGCATTCTGAAGAGCTTATTGTAGTCCAGACTCTATGAGACACCGCTTGTAGACAGCAGGCTTCTTTAGAACATACCATAGTCCAACACTCTTTGACTCACCTCCTTCCTTTTTTGAATACTTTGAATACTGGAGGAGAGTCTCCCTACTCCTTTTAAGTTTTACATCATGTGGATTCCTTTGTCTTTTTCCCTTAACTTCATTTGCCTGCATTTTCCAGAGGCTTCAAAACTGGGCAGGAGTTGTTTTTCTCCATTAGTCCATTTAAGAACTCCTCCTATGTATTCTATATTGGAGCTCTGTGTTTGTCAGTTTTTTGTCACTATAACAAAATAACTGAGACAAATTTAAGAAGAGGAAGGATTTATTTTAGAGGCTTTAGACATACTCAATTTGTCCTTGTTACTCTAGGCCAGAGCATGATAGAGCATGTGGGAGAGACAGCCTGTTGACTTCATGGAAGTTGGGAAGCATAGCAGGATTCAGGATCCCCATATTTTCTTCATGGCATTGTCTCTGATGACCACCTTAATTTATCTCACCTCTTAAAATCGATTGCCAGGCAGTGGTGGCACAAACCTTTAACCCCAGCCAGCACTTGCGAGGCAGAGGCCTGTGAGTTCAAGGCCAGCCTGATCTACAGAGCGAGTGCCAGGATAGGCTCCAAAGCTACACAGAGAAACCCTTCCTCAAAATAAATAAATAAATAAATAAATAAATAAATAAATAAATAAATAAATAAATCAAATATCTCCTATAGTAATTAGAGGCCAGCAACCAACATATAAGCCCTGCTGTGACAGGGACAGGCAACACTTAGCCAAATTATAGCAGGCCTTGGTGGAACTTTTTAAGAAAATCTTTTTTCTTAAGACATTTAAAAAATACTCTGTTTTAAATTATGCTTGTGTGTATTTTTCAATATGTGTATTTATGTGCACAAGTGCATTCATTATTCTTGGAGACCACAAGAGGTGTTGGATTCCCTGGAGCTGAAGTTACAGCTGGTTGTGAGCCTCCTGAGAGGGTGCTGGGAATTTAACTCCAGTCTAATGAGAACTTTTGCATTGTATATTTTTTTTTGTAGTTCTCTATAATCATCCTGAGATTTGGAGTGCTGCAGCTGTTTTGTATTGTATTTGAGAAAATAGCTTTCCTTTACTTCTCCAGTCTTATCTTTTGTGAATCTTTCTCTGATTTCAATCAGAGTCCCTTTCTGGCCAGTCAAGTCTCTTTTATGTATTCATGGGCTGCTTTTGTACTAACAGAAGTTGCCACTTTTTTACATTCTCTCTGAACAGTAAAATTTCAGTATGTATTCTAGTCCTTCTTGGATGACTTCAGGGAAGTTCAGTTTTTATTATCCATTTTCCTCCTTTTTCTTCATATCAAGATACAGAACTTTTTTTTTTCATATGAACCTCATCTTAAAGAATCCTTGGTTGCATTTTTCTGTTTACTTTAAAGTTGTTTCTTAATCCTTTTTGTGGTAAATCTACATAAAACAGGAACTGTTTAGTGAGCTCATATTGACATACTCTAAATCAGGCATAAATAGGTATAGGATACATCCTCTGAATTTGAGGAACATATAGTCTGTTGGGAAAGAAACGTATTTTTGCAGGTGAGAAATAGGGCTAAGAGAAGGCGAAGGAAACATGAATGGTACATGCTTTCTCAGCCTGCCCTTGCATGAGAAGGAGGCATGCCCAGCCTCACCTTAGCTGAAAACTTGAAGATACCAGGCATGGATACTCAGTGCCATTGTGGGCAGGACAATGGGTCTGCAGGAAGCATGGGGACTGTGGAAGGGAAGGGGCAGGGAAGACAGATACTAAGGGAGTTGAACAACGAGGTACCTGTCATACCACAAACCCTCCCTTAAACATCTTTCCTTGCTGTCCAGGAGGAAGAGCACATGGGGGAGGGGGGGAGGCAGGGAGACTGAAAAGTTCCTAGAAAAGCAGAGAGGTTATAAGAATGTTTGTTACTATACATGCCTAGAGGGGCAGGGGTGAGTGTTGGACCTAATTCAGATACAACTAACTAGTTGAGTGCTGTATGAGCCACACTTAAATATAATTCCACTCTCATGACTTTTCATCCACGTGTTTGGATTTCTAGATTGAACCCCAAAGTCTTTTCCTTGAGTGGGATTTTTTGACAATTTTCAGATTCAGAAATGATAGATACCTTTTCTTGATTTGTCTCCGCATTGTTCAAGCTGCTGCTTTTGTATGGTGCTGTGGACATGTCTCCATCCTTTTTCCTGTCACTTACGGTGTGGCTTTTTAATTATTTCGTATGGCCTTCCTGTGTGTCCTCTCTTTTCCTGGATCTTTTTACTTTCTTTTTTGTACGTTGAGAATTCACTTTTGAGTTTTAACTCATTTTCCAGATTCTTGTGTTGTTATGGCTGTGGATCATTCTGTCACCATTTTTTGTTTATTTTGTGAAGTCCCTTTCTCCTGTGCCAGAGCATGATGTAGTCTGGGCTCTGCTGCTTTCTGCTGTATCAACTTCCATCTCACTTCAGGTCTCTTCATTTCTCTTTTTCACTGTTAATGCTTTCTGCGTAATTGTGCTATTTAACTTGGTTAAGCATTTTATAATATGGAAGATATGATTGAATATAAAGCTGTATTATTTTAAGGCCATGCTGTGTAACACAAGATGTTTCCCAAGGAATATGAAAGTCTCAAGATAACAGCTTAAATGGCAGTTGCTTTGTCTTCCTTGACAGTACTCTTGTGAAGTTTGCTGTGTTCTGGGGAGTTTCTTGTTGGGGGCAAGTTCTAGGGAAACCAGGAGTGTTCAGCAAGAAGCCTTGTCTCTTCAACACAAGGCTGGGAATGGATGTAGTTAAGAGCCTGGTGATCTGTGCTATCTGTAGGACCAGGCCACACCCAAATCCCTCATGTAATGGCATCTTGCCTTGCCTATGAACTTGTAGCAGTAGTCACACCCTTTGGGTGTTTAGTTTCTGCAGTTTGCCTCATGCACTCTATTAAGATCCCTGTCATCAGTTTTAATCTTAGGAGACTCCAGTAGACTCAACGCAATGACTGCCTGAAGGTCATCTTTGTCGTCATGCATAAGGTCTATCACTTCTGGATATTAGCACTGAAGCAACATGTGTTGCCAGCATTTTTCAGCACAACTGGCCAACCATCCACTCTCCTTCAGTATTGGGATTGTAGTTTCCTCCCCAAACTTCACAGTGTTTTTGATGTTTATCCCAGTCTCTCCTTCCCTAGACCTATATCTTAAGCTTTGTTTCTCAGTCAATAGAACCCAATCTTAAGGGAGGTGTCACATGTACTTTGACTTGGTGACCTCTACAACATCTGTATGTCCAAGACCACACAAGAGCGTAGGCTCTTAAGCTGTAGAGCTCACCTTCATGATAGAGTTCACATGGACTCTGCAAATAGTTTTGATGTAGTCATGCCTTAAGCTTTATTGTACACATGCAATTGGGATAATTGTTATCAGGAAACTTTTTTCCAAAACTGTACTGTACTTAAATATGTCTAAAATAAACTGCCTGTTGTCAGACTCTAGAAGCTTGACCCAGCTAAGTTGTGGAGTGTTTCTATGCTGGCTGTGTAGATTCCCCCACAGTGTCTCACCTCATGATCACTTTTGATAAGAAACTGGGTTAAACAACAGTGAGGGTCACTTGGTTGTTAATTTTGGCTTACTAACTGCAAAGTCATATTTTTATATGCTACAAGAGTCTTGAGAACAGCTTTTTGTATGAACTTGAAAATTTCTCCCTAAAGGTACACTTTGTAATCACTCTTGGAGGATTCCCGTGTTCCATCAGTTTTTGTCTTTATTTTACAAAAATTAACTAAAGATATTTTATCCAGAAATGAAGAAACAAAATTTCCACTTTCCATTTCTAATCTGAAGAAACTTGACAGTATAACATATATTTACAATTTATAACTCAGGTTTTACATATGTTGCTTCAATGCAAATTTTACTCAATTTTTACACAGCTTAAAAATAATATTGCCCATATGACAGTCTTGTTGATTTTTATATTATCCTGTAATCTGCAATGGTAAAAATTAGTTGAGAAAGCATTTTAAAATTTGTGCCATTGTACATCAACCAAAATTTAACTTTTACAGTTTGTCTCCATCTTCTTTTTGCCAAGAGTGATTGTATGGGTTGACATAAATGAAGTTACCTTGTTTTGTAGATGTTTCCTAGGTTTCATTAAATTGACTGCTTTCTGAGAGACAGTTTTGAGAAATGAAGGGGAATGAGCTTAGTTGGGAGTTAAGGGTGATGTCTGAAAGCTGTGTTGAGTGTCTACTTGACCAGAGTGCTGTTGTGTGGGTCACGTGGCTCTTCCCTGAATGCCTCACCAACTTTGCCCACAAGATCTTGCTCTGCTTGTCCCAAATTTCCTTATTCCTGAGGATGCAAATTCCTCTTTGGTGGCTTCACTAGCTGACCCCTTTGTAATTCATTTTATAGTGACTGGGTTTTCGGGTTCAGATTTTTCCAGTGTGGAAACATCATATCTGTGACTTCCATGTCCAAACACATGTCCCCAAGTTTAGAATTAGTTCTGCTTTTCCATTTCTTTCACTCTCTTGGATGGAATTCCAAACTGTGGAGGTGGTTGGCGCTGATTTAGGTCCAGTGCATGGCATGCACCTGATTGAGTTGACGATGTGCCTATGGACTTCTGGCAAGTGAGGCAGCTTTTATCCCTGCTTCCATGGACAGGATTCTTCAAGTTGAGGCTTCATTGAAGGTCCTTCCAAGCATGACCTGTGTTGGTAGACATTAGTAATTTTCTCTCTGGTTAGTGTGTTCTGCTGTAACCACTCTGACTGATGACATAATCTTTAAGTTGGGTTAGCCCCAGTCGGCCCTCTGCACTGAACTTCCTGTTTCTCACAGCTACATTTTCTACACTTACTTTAAGCAGTGTAACCCTTTACCATTGCACGAGTTAGCGTTTTATGTAGCATCTCAGTGTGCTGAGACAAGGGTGGCTTTGAGAGGCAGAAGATGCTGCTGTGTATTTTCATTTTTTGATTTTGTTCCACATCACCTTTCCCTCAGCATGCTGAAATACACAGTATGCAGCAAGCCACACTCTAAGTGATAAAGATATGCTGGGTTGCCTCACCCAGCCTTAATACAAGGACAGGAGCTTAGTCCTATCTCAACATGATATGCCATGCTTTGTTGATACCCATGGGAGTCCTGCAGAACTGGATGGGGGTTACAGAGGGGAAATAGGGGAAGGGATGTGAGAAGGGAGGAGGGAAAGCTGCAGTCAGGGTGTAAAACAAATGAAAAACTTAATTTAAAAAAAAAAAAGGAAAGAAATGAAGACCATTGTCTGGGTTCACTACTTCAAAAAAAAAAAAAAAAATCTAAATATAAACCCTGCTTTTCTGAGAAAAATGCAGGACTGTTTGGTGCCAGAGAGTAAGCTTGCTACTACTGGGCCTGGGGGTAGAAAAAGAGTGTTAAGATATGCAGTAAAATATAAGGGTCAGAACTGGGTTTTCTGCAGGGTAGTGGCACCCTTTAATCCTAGCTCTTGGGAGGCAGAGTTGGGTGGATCTCTGAGTTTGAGGCCAGTGTGGTCTGCAGAGCGAGTACTAGGACAGTCAGGGCTGCACAGAGAAACCCTGTCTCAAAAAACCAAAAATGAAAACAAAAAGCTGGATTTTCTGGTTAACAAAGAAGTGCTGCCTGGCTTGAGGGAACCTTTAACATAAGGGATGCCAATTGTATCCTGCATATCAGAAAGTTACTGGAGGGTGGAATGAATTCATACAGGTCAGATTTTGTGATCTTAGTGTTAGTTTTCACGTTTTGGAAGCTAGAGCATTGCTTTACTGGAAAAGGGTACAGGGAATTTGTGTATTCTCCTTCTATTAGTTCTATTTAGAGGAAGCTGGAGTCAGGACTTTACAAGTATAGAACAAGTGTTAGATTTCCTTATTCCTATTGACAGGGCGTTGCCTCCCTGGTGAGGATGTGTTATAAATGAGTAGAGATGACTTGAAACAAGCGTGGCCTCTTGGGGTCTTCTTGACTGTTGAAGTTACAAATTAGTCTAGAAATTTAAAAATACTGTTTGGCTTCTCTAAGATTTCTTCAGGCATAGTTTGAGATAAAACCATGGTTTAAAACCTCCAGTTTGGTATGGTTTGTTACACTTTTACAAAATTCTAATAAACAAACTTTAAAGAAATTATTAATTCAAAATTGCCCACAAAATTCTGAGAAATACAGCATAGTTGGAAGGTTTTGTTTTTTAATTATTTTATGCCCCCCCCCATCACTTTTCAATCAACATGCCAAAATTTTGTAAGTGTACTTCTCTTGGGATAATTCCTAACTTAGGAGTAAAAATGTTTGTTTAACTCTGTTTCAGGCTGTCTTTTTTCTGCATCTGTACTGGAAAGCAGCATGTATGTGTCAGACACATGGATGGGTGCCAGGGCCTACGCTTCCTGTGTGTGTTCCGTGACCATTCTAGCCAGGGTGAGTGATTCTTAAGAGTAGCTGACAACAAATCAGAGTCCAGGCAGCTGAGATCTGCCCGATGAATAGAAATTAAATACTGTCTATTGGTCTGAAATATATGTTGCAGTTGATTTAGTTAGTCTGAATTAACTGTCATCTCAAAAAACTGTGTTCCCACAATGTAGAATCTGCACATAGTTGTTTGGGAGAGAAGAATAACTAAAAACAGGGACCATAGGACCAGGCGGTTGGCTTGGCAGGTAAAGGAAGGGTGCTTTGTTTGCTTAAGAATAAGGGATTGTTTGTTAAAATGTCCAAGTATGTCAGGGCCCAACATGATTTGGGGTAAATAAAAGTAGTATTTTAATAGTTCATCACACATGTTAAATAACTTTAATTTTAAAAATTCAAGGATTTGGTGTTTCTTGAGTGGTGATTATTTTATTTAAAAAATGGCTTTGGGATTCATATGTCTTCCGTTGCTTTATATTAACCGTTTGCTCCCCCCTTTAGCATAAAAGTATGTATGTAAGTTTCTTACAAGTTACGTTTGATAAATTGTTTATGCCACAGATCATATTTATAGTTGAAAACTTGCATTTTCAAATTTCATTTTGGGAGCTGACACTGGTTAAACCTCTTTGTTGCTATATCCATGCATTTTTTTTTTTTTTTTTTGTCTTACTTAAATTATTTTACTTCACCAAGCCATTCATTTTGTAGACCATCCTTCAGAGTTCATGCCTCTCACTGAGGACATCTGACCTTTCGAAGCTCCATAATTCACGACTCGATGTCACCAGTCTTTCCCATGTTAACAGTTCTGACCATGTTTTATTATATGTGCCTTCGGCGCCGAGCCAGGACAGCTACAAGAGGAGATATGATCAACAGCCATAGGACTCTAGCATCCACTAGCCGGACTTCGCCTCACAGTGCAGAGGTGGTCCAGTATGCCAAAGAAGTGGTGGACTTCAGTTCCCATTATGGCAGTGAGAACAGCATGTCCTATACCATGTGGAATTTGGCAGGTATACCAAATGTCTTCCCAAGTTCTGGTGACTTTACTCAGACAGCCGTGTTCCGAACTTATGGGACATGGTGGGATAAGTGTCCTAGCGCCTCCTTGCCATTCAGAAGAACACCATCCAGTTTCCAGAGCCAGGACTATGTGGAACTTACCTTTGAGCAACAGGTATATCCTACAGCCGTTCATGTGCTGGAGACCTACCACCCTGGAGCAGTCATCAGGATTCTGGCTTGTTCAGCAAACCCCTACTCCCCAAACCCCCCAGCTGAAGTAAGGTGAGACTAATTTTCTCATTGTTAATGACCCAAGTCATGTGGATGGAAGGTTAAGGTTGTGTCAGCACGGGAGATGGTTTTTTATTTTCTCCTTTTGGCAGCATCCTCTTAAGTCACTTAAACATCTCTGGTTTTGAGATTTATTTTTTTACCTAAAACACCACACATTATAATCATAGATTGTGTTATTTGCCTATCACAGAATTTACCCTAAATGAAAAGGCACAGTTTGAGGTAATGAGGACTTGGTGCAATATACAATGTCAGTAGGTATCAGGACTTCTAAACTTATTTTCATCACGTTAATCGCTTTTAAATACTCTAAGTACAACTCAAGATAGGCCCATAGAGCGGTGCCATAGAGGGGATCCTTGGGAGATTAGCCTTGATGTTAGGGGAATGATTTCATAGTCAGTATATTCATTTAACAATAACTGCTAAGTTTTAAGGAATTACTGTGTTCCCCTGGAAGTCTATTTATACCATTAACCTGTAGAGCAGTCCCCAAGGCTCTCGTTTTTGTACAATTCCTTGTGCAGGTGATATACTCACCTAGGACAGTGGTTTAAACATACACATCATAGCCATTCATACATGTGCTCTCCACATGCCTGGTAACCTACCCTTTCTCCTAAAGAAACTACTTGTAAAGTTTTCTTTGTATCATTTTATTTCTCTGTGCAGATATAAGGGAATCAAATACATGTTGTAATTTTCTTTATCTATACAACAGGATTATCACTTTGGTCATTTGATACCTGTTTTGTTTCACTACTGAGCAGTAGCCATGAAGCAGAATGCTCCCTTGTTTCTTTCCAATAGCTGCATGTAATGTGCCCTACCTATATGCCCTATTTTTTAACTACTCCTTAACTGATGGGCACGTAGCTTTTGCCAGTCTTCTGCTATTATAATCATTAATACAGAGAACAGTTTCCACACACCACTTCACTCTCCTGTAAGGCTTTCTGTGGGATAAGCATCTCAGAAGAATTTCTTGGTGTAATTTTGATGCCCGGAGCTAGGTTTCCCTCTAAAGTGTCTGTACCTGTTTATATTTCCACAAGAAATATAAATATGGACATGCTTTGCCAAAAGATGCAGTGTTACTAAGTTTCATAGTTTTGTAATTTATTAGGTAAAAATGTAATGTTTTATTCTCTCATTGTCTCTGAGTTTGAATATCTTTTCCTTTATCTAAGAACCATTTATATAACCTTTTCCTTGGATTATCTGATTATTTTATTGGCCTGTTATTATTGGATCTTTCAGATTTTAGATATTTGTATCAATTTTAGGTTACTCATTCATTGACCATAGTATCTGTCATATTCTGTGTTATTCTGAGTATTGAGGATACATCAGCAACAATGTAGAATAAAAACCTTTGCCCTATGAGCTTATTCTAGCTGACAGTGATTCGTAGATACCTTTACCAAAGAACTCTGGGACCCCAGATGCTAGTGTAGGAGGAATGGAGCAGAGAACAGCTCCCAGGACACAATGCTGGCTTGTATCTATATCCTCAGTTCTAAGGGAATGTGTTCCCATCTTGCCAGTAAACAGATACAGAGGTTGGTGCCACTACTGTTGGAAACTGGTTTGATAATTTATTGTGTACACTGTTGTTAATGAAAGCACAAAACTATCATCCTTTATATATAGGCTGTTTGCTGAAAGAAAAGAAACAAGCAGGAATTTGGACAAGATCTTTTCTCATATGAAAATCATTTGTAATATTCTAAGCCTTTCTTATAAAGTTATATGCATTTTTAAAAATGTGAACAGATTTGAGATCTATGAAACATGCATAGCCTTTTCTCTGATCCCAAATGTTGCATAACCAATTTGATTCTGTAATTTTAAAACTTAGTTTGAAGATGCCTTTGATTTGCTGTACTGATTTTTAGCTTTATCCCTCACAAAATTTGAATAAATTTTAAGACAAAAGGAGTCAGATAAATACGTATTCCTGCAGTATAAAAATTTTGTTTTGTTTTGGTTTTTAGATGCAGTTTAATTGTAGTCCCAGCGTGGCCTGGAACTCACAGCAGTTCTTCTTCTATCTTCCAAGTGCTGAGCTTACAGACATGAGCCTCCATACTTAGCTCAAAGAGGCCTCTTTAAGTTTTACTGATTGTGAGTTTAATAGATGCTTCATTGTCTAAAAGAACAAAATGAAAAGGTACCTATAGCTCTTCTGCTCAGATTCAATGGCTGTTACTATTTTGGTGTCTTTCCTTAGACAGTGGGGAGCATTCATTGGACATCCTTTCTCTCTGGGAACAAAACCAGAGAGCCACACAAAGATGGCTTTTGTTCTGAGCTCATAGGCCATCCTGGAAGAAGGCTGTGACATTTTAGGGAACATGTTGGCCAGGGGAAAGCCTAGTGTGTGTAGGGCTCTGGGAAGTCTAATCTGGTAGCTTCTTCAAGGAAGTGGATTCTCTCAGGATGGAGAGAGGCTCAGCAGGGCTAAGAAAAGTGGAGAACAGTAGCACTTTCATTGGTGTGGGATCAGGGTTTGATGAAGTGAGAAAAGCCCAAGCTATTGGTGGCTGCACCAGGGAAGAATGATTTAAGATCTAAACAGGGTTTTCTGGAGTTCGAGATCTCAGAGCTGTCTTGGCTGTAGCTTTCCAGAAACTACAGGAAGATTCCTACTCCTGTACAGCTGTTTCCTGTGGAAGTTTTATGGAGATACCAGCAAGGAGGAGGGAAGCTCGGGTACAATTCTGTGTGAGCATGGGCTGGAGGGATGGAAGGGGGATTGCAAACATTGGGTTTTTGCTGCTCAGGAACACATGATAGTTTTGTGAGCACAGTGGCAGATGAAGGCCCCTAAAGAGCAAAGCAAGATTGGAGGATGGACACAACAAGAGACCAGAGAGGCTGTGAGTGGGAAAAAGGAGTCAGCTACTGCCAACTAGATTGCATGATAATTGTCAGATCACTTACTCAGTTAAATACGCAGGCATTAGAAGACAAATGACATAACAATACCATTTATCATCAAATTACTACCACTTATACTGAATTAGCATGAATCTTGAATAAAGAACAGTTTTACAATAATTTGTGTATCTTTGTATGTGCGTAACAGGGTAATTCCCTTGCTTTTTGTAGTCAGCAGAGCTCTATCATATTCTGGACTGTTGCCTATTGTTTTAATTGACCTGTTTCATGACACTTAGGAGCTGAAACAGACTCCTAGTTAGAGTGTGTTGGAATGGTCCAGGAATTGTGTGCAGGAAATAAACTTTGCATAGTCTCAAACATTCAAAAATTTAAAAGCCATGCTTTCCTCTTGTGATTTTCATTGTTAGCCAGCAGCATAGGAAGTTATAAGCGGTTCTTTCTGCTCGTTCTCCATGTCGTTGGGCTGTTTTCGTAGTGCCTTCTTAAAAGAAAAGAGATAGTGGCTGAGGATTAGACGATAGGCTAGCTCAGGGTTACGGTTTAGAAGACAGAGACAGGAGGTGGGGGAGAAGGCGAAAAGGACAAATCTGTCATACTGCAGAAATTAGGATTGTGTTATGTGAGAGATACAGTTTAGTGATTTGTTTATTTGGTTTTTCTGAGCTCTAATACAGAGAAGTAAGGGAAGCGGAGCAACAGAGGCCTCTGTGGAAGTGGCATAAGCAGCAGTTCTGTGAATTGCCAAATCCCAGTCCCCTTGCTCTTGTCGTTCAAGGACCATGATGATGTTATCATGGGGTCAGAATTGACCAGGCCTTTCACAGAGAGTGGCAGCTTGTTACTCTCCACTTAGTGATGGGCTGGACTGTCATCTCTAAGTACAATCAAGGTCTTTTGTTTGATGTGTTTTTTTCTTAGTCTTCAGAAAAAATTCTTCACAAGATAGCAGATAGAGTGGTGGTTATTATGGTCCCTAAAGTACAAAAGTTCCTGTTACTGTGCCTTGTTTTGTGGTTCATGACCCTCTTGGGGATAACTTTACTAGGATTGCCATGGAGCATGCCACTTCTGAAACTATCCATAGGAAACAAAATCATCGTACCACAAGCTGCCCTGCTTCCGCGCCCGCTGCAGCAGTGTTCGTAATAGCTCAGACATAGACTCAGCCTCAGGTGAACTGATAACAACAAATACAGCATGTATGCTCAGTGGATATTAGTCAGCAATAAGCAAGAATAAAGTGTTGTCATTTGCAGCAATGTGTGTTCTTCAGTTAAATGGAGGAAGCCTGACAAAGAAAGACCAGTACCTGTGTTCTTTCTCAAATATGGAAGCCTTTTATTGAAGTCAGTGTAAAAGGACAATAGTGACTGTTAGAGATTGACCGTAGTATTATGTAGTATTATGGAGGTCTGGGGAAGATTAGGGAATGTAATTTAATTACTGTATATTGTATTTTGTGTATATTGTATATTGTGCTTATTTGAAAAGTCACATGATCTCCCATAAATACATGCTAAAGAAAAATTTTTAAAAAATAATTCCATTTGAACTTATGCTTTGATTCTTCAAGTAGAAGTGACCATATTTTCCATCTCTGTTCTCTCAGGGTCGAGGCCATGTGTTCTTCCTAGTTCCATTTTGGCTTAACTAAAAACTCTCAGGATACTTACACATCAGCAGCTTCCCTTCTTTAGATTTCTTCTTGAGTTTTATAAGTCTTTGTCTTTTTTAGAATCTATATGCCCTGCTCTAGTTTATTGTTCCTCAGGTCAAAGAAATAAAGAGTTTGTCATATAATATGAACAGTATTATTAGATAACATATTAAGAATTTAAGTATTATTGATATCAGTGAATTCCAAATTCCATCATAAGGAGAAATGGCTCCCTATGGCATTGAGATTATATAGGCAATGTGTGATTCTTTCAGTGCAAGGAGAAATGGCTCCCTATGGCATTGAGATTATATAGGCAATGTGTGATTCTTTCAGGGCAAGGAGAAATGGCTCCCTATGACATTGAGATTATATAGGCAATGTGTGATTCTTTCAGGGCAAGGAGAAATGGCTCCCTATGACATTGAGATTATATAGGCAATGTGTGATTCTTTCAGTGCAAGGAGAAATGGCTCCCTATGGCATTGAGATTATATAGGCAATGTGTGATTCTTTCAGTGCAAGGAGAAATGGCTCCCTATGACATTGAGATTATATAGGCAATGTGTGATTCTTTCAGTGCAAGGAGAAATGGCTCCCTATGGCATTGAGATTATATAGGCAATGTGTGATTCTTTCAGTGCAAGGAGAAATGGCTCCCTATGGCATTGAGATTATATAGGCAATGTGTGATTCTTTCAGGGCAAGGAGAAATGGCTTCCTATGGCATTGAGATTATATAGGCAATGTGTGATTCTTTCAGTGCAAGGAGAAATGGCTCCCTATGACATTGAGATTATATAGGCAATGTGTGATTCTTTCAGTGCAAGGAGAAATGGCTCCCTATGACATTGAGATTATATAGGCAACGTGTGATTCTTTCAGTGCAAGGAGAAATGGCTCCCTATGACATTGAGATTATATAGGCAATGTGTGATTCTTTCAGGGCAAGGAGAAATGGCTCCCTATGACATTGAGATTATATAGGCAATGTGTGATTCTTTCAGTGCAAGGAGAAATGGCTCCCTATGACATTGAGATTATATAGGCAACGTGTGATTCTTTCAGTGCAAGGAGAAATGGCTCCCTATGACATTGAGATTATATAGGCAATGTGTGATTCTTTCAGGGCAAGGAGAAATGGCTCCCTATGACATTGAGATTATATAGGCAATGTGTGATTCTTTCAGTGCAAGGAGAAATGGCTCCCTATGACATTGAGATTATATAGGCAATGTGTGATTCTTTCAGTGCCCCTCCTTTTATACTGTCCGCATAAACCCCTTGGAAAGCAATGTTTTCCAAACTGGAAGCTGTAATACAAACACAGAGGACCTGGCTCAGACTGGCATAAACCCTGTGCATGCTGCGTCAGCCTTGTGAGTTCATACGAGCTCTGCTCATGTAAATTTAGAGAGCCTTGTTTCCCTGGAGCCTTCTATCTCCTCTGGCTCTTGTATTCTTTCTACCCTCCTCTTCCTCAGGGTTCCTTGAGCTCTGAGGTCAGGGATTTGATGGAGACATCCCATTTATGTCTGAATGGTTCTAGGTGTCTCTCCCCATCCTTTCTCTTCCACCGTCCTCCTCCCTCAATGCCTGTCTTTGGATCTCTGTATTTGTTCCCATCTGCTGCAGGAAAAGACTCTCTGATGATGGATGAACAATGCATTGATCTATGAGTACAGCAGAATATCATTGGAGTCCTTTTATCATGACTTTTTTTTTTTTTTTAAAGACCACAGTATATGGTTCCTACCCAAGCAGTATCAGGTATGGGTTCCATACCTGATGGAGTTGGCCTTAAGTCAAATCAGTTATTGGTTGGTTACACCCACAAGCTTTGTTCCATCATCTCAGTAGCAGATCTTACAGGCAGGACACCATTTTAGATGGGTTCTGGCAGGCTCAGTGTTTACTGAGTACCTTCCTCTACCAAAGATGTTAGAATATAAAGATGAAGGCTATATAGGCACCAGGTCGGTTTCTCCATGTCCAGTGAGTTATGTAGGTATTGTCTTCAGTAATGCACCCTTGCTGTCAGTTTGTGGAGAGCAATATATTTTCTTGGAAGTACTCTGGGTTGTTTGAGGATTCCCATGGGACTACTTTTGGCTAACAACTCAATTATGTGTAGCCTGGTCCTACTTCCTCTGCTGACAAGAGGTAGTCAGTTGGAACTCTGTCTCCCCCATTATTTAGTGATATCATTTGCCTTCATGTATGTACATATTTTAGGAAGTTTCTGCTGTGTTAGGTTTCCATACAACTCCTCAAATACCACTTAAATTTAGTTATCTTTCCCTGCATTCATTCCTTTGTCCCTCCTTTCCTTCACCCTCCCACTTTTATCTGTTCCTTCCAGCTCTCCCATCCACCCATATTATCTATTCTAGTTCCCTTTCCTAATGAGATCTGTACATTCTAGTCCTTTAGCTTGGTTATCAGTGACTTAACAGTAATATCCACATGTGGTGATATGAGTAGGAATGCCCCCATAGGCTCATATATTTGATTGCTTGGTTGTTATGAGCATTCTTTCCATCAGTCTGGTCCCACAAACATGTTCAGCCCCAAATGAACACTCAGAAACTTATATTAATTATGAAACTGTTGGCCAATGACTAGGCTTCTTATTGGCTAGCTCTGTCTTAATTACTAACCCATGTCTATTAATCTAAGTATTTCTACGTGGTTTTATCTTACTGAAGAAAGGTCCAGGGACCGGTTATTCCTCTGACATTCTACATGGCTACTGCTCTGTGCCTACACCTCCCCAAATCCTCCTCATCTCCTATGCCCACCTATCTCACTGTCCTATTATTGGCCACTGTGTTTTATTCACCAACCAATAAGATAAACATATCTACAGAATGACATCTCCCATCACTTTGTCATTAGGGAGTGATACTACTTGGGGGTGATTAGGAGGTATGGCCATATTGGAGGAGGTGTGGCCTTGTTGGAGGAAGTGTTTCACTGGGGGTGGGCTTTGGCATTTCAAAATGCAAAGCTAGGCCCATTGGTACTCACTCTGTCTTTCTGCTGCCTGCCAATCCAGTTGAACTCTCAGCTCCTTCTCCAGCACCGTGTCTGCCTCCATGATACCATGCTGACATGACAGTAGACTAAATCTCTTAATTTTAAGCCAGCCCTAATTAAATATTTTCCTTTATAAGAGTTGCTGTAGACATGGCGTTTCTTCATAGCAATGGAACATTGAGGGACATCTGTGTTTTTTCCCACTTTTTTGGTTATTATCAGTATGGCAGCAATGAAATGCAGTTGAGCAAGTGTCACTATAGGTAGGACAAAACATTCTTTGGGTATATGCCCAAGAATCATAGATTCCCATCTTCCTGAGGAACTACCATAGTTATTTCTATAGCAGCTGACCATTTTGCACTCCTGCCAGCAGTAGGGAATTGAATCCATTGATGTTTATGGTTTCTTAGAATCTGCAGCATATCTGCCCCAGGCCCTTTTAGTTTTTAGAGTCTCCATTGCGAAGTCTGGTGTCATTCTCATTTTCTTTTAGGTTTTGGGAGCTGACACTTAGGAATGGGATGGGCTAGGAAAGGAGATGATGGGTCTGCTTAGTTCTCTGGGAATGCGGGAAGAGAAGGAAGGGAAGCTGCCACAGGTTTGCTGCAGAACTGGGGATGAGACTTGTGGATTCTGGAGAATGGTTTTATAAGATGAGTCACATGGACATCGGCGAATCATAGAAGTACATTGGATGTTCTACTGGAGAAGACATGAACTTAGATTCAAATTAGTTATAAATGTACAGTGAAAAAAGGAAGGATAATTTGCCTGAGAAGTGGGAGTCCAATTGTAAGGCAGGAGAAAATGTTCTACTTTTGCTTTGTTAGATACTTGTTAGTATTAGGTGTGACTAAAAGAATAATGAAATGGCAATTCAGGATAAGGATATATATGATAGTTTCCTGAAATCTTGACAACCTTTAATGACTGAATTTCAAAAACAGGAAAACATTGCGTTAAGTCAATAAAGTACTTGAGGACCTGAGTTTCCTTCCGGAACCCATGTGAAAGCTACTGGGCATGGTGGTGCACACTTGTGAGCTCAGTGTGGGTAGAGATGGAGATGGCCTTTACAAACAAAGCAAAACATGGTGGGAGGTGCTTGAGGAATAATACTTGTGGCTATCCTCTCTGTGGTCCTCATACACATACACCTGCACACCCATACACAGAAAGAGCATGGTATTTTGAGTTTGTAAGAGGCCAGTAACAAAAATGGAAATGCTGGAGAGGAAACCTTCGTGAGGCAGAAGGATCAGATTGGTTTCCGACTTGGCTGAGAACATGCACACTGGACAGCTTTGTCCTCTTTCTCGGTGTTTACTATTGTGTAAAACTCAATTTGATTTTTCAGATACCCTTAACCATTGACTCTAGTCTTTAACCAAGGTGAAATCTTGGGGAAAATACAAAGAAGTTTTGGAGGGCTTGTAAAAAATATTTTAAGTAGAGATATTTGACATTTAGTTTTTTTTTTTTTTAATTTTAAAAAATACATTCTTGAGGTGACTCTCGTTTGATTCTATTTACCTTATTTGTTTTCCTTTATTTCACACTGTCCTAGTTGGGTGGGGAATTGTACCCTAACAGTACCAGTAGATCTCATTCTAAACTTCAGGGACGTTTTTTTTCTTTGGCAGATGGGAGACTCTTTGGTCAGAGAGACCTACGAAGGTGAATGCTTCCCAGGCTCGCCAGTTCAAACCTTTTATTAAGCAGATAAATTTCCCCACAAATCTTATACGACTGGAAGTAAATAGTTCTCTTCTGGATTATTACACCGAATTAGATGCAGTTGTGCTGCATGGTACGAAGGACAAGGCATTGCTCTCTCTCAAGACCTCACTTGTTGACATGAATGATGTAGAAGGTGATGACTACGAGGACAAGGATGACTGTGGAATGGATGGACTTAACAAAAAGTTTAGCAGTGCTGCCCTCGGGGATGGGCCAAACAATGGCTATTTTGATAAACTGCCCTATGAGGTAAGTCAAAAGTAGTTGCAACATTGGATATAGCACTACAGAGTTTTAATGCTGAATTGCTGCTTGCTTGTGCTAGCTATCAGAGGAATGGCAGCATTGGTGAGACACATAAAATCTGTTGTGTTAGAGATTTTCGGATTGGAAACAACTAAATGAACTTCTTTTAAATAATTTTACTTCTGTTTTGGATTGACTTCAGAGATTTTTGGATAAACTACTAAATGTGTGTTGTTCTGCCAGTACTTGGTAAGAACATAGTACATATACCAATAGTAAAACGTATTCTCTTTTCTTAATAGTGTAATATAGTAGTATGTGCTTGACTTCATACCTGTTAAATTGAGGATTACTAGATGAATGCCAATCCCACTTAGTAGTCACAGCTTCCCAGCTTCCATGAGGGTCATTTTTACCTGTTCTAGTCTATGTTCTTACTATAGATTTTGGTCTAGGCTGGCCCAGTGTTCCTTTTATTGGAAATACCATCTAATTTGAAATCTTCTTTTTAGTGTATCTCTTTGGAAGTCTTTCTGTGGCTGTTTAGCCTCCCTAGCTCCAGACATCAAATGACAGGAGCATTCTGTAACTGTGTGATGCCAAAATCTCTCCCCACCAGTCCCTAATGCCCTGGGTCAGGTGAAACAGGCATTTATGTCTTCTTTTGAAAAGTGTTCAGTTAAAATACGGTATGATCCTTTTTTTAAATGAAGATTGTTAGATCTAAATCACCCATCATTTTTGTAAGTGGATGGGTATTTTACTTTTCATTGTATTAACAAGTAGCTAAACTTGAATGGAATGATTAGGCAGCCTCTTGAATGCCAGAGTCATAGCAATTACATTTGTTGAACAGTTTACAGTTCAGATGCTATGGTACATTTATAAAGTGGCTAAAGTTGTTGGGTATAGAATTTAAGGTTCTAAAGTGCCAGTCAGTAGGCACAGACCCAGGGTTTCACCAGGCCTTTCTGAACAGGAACATCGCAGATTATGCAACATCATCGATCCTGTAGTGGGAGAAGGAGGTTCCATGGGAAGGCTGAGTTGGGAGAGAGGGGCATGAGATAGTGCCATTCCTTGGGGACACTGATCTGTTTGACAGCAGTTCCCCTCTAGAAAGTGAGTCACTTTTATTTGTACCTGCTTTCAAAAGCTGTTAGGGTGGGAATTTAGGTTTAATATATGTTAAATGATTTTGAGGTTTTTTTTTTTTTTTTTTTTGGTTTGTTTGTTTTTCCAAGCCTAATAAAATACCTAGCTTATAGCAATGACAGGAGTGATTGAGGCAGAGAGGAGTGAGTATTCAGAGCTGAGAAGGACAACTATAACCTGCTGGCCACACCCCACACCAGCATCTCTGCATGCCTGCAACATTAGATCTGACAAGGGAAGTGCAGGACATACCACATTCATACATATAGCAGCTGTAGAGCCATGCCACTCTTGCATTGCTGTACCACACTGCCTGCTCTCCTGCACCAAAACACATCTCTGGACTTTACAAAGAGCTTTGCATTTTTTCTATCCAGCCAGTGGTCTTCAGGGTGCAATGTTTTTTCCAATGCTTAGTAAAAATGGTTGGGATGGGAGTCATAGATACTATAGAATTAGTAAATAATTTGCTAAAAATCTAGAGAAGATACATGATTATAATTTCATGCTTTATGCTTTCTGTATAACTTTTTGAATGGGAGAGAAGGATGTAGAATAATAGCTAATATTCCAGAAATTGCCCATAATACTCAGGCAATTTTATTTATGTGCTTTATTCTATAATTAGTAGCATATAAATGGGCCAAGTGATGGTGGGGCCTGCCTTAAATCCCAGACACAGGAGGCAGAGTCAGACAGATGTCTTAGAGTTCAAGACTAGCCTGGTCTACAGAGCAAGTTCCAGGACAGCAAGAGCTACACAGAAGCCCTGTCTGGAAAAACAAACAAACAAAGAGGTATAAACGGGAGAGAGGGTGTGTGTAAATGTTTTGTAGGCACAATCTGCCTCAGTGAAAGGAAGCCACGGGACTTCAGTAGAGTAGGGAGGTCTCTGTGGAATGGATTGTGAAGTCTTAACTTCTTTATATGGAGAAAGGTAAGAGCCTGTTGAAAGTTTCAAATATATGATACAACATAGTCTATAGAAGAAGTCAGGAGACAGAACCTTTATTCTTGAAGGGGCACTGATTATGTGTAATGAAAAAGAGTTTGATGTAAAGAATCAGTGTTATAAAATAGGCTGAACAGTCTGTAGACTAGATTAAGGTTCAGGAACAGGTGGGTCAGCTGTGTTTGGAGCCCTTTTGAGCACATCACATCCTCTGTTGCTCCCCTAAATCTAAGATGTCCCTATAAACACAGCTTAATAGACATTAGAAACTGTATTAGTAATGATTAAGTGCTGCATCTGTTTGCTCCAAAATCTGTCATCTTTTATTTAATCAAACTCCAGAAGAGCTTCTTCCCATGTTAGTGTCATAGGTTTGGTGACTTTTCATCCTTTTTACATTTTGATATTTTCTCAAAAGGTATTAGAATGTCATTATATTAATACTATATGCTTTCACAGAGTATATACTTTGTAGTATGGAGGCTTTGTTTTGTATTATTTCAGAAGATGCTAGGGCATATTTAAGTAATGACTCCCCTGGAAGAAATGAGCTGTTCATCTTCTAGTTCAGAATGTCTTTCTGCATTAACGATTTAGAAGGTCTGTGGAGTGAGCGTCATGATGCACGACATATGAACTCCAGCACTCAGGAGACAGAGGCAGTGGATTCTGTGAGTTCTAGGCCAGCCACTGCTGAGTAGTGAGACCCTATCTCAGAAAAGGAAAGAAAGAAAAAGAAAAGAAACCTATGTAAATAAATTTGAATATTTTGTTAAAAAATACATTATAAATTCTGTAAATTTTAAGGTACTTTAGTTGCCAGGGTCAGATAGTTCACATTTTCATTTAAACATTTGACAGTCTATTCCTATAAAACTTACATTTAGTGAAGAAAATTAATTTTTATAAACCAGTATGTTACTATGTAAGACTAAACAATAGACAATTTCAGACAATTTTTCTTATATTTATTTATTTCTACATGAATAAAAAAGTGCCAAATAGAATTATTGTAAAGTAATACAAAGATCTTTAAGGATTTATCCCTGATATTTATATTAGAGAAGTCAGGATGATAATACCAACGTACTAAGTCAAAAGGGAAAAAACTCAGGGTCTACTCTAGTAGGTAACAAAACTAGCTGGCAAAGTGAAAGCTGGGGAGGTATCTGTATTTTTACCCATTTTAAGGTAAGTACTTTGTTATTTTCTAATTTAGCTAATATATAGTTATGAAACACTAGCTTTGCCAGGTCCTAGATAGTAGCCACTAGCCATATGTACTCTTGAGACACTAGAAAAATGTAGATGAATTGAGATGTCTACAAAGTGAGTTCCAGGCTAGCCAGGCCTGCAGAATGAGCTTATGTTTTTTAAAAATATGTTTATTAAAGTTTTGGAACTCTGTATGTGACTTACCTTCCTGGCTCATAATTAAGGGAACTAAATTCAATTGAATCTAAAAACAGCATTACTTAATACCATCCTCAAAGTTGTAGTTAAACTGTAGACATGTGATGTAAAATGTGTAACCTTTGAAAAATAGGCTATAAAATTATTTGCAGACAAAATGATTATATATTAGAATATTCAGGGGAGTTAGGAAATAAAAGTAAGTTGACAGTTATAAATATCCATAGCTTTAGAAACTCCTGGGCTGTAAAAGATTATTAACTATTAAGTCACAGCATGCCCTTGAGTAGAAAGATACAGTAAGACAAAAGTATCATGCATGTGTATCCACATACATATGGGTCCCACACTGTCACATTTTCTAACAGTGGTAGTGTATTAAATGAAGTCCCAATTGAAACAGTTAGATTTTTTTTTTTTTATTTGAAAAGTTCACCTAAGAAAAAATGAGAATAATGAAGAAAATTCTGGAAAATTCATTCTAACATATACACTTAAACTGTAGAACAAAGCTTGGTTCACGTTGAAGTTTAATGAAATGAGAGAAGTGATGGGTAGATAGATACTTGATTCCTTGAGAAGATGGAGAGGAAAGAACAAGGCATTTGGGATTAAATTTCTATAATTAACAACAGTAGTTAAAATGAAAGGGATATGAAAAGGAAGTGGTGGAGGATGAGGGCTGGAGGAATAAAGATAGGTCAGTATGTTCCCTGCTTTTGTGCCTTTCAGAATGGTAGCATTTTAATACCAGTATCGTCAAATACATAGGTGAATGGATACTTGTGTATGCTGTGAATATATAAGTTGATGTTAACATTCAGAAGAACAACTTTTAAATGTGTGTAACTTACTCTAAATATACAATGCCAGTTTGCGAAGGTGAACATGCATATATAATGCATACACACAGTGAATGAATGATATTATTTGCAATAAGGAAGCAGCAGGAAATATATCAATAAACAAGTACTTTATAGTTATTGTTTCATGTGTGTGAAATGGAATTAGGTGGGTCTGTTTGTACAGGATATGTCACTGAGTAAGAAAAGCAAGATGTTAAACAGCCAATATAGCCTCACTCTTAGTGCATATCCAGAAATAGAAGTTCATCTATCTGAAAGAGATCAGAAGAAACTGTTAATAGTGCTTTTCTCTGGTGTATGTGTGTCTGTGTGTGGTGGTGGTGGTGGTGGTGGGGTTACCTCATTTTCCACATTTCTTCTGTGTTTGGATTTTCTAATGTTTTTATCTGCATGTTTTTGTTTGTATATGTCATCAGGGGGTATCTGATGGAAACTTGTTAACATGTCTGGTTATGGCAGGGATTTTTAGTTGTTACTTTTTACTGGGAGGTTGGGCACTTACAGCCAGTGAGCAGGTTGAGGATCCGGGGATGGGAAATTGCTAAGAAACACTATCAGGAGAAGGAGCGATTTAAGTTGACCTGAAACAATGGGATTTGTATGTAGAGACAGGTAATTCAACTCTACATCATCCTAGAGGATTCTTGCTGACATAATGATTTCATATTTTGTTTGGTTTGGTAAAACTGAAATTTATAAAGCAACATAAGATGGAAAAAGTCTAGAAAATGGATTAAGTATTGGTCAAAGAGAAAATCATTTCAGCTTTTACATGAATAGTTTTTATTTTCATTTTTGTAATAAGCATGTATGCAGACATACAAACATCATCAAGACATTTTTACAGCTTAGTTCAAATGCTAAAAATAAATAACAAGCCTTATTAGATACAATATGTTAATCATCAATTGTTCTTGTTTTATAAATAATCTTGAAACTTATTTTAAAGATTATATTGTTGTTCATCTGAATGTTGGAATATTTGGCTCAAAACAGGGAAATTCTGATCTAACATTAATATTGAATTTACATGATGAGTTGAAGTTCATTTATGTTAAAGGCTATAATTACAGAGAAAATTCAGGTAGATACTTTGTGTTAAGTTAAAAAATAAAAACAACCTCTCATCTAAAGATTTTTTTTATCATTAAGCACATATACTTATGTGCTTAATTTTTCATTATGATTCTTGGTTCAGTTTAAGCCACTAAGACTTTGTTCTTTGGAAGCCAGTTTAGAAAGCTTAAACTGGAAAACAAATCTTGGACTAGTTCAAAGAGATAATTGTAATTAAAGTTACCTTTCTTTTCCACTTTGTTAACAATGTGTGTGGCAGCATTGTGGCTGACAGCTCCCTTTAGCAGATCCCTTTTTTTTCTCCCTTTCTTGGAATTCTGTGTTTGCTTCTGGGAATTCCCTTCCAGCTTTCTGGGGGACTCCGTGTTCCTCTTTGTCTTTCCAAAGCTTACTGTGCCACTGTAGTATGAATCCTTTCCACCGTCCTCATTGCTTTCGGGAATGATGCAAGTGAGGCTCTGTGCAACCCCGTTATCACCACTGGACTCTCTTCACCTACTTTGCCCCTCATCTGTACATGGCACTGGTGTGGCAGGATTACAGTTGCTCTGTGGAGTCAGGTCCTGGTAGGTCTCCAGTGACACTGTGTGTTTATCTTTGTTGGTGTTAATAGGACACCCCACTCCCTGATTCCACCAGAACTGAGTGGAAGTGCTTTTCTTTTGTTGCTCCTAGTATCTGGTATGTAGAAAATGTTGTTTATAAAAATTTTTATTATTCAACAACTGCCAGTGTATATGTCTTTGTATAGTGTGTAAATGAGTTGTCAACATGAGTTGAGGATTTGAGGAGTTTTTAAATTCAGAAAAGTGTAGTTTGTTTCTATTTGGATACTTTAGTGAATGTTGATGTAACTGTTTTGTGAAGATACTGTTTGAAACTGTGACACTCTTCTTTATGAGACCATATTCTATGTTTGTAAAAAGTGATACTGTCCTTCACTCTTGATGATCTTGGCTTTCTGTTTTATATAGCTCATTCAACTGATTCTGAATCATCTTTCACTACCAGACCTGTGTAGATTAGCACAGACTTGCAGACTTCTACACCAGCATTGCTACGACCCTCTACAGTATATCCACCTCAACCTGCAGCCATACTGGGCAAAGCTCGACGATACTTCCCTGGAGTTCCTACAGGCTCGCTGTGCTCTCGTCCAGTGGCTTAATCTGTCTTGGACTGGCAACAGGGGTTCCATCTCCGTGTCAGGATTTAGCAGGTAGTTACAAAACCTTGTTGAAGCTTTTTATCAAGAGACTAGACTTGTGTGTAAGTGCTTTCACAATATAATTTTCAACTGTATTTGTATATTTTATAAGAATAAAAAGGAATAGAGTTCATGTTTAGAATATTGATGTTTAGAAAAATGAATGAATGCTAACTATCCTCTTCAGCTAAACTTCCTAATGATGTAAGGGCCAAGTGTATCTTTTAGTTCTTACTTAAATCTCAAGTGACTTTCAACTGAACTGCTTTTTTTCCCCTCATATTTCCAGCACAGATGATTAACACATTTAAAAAACTATTTCCAAATCAAAATCTACCTCTCTAATGTGATTTGTCAGAAATGGAAAACAATTTATTACAGAACATTTTTAATTAAATCTTAATTACATGTGCAATACATCACCCAAATTTAGAAGCTCATTTAAGCTAATTATGTTGAAAATGAAATTGCATGCTAAATAGAGGACGGCGCTTGCAGACCTGCCCAGGTGTTTCTGCGCCTTTCTATTTAAGCATTTAGTTTCCTTACTATTAAATGTCACCTGTTAAACATTTGAAAGCTTACAGAAGTGCATATTCATTTAGTAATGCCACAGTAATTTTCCTAGGATACAAACAGGTGCTTTTCTCTTAACCTTGATGTGCCACATGATCCCATCGTTTTCATAAAGTCAAAGGTGGAGTAGAAACTTTGGAGACATTATCTGTTGTTTTAAATTACTAAGTGGTCTTGTATCCTGCTACTGAGACTTGGACCTGAGGCTTCACACATGCCAAGCAACTGCTCTTGCACGGATCTGTGCATCCCCAGTTCTTCTTGTTGTTATTTTACTTTCTATTTTGAGACAAGGTCTCGGCTAAGTTACCCAGGTGGCTTTGAACTTGCTTTGAAGTTCAAGTAGATATCTGACTTGGCATCTTCCTACTTCACCCCCTAAGAAGCTGGGATCTGGGGTCTGTGCCTCTAGGGCCAGCCAGAGAGCCTCTGTGGACAGCAAGATCAGGAAAAGTTAGAATAATAGGTTTTGTGGTGAGCTGGGAGCATGAAAATATATTTCTCTAACTGTCTTGGGTAAGAGGAATATACTGCTGTTTGTGACATAGTCTAAGGGAAAGAGACAAGTAGGCAGGAGAAAACCAGATAGGCTTTGCTTTTGAGCCACTTTTGAGCCCTTCCACTGCCCTTTCAAAGTACTTTGCACCCAAGTTTCTGTATTTGTGTCCTTTAATTCCAGCAGGGTCTTAGTCCAATGCTAGTTCTCTCTGCCATTGCATCTGCAAATTTTCCTCACTGCTAATGAGACTGATAAGAACTAAAGCTGACTGTGGCTGTTGGAACCTAACTGTTGATTATAAGCTTAAGACAAGCAATAAGAGACAGAGCAATTGCTGCCAGTGAAGCCTGCTTTACATTATAAAGGCCGGCTCTTCCCTCAGGGCTTCCCACTGGAGAAAGTCATTTTCTGTTTTTTAAAACTAGGAATTTAGGGGCAGGCAAGATGGCTTAGTGGATAAGGGCTCTTGCTACCTAAACTGAAACTTGAGTTGGATCTCTGGGATCCACAAGATAGAAGGGGAAAATGGAATCCTCAGATTGTCCTCTGACTTTATTGACACTCATGATAAATAAATGTAATAAAAACAATTTTAAGTAGAGCCTTAATGTTTTCACCCTATGTGTCAAGGCATGGTAGCAGGTATTGTTGACCCTGTAAAAAGATATTTGCAACATCTAATATAGCCCTTCCTTCTACAAATGAAGAAGAAGATATGAAGATAAACATAAGCATACTTTCATTAAAAATGACAGGGTGCTGAGCAGTGATGGCATATAGCATTAATAACAGAACTTGGGAGGCAGAGGTAGGCTGATCTCTGAGTTCAAGGCCAGCCTGGTCCACAGGCTAAATTCCAGGACAGCCAGGGCTACACAGAGAAACCCTGATTGGAAAACGAAACCAAAACAAAACAAAACAAAAAGATGGAGTGTCACCTGGTGATTGTAGACATTATGGAAAACTGGTGGTGAGAAACTGAGGTATGAGTTTGGCACAGTATGTGTGTGATCATGACAACAGTGAGTGCACTGTGAAAACTGTACTAAACAATTTTTAGAAACTATAGTTGGAGTAAGCAGGAGAAGTAGCATCAGTTGTGAGGGGAATCTTCACAGTGCTGCTGGCAGTGGATAGGGTCTTGTTTGCAGTTAGAGCTCCAGTCTGCTTTGTCACCAGCAGCTCTGCTTCTGGTTTTCAGCTCACCTAGATTTGTTGTGGGGGGCTGTGTGCATGATCACAGAATGCGTACATCACTGCAGAATGTCTCCCAGTCAAACGGTACATTTTGCTAGTATTCCTTTCACATTTATAATTGTATTTAAATACAAAGAGAGAAAGGTAGGGATAGGGGAATGCTTCAACTTTGTCTTCTGATTGCTTTTGCCTCTTCGACTTCACTCAATTTGACAGTCATTATGACTTGAAGGCAGCCTTCTCAGAATAAACAATAAATATGCATAGCTTGATTATTAATGAATCATCTATGTATAAGTGGCACTCTATTTATATACATTACTGTGAAGATTTATTTCTATAATACTTCAAAGGAAAAAAAAGCACATTTTGCAGTAGGGACCACTAGAGCTGTTGTGGATGAGTATTTGGGAAGAAGTGTTCTGTTTGTGGTCTAAAAGCTCTGTTTGTGACAGTTAGAATTGGGCAGTTGTTAAAGAACAGAAGAGCATAGAGATTGGTTAAGTTGGAATAAAGGAAAATTTAATCAGTTATTAAAACCTACTTCCAGCCCCAGATTTACGAGTACTGCCCATGCATATCATTACTTGTGAAGATCAATTTTTTTCTAATTCCCTTTTGCTATACAGCCCTGTCTCCAAGGTCTGGTGTATTCGCTTGCCTTTCTGCCTGTTTAAAATCCTAGGGTCCACTTTATCAGTGTCTTCTTTTTCAATTGATGCCTAGTCTGTCTTATACCCCTCCTTCTATAGAACTTTAATCCTGGCCTCTAGGTCTGTTGTACATCATTTATACTCATTTTGTTGGGAAATATTTTTAGATGCTTTTTAGATTCCATAACTTTATCAGCTATTGTCTTATTTGCTTTCTTGTTGCTGAGATAAAATACCCTCTTGGGAAAGGGGTTATTTTGTTTTATAGTTCTAGAAGGGTATGGCCCATCATGCTGAGGAGGGTATGGTAGTAAATGGGTAAGGCATGGTAGCAGGAGAAGGCTGGCTATGCATCTATCTACACTGAGGAATGTGATGTGTCAAGCCACATTCCCCTGCTCCCAACTCATGGCCAGTAGTCCACTACCTCCAGTGAAGCTCCATGTCTTAAAGGTTCTACAATCTTCCAGAACAGCTAGGGATCAAATATTCACACACGTGTCCATGAGGGACATTGTTACGTGCAAAGCATAATGGCTGTCTTTATAGAGTGTGAGTTTTATAGCATAAGGAGCTTATTAACCCTTCCTGTACTTATCTTTTGACTGCCTGTATTGTAAGTGGTTATTTCTTAGCTTGTTGGCTTCTAGTAAGTACAGTTTTGAAACTTGTTTTTCTCCTATCTGTGTGTGCTGGCTAGTTTTATGTCCACTTGGCATAAGCTAGAATTATTAGAGAGGAGAGAGCCTCAACTGAGAAAATGTCTCCATAAAGCCTATAAGGCATTTTCTTAATTAGTGATTGATGGAGAAGGCTCAGGCCATTATGGGTGATCCCATCCAAGGGTTGCTGGTCCTGGGTCCTATAAGAAAGCAGGCTCAGCAACCCCTGAGGAACAAAGCCAGTAAGCAATACCCCTTCATCGCTCCATCACCTCTGCATCAGCTCTTGCCTCCCTCCAGGTTCCTGCCCTGACTTCCTTCAGTGATGAACTATGATTTGGAAGTGTAGGTCGATTAAACCTTTTCCTCCTCAACTTGGCTTTTGAACATGGTGGTTCATCACAGTGATAGTAGCCCTAATTAGGATAGCTACTGTTGGTATGTAGTACCATACAGAATAACAAAGAAGTTTGTAATGGCTTTATTTTTCGACTATATATTTTATATAGTCTATATTTTCGACTATATATATTATATATGGTCTGAGTTATTTGGAATTAAAAATATCTTAAGTATGCTGAATTATAACACTTGTAGGCTGAGTTAACAAAACATAATATTAAAAATCAGAAACTATGGACATTTATATCTAATTCTCTCCTTATCTCTGCATCAGACCGATTTTGACCATTGGTGCCTTTTTTTATGGTGATTAGACTCATATTAAAATATCCATGTGATGTTATTTTAGGGAACACATTACTTAGTAAAGTACTCCTTATATATGTATTCCTTTAGACCAGTGGTTCTCAAACTGTAGATTGCAACCCCCATATCAGATATTTACATTACTATTCATAACAGTAGCAAAATTACACTTATGAAGTAGTAACAGAGTAATTTTATGTTTGGGAGGTAACCACAACGTGAGGCATTAGAAAGTTTGAAAACCACTGCTCTAGACAAATTAATTCAGCTTATAAGAATAAGCAATTTATTTCTTTCCAGATACCCACTTTCAGCAGACATAATTTAGGGTTGTTAGAATGTAGGCTCATAAAACCCTTAAAGAGAGAGGCCTTGGAGCACACAGATGGATTCTGCATCAAATCCCACTGCTTAGAGCTCAGGGAACCCCGTAGGAGAGGAGGTAGAAAGAGCATAAGCGCTAGAAGGAATGAATGGAGGACACTAAGAAGACAAGACTGTCTGAATCAACATGAACAAAGTTCACATGAACTCACAGAGACTGAAGCAACAGGCACAGGACCCACTGGTCTGCACAGGTCCTGAGTGTGTATCATGGCTTCCAGTTTAGTGTTTTTACAGGGTTCCTGAGCGTGGAAGAGGAGGTTCTTGATTCTTGTGCTTTCTCCTGGGCTCTTTTCCCTTTGTTGATTTTCCTTGTCTGATTTTGATGTGCTAATTTTTTGTTTTATCTTATTGTATTGTGTTTTGTTATGTTTATTTTTATCTCTCAGAAGTCTGTCCTTTCTAATGAGAGACAGAAAGGGAGTGGGTCTGGATGGAAAGAAAGATGGGAAAGAACTTGGAGTAGTAGAGGGAGGGGAAACTATAATCAGGATATAGTGTATGAGGAAAGAATATTTTCAATAGCATGAAAAATTAAAAAAGGAAGTTAAAAAAAAGTAAATAAAACCCTTAATATCAAGTACCACTAAATGAGAATTCACAATGCAGAACAACAACCAGGTTGGGGTAGATAAGTTCTTTTCCTTACAAGTCATAGGACCCATGTTATAATTAGGATGAATAACTAGTTGATCAATACAAAAATATCTATAATTTCATTAAAATAAAACTTTCATGGTGTGCATTAAGAATTGATTCATGTTTGGTTGGTTGAGTCTTTTGCTGCTGCCTTGTGGAATTGATATGTAAAGTCAGAAAAAGAGATTATAAACATTGATTAGATAACCTACTCAGAGTAAAAATACTGCATATCTGAACCTTGAACAGAGGCAAATGTAAGAGAACATTATAAGAATGGCCATTGTTCTTAGCCGGCAGTGTAGCATATGCACTCAGGAGGCAGAGGCAGACAGATCTCTGTGAGTTAGTGGTCAGCCTGGTCTACAGAGTGAGTTCCAGGACTACACAGCCAGGACTACACAGAGAAACCCTGTCTCAAACAAAAAGAATGGCCATTGTCTTTGTTGTACTTACTGTCATTCAAGTTATCTTGAAATTTTCCTGCCTATTAATGATGAGGGTTTTGGTGATTAGTTTGACACTCCTGTATAAATTCTTTGGAGGAAAATTTTCCATAATGAGATCAAAGAAAGAAGTGTCAAGTCATTCTAAATCAAGTATGAAAAAGAAATGTAGATAAAAGTGCTTTGCCCAGTAGCGAAGACCATAAAGAGATAAGACCAAAGCATCTAGTTTTAGAGTTCACATACTTCTATTTAACTTTTCTAATCTGCAGGTCATTTTAGAAATTATTAAGTTAAAAATAGGACTTTTTGATTTTTGAAACACAACATTCATTCTTAGATTTATAAGTGAATGACTTATCATAGCTTCTGTGTACACAAAGTGAAGTAACAATGTTAATTTGTACAACTTAATTTGATCCCATTAATAAAAAAGTATCTTTAGTCACTAAAACTTCAAGAATGGGTCTGCATAGGTCTAAGCCAGATAGGGCCCCAGCACTGAGAGGGGAAGTGGACATTAAGTGTCCATTCCTAACCCAGAAGCTTTCTCCAATTGACAAACTGCCACCAAAGGAAAGATTAGTTTTCTCCCATGGAATCTCACTGGTTATATAAACCCTACCCAAGGGCAAGCTCTATTCCAGCAGTAGATGGCCAACACAAAATGAACCCATGAGTGTTTTTGGAGGGTTTTTTTCCTCATAATCTTTGTCTGAGCAATTTTTTTATCTTATGGTATATTTTGCTTATATATGTGGTTCCATCCACAGAACCAGCAAAAAGGTAGAAAGAGAGCATTCACTTTACAAAGTCTTCTGTCTACACACATGTACACACAGCGTTTTCAAAGTTTAAAACTTTGCTAGTCGAGGCTTAACTTTAATGTTTGTGGGGTGCTTTGGTCTTTTCGAACTCCTTTCATATACTGTTTTAATGCTCAAAACCATGAGGCAATATGGTAAGTACAGTTCTAGTCTGCCTTTGATAACAGAGAAAATGACCAAATGTGGGTGGATTTGAATGCTTGCTCATCAGGGAGTGGCATTCCTTGACAGGGATTATGAGATGAGGCCATGTTGGAGGAAGTGTGTCACTGGGAGATGGGCTTTGGGGTTTCAGAAGCCCAAGCCATGCCTAGTGGTTTGCTCTCTTCTTGCTGCCTGCCAATCTGGATGTAGAGCTCAAAGTTGCCTTTTCAACACCATGTCTATCTGCATGCTACCACACTTCCCACCATGACAATAATTGGTTAAACCTCTGAAACTGTAAACCAGCCAAAACTTAATGTTTTCCTTTATGAGTTGCCATGGCCATGGTGTCTCTTTATACAATAGAATCTGAGTAATACAGTGGGTGAATCCTACCCTCATTGTTGATAGGAAAAGAGCACAATTGGACAAAAGAAAAATAATCCATATTTGATACCCATTCCATGTCTTTTTTTTTTTTTTTTTTTTTTTTTTTTTAGAAATTTGAGTTATCTGATTTAGTTGAATTTTATTTTGAATGTATGTTGATAGGTTCTTAAATCACCTAGAAGAAAGTTGTGATAGAAGTTAAGAGTGCTAATGTTGTTTATTTGACACTGAAGGGTGGGCACTGGCTGGGGACAATTGGTGCTTGTGTGAGGGTACAGCTTGCTCAGTTGATAAAGCTTCATAGATTTTCATACTTTCACATTCACGTTGACTCTTGGATTGTTTTCTGTGCCAGCTATGAACAAACAATTCAACACCAGTTTTTATGCAATCAAAATAAATAATGTGATTTCTATTCTTTTATCTTATTTCTATATGTTTGTGAGAAGTGACAATTACATATTTTATATTAACTCTGAAATCTAGCAGTTCATTCACTAAATGGCAACAGCTAGGGGGAGCACAGTACAGTTAAACCAACCTAGATATTTTCTGAATTAAGAGAAAGCCAGTCTGACTGATTTCAAGGCCATTTAATTAAACCTGTTATTTTGTTCTGTATGGGCATTGTTAAGACAGTGATATACTCCCAAGAGCCTAGGGTTTTATATTTTTGATTTTACTACTCAGGTATGACTTACTGGTAGTATAACTATCTTCTGTGACATCTTCATTTCCACTTACTAGTAGCTGACTTTGTGACATGTGAATCCAGGAAAGTCTATTATCTTCTCAGCTTGATTCATGTTAGTTAGCCATGAACTTCAGCATCAGTAAGTAAGAACTTCCGTGAATCAATTTACGTGTTTTATTTAGTAGAATCTGCTCTCCTAAGCATGTCTGTCAAGTGGTGATGTAATTTCAAAATTCTTGCAAAAATATTTTATGAATTTTATAGAATTTTCATGGAATATTGTTTTCACAGGTTTCTAAAGGTGTGTGGATCTGAGTTAGTACGCCTTGAGTTATCCTGCAGCCACTTTCTTAATGAAACTTGCTTGGAGGTTATTTCTGAAATGTGCCCAAATCTACAAGACTTAAATCTCTCATCCTGTGATAAACTGCCACCACAGGCTTTTGGTCACATTGCCAAGTTATGCAGCCTTAAGCGGCTCATTCTCTATCGGACAAAAGTAGAGGTAAGAATAACTCATTTGTGTTTTTCTTGATGAAGTATCCAGCTGAATATTTAATTGCCTTCAATTTTTCATGTGATTTCTTATTTTTAAGCAAAAGTTATGGTATCATCAGGATACTGTAGGATCACTACAGCTTAGTTAGGCACTTCAGAGTTACAACATATTGTGATTTTAAAAGACAAACTTTTAATGTTGCCATTGTCAGGGAGTGAGCCAAGGGGTGATATAGAGGGAGGGGCCACCAGGTGCCATGCAGGAGGCCTTGCTCTTAGAAGGGGAGGAAGCAAAATGCACACTATTAGAAATAGCCAGAGTAAAATTAGTGTCACCATAGTTCCCAGTTCTCATGTCATCTTTCCAGGTCAGCATGTGCTGGCTTCTGACTTCCCATGCAGATTTTATTTTTCTAGGCATGCCCATTTGATAAAATGTCTAACTAGTGGCATTGTCCCCTGATGGCTTCCATTTGCTCGCTGTTGTCACTGTGGGACAGTGATACTTTTGGACTCAAAGAGAGATGCAAAGATCCCACAATAAACGGACTTTCTGTTTACTTTTCCCTTCTCCTCCAGACACATAGACCTGCTTCTGTTCTTTGAGCATCCTTACTTAATCCCAACTCAGTTTTTCACTCATCTCTTTATCTGCACTGTGTTCCCACCTTATTACATATCTCAATAATGAGCAGAGTTCTAGTTCACTTAAAGTTTTTACAGATGGCTTCTTTGACACTGATTAGAAGGAAGCCTCTTTCCTGGCTTGCGTCTGTTGTGTTACTCAGTTTTATTTCCTTTTTAACATCTGTGCAGTGCTCTAGCATAATCATTATTTTCCTTCTTGTATTCTGTCTCTTCACATTAGGATATATAATTTTATATATGGTGGTGAATAACACCCTTGTTTTTCATTGTGCTGTTTCCATATTCTAGAACAGAATTTGGTTGAGATTGGCCATCAGCAAATATTTACTAATGAATGAATGAAAGAACCCAATTACATTTCTTGAGATGGTATTCCACTACAATGTGTCTTCACTGTCTTCTAAGGCTTGTGGCTGACTTTCTTCCTGAATCCTCAGACACGCTTTAATAAATCATAAATAATATATCACTACATGACTGTATACTTTACATTAATAAACTATTGTTATTTTAAAAGACTTAAACAAATCTGTACTTTATTGGTCAGTGTTCTGTATAGCTTGAAACCTTCTGAATAACTCCATTTATTTATTTGCTTGTTTGTTTGTTTATATTTTCAATGCATTACTTTTTAAAAACTTAGAATTTTGCACACAAATCTTTAATTCATTCACATCAACCTTTTGACATAAGAAAAGCAATAATACTAATTGCATAGTAACAATGTTATTTTACTACACAGTTCATTTATTATGAGTTCCCATGCCACTTTCATAATATTCAGATCTTATTGTCCCTACTCTGACTTCTTAAAGTTTATTAATTCATCCATGTAAATGTTTTAAAGGACAAAACAGTTACCAGTTACCAGGCTTTCTTTTACAATTTGTGAATTTTTTTTCTTCATTTGCCCACCTTTCAAACTTTGTAACAAGACTGGCATTTTACTGAACAAAATTATAGCCATGTAGGTATATATGTATGTATGTTTATGTATGCATGTATGTATGAATGTATGCTTGTATGTGTCCTTCTTTCATATATTATATCCCAACCCCTCCCTCCTCTTTGCCCAGTCTCCCCTCCCCCACATCTTCACCCCTCCAAATCCACTCTTCCTTTCCCTTCAGAAAAGGAGAGGCCTCCTAGGGATCTCAATCAAACATATCATTACAATAATCCTAGGTCGGTACCATCATGTCAAGGCTGGACGAGGTAACCCAGAGTCCCCTACCCCCCCCCCCCCCCACTGTTAGGAGTCTCACAGAACACCAGGATATACAACTGTAACTATATTCAGAGGAAGTCTGTCTGACCCATATAGGCTCTATCATCGGTTCAGTCTCTGTGAGCCCCTATGGGCCTTGGTTAGTTGATTCCATGGCTGATTTCTTGTGATATCTTGGTCCCTCTAATACCTTCTTTTTCAATTCTTTGATTATTTGATGTTAAGAAGAAATGTAATATACTTAATTATTAAAGATTTCTTTGAAAAGAAAATGGGGTAAAACAAAACTTGCAGGGCATCTTATATTGGTGATGATTGGTGAAATGTTATATATTCATATGACCTAATATTAATTATTAGTCTATGGTTTCTTAGATTCACTTCTAGATACAGATGGACTTTGACTGTTTTATAAAGTGTGACTTAAGGGATTGAGATCTCCCATCATAAGAGTAGTAGATATTTATATATATGTATGTATTGATGTCTAGATAATGTCAGTCCTAGCTTTCCCCGCTTACTTAAATATTCATTGTATGGATATATCATATAAAATTTAGATACAGATATTATATAAAATTTAGATAGTACCTTATCTTACCTCTTACCTACTTTTGGGTGAGCCATTTGCTAAATTAACAATTTTTAATGTTCTGTATGTAATAGGTTTTCTGTTTTTCTTTTTTTAAAAGATTCATTTATTTATTATGTATACAGTGTTCTGTCTGAATGTATCCTTACATGCCAGAAGAGGGCATCAGATCTCAGTATAAATGGTTGTGAGCTACCATGTGTGCTGGGAATTGAACTCAGGACCTCTGGAAGAATAGTCAATGCTGTTAACCATCTCTCCAGCCCCCAAATCAGTTTTCATTTATCTGAAATTCATGTACAATAAAATTTGAAAATGTTGTTATTTTAGAGATAGAAATGGTGGGTTAAAACTGAGAAAAACTTGTCCAGGCCCTGTTTATCTGTAATGTCTCTCACACATATTTAAATTCTGTGCATGCTTTTCTCAGTTTTGTTACTCCTCATTTGGGGATCTCCATGAGGGTCCTCTGTGAACCCTAACTGATGCCTTGTAAAGAAGAGAAGTAGCTGGTTTCTTTCCAGTCAGTCTGCAAACATGTCCCTTACTGCTTAAGTAAAGCATTTGTCCTCTCCTCCCTTCTGCTCCCACAGCCTTTGAATGGCTTAATGGTTAATGGTGTTGGTGAGTGGAAAGGAACAGAGATAAAGAAGGCAGTAGGGGGCTGTCCTCTCTCTTAACTTTCTACATAATCACCAGCAACATGTTCTGATCTGATTTCAAATGCACTCATGGCCCTGAAGGTGTACATGAGGACAAAGGGTGAAACTGAGCTTTCTGGGAGAGGCTGTTTTGTTCTTAAAGGGCGGTGTTTAATTGCTTAACATAACATTTCATATGAAGTCTAGGCTGTGTTTGAGTGCCCGGGCCCAAGCTGTCTTTTTGTCCCCGGCTTCTGAGTGACTGAGATTACAGGTCCCCACCACTGTGCCTTATCACATCGACCTTTAGCATACAAAATAAAGAGCAAAGAAATATAAATAGTGCAGAGTATCAACTCTGTTATGGAGTATTGATGCTATATGTCAAAATATGATACAATGCATTTATATTTTATGTTCCCATATAATTCATATTAGTAAGTGCACATGTAATTTTGTAAAACTTAAGTCTGTGTGTACTTAGAGGGATTTGAAGCTATATTTTGTTTCTAATGTTTGATAAATTTGGGGTTGTAGTCTGTTTACTTTGCCAGACACTCTGCATTGATATTTAACTCTGACCATTACCATTGAGAGTAGGCAGTGGTTCTATTTCATAGATGTTGAAATTGAAGTTTCAAAAGATATGGCCCAGAACAATATTTACATTCAGATTTGAATCTAGGACTACTATCCATGGTGATATAGTTAAATTTGTAAGAGTACATAAGGTCATAGAAAAATTACTCTTAAAAACTCTGCTGCTTCTTTTGAAAACAATGCAATCTCTTTACCACTTACTCCTGCTTTAGTGTCTTGTGCATTAGGAGTGTCTTGCAGATAAATCCTGTGCATTTCCTAGAACAGTCTGGGTTATTGTTAATAGTTTGAGCCTGTTTACACTTCCTTCCTTCCTTTCATTTTTTCTTTCTTTGAGTGAGAAATCAGAACGGGATGACAGATTTCTCAGTGAGGATGCCACCCTGTTGCTTAGCAGCAGGCAAGAAAGCCAAGAGTGCGTTCTAAAAGTTGGGCTATAAATGGAACACCTGCATCCAGTTTTGATTGCCTCACTTCAAGAATGACAGAGCATAAATTGAAAGAATCTGAGGAAGTGAAAAAACTGATTATAGGTTTTGTGGGGTACTAGTATATGTCAGTAATCCACAAGTATAGTTTGGCAGCTGTTTACTGGCCTAGTAGGCTGTGTCAACAGTTTCAAGGACCCCTTTGCCTACATCTTGATGAACTAGCGTGCAACAAAAGTAGTTAATCTTCACTTCTGTTGGGGAGCAGCGTACCTCTTTTCTTTTTCATGTGCCACTTTAGTCTGCAAAGCAAAATTTCATACAAAATTTTTTTTTCTTTCACAAAAGACGTGAATTGTCTATTAAAAGCAGTATGATTTGATTTGGTACTCTGAACTTGCTTTCTGACATGTAGATATGGTGGTCTCTTTATTGCTTTTTTACCTGATTTAAAAACATATTGTGTGTTGGCAGGCACAATGCAGCTCGAAGGCCTCTCACTTAGCAGAACCAATGCTGATGGCTAAGACAAGAGTTGAAGTTAGAAGGAAGAAACAATGTTGACTGCCTATGTTAATGTGGGCTGCCATTAGCTATCATCTAAAATTCTATTTCGGATAGTGAACATGAGGCAAAGGGTATTAGTAATTTGTTTTTAAAAGAAACAAGTTTATTTGTTAACTCTAACATTATTTTAACAGTTAAAGAGGAAATAACCCTCATAGGGTTATTTGAACATATGACCCCCATTTAGTGGCATTCTTTACGGAGATGACAGGTGAGATGTGAGAACTTAATCTTCTTCCCACTTCCAGCTTAGTGTCTATTGCCGTGATAAAACACCATGATCAAAACCAACTTGGGTAGGTAAGGACTTGTTTTACACATGCCATCACAGTTCATCATTGAAAAAAGTCAGGGCAGGAATTCAACCAAGAACCCAGAAGCAGAAACTGACATAGAAACCATGGAATAAAGTTGCTTTCTGGTTTCTGGTTTCCTGCCATGGTTCACTCAGCTTGCTTTCTTACAACCCATGACCATGTACACTGGGCTTGGTCCCATGTCAATCAACAATCAAGAAAATGTCCCACAGGCCAGTTTTTTAGGGGCAGTTCCTCAATTGAGGAGGTTCCCTGGTACTAGGTGATTCTAGTGGTGTCAAGTTGACAAAAACCTAATGAATACATAATAAAGCTAACAACTATATTTGTAGTTCTTGATACATGTCTCCAGGCTAGAATATATCTGTCCTCAAGTCTCCTGATTGGCTTTCTGGAAGTCTTGAAGGAAACACAGAGGCTTTTGGTGGCATTAGTTTGTGTTACTTAAGTGAGTGGGTTGTTGTGGTTAGAGCTACAGGGCCTGATTAGACACCACAGTGAAAAAGGAGGTTATCCCTCCTTTACAGACTCACTGACCATAGTCATGACAGTGACAAGAAGCCAGGTATAAGAAATCTTCAAAACTTAGCTCATCTTTGTGGTTAATTGGGAATTGACAGAATCTGGATGCAACTGGGGAATGGGACTCTGGGAGAGGCTGAGAGATTATCTTGGTTGCATTAACTGTAGTGGGGAGATCTGCCCACTGCAGGAGGTACCATTCCATGGCTGGGACCCTGGACTAAATAAGTGGAGAAAAATAACTGAGCAGAGCAGCTTTCATCCTCTGCTTCCTGATTGTGGGCCCGTTTGTTTTTGATTGGAAGTTTCCACTTCCTCATCCTTCAATGCTTCCTGTGGGCCCGTTTGTTTGTGGTGGGCTGTTTCCATTTCCTGCTACCTTGGCTGACTTTCTTACCTTTTGTTTCCCTCCTACCTTCCACTTACCCTTTCCTCTCAGGGTTTCTGTTGCTGTGTAAAACACAATGACTGAGAGCCACTTGGTGAGAGGGAGTTTATTTTAGCATACACTTTCAGGTTAATAGTCCATCACTGAGGGAAGTTAGAACCTGAACTCAAGCAGGGCAGGGATCTGGAAGCAAGAAGCCATGGTGCAGAAACCCTGCTGCCTTGCTCCTCATGGCTGCTAAGCCTACTTTCCTATACAGCTCGGGACCACCTGCCCAGGAGTGGCACCGCCTACAGTGATCTGGGCCCTCCCGTATCAATCATTGATCAAGAAGATACCCCACAATTGTCTATAGGTCAGTCTAGTGGGGAAATTTTCTCAATCATGATTCTCTCTTCTCAGATGACTGTGGCTTGTGTCAACAAAAAAATTAACCAGGACACGAGCCATAATAGACTACATCCTTGAACTGAGAATCAGAATAAACCCTTTCTCCCTTTAGTTGCTTTTATCACAGTAACAGAAAAAGAAATTAAAGTACCAATTCTCTCTTCAGTATGTCTTAAGACTTGTTTGATGAGGATGGAAGGACACTGAAAGTTATATGAATTATCTTTTTTGTAATTAGTGCATATTGGTTGTATAAAGCAATGGGACATGACATTTTCATACATACACATTATATACTTTGATAAACACTATTGCTCCATTACCCTCTCTTGTTCCTCTTCCCATTGGCCCCCTTTCTCGTAGTTCATTTTCTACTTTAATGAATATTTTTAAAAATCTAGATTGTGGATATGAAAGAACAGATCTTTCTGAGTCTGTTTGATTTATAACCATGATCTCTAGTTCCATCCATTTACCTGCAAATGACTTAATTTCACTCTTCTTTAGGGCTGGATAATATTGTAAGTATATGCCAGACTTCCTTTTTCCATCTTGTGAATTATCCTGGCTGATTTCATAACCTGGCTCTTTTGGCATATTGTCTATTTCTCAGCACTCATTAATTGCTATTACTTGAGCAATATTAAGACTCCTCCCCATCCTGGTTGGCATGTCAATGAGTGGTGTCATTATGTAGGTCTTATTAAGTGACCATATTGTTGAGGTTTTATGGATGCAACACTATGTCACAGTAGATATTGTGGGCCTCTGCAATCTTTCTGTTCCCTCTTCCATGATACTGAGCCTTAGGTGTAGGAGTTGTGTTGTGGGTATATCAGTTGGAATTGGTACTCTGTTGTTCTCTGCATTTTGACCAGTTGTTGATTTCTATAATGTTTCCATCTGCTGCAAAAAAGGAAACCTCTCTGATGAGGAATGAGAGCTACTTTTATTTGTAAGTGTAAGGATAAGTGTATTAAATGCAGTTAGGAAGTATACTGGTTTAAGAAGGTGCCAGTACTAGGTTCTTCTCCTAGGTTCTTCCCACAAGAATGTTTTGTGACATCTTAACAAAGGAAAGAAATACTTTTGGAAGAAGATAAAAATCTTTAGACCGGTATGTCTTAGCTGGGCATTATTTAGATGGATAGTGTCAAACAACATGTGTTTCCTATTCCTCTTTTAAGATTCTGTGACAACTTAACCTCTTCTCCTTTGATAAAAATGTGGCTTACATTTTCAGTAAGGATATTAACAGATCCATTGTATAAATGACTATATTTTTATAACATTGTTTTTAATTTTTCTTATTTTATGTATTGATCCCAGTTCCCGCTTTCTCCCACTCTCCCATGCACCCCCCAACCCCCCCACCCTGTCCCATTCCCCATCCACTCCCCAGGGAGGGTCAGAGCTTCCAGGATGGAGAATGTGCTTCCAAAGTCCTTCCATGCACCAGGGGTACATCCTCCTGCCACTGTCAGAGGTCCCACAGACTACCCAGGTCTTCTAACTGAGACCCATATTCTGGGTCCAGTCCTATGCTGGTTTCCCAGCTATCAGTCTGGGGTATCATGAGCTCAGGTCAGCTGTTTCTGTGGGTTTCTGTAACCTTGTCTTGACCCTTTGCTCATCACCTCTCCCTGTCTGTAACTGGATTCCAAGAGTTTGGCTTAGTGTTTAGGTGTGGGTGTCTGCTTCTGTTTCCATCAGCTACTGATTTTACCCATGTGAATTGTAAAAAAGAATCAATCAGTTTACTCATCTATAGGGAAAGATAAATTCAAGGATTTATGGTGTATATATAATATTAGGATACCGTGGTAAGATAAGTCCTGATGTAAGAGGGTTGTGCAAGACAGAGGTGTAAATATGTAGTCCTAGATTATGCTCCTTTATACATGGAGGTTATTGGAATGTGGCAAGCATCTGAATTTCGTACTGAAATTGGAACTTAAAGCTAAAGTTTTGAGTCTCTGGTTTAGAATGACTGTGTTTGTCTGTAGTTGGCTTTAGAGAACATTGCTTTTCCTGGGTAAGACCTGGGTAAGACTTATTTATGTCATTTATGATCTTGGACCTTTTTGAGCAGAAGTATAATTTTTCTACCACAGAATTGATTGATCATAAATTCAATTTATAAAAGACAATATTTTCAAGTTGTGATTATGTTACATGTAATATAATTTGTAGTAGATAGCTTATAGGAAATCTGTTAGATAAATGTAAATCATCTAGAATAATGATTGCTTCTGTGTATAGATAGTTTGAAGTACTCAAAATAGTTCTTAAGAGACTTTGGGTTTTCACTTTTTCAAATTTACTGAGTTTGGTACCCAAAGATGAAAAATGTTCAGAGATAATCAAATGTATGCATGTATTTTAAGCTGAATAACTATGTTCTTATGAGTTCTTCAAAGATAATCTACATGTACATTTATGAATTTTCATTTAGTGAATATACTTTAATCAAATCCAAATTTATTATTTGGAGGTATTGCCCTGAAGTGTTTGGTAGATGTTATGATCAGTGACATGATGCTTTTTTTTTTTTTTTTTTTTTTTTTTTTGTGATCATGAGTGTCATTAGTCATACTCTAGGTTCTCCGTAATATATAAACTTACTGGATGCCCCATTACCAGTTTACTTTCTAGGAATCAGGTTTTAGAGTAGAGAATACTGATTTGGAATACTGTCTTTCACATTGAGTGTATAGTTGGAGGTTGCATTTTTTATTACAGATAAGTAACATTTTTTTTTAACACCAAGCTTCAAAAAGGGTGCCAAGTAGTTTTAACAGTTACAAGCTTGTATTATCATACAGTAAGAAACAGTGTATCAAACACATTGATTGTCAAATGTGCACGATATTCTTAGGTAACTCTATTAAGCCATAGATCTAGACTTCCTAAGTTATGTAGTATAAATTTCAGTGTATTAAGTGTTTTCACTTTGCACTTTAGAAATCTAGAGGATGAGAAGTAATAAAGCTTATATTTCTTAAAAACCTGTCAGTGAAGGTTTGGTATTTCTTAAAAACCTGTCAGTGAAGGTTTGGATTCATGCCTTCTTTTACCTATTAATGAATTTCCTTGTAATAGAAAGGCATTAGTAATAATTCTGTATAGCCACATGAGACTTCATATCGAATTAAACCAAAATTCATGTCTATCAGCTGTTCTTTGATCTATCAATGCTTTTCTTGAAGTTGTATGTTTTGCAAGTATCTGTTACAGCATCTAACTTACATGGGGCCCCACTGATAACACTATTAGTAACTGCTAAAGAACAGAGAGGGGCAGCTATGAGCAGAGGCAGGGGATGAATCTTCACCCTCCTGTGATAACTGGGATGTGGGGTTTTAGTGAATTTCTTTACAATCAGGCGCCTCAGTCCTGTGAGCAGGCCTCCTGTGGTTTTGCCTGGTTGCTTTCTGCTTTTGTCTCTATTGACAACCTTTTGTAGTACATTGCCATTTTCTCCTTTATTTTGTGTCTTACCAATAGTCATGTGATCTATGTGAATATTTGACGACATATTTATTCTTATAATATGGTACTGGGTTATGAAGCTGTATTGACAGACTTGTTGATTGATTACCAATACTGGTCCATTGGATTCTGAGAGCTGCTGAATAGGTTAGGTGGATTTTAGGTTAAGTGTGGAAGAATTCTTATTCTCTGAACTAGATGACATCATTTTCCTAGAGTATAGCTTGATCATTATGCAGAAAACATGGTTTCAATCACTCTTTAGAATATTCCTTCTTATAGCAATTTGACTAAGACTTGAAAGTTACAAACTCATTGAAAATTGAATATGCTGTCTTGCATTCTTAAAGCTACTATTTAAATTGTTTAAAGTCATATGTACCTCTACTAAGTAAGTTTTTCAGAAGTAACCAGTAGAATTTGTGAACTTAGAATTCTAAAGGGTAGTAGAGCCTTAAAAATAGTTTGTAAAATTTGTTACTTTTGACTGTTGAATATCTTTTTTGTTTGTTTTTATTTTGTTTGTTGGTTGGTTGCTATTTTGTTTTTGTTTTTGAGACAGGATTTCACTGTGTAGCCCTAGCTGTACTAGATTTCACTCTGTAAATCAGGCTGACTTAAAACTCAGAGAGATCTTCTTACCTTTGCCTTCCAAGGACTGGGATTAAAGTGTTCACCACTACCACCTGTCTAATCTTTTTTAAAATAGTATATTTTATGCAGTTTTGATTCACCCATTGATATGCTGGAGATGTATAGAAATGTTACAAATACATACTGTGGTAGAATTGTTTTGAGTGAGCAAATTTTTTAGACCCTGACGGTCTTCTGTTCTCCATCACAGACACTTAACTGTATTGCTGAATGAGATAACAGCTACAGACAGTGCTGACACAATTCCTATAGAACTTCATTTACAAGAACAGGTAGCAAGGAGTATTTTGCCTGTGAGTCAGATTGCCAACTATTCCCCTAAACTGTTGAGACTCCCAAAATCCGATCTCTTCTATATGAAGAGTTAGTTTCTTCTCTTTGGTTTGACATTAGTAGAGATTCCTTAATTCTAAATGTGAATGCCATAGACAAAGACTGTTATGTAACTATTCTGTGAAGAAACAGGTTTACTGGATGTATAGAGATTGCAAACTGCTGCAACAGAATGTCTCCTAACCCAGGCCTGGCTCATCACTACTTAGCCCTACTGGGGAGAGCCTTGAAAGTAGGGTCATTTATATTTGCTCACTGCATTCTTGCACTCCAGCCTTTGGTTTATCTTTCTTTAGCTCCCCGTTAAGTTCCTCACAGCATCTCTTTCTTTGTCGTCATTCTTATCCTACATTGCATTCTTCCTTTGATCTCACATCTCTTTCTCAGCAAAGATGAATGAGATTCTTAAACATGAAGCTTCTTTTGTTCTATGATGTTCCTTTTTAAAGTGAGAATAAAAATGATAGTTTTCTTTACTATTCATAACTTTTGTCATTTGTAATTTAATATGAAGACTGATTAAATTTTTGTAAAATATTTGCCAAAATATTCAGGTATAACTTCCTTTTCTGTATTTTAAAGTTAGTGCAGACACTCAACCCTAAATCGGATGTCTCTGTCAAATCCCTTCCCTCAGCACTCAGGGAACTTCTAGAAAGAGGGAGGTCAGAAGAGTGTAAAGGTCAGAGGGAATGGAGAACACCAAGAAGACCCTTTAAGTCAGCATGAACAAAACTCAAAGTGTGAACTCAGAGACTGAAGCAGCTTGCACAGTGTCACAGCTTCCAGTTTAGTGTGTTTATGGCCGTGAGGGTGTTAATGAGCGGGTCTCTGATTCTTCTGCCTTCTCTTGAGCACTTTTCCTTTTGTTGTGTTGTTTTTTCCATCTTCCATGTGGTAGTTTTTAGGTTTTCCTGTTGTGTGTGTGTGTATATATATATACATATATATACATATACATATATATATATATATATTTTTTTTTAATGAATGAAGGAAAACCTAGCCACTAGGGTAAAGATTAGCAACTGAACGGTCACTTTTAACTGTTGGAAGGTGGAAAATCAGGTCTTTTCAGTAGATTGACACTGGGATATCAGTCACTCCAGGGCAGGCCTTGTGGTCAAAAGTATTGGCCAATGTAAAGTGGACTCAACAGATTTTTTTTTGTGTGTGTGTGTGTGTACACTCTTATTTGGTTACAGTTAGTGGTTTTTCCTTTTCTTTTTGGATGTGGTTTTATTTTGTTTTGTTTTGATTTTTGTTGTTGTTTGTTTTGGGGGTTGTAGTTTGGATGTTTTGGGTTTTTTGAGAAAGAACTTAAAGTTGTGTGGGTAGGGGGTGGGAGAGGATATAGAAGGACTTGGGGGAGGGAAAGAATATGATTAAAATATATTTAGACTAAAAAATGTTTTAAATAATAAAATACAATTAAAAAGGAAAAGGTCTTGTTCTAAAAGTTTGTTCAGAGAAAAGGATGCATCAAGATGTTTTCTAGACTAGACTCTTGGTTCAAAAGTGAGTTGGACAGGAAGAAGAGATGTCAAGAGCACTTGCCACTCTGGAGAGGGCCTGAGATTTTATGGCTCACAACCGTCTGGTTCCAGGAGATCCAATGCCTTCTTCTGGCCTCCACAGACACCAGGCACACATGTAATGAACATACATTCATTCAAGCAAACACTATACACTTAAATAAAAATAAATAGTTGTTTTTAAATGAGTTGGGAAGATGTGCTGCTGGACCTGTTCCGTAAAGTTAGGCTTTTCGTGGAAAGATTGTAGGGGCCAGAAGTGGATGACCTCTGTGAAACAGTGTCATCCTGTCATGACAGAACCTTTGTATTCATAAACTAAGTTGTGATAGTTCCTGTGCAAAACCTGTACAAAAGCAAGAAGACAATTAGTTAATCAGTGTGGACAGGGAAGGGATTCACAGTCTCACCCCTAACTGAGGTGCTATTGGCAATTGATAGCTTTGTTTTAGGTTTTGGCTCTGGTATGTGTCCCATGTGCCAGGATGGCCCTGCACATATGAACATCATATGGCAGGTAATTTGATTTATTGTATTAAAAGTTATTACCTAAAGTTGGGAGTGGGGATGAAGTGGGGGCAGTCTGGGAGAAGTAGGAAAGGGGAGTAGGGATGGGTATGATTGAATACATTTTGTACATGTATGAAATTTTCATGGAGAAAAAGCATACTTAGGAAATTATAGACTTTAAGACAGATACCCAGAGAAGTATGGGTCAGTGGGTAAGAATACTTGACATGCAAGTATGAGGTCTTAAGTTTAAACCTCTGTGCCTATGTGAAAAGTAAAGCCTGACTGTATGTGCCTGGAACCCAGCACTGCGGTAGAGAAAGGAGAGCTCGGCAAATGAAAGCTCCTGGCCAGCCAGCCTAGCCGAAATGGTGAGCTTCACTCAGTGACAGACCCTGTCTCAAAGGTATAAGATGAAGAGCAGGGATCGAGGAATAAAATAGACACCCTTCTCTCTCCTCAGAATGTACATTTGTGGGCACAGGTGCATACAACACACACACACACACACACACACACACACACACACGTTGAAAATACATTTTACTTAAGACTATACAGCAGTCTAGCATACCTGTGGATATTTGATGGCCAGTTATTTTCATCACAGAGGACAGAAGGATTAAATGGCAGAAACATGACTAGCAAGTGTATGTTAGATATGTTCCCGTCAGCGTCTGCTACTGACAGGTGCTCAATGGTTATTGCTATCCTTGTCAGCACAGAGAACCCTTTGACATTAAAGTCACCCGCTCAGTCCTGATTTGGGGTGACTCTATTGGCAGTTCCATCAGACTGCAGCTGATGAGTGAATGTCAGAGCTGCAGCTGCTCTTCAGGAGTGTCACCAGCCCCCTGCAGAGTTGCTCCCCCCATCACTCTGCTTGCTTTTGCTCTGTTACTTTCTCGTTCTAGCCCCAGCTCTCTCTCATTGCTCTCAAATAGACTTCAAATGCTTACCTGAGAAATAAACTGATAGGCCATGGGGAAAATAGATGTCTTTAGAGTATGTAAAACCATACTAAGTGATGACTTACATGGAGACTGCTAATGATTACCCGGAAACCAAGCCAGTCAATGGCGGGAGCACCTGGGGACTCATTAAATGGCATCTGTGGACTCTGTAACCTAGGTTTTCAGCTGTGTTTCAGGAAAAGCAGTGACAGCCTTTAATGTCTAATTGACCTCTTCTCTTTGTTTCACGCTCGTTCACTTTCTGCCTGTGCCTCTGATGTGGTCCCTGACGGCAGCAAACAGCACTGCTGAGCATTTTGAACTTCTGTGCAGAGCTTCGGCACCTCAGCCTGGGCAGCTGTGTGATGGTGAGTGCTTGAAAACCCCTCATACTTGATGGCTTGCTCTCTTTGTCTTTCCATGAGTGAGGTTTACTTGACCCACCACACACATACATATCCACATACTTTGTACCCCACATTCAAACATTTTCCCCTTTACTTTGGAGGGTCTGTCTTTGAAGCGGTCTCTTTGGTGGAAAGACGTGCCGCTTCAGGCTGTTTACCCATCTGGATCCTTTACAAAAAGTGTTGGGCAGGTATCTCATCCACGTAGTGGTTTAGTGAGATTTTTCACAAAACTCAGTTTAAATCCTGAGATTAATTCTTATCCTGTATGATAGAAGATAGGCGTGTTGTTTCTGTGGGTTTCTTTTACTTCTTTATCAGGCACAATAAAAAGATTGATGCCCTATGTTAGACCTCAGTTGGATTTTGTTTGTTCTTTTTAAAATTTTCCTAGTCTGAAATTCAGATGCCTGATTCTTAAGTTAGAAATGTTTGCAATGCTTTCAACATTTAAACTATGGCTTTATGTGTCCTGGTAGAGGTAATGGGAAAATCTGAATTTGTTATTCTAAACTATATAGGTAAATGGCTTATAAATTATTCTGAGACTTAAGGGACAGTTGAGTACACACTTACATATGCAGAGAAGTGAGTCTTCCCATGAGCAGCCCGTTACGTCCTCTTGTGCTCACAATCAAAGCAGATATGGGTTCTCATACTTGTCCTGCATTGCATTCACTTAGCTACAGGCCCTCAGTAAGTGGATGGTCATGGAAATCTGGTATCCTAGGCTTTGATACCAATTAGACATCTTCATGGGTTAGCAATTGCTTCAAAGATGTCCAAAAAATTGACAGTGTAGTCTAGACAAACCTGTTATAGTGATGTGTGTAAGGTGGTTTCACAGTTCCTGTTCTGTAACCTCAGTGCCTAGGTCTTACTAAAGTGCCAGTATGGAGACAACAATTTTGGAAATCCACTGGATTCTCCTCTTCAAGTCAAATTATTAACTTTGTAAGCCATTTCATAGACTTCTTCCCAGTAGCTAGTGTCCTAGAGTATCCCAGTAGCCCTTGATGGCAGTTTCTGTGACAACAGATTTACTGCTTTTGATAAGGGCCCTGTCTCATTTAGCCCCAACCCTTTCTTAAATTGGAGCACCATTTTCTGGGAAAGCAGTCCTCTGGCCACAGCCTGAGTCATTGTATGTGTATGTGTGTATATACTTAAATACTTTAGTTAAAATTATAGTGTTTCCCAGAATTTATTATGGAAAATTAGCCCTAAAGAATATTCAGTTATAAAAGAGTTTACATGTGAGTGAGAATTACACAGGGATTCCTAATTAACATTAGGAAATGACACCGGTGTGTTTCCCTTTGCTTATTTCTTGCTTACTGACTTTGCTCAATACTGACCTTGCTTTCTCATATTACATATATAAAGATGTACACCCTGTAGAAAATGGAGCCTGCCAGTAAACAGGCAGTCTTTAAAGTGAAGTATCTGGTTAGCAGTGAGATGCTGCTACATTGATCCACCCTGCTAACATGCCAGGCCCTCTTCTAGTTGCCTGGACTCTTTGGAATCTTTCAGTTTTCCTGTAATTTGTGAAGAGAACAGTACAATAATAGATGATGGGTCTTCAATTTAAAGTCATGGGGGTTTGTTTTATTTTTAGAGTTTATTTCTTTTCCATTAGCTTAAATTCCCACGGAGTATGGTACCACACAAACTCATGTCCAGCAGCTTTGGCAGGAAGGTTGTTTCAGAATTTGGCAGGAACTGAATCTGTTTCCGGATTACCCTGCCACTAGACTTTTCTGGTTTTTTTTTTGGCTGGTGTGCATAAGCACACCTCTTTCATAAGGAGAGGCAGCTCTATTTCAAGCATAAACAACATCAGCTCTAGTTATCTGCCTCCTTTCCCTTTGGAAATGCATTTGTAGCCAGAACCACATAGAAGCCATGTTCCCAGCACACCTGCAGAGGTTCCAGGACACCACCCATATGCAGCCAACTTACCATAATATTTTTTTTACATATTTTTATCATAACAAGACAGAAGCCATGTAGATAGTAAAGCCTCGTAGCAATCTGAAACTTGCTTTAATAATTCATTTCATTCTTTTATCTTTAAAAATCTTTCAACAAGTGTGCAAGCATACTGGTTAGGCATACAAGGCTTCACCTACATCTACAAGATTGTTTATTTCTCTTACCTGTAAATGGAGTATGGGAGTAAAGAATCCAGGCTGACATGCCAGCTTGACAACTCATTCCTCTGAAAGATCTAGACTCTGCTCTTGAAGACTGTATGTTCACATAGTTGACCTCAAGGTTAGGACCAGAGCTCCGACCATCTCATTCCCTTGTCAGACTCTAAGGAAGGGATAAAGGTACTTTACTCTCCCCTCAGGACTCTTTTTAGAAGTTTCATGTCTTCTTAGATTACTTCATACTACCAAGAACTAGTCATATGGCACACTTTGTAGCATGGAAGTTAAGAAATATAATCTGTGTTCTGAGTAGTCATGAGAGTAGGCAAACATTCAGAATTAAAGTAAAAACTTAAATAAATGGATTTCTGTCTTTCCTTTCTACCCAGTAGGTACCAGGCAGAGGAACACATGTGTAGAAAGAGAACACATGTAATACCCCAAGTACTCTACATTCATCAGTAGCGTCTATTGCTGTGCAGTCTAGTTGCTGATGGCCAGTTGGAAATACACTACTTTCAATGTGTGCATGATACAAATTTAAGATACATGCCAAATTGTGAAGGTTTAGTGTCAAAAAATGTAAAACAGTGCAATATCTTAATGTTGATAACATGTTGAGGTGGTAGTGTTATGACTAGAGAAAGTATATTGTTGAAATTAATTTTCTTTCTTTTTGCTATTTAAAGGACGATTAAGTCTATGTGCTCTTTGCATTATTTGGTGTTTCTTGAAATAATTTAAAGTTGCCTGGAACCAGCTTGCATTTCCTTAGGTTTCCTGTTAATTGTTTATCCATAACCAAGTTAGCTGTCTTCTCTCTGATAGTTCCTTGGAGACATCTGTCATATTTTTTTTAAATTAAATAATGAATGTCAGGCATGGTGATGTATGCCTAGAACTTGAGAGACTGAGACAGGATGATTGGGAGTTCAAGACCAGCCTGATGTAGACACTGAGACCCTTTGTCTCAATAAATAACTAAATAAGAAAGAGGTGTGCCTAAGCACTTTTCAATTATCTCAGTAATTTAGAATAAGGTGTAATTATTAAGAAAAGAATAGGTTGCTTTCAGTTAGAAGGCCTGGTCAGTCTAAGGGATCTCTGACAGTGGTACCAGGATGTATCCCTAGTGCATGAAAGGACTTTGGGAGCGCATTCCCCATGGAGGGATATTCCCTTAACCTAGAGGCAGGAGGGAGGGCCTAGTCCCTACTCCAAATGACTTGATAGATTTTGTTGATCCCTCCTGGAAGGTATCACCCTCCCTGTGGAGGGGGAGGATGGGATGTGAGGGTGGTGGTGCAGGCCATGGGAGGGAGGGAGGGAAGGAAGGAGGGAGAGGGAACTGGGATCAATATGTAAAATGAGAAAAATTAATTAAAACAAGAAAGAAAAAGAATAGGTCGCTTTCAATTTAGCAAAAGCAGGCAGTTAGATTGTTATTTTTTCAGCCTTGTTGTCTTTGTTTGTTTAATGATGCTGTGGAAAACTTACAACCAGAACTGTTGAAGGCATTTCACATTTGTGGTGTGCTGGTAGAGAATTATTCTGCATGTGAGTGAGTTTCCCAAAGGCAGAATCAGCACCATCATAATCATGGCTGTCACAAAGTTCGGTTGCTTCTTCCAAAGATACTAATTGGATGCACTAATTACCAGCTGTGTTATGCAGGGGACTCACTTGTAAAGGTGACTGTGTTCCCCCAATCTGTTTGTTAATGGGCTTTGCATGAGTCCACCAGTTACATTTGCTTAGTTAGACCAGAGCCTTAGCGGTCACCTGCTGTGTCAGCCTTTAGTTCCTACTCAGAAGCACAGCCCTAATCTATTCAGTGTCTTCTTCATCAGGGACCTTGTAGTCCCACCTTGATCTTCCTCAGTCCACTCAGGTACTTTTCCTACTCTATTCTTACCTGCCACAGGCCACCCATCCTCCAAAAAAAAAAAGGGCAAAAAGGGATTTGTTAGGTGTCAGTCAATAACCCTAACTCTTTTCCTCCTTAATGTGTCGAATAAAAAATTCAGCCCCTTCTTGCTTTACTCTGCTCCTGACCTGTCATCTCACTTGCCGATGTCATCTGTACCAGTCTTACTGCTGCTCCCTGAATGTACCTGAGTAGGTACTCTGAGATCCATCCCCACCCTCACCTGCAGACTCTCTAGGGTCCCTAGATCACTCTGCTTTATTATTTCACACTTGTCACTGAATTGTTTCCCCTGTTTATGTGTCTCTGTGCCTTTCTAAAACCTTAAGCAGAATGTCTTGGGGATGGGGTAGTTACTCTTGTTCCTAGCATCTGGGGTGGTCTGTTAAATAGTGATGGCATATATATTTATTTAAAATGAGTAAATAACTGAAAAAAAAAAGAAGGAAAAGTCATTATAAGTACTGATTTCTTTCCTTCTGATGTCTGGGGTAATTTTGATACCTTATTATAATGAAGTCCCATGACCTCCTTAAAAGGCCTCTTTGAAGACTTGTTAAAGCATACGCAACACAAGAGTAGGGATGCTTCACCCTGGCCACTAGATCTTTACCTGTTTTTATTAACTTTATTGATTTTTAATTTCATTTTATGTTCCAACCAAAGTTCTCCCTCCCACCCTCCTCCCACTCTTCCTCCCCTCCAGCCCACTCCATCCACTTCTCCTAACAGGTAAGGGCTCCCATGGGAAGTCAACAAAGTCTGGCACATGAAGTTGGGGTAAGACAAAACCCCTTCCCCCTGCGTTAAGGCTGAGTATGGCATCTCACCATAGGGGATGAGCTCCAACAAGCTAGCTCATCCATCAGGATAGATCCTGGTCCTACTGCCAGGGGTCATCAGATAGTCAAAATTTCACTACTGTCTCCTACACGCAGAGGGCCTAGCTCAGTCCCATGGCAGATCCACAGCTGTCGTCCAGAGTTCATGGGTTTCCACGAGCTTGATTCTGTGGATTTCTCCATCATAATCTTGACTTCCCTTGCTCATGTATTCCCTCCTTCCTCTCTTTGACTGGATTCCTGTACCTTGGCCTGGTGCTTGGTTGTGGATCTCTGCATCTGGTTCTATCAGTTACTAGATGAGGGCTCTGTGATGATAGTTGGTGTATTCAGCAATCTGATTACAGGGGAAGGCCTGTTTAGGCACCTTCACTATTGCTACCAGTCTTAGCTGGGGTCCTGTGGATTCTTGGGAATTTCACTAGTACGAGGCTTCTCCCTAACCACATAGTGGCTTTCTCTACCAAGATATCTCTTTGCTGTTCTCCCTCTCCATTGCCCCCCATCATCCTGTTCCCTCGTGTTCTCATCCTCCACCCCCTCCCCTTTACCAACCCCTTCACTCCAAGTTTACCCAGGAGATCTCTAGATGCTTATCCTATATCATGTGGTAAGTACTGGAGACTTTATATTGTATGATCAGTTTATAAATCCTTACTTAACTTCAAACTACTATCCTAATCAGTACTTTCAGCATTTCCACACAGTTTAGAGACAACTAAAAATGTACTTTTGTCAGGGAGAGATGAAGTGCCTATCTACATACATTAGTCATATAGAAAGGACAAACTCGGGCCCTGTCAACAGATAGCTGTGGTGGTGTTAAAATGGTAGGCACAAAGAATACCATATACACTTCAGATTGTTTGTGAGAGACTGGGGACTGTTTTGTAATGATTCATTAATATCCTATATAGTTCTGTTAAATGGATATTTAAGTGATTGTATTTGCTTTGTGTATGTGAGTGTGCACATGAATGTGAAGATGTGTGTGTGTGTGTGTGTGTGTGTGTGTGTGTGTGTTCATACATGTGTAGATCAGAAGTCATTGTTTAGCAGACGTTAATGTGGGCATCCTCAATAGCACTCCACTTTATTTTTGAGACATGGTCTCTCACTGAAGCCAGAGCTCACTTATTTTGCTAAATTATCTAGACATCAAGCCCCAGGTATCTTCCTGTCTCTCTTTTCTCCAGTGTTGTGATTACAGGTATATCTACCACACCTAGGTTTTACACAGGTTCTGGGGACCACACTCAAGTTCTCATGTTCACATGACAAGTACTTTATCAGATGAGTCATCTGCCCACAAATTAGCAAGGACATGGGTATGATTACTTGAAAGCAACAACAAAAGATGATAAAAATTTTTTTTTCTAAGCAGCTGGGCAGTGGTGGCAGAGGCCTTTAATCCCAGCACTTGGAAGGCAGAGGCAGGCAGATTTCTCTGAATTCAAGGCCAATGAGGTCTACAGAGTGAGTTTCAGGACTGTCAACCATATCTCAAAAACAAACAAACCAAAAAAAAGAATATTCTAAGCAGTTTATGTTCCTGCATGTGATGTGTAAAAAATTGGAAATGTTTTATTTCCAGATTGAAGATTATGATGTGATAGCCAGCATGATAGGAGCCAAGTGTAAAAAGCTCCGGACCCTGGATTTGTGGAGATGCAAGAATATTACAGAGAATGGGATAGCAGAGTTGGCTTCTGGGTGTGTGCTTCTCGAGGAATTGGACCTTGGTTGGTGCCCCACCCTTCAGAGCAGCACTGGGTGTTTTGCCAGACTGGCACGCCAGCTCCCAAACTTGCAGAAACTCTTTCTTACAGCTAACAGATCTGTGTGTGACACAGACTTAGAAGAACTGGCATCTAATTGTAGCAGATTACAGCAACTGGACATTTTAGGTAAGGGTGCGCTATATAAATATTTTTAAGTTTTGTGCAAAATGATAGGTTTTGTTACGGAATTTTCATACTATACACTAATTTACTGTATTCGTACTCATTCCCTTCTCTGCAAAGCCCTTCATCACACCTTAGCCCCCTTCCTGGTCCCTACCATTCCCCAGATAGTACCTGCTTTTTTTTGGCCTTCATGTCAAAAGTATCCCATTACTCATACCACCCCCCCATCCTCTCTTAAAGTCTCTTCTTTTATCACAGTGTCCTTTCTACTGTTGTAAGAATTCCTAGCTAAACATACCCAAGTATGTATGATTGTAAATCTAGTGTATACATATGAGAGAGAACCTATGGTGTTTGTCTGTTATTTTACTTAACATAATTCTCTTCAAAGGCTTCCATTTCGTGCAAATGTCAGGGTTTCATTTTTCTTCATAGTTGAATAAAATTACATATATTTACCAGAATTTCTTCATCTACAGATGGGCATCACTTCTGTGAATAGTGCAACAATAAACAGATATGAAGGTATCTCTTTGGTGTGCTGCCTTGAGTTCTGCAGCTGTATTAATAGGAATAGTGTAGTTGAGTCATGTGGTAGTCCTGGTTTTAGCTTTATGAGGAAACTCAGAACTGACTTCCATAGTGGCTCTACCCATTCATTTACATTCTCACCCACAGACTATGAGGATTTTTTTTTTTTTTTTTTTTTTTTTTTGCCCTACTATATCCTCATCAACATTTGCTGTCATATGTTGTCATTTATTTGCTTGATGATGGCCATTCTTCATGAGTCAGGGATGAAAGTTCCTATCTGTGTTTCTTTGATAGTTAAAGATGAACATTTTTTCAGATCTGTAGTGAGTAACTGTATTTCTTCTTTTGAGACTGTCTGCTCAGTTCATTAGTGCACTGACTGATTAGATGGCTTCCTCTTTTGGTATTCTTTGTGTATTTCTTTATATAGGCTCCAAGCTCCTTTCCAGTGTAGAGTTGGCCAGGATCTCCCCTCCCCCCCGCTTCTATAAGTTGTCTTTTTAGTGATTATTTCCTCTGTTGTGCTGAAGTTTTTAAATTTCATGTAATCCTATCTGTCAATCTTGAAATAATTTTCAGTGATTGAAGTCTTTTTCTGAAAATCCCTGCTTATACCTGTATTTTGGAATGTTTCCCCTGGCACTTTCTGAGGCCTTTCATTCACACCCTTCTGGTCCATTCTGAGTTTTTTAGAGGATAAGAGATAGGGATCTAGTTTCATCCTACTATAGGTGGGTAGATAGTTTTCCTAGAACCATTTATTGAAGTGCTCTTTCTAATGTATGTTTTTGACAACTGTGTCAAAAAAGAAAATGTCAATTTACAAATTCTACCCCATTGGTTGTTTTACTGGTTTGCTTTCTATTGCTGTGATAAACACTACAACCAGAAGCATCTTGGGAAGAAAGGGTTTATTTTATCTTACACCGCTTATTGCTGAGGAGAGTCAGGACAGGAATTCAAGAAGGAACATGGAGGCCTGGGCTGGAGCAAAGACTATTGGGGCATGGTGCTCTGTCCTGTGGTTTTCTGCTAACACCCAAGACCACCTAACCAGAAGTGACACTGCCTGCTGTGAGCTGGGCCCCTCCTCCTCCTCATCTTTTAATACAGAAAATGCCCCATAGACTTTCCTACAAGTCAGTGAGATAGAGGCCATTCCTCAGTTCACATTTCTGCCCTCCAGGTTTGTCTAGGCATGTGTAAAGTTGACAAAAAACAACAGGCAGAGTCTGTGTATTTGTGTTTGTACTAGTACCATGCCAGGTTGTCACTGTGGTTCTGTAGCTTACTGTTTGAGGTTACGCATTAGGATACCCAAGACATTGCTTTTTTTCCTTAGGATTGGTTTTTAGGTCTTTTTAAATTCTATATGAATTAGGATACTTTTTCCTATTTCTTTCAAGAATATGATTGGAATTTGGATGGGAATTGCCTTGCATTGTACAGCCATATTGAAGGTTTATAATTTCCATATATAATTGTGTATCCTGCACTGTCTGGTGTGTCGGGCTTATCTAAGAGAATTCTGGTGGAATCATTGGATCTTGTAAGTACAGGATGAGGTCTTCTGTAAATCAGGCTACTTTGACTTCTTTCCTGTTTGTATCCCTTAGCTCTAGCTAAGGCTTCAAATGTTATCTTGATTAAGAGTAGTGAGAGTGAATGCCATTGCCTCATTTATGTTTTTGAGGAAATTTTTTTAGTTTTTCCTTATTTACTGTATTTTTGTCCTTAGGTTTGTTGTATATAGCCTTTATTATTTTGATATGTTTCTTCTGTTTCTAGTTTCTTTAAGCCTTTGACCATGAAGGGATGTTGAACTTTATTAAAGACCTATTTTATGTCTATTGTGGTAATGTTCTTCCTTTCCTTTAGTCTATTTGTGTTTTATATTTGTTGATTTGCATATTTCAAACTGTCCTCCGATTCCTGAGATAAAACCAACTGAGTATGATATATGGTCTTTTACATGTGTTTTAAAATGTAATTTGGAAGAATTTGGAGGACATATGTAAGTGTGAGCTTATTTTTGAAGTGCATACACTTGCATGCAGAGAACAGAGGCCAATGTTGAGTAACTTCTTCAATCACTTGTCCATCTTGTTTTTTGAGACAGGACCTCTAAACCTCCAGCTCACTGATTTGCTGAACTGGCTGGCCACTAAGCTCTAGGGATCTGCCTATCTGCACCCCAAGCTCAACTACCACCACTATCCCTATCCACAGTCCACTCCCTTTCTTGGTGTTGGAGTGACAGATGGGTACTGTTGTGCCTGGCTTTGTGTGGTTATGGGATGTCCAGATTCAGATCCTCATGCTTGTGCAGAACTCTTTACCAACTGAGGCATCTTACTGGCCCCATGATTTGAGGTATCTTATTGCCAATTGTTGCATCTGTGTTCATCAGAAAAAAAATTGTTCTATAGTGTGTTTGTTGTTGTGGCCTTATCCACTTTTATTAATGGGGTAATAGTGTCTATATATATAGTGAATCTGGTAGCTTTCCTTTCTTTTCCATGTTGAAGGAGTATTTATCTTTAGCTCTTCCTTAAGGGTTTGGTAGAATTTAGTGGTGAATCCATCTGGTCTTTGGCCTGCCTTGCTGGGAAGACCTTTTTCTTACTAATGTTTCAATCTTCTTGTTATATGTTCTCGGTACATCATGTATATCTAGGGATTTGTCAGTTTCTTCTAGATCTTCATTTTCTTCCACATTTTCTAAGTATTCTCTAGTGTTCCTGGTTTGCACTGGTATCTATTCTAGCTTCTTTTTCCAGCTTTGATTCTATATACTGTTATTCTAGTTTCCGTTAATTTCTAGCTTGATCTCTACTATTTACTGCTACCTTGTGCTTTTGAGTGTAGCATATTCTTGTTTTCCTAAGGCATCAAAGTATCAATAGGTTATTTTTTTTTTTTTTTGAGGGATCTGGCTTTTATGTTTAAAAAAAAAAAAAACAAGGATATTTAAACTTTTCCTCTTATAATTGCCTGAGCTCTTTTCCAGGGTTCTTGTGCTTTGATTTTTGTTTGGCTATAGGAATTTAAAACAAAAAATTCTCTTGAGTTACTCAGTGATCTGTTTATCTTTGGAAAGTATATTATTCAGTCCCCAAGAATGTCTATAGTTTCTCTTCCTCATGATTCAAGTTATATTCCACTGTGTTGAGGTGGGGAGTTATTTCAAGTCATGGGTATTTGTTAACATTTGCTTTGTGGCCTAGAATGTGACTACCTTTAGATGGTCCCATGGGCTGATGAGAAGACTGTATTCTATTGCTTTTTGTTGGAAGGGTCTGTAGACATTTGCTAAATCTATTTGATTTGCAGAATAGTTTAACTCTGAAATTTCTTTGATGATTTTTAATTTGGCCTAACTAAAGATGGGAAGAGGATATTGAAGTCACTCAGTATTACAATATAGGTACCTATCTTATTTTTTATGGCCATTAGTGCTAACATTTGGTGCAAATATTTTTACAGGTATATATTTACTGATGTATTTTAGTACTTAGTAATAAGCCTTTATCTATTCTTGCTAGTTTTGGTTTGAAGTCTACTTTATTGGATATCAGAACAGTTATATCAGCCTGATTTTGGTTTCGTTTGCTTGATAGATTGACTTCTGTCCTTTGACTTTCAGTCTGCAGGTGTCTTTACCAGTGAGGTGTGTTGCTTGAGCACAACAGATGGTTGGATCTAGGGTTTTAGTCTAGTCAGCCAGCCAGTCTGTGTCCCTTCATTAATGTGGTGAGACCACTTTCCGTTAAGGTTATTAGTGAGAGGTACTTACTAATTCCTGTCATTTGATTGGTTGTCTTCTGGTTGACTGTTCTTTTCTTTCTCCTCTGTTAGTATAAGGGGATTTTTATTATTGTTGGACATAATGAATTCCTTTCATACAGTTGTTACTGAGCCTATCTCTTTGACCTAAAACCCAATCGTTGACCATTTACAAGGAAGCCAAATCAACTTGCAGTAAACATTTGTCCTGATAAGACTGCTTAGAAGAAAATGTAAGAGTAATGAATACATTGGCCTAGGGAGAGACAGAGGCAGAGAGAGAGAGAATATAATGGTGAGTAGAACAACATAATCTCATAATTGAACTTTCCAAAAGTTTTACGTGCTCTAAATAATTGGCAGGTTTGGGTCCAGTCAAAAGTGTAAGATTTACAGGAGTGTATTCTACTTTTTTTTTTTTTTTTTTTTTTAAATTAAGGACGGAAAACTAATCCACTTGTAAAATGAATTCAAGTTAGATTTTAAAAGTTTTTAATGTTAAAATCTTGATTCAAAGAAAGAGTCTGAATTCACTGCCTCTAGAAATTCTAGCTTTTAGGAATTGTTTAGGATAGCTCTGTTGATAGAATCCTGGAATTCCATGTATCCTCACTGCATTCATTGGCAGGGAGCCTGAGCCAGAGGTGCCAGCAGTGCCATCATCACTGCCCACATATCATCTCATCACAGAGAACCTGAACTGTCCTTGACAGTGTGTCAGTACTGATAAAAATTAGTCTCTAAAATACCTGCATGGCCTTTCCTCTTTACTAACATTCACCAAAGGAAAACCTGAGGGTTTTCAGCATCTGGGTTTGGTTTTGGTTAAAATTTCTTGATGTCCGCATTTATGATATATTCCTAGATGATGCTTATATTGTTGCACATGACTGAATCTAAGTAACCTTAAGCAGGGAGTCATCCATAATTTACATACTTTGCACGAAATGCTTCATTTGTGTTTTGTTGTATTTTACCTGATCTTCACAGTTGAGGGAGTTGTACCATTGTCTTCTGTTGCTGAGCCCAGCATTTGCAAAGATAGAACAAAGCCTCTGGCTGGGATCTTGGTTCTATAGTCAGTAGTTCTCTGTGCTTCAGTGCAGGAGTCTCATGCCCAGTCTCTTGTTCCCTTTCTTTCTGACTTACCTTGTTGTCTCTCTCTCTCTCTCTCTCTCTCTCTCTCTCTCTCTCTCTCTCTCTCTCTCTCTATCTCTATCTCTATCTCTCTGTCTCTATCTCTCTCCCTCCCTCCAAAAAGAAAAAGAAAAAAAAAAATCCCCACAAAACAAAAGTCAAAGCACAAACAAACTAAACCAAACAAACAAACTAAACTAACCAAAAAGTCCACAAAAATACTATGGAGTCTGTTGTATGTTGGCCAACTACTCCTGGGAGTGGGGTTTGTTCTGGACTGTGGTTGATATAACCAATGTCGCTCTATTATAATGGCGAAAACTGATTTCCTTTGCGAGTAGGTATCAATAGTGAATAACTTTGGTTAAGGATAGGAGCTTGTGTCCTCTTCTACTTCTTGGTGCTGGACCATGTCTGGCTTGTGTGCTGCTAGTCTTTCCCTTTCCTGACCTACATGCTCCTCCCTTCCCTGCCCCCTGCATTGCCCTAGTGTGTATTCGCAAAGACGTCCATGCATGCTTCACTCCTGCTTACGCTTGTTCTCTTGTCATAAAAGCCATCCCTGATTCTCTGGGCACAATCAAACACCACAGTGCCCACCCAGCTTTCTGTGTCCTTGGGAATTGGTATTTATGGACAGTAAAGGCTTTAATGAATCCCAGTTCCAGGGGGAATCTGGGCAGGGTTAGCTCAGGACCAGGTACAAACAGGTGGCAGGAAGCCCATGAGAGTTACATGGAATGAGGTTTGTGTTATCCTGGTCTGGAACTGTAGATTATTAGTATAGAGCACTCGCTTAGTGTACATAAGGCTCTGGGTTTTATGCCAGCACAGAAAATAAATAACACAGATCCTAATGCCTCTGTCAATAAATGTGTATATGTATTATGATAGTGATTGTTTTCTCCCAGAAAAGCTGCAATTAAATCAGGGTGTGTTCCATGTAATATATGATATGAAATGCCTATCATTTATTACATAATTTTCATAATTTATTAATTTAGCTTCCAACGGGATATCCTGTGATCACTCCAAATTTTAACACAGGCAGAAATCACTTGTCACCCTCTATCTGTCTTCCAGCCTTCCGCTGTGAGACAGTGAGGTGTATTGTGTGGTTTATTGTGTGCCTTGCTCAGTAGTTCCATAAGGCAGATGTGTTACACTCGTCTTTCCATTCCTAGCCCTAAATCAGATGCTCAGGATGGTTAGGATAGTTGTTCAGTTGAATTGGAGGGTGAGTTATCAGCTTCACTGCCTAATGGGCAGCATATGGGTTGACCATGGCGTAGGTAAGATGAGATGTGAATAACCTTTTGCCCTGGGGTGACGATGTAGGGAATTGAGGGGACAGTCAGGTATTAAGTAGGATGGAACTAGTAGGTGGTAGGGAATTGACAAGGTTTAGGTTCTCATTGTCAAATTGTTTGAGAGTATTCAGTTTTTCTTTGGTTAAGCAAAACCATTTAATATGTTTTGTTTTTTAAAATGCTTTGCTTTAAAATTTTACTTAGGTTATATAAGCCTAAATAGAAATGGAGGAACTCATTAGCACATTTTAATGGATGCTTTGTTTTCTTAAACAGGAACAAGAATGGTAAGTCCAGCGTCATTGAGAAAGCTCCTGGAGTCTTGCAAAGATCTTTCCCTCCTTGATGTTTCCTTCTGTTCCCAGATTGATAACAGGGCTGTGTTAGAACTCAATGCTAGCTTTCCAAAAGTATTCATAAAAAAGAGCTTTACTCAGTGATGTCATACCTGTTCTGTCATTACAGTCAACATGCTTTGGGGGTGGGGTTATTTGGGAGATGGCTTCGTTTTTGTTTTGCTTAGTTTTTATAATAGTGAGAATTAAGACATTTGTAAAATTTAAAGTAAAATGAAAAATGACCTATTAAATCAAGTTAAAGTGTAAAGAATGTTCTTTAAAATATTGCAGGCACTTTTCTTTTGGAATGTGTGACTTGTGATGTTATTTCCAATTATGTTGGTCAGTGGTATGCTTTAATCAGTAATTGTATATTAGAGGAATAATATGGAAATACTCTAATTTATTTTAAAGGAATACTTTGAACAATAAAATAATCGTAATATTTATGAAAAATAAAGTTGATTTTGCACATTTCCTCTTTGTAAAGAATCTTTTTTAAACTTTCTGACTGGACAAGTGTGTTGTTTGCTGTATATAAAAAATTGGGAAAGCCTGTTAAAAGTTGTGGCACTCAGAATATAGCTCAGAGTCACAGAGAGCTCACCTAGCACCAAAATACCAAATATTAAGTGAAAAAAAAAAAATCAATTGAAGAGACCTGTTTCTGTGTTTTGTCCAGGACTGTTGTTTTTAAATATACTTGGGTTGTTGTTGTTTGGTTATTTATTTTGAGACAAGGCTTGCTGTGTCACTCAGGCCAGCCTCAAATCCAGCTTCATGAGGGTTCTTTAGCTCCCAAGAGAGATTTTTTAAGCAGATATATTAATTGTTAACCTGGAAAATCAGTGTTTTTCCCACTTGTCTTTGCTTCTTTCTTTGATTGCTGGATATAAAAACAGGCATGTCAGAGTACAAGGGATAAACTGCCAGCTGAAGCCCTTCTTCAGCCACTGAGTAGACACCCTAAAGCTGAAGACACTCTAAGGCTGAAGTTACATGAATAACAACATATATGTGGACTTCACTTAGGGCTGCTCAGTTACATGTATAACAACATATATGTGGATTTCATATATCCTTTTTTATGTTTCAAAACTTAATTAGAATTCAGCTGTAGTTTGGGGTCAGGAGGAGAGGAAGCATTTGTTACATAATGAATTGATTGAATTTTTCTCTTTAGGAAGTAGACAAAAATGCTTCATGCCATTCAGATGGGGGCCCCTAGTAACCCTGTAATGTAACAGAGTTTTCTATTCTAGGCAGAAACGTGATATTCCCATATCCATGTGCCCTGCAGTAATCTTAAGTCTATGCTGTTTAATTGTTTAATTAAGATTATCTGTTTAATTGTATTTTAATTTAAAATGTCCCTTGGTTTGCACTGCCCACATCTCATTCATTAGATGAATGCAGCCAGCTTGTAGCTACCATGTTGGACATGTGGGTGTAGAATATTCTCGTCATTGCAGAAAGCTTTCTGGATAGCAAAAACCAATTTTTTTCATAGTATAGTTCATTTATAACTCTCACTAGTACATGTATAAGGGCACTTTTTCCTTCAAAGGTGTTAACTAATAAATTTATACATAAGCAAATGGCAGCCATTCAGCATATATTTATTTAACAAGCAATGTATGTATTTTGAGTTGTCACATATAAAAAGTGTGAATATCATACATTACTATTACTGTGTTTATTCTTATTTAGACTATAAAGAATGTAATATGAAATTTAAAGCAGTAAAAGATTAACACAATCTCTTCTGAAAAGAGTTTGAGAATTCCGCCCTGGCGAGATTGCAGTGTGCTCTGCCTGATCTCCTATTTGATGGAGACAAGAATGGTAGGCAAAGTCTTGGTTAGCTCCCATCTTCATGCACTTGGGCTTTATATTTGTCTCTGAATGGATGCAAACATTTCTGATGTTTTATCCAAGGAGTAGGAAATGTGTGTTTGATTACAAGCTTTTATCTCCAGCTTTCAGCTCACCTTCTCTGAATTTGACTTACCTCATGCCAAGCACTCTTACTGAATTTGCATTTACTAGCTTACTAACTAACCCTATAAAATTTACATTAAACCATATCTACAGATGAGGAAACATCATCAGGAAAATCTTGATGAGCACTGATGATCAGCTGGTGACAAAGCCAGCATGAACACCCATGGCATTTAGCTTTTGCTTTGTAAGTGTGTGGTGTGGCTTCTGTTCTAGAGCAGAGGCCGGGAAACCTGTGGTAGGGCTACACAGTGATGGCTTCGGTAGCTAAGAGGCAAAATTGAAAACCATTTACCATTTGCAACATGGCTCTACTAATGAGAAGAATTAAATACATTACCCGAAGACTTCACTTAATTGTGTTCTAAGCTCAAAATTAATTATAGGAACTAAGGATGGCAGTTCAGTAGTAAAGAGCTTGCCTAGCATGTGTGAGTTCCTGTGTTCAATCCCCAGCACACATATACTACCCACACCCAGGCATACACAAACCCATTGAGTGTTTGCTTGCTGACAGTGGTCTATAATAAAGCGCTCTCTCTCTCTCTCTCTCTCTCTCTCTCTCTCTCTCATATGAGAGAGAGAGTTTTTACAGGTAATATTGCCAAATATTTACATGGGTAAGTGAAAAATGGTTTTTATGACCCATGTTCATCACCTGGAAGGAAGGCATTGATGGAATTTTTTTTGTTAGTTTTTTTTTTCTTTTGATATGTTTCTTTTAGCATGTGATAGACTAATCAATTCCAATAAAGATTGGATAGAAGCTCCTCTGTCACATTCTTGAGTAGATTTGGAAATCGGAAGTTGCCACCGCATTTGTATTAAGGTTCCTAACATGTTGCTCAAAATAATTTGAACTACAGCTTTATGTGAGACGACAACAGGTCTTGTCTACCTGTTGACAGTACTTGAAGCTATAAAGAAACTAGATGTTCAAATGTGTTTCATATATAAATACTATTTGCCCTACAGATTGGGGTTGAATTTATTGTAAAACACTCAGATCTGCAGCAAAGGCTAAATGCAAAAGCCATTCATTATGATACATTCATCCTCACAGTATTGGAGGATATCTCAGCCTTGAGTTCAGAACAAACTGTCATAAACTCAGCTTATTAACTGCTCTGGGTAAATCAGAATACTCAGGGTTCATTCATTCATTCATTTTTAGAGTCAGGGTTTCTTTGTATAACCGTCCTGGCTGTCCTGGGGCTCACTTTGTAGCCCATGGTATCCTTGAACTCACTGAGATCCATCTGCCTCTGCCTGCTGGGTTTGAAGGTGTGAGTCACCTACCCCCTGCAAGGATGTTTAAACCTGAGAGAGCAGACAGAGGTCACTGTTGACATTCAATAACACAAGACTGAGTGAAATGCTTTCCACAAAGTAACCACTAGAATGGCACTGCAAATAAGCACATGTTGTAATTTTGTACCAAACATAATTTTATTACCTCCAGTGACAGCTGTTCCCAGCTTCTGCTGTGGGTTGTGTGGAATCCTTGTTTCTTAGAAAGGATTCTTGCCTGTAATGTATTTCCATACAAAAATTTGGAGACGACTGCTTCAGTCATTCATCCCTGGCACTAATTCCTCCAATACACTGTAATGCTTGATTCATCAGTACCCAAGGGAAACCATTTCCCTTGTTTTCAATGACTGTTATTGACTATTGATGTTCCTTAGTGTTCTCCATTCTTCAAATGTCCTTGCCAAAAACTTAGTCTTAAGCAAGTTGACTCTGCACACATTTCTTCATCTGATGAAATCAAACAGAAGTAGGCTACCATTGGTTACCACTGGTAAAAGGCTTTTGTTGCTGTGTTAACATTTGAGTCCCTTGGGTGAAATTTTCATCTTTTTATTATGTTATGTTCTGCCATGATGAATTACCTTGTTTTCAATTTTCCTAGCCACTAAATCCTATGGATGAAAAATATCACGATAAAAGGAACAAGATCTCCTGAGCATATTGGGAGTGGGGGAGGCAGTGAGGGAGTTAGGAGAAAGAGAAGGGGAGGAGAGGAGAACATGTGGAAGCAGGAAGATTGAGTCGGGGGAGGAATAGAAGAGAGCAAAAAAAAAAAAAAAAAAAAAGAGAGAGAGAGAGAGATACCATAATAGAGGGAGCCATTATAGGTTTGAAAAGAAAACTGACTCTAGAGAAATGTCTAGAGACCTACAAGGATGACTCCAACTAACAATCTGAGCAACAGTAGAGAGGCTACGTTAAATGCCCTTCCCTGATAATGAGATTGATAACTAACTTATATGCCATCATAGAGCCCTCACCTAGTAGCTGATGGAAATAGATGCAGAAACACACAGCTAAACACTGAGCCAAATTCCTGAAATCCAATTGCAGAGGGAGGAGTGATAAGAAAAGGGGTCAAGACCACAGAGACAGCTGACCTGAACAAGGGAAAGCTCATGGACCCCCAGACTGATAGCTAGGTAACCAGCATTGGACCAACCCAGACCCCCTGAACATGGGTCTCAGTTACAAGGCCTGGGCAGTCTAAGGGCAGTGGAATCAGGATGTATCCCTGGTGCACGAAAGGACTTTGGGAGCACATTCCCCATGGAGGGAGGGCCTAGGCCCTATTCCAAATGACTTGTCAGATTTTATTGATCTGTCCTGGAAGGCATCACACTCCCTGTGGAGTGGGGTGGGATGGGGGTGGAGCCCAGGGAGCATGGGAGGGAGAAAGGGAGAGGGAACTGGGATCCATATATAAAATAATAAAATTATTCTTTAAAAAAGAAGCCATCAACAAAAGAAAAAGAGAGAGAGAGAAATATTCTGATGAATTTTTGTTAATTCCAATGCATAAAAATATTCTTTTAGGACATTTTATTGTGCCATTGCATGTTAAGTATCAAACTTTGCCATCTAATTTTATAACACGATAATCTTTACTCATCTGTGTCTTCAACACATGGTACTCAAAGTTTACCGACCTTCTTATTTTGACCTTACAGATACTGGTGCTGAAGTAAGGAAATGCTGGGATCTGTGAGGCAACCACGGTGCTGGAGGTGGCAACATGGTCATTACAGTTGATAGCGTTCCAAAGAGCTGGGCAAAAATGACAAGAGTGTGCAATGAGAGCACCAAGTCCCCATGACATTTCCCAACTGTGCCATTGTCATTTCAATGTGAAAGCAAGCATGTGGGTGAGGGATGTAGTAGCCATGATACAGAAAAAAAAAAAAAAATTAAAAAAAAAAATTTGTAGTTTAAGACCAACACAGGAATAATATACCTTGCAAGTTAATGGTAGACCAAAAACGGGAAAAAATATACCATGCAGATTAAGATTTCTATTCACAGTTAAAGAATATATTCCTGTTTGTCATGTGTTAAGTCCTTGCAAGTTATGATTTCTATTTGAAATGAAGGATAAGTTCCTGCATGTCTCACAGAATCAACTAACCAGGACTCACAGGGGCTTGTCTCTGCAAGGAGCCTGTAGGGCTTTTCCCTAAGTCCTCTGCATAGTTATGGCCGAGTGGCTTGATTTTCTTGTGCAGTTCCTAACAATGGGAGCAGGGGGCTGTCTCTCTTGCCTTGTGGGACCCTTTTCCTCCCACTGGGTTGCCTCGTTCAACCTTGATGTGATGGCATGTGCCTGGTCTTATGGTGGCGTATTGTTTTGTGCTTGGTTGATGTCCTTGGGAGGCCTGCTCTTTTGTGGGGGAGGCTATATATGAGAGGTCTGGATGCCATATATGAGAGAAGAATAAAGGAGGAAAGAAAAAGGGAAAATATAAAAATAGTAGCTTCTGTTAATATTTATAAAAGGAAAAGGGATGAGTTCCTGTTTTGTAGATCTGATGTAAATTGCAAACATGAGTTTGGACCTACACTAAACGTGAGACCCCATTCCCATGATGCACATCCTTACCCTTATTCTTCCCTTTCATTGTATTTTTCTAACAGTGTGTAGCAGCCACCTCTCTGTAAACAGTTTATCTCTCCTATAAAAGGGCCCTCAAGAGGCCAGCAGGGACTGCTGTCTCAACTCCTGACTTAGGGTGAGACAACCAGCTAGACAATCCTGGGTACACCCCCAAATAAGGCTTGCTTTAATTGGACAGTCATAGATTTAGTCTTTCTCCTCACTATTTTCAGGTTTAACAATGTCCAGAAGAACTAGAATTTCTTGCCTTTCATGTGTTACAAATTAAAAATTCTTTTAAAATTTGCAGGTATTATTGTCATTTAGGTCTCTCCCTAGGATATTCTTGTCTTTTGTTTTTATATTTTGTTTTATTGGAACAGGGTCTCATTATATAGTCTAGGCTGGCTTCTCCTTCGAAGTAATCTTTCTACCTTAGTTTCTTGAATGCCGAGATTAAAGATGCTAGCCACTATGCCTTGCCTTTGCTAGGATATTCTTTTTCTACCTCTCATTTTCTAAACTAAATTCAAACCTGTTTCAGTCCTTATCTTTTTTATTTCACCACTTAGAATTTAAAATGTAAAAATCACAACTTTGTGTTAAAGAAAACTAATGCATTTACCGTAATAGATAATTATTGTAGCTTCTGGTCATTAAAATTTGAAGACAACTGACAAGTTAGCTTTTGTGTAACGGATACAGTTTTGTATTATTATTATTAGTGTTTGAGCCAGAAGTGGGAATTTCATTGTGAAAGTATTTTTATTTCTTCAGTGTTTGCCACAAATGACCTGAAGCCTTAAAACTCTTATTTGCTGGTTCTTGGTGTACTTCATAGATGTCATGGCTGGGTAGGACTGTTGGCTGTCTCCTTTGGAAACTTGCATGGTGTCTTCTGATACCATGAAAGCTAGTTCATAAGAAAAAGATATTCAGGTCAATGCCATCTTAGGTATCTCTGGGCCCTGTATCTTAAGTGCATGGTGTCTTCAGCTGTAGGGACTTAACTTACACCTCTGGGGGGGGGGGGCATCCCAGGGCAATAGACATAGGTTGTATGTTTGGAGATTCTCTAGGACAACCCTGACCAACAACTGAAAAGAGGGCTTCTCATGTTTGGTACTGGGCTTTTGTTAGTCTTTGGCTTTAGTCATATCATGATAACCCTAAGGGTACAGTAGTGGCACACATAGTATTAACCAACAGCACTCTAGGTGAACATAAAACCCATTCAACAAGAGGGAAACCAAGCCAGGTACTGGAAGCCCTGTTAAGTATTCAGTGCTAATGAAGTCATGGATATTGGAGGAAAATCTATAACCACTATGTTACTAAATAAAATCCCTAACAACAATCAAAACATTTTTCATTATATCTACATATAAGTGTACCCTCACCCCTCATCAAAGAAGCTTGTCTTTGCAACAGAAAGGGTCCACAACAGAAACCCACATCTGATTAAAATGCAGAATTGTGGAACCCAGTTCCATCTACAAAACAGTCCCATTTCTGGGGTTCAGGGAACATCAAAGAAGAGGGGGCAGAAAAATTCTAAGAGCCAGAATGGGGAGTTTGCTGTGAGACTGTGTCTCCTAGTGATGGCAGAAGCCATGCCAATAAAGTTGTACCAATATGATTGTGAAAACATGAGCTGAGTAAGGATGACACCCACACAAGTGCTAAAGTGGATGGGGAAAAGCCCATAAGGTCACAAGCCTACACAAAGAACTACAAACATCCCAGAAATGCTGAGAGCAGAAGAGATCATCTTGCGAAGGGAAGAGTAGACCAACTGTTTGTCCGATACCAAAAGCTAAACCCTTAGACCTACCTAAAAGAAACATTATATAGGCCGAGCAGGTTGTATTTAGGGTTGCATATGTATATACATATATGCATGTAACAAAATAGTAGAAAAAAGTGGTGATGGATTTGAAAGAGCAGTGAAGTGAGGAGGGGAAAGGAGAAATGTAATTATATAACCTCAAAAAATAAACGTTTTGAGAAACCACACAGTCTGGCAGAAGTCCAGGTAAGCTGTCTACTTGCCAACCCCCCCCCCACTCTCTCATTGTCTCAGTATCTGCCCAGCCCATGCCCAGTCTTGTGCTCTCCTACTCACCATACTCCAGTCCCCAGCTGGGTCAGAGACCCCTTGCTCTACCAGACACCACAACATCCACCAGAAGTCCAAATAGGCTGCTGGACCACCAAGCCCCCCCCCATCTTTCACTCTCTCAGTGCCTGCCCATGCTATACACAGTCCTTCCCCCTATTAATTGTCATATCACAGCCCCAAATTCTACTAGAGAACACACTGAGGGCTAGATGTCCGCCCACAACCCAAATGGAAACTACCTGCTCAATCACAGGCCACACCAACAAAGAAGACCAGAGAGGAAACAGAAGTAAAGAAACAAAACATCCAGCCAGCAAAGACAAACATAGAAATCAGCATCTTGACCTATAGTCACCCCAGACCCAGAAGCCTCGATGCCAGCATAAGAGTACAATCAACAACAGGCAGGAAAACGTGTGCCAACCAGAACCCAGCTGTCCTACCACAGCATCCCTGAAAATTTCAACACAGCCGAAGCACAAGAAAAAGACCTTAAAACCAACTTATGAAGATGGGTGAGGTTCTTAAAGAGGAAATGAACAAATCTCTTAAAGAAAGGCAAGAAAACACAAACAATTGACAGCAATGAATAAAACTGTTCAAAACCTGAAAATGAAAATTGAAACAAACAAAAAAACTCAGAGGGAATTCTAGAAATGAAAAATCTAGGTAAGCAAACAGGAACTACAGATGCAAACATCACCAACAGAATACAAGAGATGGAAGATAAAGATCAAAGAAAATGATAAACCTAAAAAATGTCTGACACAAAATATCCAGGAAATCTGGAACACTATGAAAAGACCAAACAGACCAAACCCAAGAAGAAGGAGAAGAGGAGGAGGAGGAGGAGAAGAAGAATCTGGAACACTATGAAAAGACCAAACAGACCAAACCCAAGAAGGAGGAGGAGGAGAAGAAGAAGAATTATAGTTCAAGTATCTTCAAAACATCATAGAAGAAAAATTTTCTAACCTAAAGAAAGGAGATGCCTATAAAGGTACAAGAAGCTTACAGGACACCACATAGATTGGACCAGAAAAGAAATTCCCCTCACCATAAGGTAATCAAAACACTAAATATTCAGAACAAAGAAAGAATATTAAAATCTGCTAGGGAAAAGAGCAAGTAACATATAAGGGCAGACTTAATAGATTACACACAACTTCTTTATTTTTTTAATGTCTGACAAGCAATAATTTTATTTGAGTATATTGTGTAGTACTATATAGTATTCTAATAAAAGCTATATGCTATATCCTGTAAAAAAGAATAATACATATTATAGATGTAATAGAGAAACAAGCGGCATTGAAGAAGAGGAAAATTACATGTACATTTCTTCTTTTCTTTTTATTATTTTTCTTATTTTACATATGAATTTTGCATATTTTTTATATTCTGCCTCCCTCCTTCCCTCTCATGCCCCTTGACCCCCCCTCCCATCCCATCCCACCCCTCCCACACCACAGGGTGGGTGATGCCTTCCAGGAGGGATCAACAAAATCTGTCAAGTTATTTGGAGTAGGGACTAGGCTGTCCCTCCTGACTCTAGGCTAAGGGAGTATCCCTCCATGGGGAATGTGCTCCCAAAGTCCTTTCTACACCCAGCTTATTGATGAAGACAAAAAGCCAGATGGGCCTGGATAAATGTCTTGCATACACCAACAGACTACAGATGCCTGTGCAGACTACTATATCCAGCAAAACTTTCAATGTAGAAGGAAAAACAAGATATTCCATTATGAAGGCAAATTTAAACAATATCTACATAAAAAGCACTATGGAAGATCCTAGAAGGAAAATTCCAACCAAAGGAGATTAACTTCACTCAAGAAAGCACAGGACATAATCTCACACCAACAAAAGCAAAAGAATGGAAGAGCACACAAACACACATATTCACACACAGAGACAAATACTACCACCACTAACAATAGCAACAATAAAATAACAGTAATCAACAAACACTGGTCATTGATTCCTCTCAATTTCAATAAAAAGATACAGACCAATAGAGTGGACATGAAATAGGATTCATCCTTTGCCTGCATACAATAATCATACCTCATTGTCAAAGATAGATATTACCTCACAGTGAAGGGCTTGAAAAAGATGTTTCAAGTAAATGGAACTAAGAAGCAAGCTGGTATAGCCATTTTAATATCTAATAAATCAGACTTCAAAACTAATCAAAAGAGGGAAGGATACTGCATACTCATCAAAGAAAAAACCCAATAAAATATTTCAATTCTTGAAGTCTATGCCCCAAACTCATGGACACCTACACAGTAAAAGAAATATTACTAAAGTTTAAATCACACATTGACAGTGGGAGACATTACTATCCCATTCTCACCAACAGGCCATCCAGATAAAAACTAAACATAGAAATACTAGAGCTAATAGATATTATAAAACAAATGAACCTAATAGATATTTACAGAATGTTTCACCCAAATGCAAAAGAATATATCCACTCAGCACCTCATGGAACATTCTCCAAAATCGAATACATACTTGCTCACAAAGCAAGTCTAAACAATTACAAGAAAATTGAAATAACTCCCTGTATCTTATCAGAACACCATAGTTTAAAGCTGGATTTCAACAAACAGAAAGCCTACAAACTCATGGAAACTGAACAACTATTGACTAATTACTGGGTTGGGGCAGAAATAAAGGAATTAAAGACTTCCTATAATTTAATGAAAATGAATACACAACATACCCAAACTTATGGAACACAATGAAAGTTGTATTAAGTGAAAAGTTCCTATCATTAAGTGCTGACATAAAAAAAAAAAAAAAAAATGGGGAGATCCCATACTGTCAACTCAGTGGGCCAAGGCTGGCAGAAAACTGCTTGTGACAACTTAGTACATCTGAAATGAGGGAAACACGCCCAAGAGGAGTAGGTGGCAGGAAACAATAAAACTGAGGCTGAAGTCAATAAACTAGAATCAGAGAGCAATACAAAGAATCAAGAGAACAAAGAGTTGTCTTTTTTTTTTCATTTTTACTTTATTTTTTCTTCAGTTTTTTAATTTTTTATTATTTTTTTATTTTACATATCGATCTCAGTTCCCCCTCTCCCCACTCACATGCACCCTGACCTCCCTCCCCTCCCATCCCACGCCCCCTCTCCACATGTAGGGTGATGCCATCCAGGAAAGGTCATCTAAATCTGTCAAGTCGTTTGAAGTAAGAACTAGGACTTCTCTCCTCTTTCTAGGTTAAGGGGGTATCCCTCCATGAGAGATGTGCCTGCAATGTCCTTTTGTGCACCAGTAATACATGCTGGTTCCACTATCTGAGGTCCCTTAGACTGTTCAGTCCGTCTAGCTGAGACCCATGTTCAGGGGGGCCTGAGTCAGTCCCATGCTGGATTCCCAGATATCAGTTCAGGGCCCCTTAGCTCCTCCTTGTTCAGGTCAGCTGTCTCTATGTGTTTCTGCAGCCTGGTCTTGTCCTCTCTCTCTCTCTCTCTCTCTCTCTCTCTCTCTCTCTCTCTCTCTCTCTCTCTCTGCATCTGGATTCTAGTTCAAATCACTGTTTAGTTGTGGGACTTTGCTTCTGTTTCCAAAAGGTACTAGATGAGGGCTCCATGATGGTGGATAAGTTAGTTGTTGACCTCATTATCAGGGAAGGGCATTTATGGTAGCCTTTCCAAGGTTGCTCAAATTGTTAGTTGGATTCAGTCTTGTAGATCTATAGACATTTCTTTAGGTTCAGTTTTCTCTTCAAACCAATAATGGCTACATCTTCTGTCTCTCTCTCTCTCTCTCTCTCTCTCTCTCTCTCTCTCTCTCTCTCTCTCTCTCTCTCTCTCCCTCTCCTGTCTTCTATTCCTCCCCTGACTCAATCCTCAATCTTCCTAGTCCCACGTGCTTTCTTCTCATCCCCTTCTCTTTCTCCAGTTCCCTCTCCCCTCACTGCCCCCCCCCACTTTCCATGTGCTCTGGAGAACTTGTCCCTTCCCCCTTCTGTGAGGGACCTTATATGAATCTCTTAGAATCCGCCATGTATCCTAGTTCCTCTGGCGGTATGAATTATAGGCTGGTGATCATTTGCTCTAGATCTAAAATCCATATATGAGTAAGAACATACCATGTTTCTATTTTTGTGACTGGGTTACCTCATTCAGGATGGTTTCTTAAAGTTCCATTTACTTGCCTGTGAATTTCAAGATTCCATTGTTTTTTTCCATGGAGTAGTAATCCATTGTGTAGATGTGCCACATCTTCTTTATCCATTCTTCAGTTGAGGGTCATCTAGGTTGCTTCCAGATTCTTGCTATTACAAATAATGCAGCTATGAATATAGTTGAGTACATGTCTTTGTTGAATGAATGTGGATCATTTGGGTATATACATAAGAGGGGGATTGATGGGTCCTATGGTAAATAAATTCCCATTTTCCTGAGGAAACACCAAAATGGCCTTATGAGTTTGCACTCCCACCAGCAGTGGAGGAGTGTTCCCCTTTCTCCACATCCTCTCCAGCATAAGTTGTCATTGGTGTTTCTAATTTTAGCCATTCTGGCAGGAGTAAGATGGTATCTCAAAGTTGTTTTGATTTGCATTTCCCTGATGGCTAAGGATGTGGAGCACTTTCTTAAGTGTCTTCAGTTCTATACCCCATTTTTAATAGGGTTTTTTGGTGTATTGTTGACTAGTTTCTTGATTTCTTTCTATATTTTGGAGATCAGCCTTTTGTCAGATGTAGGATTGGTGAAAATCTTTTCCCAGTCTATGGGCTGCTGTTTGGTCTTGTCAACTGTGTCCTTTGCCTTACAGAAGCTTCTAAACTTGAGGATGTCCCATTTATTAATTGTTGATCCCAGTGTCTGTGCTACTGGAGTTATGTTCAAGAAGCAGTCTCTTGTATCAATTTGTTCAAGAGTACCTCCCACTTTCTCTTCTAAGAGGTTCAATGTGGCTGGATTTATGTTGAGCTTTTTGATCCATTTGGACTTGAGTTTTGTGATGGCAATAGACATGGGTCTATCTTGCAGTCTTCTACACACCATCATCCAGTTGTGCCAGCACCATTTCTTGAAGATGCTGTCCTCGCCCCATTGTGTACTTTTAGCTGTTTTGTCAAAAATCAGGTGTTCATAGGTATGTGGGTTAATATCAGGATTTTCTATTCAATTCCATTGGACTACTTGTCTATTTTTCTTCTAATACCAGGCTGTTTTCAGAATGATAGCTCTGTAGTAGAGCTTAAAGTCAGGGATGGTAATGTCTCCTGAAGTTCTTTTATTGTATAGGGTTGTTTTGGCTATCATGAGTCTTTTGCTTTTCCATTTAAAGTTTATTATGATCCTTTCAAGTTCCATGAAGTATTGTGCTGGGATTTTAATGGGGATTACATTTAATCTGTAGATTGCTTTTGGCAAAATTGCCATTTTTACCATGTTTATCCTATCTATCCAAGAGCATGGGAGATCTTTCCATTTTCTGGTATCTTCTTTAACTTCTTTCTTTAAAGCCACCAAGTTCTTATTATATAGGTCTCTCACTTGTTTGGTAAGCATTACCCCAACAGAATACAGGAGATGGAAGAGAGGATCTCAGGCACAGAAGATAAACTAGGGGAAATGTATTCATCAACCAAAGAAAATCTTAAATCCAACAAATCCTTAACACAAGACATCCAGGAATTGTGGGACACCGAGAAAAGGCCAAACCTAAGAATAGAGGAAGGTGAAGAAGCCCAACTCAAAGGTGCAGAAAACATTCAACAAAATCATTGAGGAAAGCATTCCCAATCTGAAGAAGGGCATGCCCATGAAAGTACAAGAAGCATACCGAACACCAAATAGACTGGACCAAAGAAAAAAGACCCCTCCACACATAGTAATCAAAACACCTAACATACAGAATGAAGAAAGAATATTAAGAGCAGTGAAGGAAAAAGGTCACGTAACATATAAAGGCAGACCTATCAAAATTACACCTGACTTCTCCATGGAAACTCTTAAGGTCCGGGATAAATGTTCTACAAATACTAAGAGTCCACAGATGCCAGCCCATACTAGTATTCCCAGCAAAACTCTCAATCACTATAGATGGAGAAAACAAGATATTTAATAACAAAGCCAGATTTTCACAATACGCATCTACAAATCCAGCCCTACATAAAGTTCTGGAAGGAAAACTCCAACCCAAGGAAGTTAACTATGCTCAGAAATACATAGGCAACAGATAATTCTACTTCACCAGAACCCAAGAGTAAAGCGGGACAAATGATATTCACAATACCACTGCCAACAACAAACCTAAAACAAACAAGCATCAACAATCAATGGTCCTTACTCTCCCTCAAAATTAATGGTCTTAACTCGCCTATAAAAAGACATAGGCTAACAGAATGGATACGAAGACAGAATCCATCCTTCTGCTGCATACAAGAAACACATCTAAGCTTCAAAGATAGACAATACCTCAGGTTAAAGGGCTGGGAAAAGATCTTGCAATCAAATGGACCCAAGAAGCAAGCAGGTATGACTATCCTAATATCTAACAAGTTAGACGTCAAACCAAAATTAATCAAAAGAGATGAAGATAGACATTTCATATTCATTACAGGAGAAATCCATCAACACAAAATCTCAATTCTGAACATTATGCCTCAACTACAAAGGCACCCACATTCATAAAAGAAATGCTACTAAAACTCAAACCTCACATTAAACCTTACACAGTTATAGTGGGAGACTTTAACACACCACTCTCACCACTACACAGGACCACCAGTCAGAAACTTAACAAACAAAAGTACTAACAGAAGTTATGTCTCAATTGGGTTTAACAGACATCTATAGAACATTCCATCCAAACACAAAAGATTATACCTTCTTCTATGCTTCACATGGAACCTTCTCTAAAACCAACCACATACTAGGTGGCATAACACACCTCAACAGATACAAAAAAAATTATAATAGTCCCCTGTATCTTATCAGACCACCATGCTTTAAAATTGGAATTCAACAACAACACAAATCGCAGAAACCCTACAAACTCATGGAAACTGAGCAATGCACAGTTGCACCATACCTGGGTCAAAGAAGAAATAAAGAAATGAAGGACTTCCTAAAATTCAACAAGAATGAGATTACAACATACCTAGACTTATGTGACACTTTGAGAGCAGGGTTTCGAGGAAAGTTCATTGCACTAAGTGCCCATATGAAGAAAACTGAGGATAGTCACATTAGAGAATTAACAGCACAACTGAAAGCCTTAGAACAAAAAGAAGCAAACTCACCCCAGAGGAGTAGACGCCGGGAAATAATCAATTTGAGAGCTGAAATCAATAAAATCAGGAAAACAATACAAAAAAAATCAATGCAACAAAGAGTTGGTTTTTCCAGAAAATCAACAAGATAGACAAATCTTTATCCAGACTAACAAAAAAGCAGAGAGAGAACATGCAAATTAACAAAATCAGAAACGAAAAGGGGAACATAACAATTGGACACAGAGGAAATCCAGACAATTTTCAGGTCTTACTTTGAAAACCTGTACTTCACAAAATTTGAAAATTCAAAGGAAATGAAACATTTCTGGATAACTATCACTTACCAAAGTTAAATCAAAAAGAGACAAACAACTTAAATAGACCTATAACCCTCAATGAAATAGAAGCAGTCATCGAAAGCCTTCCAACCAAAAAAAGTCCAGAGCCAGATGGATTCAGTGCAGAATTTTACCAGAAATCCAAGGATGAGCTAATACCAATACTCCTCAGTTGTTCCACACAATAGAAACAGAAGGTTCATTACCAAACTCTTTTTATGAGGCCACAATCACCTTGGTACCCAAGCCACACAAAGACACAACTAAGAAAGAAAACTACAGACCAATATCCTTGATGAACATCGATGCAAAAATAATAAAATACTAGCAAATTGAATCCAAGAATACATCAGGGAAATCATCCACCATGACCAAGTAGGCTTCATCCTTGGGTTGCAGAGATTGTTTAACATACGGCTATCTATCAACGTGATCCACCATATAAACAAACTGAAAAAGAGAAATCATATGATCATCTCCCTATATACTGAAAAAGCCTTCGTCAAAATTCAACATCCTTTCATAATAAAGGTCTTGGAGAGATCAGGGATAACAGGAAGATACCTAAACATAATAAGAGCAATATACAGTAATCCAACAGCCAACATAAAACTGAATGGAGGGAAGCTTAAGGCGATTCCTCTAAAATCAGGAACAAGACAAGGCTGCCCTCTCTCTCCATATCTCTTCAATATCGCACTTGAAGTTCTAGCTAAAGCTAGTAGACAACAAAAGGAGATCAAGGGGATCCAAATTGGAAAGGAAGAAGTCAAACTGTCTCTATGTGCACAGTTGGCTCTTTGAGACAATCAACAAGATAGACGAACCCATATCCAAACCAAATACTAGTCAGAGAGAGAATATACAAATTAACAAGATCAGAATTGAAAAGAGGGACAAAACAACAGACACTAAGGAAATTCAAAGAATCATTAGGTCATACTTTAAAAACCTGTACTCCATAAAATTGGAAAGATCTAAAAGAACTAGGTAATTGTCTCAATAGATACAACTTACTAAAGTTAAACCAAAATCAGAAAAACAATTTAAAGACATCTATAACCCTGAAGGAAATAGAAGCACTGAGTAAAAATCTCTGAACAGAGAGGAGGAGCCTGCACCTGGTCAGGGCAGTACAATTGGAGCTGACTGTGTTGATGTGTGTATGCGGGCGGGGGCAGGTGATCTGGCCTTGTGAGCCTGGGTGGGACATCTGGCACATGGAGAGCTGGCACTGTGCTTCACCAGCTGCAGCACATGGGAGAGTGGCCCTGTACCTCACCTGGGCAGCGCAATAGAGCTGATCTTGTTGGCAGAAGTGCAAGTGAGCTGGCCTAGAGGGCATGAGAATAGGAGAGCTGACCCTGTGCCCCTCACACCTTTCCTCCCCCTGGAGCAATCAGGAGAGATGGCCCTGTACCTCGCCTGGGCAAAATAGTAGAGCTGGCCCTAGTGGGGTGAATGTTGGTGTGCCAGACCTGCGGGCCCAAGAGCAGGAAACTTGGCCCACTCCTTGCTGCCTGCTGCATTGTGTGAGCTAGCCTGGGCAGTATTGGAGGGCTCACCCCAGTGGTGACAATGAGTAAAAGCTGACCTACCCAGCTACCACAGGGCCAGAACCAGGGCTACTAGTTGGCCCACCCAGCATCCACCTCATCTGTGAACTACAGGAGCATGTGAAGGGGCAGGACCTGCAGATTCGAAGTTGAAGGACCTTCATGATGCAGGGTAACAACAGTATGTCCAAGAGGAGTCCCAGTGAGGACTCATGATCAACAGTGCAGCATAAACCAGAGGCCTCAGACCAGACCCATGACCATAGCAATGAACGCTTACATGTAAGGATGTGTGAACTCAAGGATTCACTGTGACTCAATGGGCCACAATACAGCTTCTAATTCAAGAAAGTTTCTTGTGTGTTTGTGTTTGCTTTTTTTTTTTTGTAAGTTTTGTTTTGTATTGAGGGGGAAATGTTGCAAGGACAGAGGGTGGGCGAATGTTAGGGGATGGGGAGATAAGGGATCGGGATGCATAATGTGAAATCACAAATAATAAAAGGGCTTTGAAGTTGATAGCAAAATATAAACAATAATTCTTTCAAAATACTACTTCAAAATGTTTGCATAATATGAAAAATAAGTATTATACAGACATTTACTTTGTACTATCATAACTCACCTTTGTTAATATAAAATATATGCTTGCAAAGAAAAATAAATAAGAGAGTCTCCCAACCAACAAAAGCCCAGGACCGGATGGTTTTAATGCCAAATTCTACCAGACTTTCAAAGAAGAACTAACTCCAGTACTCCTCTAATTATTCCACAAAATAGAAACAGAAGGAACACTGCCAAATTCATTTTACGAGGCCACAGTCACCCTGATACCCAAACCACACAAAGACTCAGTAAAGAAAGAGAATTAAAGACCAATTTTCCCTTATGAGCAGAGATGCAAAAATACTCAATATAATAACTGCAAGAATACATCAAAAAGAGCATCCACCATGACCAAGTGGGCTTCGTGCCAGAGATATGGGGATGGTTCCACACAGAAAAGCAATCAAGTTAATTCACCATATAAATAAACTGAAAGAAAAAAATCCCAATGATCATCTCATTAGGTGCTGGGAAAGCCCTTGATAAAAATCCCACACACCTCTTCATTATAAAAGTCTTGCAGATTAAGCAGGCTAAGGAGACCCATAGGCAGGCCTCAATCAGTCCACTCTAGGTGCCAAGGAGGAAGGAAGCGCGACTTTGCTCAGGGCTATTATGGACTGAATCGGACAAGGAGATCCACATGCAGGTACAAGTCACTCTTCCCCAGACGCCAAGGAGGGAAAACAAGCTGACATGGTGCCTTGCAATACTGGGCAGTCGAATACTATTATGAGGAGCAAATGTATGATGTGGTATGGGAGAGACAGACAGACAGACAGAATGCTTCATGCCCAATAGACAGAGATTTACTTGAGAAGGTGGGAGCAGTGAGGAGTAGGCTGAGGTGGGTGGCATAATTGTCACCCCGGGCCATGGTGATGTCTGGGCCTGGGCTGCTACCACGGTTCTTGTCTGGGTTCATGGTATCACTAAAGGCAGAGAGGAAAGTGCTGTATGAAGTTGTCCCTGCCCCTCACTGACTAAAACACTCAGCAAATGCAGCACTCAGGAAAATGAGTCCTATACCACACTGGGGCATCACAATAGAGCTGAGCCTGTTTGCAGTCTTGGTGAGCTGGTCCTGGGAGCATGAGAATAGGACCCAGGTCCTGCCCCCTTCTCCACCATGAGTTTGCATGAGCGAGGGAAAGATGCCTTCCTCCCCCTTACCCCCTGTTACCTTCCTCCCCCTTTCCAACTGCAGCACTTGGGAAAGCAGGCCCAGCACCTGGCCCAAGCAGTGTAGTAGAGTTGATATTGTTGACTGGGGTGTGGGTGAGCTGGCGCTGAAAATCTGGCCGTGCCCATCATCTGCCATATGGTGGTGTAGGTGAGGAAGAGGCACCCCCTGGTCTGTGGCAGTTGGCAGAGCTGGCCTTGCATTCATAAGAGCAGTGATGGGGTCTATCCCTGCCCCTCTAACACTGAGGACATGATAACAGGTTCTCCTGCTTTCACTGCAAGGGGTGAACAAGCCAGGCACTGCCAGAGAGCTCTTCCTGGTTGGGAGGATGGAGAGAACTGGTAGGCTGCTGTGACTAGCCCTGCAATTACCCAGGCCCAGAATCAGGTTTATACGATCCAAAGCTACAGGATCTCCATGACACAGGGCAACCAACAACAGACTGTCCAAGAGGAGCCCCAGTGCAACATAAACGCAGGTTTTGAACCAGACCAATGAACAGATCCGAGGAAAGATATATAGACTCACTGAGTCACACAACAACTTCCATGATGAGATTTTTCTTTCCTTTTTTCTTTCTCTCTTCTCTTAAATTTTATTTCATTTTATTTTGTTGGAGAGGGTGCAAAGGCAGAAGATAGATATGAAGGGATGAAAAGACGAATTAGATCAAGATGTATGGTGGGAAAAAATAATAAATAAAAAGAAAGTGAGAGAACAGGGTCAAAAGGGGCATACCTAAACACAACAAAGACAACTTACAGCAAGCCTAAAGACAGCAGAGGGGATACAAATTGGAAAAGAATGTCAAAGTATTGCTCTTTCAGATGATATTATAGTATATATAAGTGATCCCCCAAAAATCTAATAGGGAATACCTACAGTTGATATACACCAGTGAAGTGGCTGTGAATACAAGATTAATTTAAAAAAAAAATCAGTATCCCACTTATACAAATAACAAAGAAACAGAAAAGAAATCAGGGAAACAGCACCCTTCACAATACCCACAATTAATATAAAATGTCTTAAGTAGTTCTAACCAAGCAAGTGAAAAACTTGCATGATAAAAATATCAAGTTCTTTGAATAAAGAAACTGAAGAAGATATCAGAGAATGGGAAGATCTCCCATGTGCATGGATTGGTAGGATTAACATAGTAAAAATGACCACTTTACCAAAAACAATCTACAAGTTCAATGCAAACCACATAAAAATTAAAACACAATTCTTCACAGACCTTGAAAGAACAACATTCAACTCCATATAAAACAAACAAACAAAAGACAAAAACAATATAGCTAAAACAATAAAAGAATTTCCAGTGGTATCACCATCATTGGTTTCAAAATTGGACTTCGGAGATATAATAGTAAAAAATGAATGGTACTGGCATAAAAACAGACCTGTTACTCAGTGGGATCAAATTGAAGACCTAAGCATGAGTCCACACACCTATGGACATCAGACTCTTCATAAAGGAGCCAGAAATATGAAATGGAGAAAGGAAGCACCTTCAAAACTGGTGCTCATCAAACTGCATAGACTTATGTAGAAGATAGGTTCATATCTATCACCTTGCACAACACTCAAGTTCAAGTGGATCAAAGACCTCAACATAAAACCAGATACACTGAACCTGAATGAAGAGAAATTATGGGGATAACTTCAATTAACTCATTGGCACAGGAGGCATCTTCCTGAACAAAACACCAATAGCATAGGGACTAAGATCAACAATTAATAAATGGAACCTCATGAAACTGAAAAGCTTATGTAAGACAAAAGACACCATCAAAGTGGCAAAAGGACTGCCCACACAATGGGGAAAAATTTTCCCATTTCTAATATCCAAAAAGGTTTGGATATTAGAGGGCTAGTAATCAAAATATATAAAGAGCTTAAGAAACTAGATACTAAGAAAACAAATAATGGGGTTCAGGCAGAAAAAGAACACTCATATGTTCAACATTTTTAGCCATCAGGGAAATGCAAATCAAAACTTTTTGAGCTCCCTATTTTACACCTGTCAGAATGGCTAAGATCAATAGCACAAGTGACAGCTCATGATTACAAGGATGTGGAGCAAAGGGGACACTTTTCCATTTTTAACGGGAGTGCAAACTGGCACAAACACTATGGAAACCATTATGGTTCCTCAGATAACTGGGAACTCAAGGGACACTTCACTCTACCACAAAAATAATTGCTCACTTATTTTATTCATAATATCCTAGATGTCCCTCAACTAAAAAATGGGCAAAGATGATATAGAAAATAACATCATGAAATTTGCAGACAAATGGATGGAACTAGGAAAAAAAAATCTTGCTGAGTGAGGTAACCCAGACCTAGAAGGACAAACATGGTATGTACTCATTAATAAGTGGATATTAGGTATTAATTGGATAATCATGTTGCTTAGCCTTTTTGGGTCTGTAGATTGTAACATGATATACTCAGAGATCAGTGCTCAGCCAACTGTCATCAAAGAGGCTACAGAGACCCACAGCCAAATCGGAGCTCTCTGTCAGGTCCCTCTCCTTGGAGCTTGGGGAACCCCTTGGAAGAGAGGGTGAAAAAAATGTAGGAGCCAGAGTGGTAGAAGACCCTGGGAGAACAAATCCCGCAGATTTCAACTAAGCAAGGCTCATGGAGGTTCAGAAAAAGTGAAGTGGCAATCCCTGAACCTGCGTGGGTCTGTGCTAGGTCCTCTGAATTTGTTATTGTTGTTAGTTTGGTATTTTTGTGGGAACTCTACCAGTGGAAGTGGGAGTTTCTCTTTTGCCTGCTCTTGGTACCCTTTTCTTCTTACTGGGTTGCCTCAACCCAGCGTTGATATAAGGGTTTGTGCCTAGTGTTTTAACTTGTTTCATGTACTGGGTAGATACTCATTTCTGAAGGGAAATGGAGGAGGAATGGATCTAGGAGAGGGAAGGTGAGGCGGGAGGGAGGTTGGGATGTGTTGAAAATAATGTTTTAAAAGTCCTATATTCAAGAGTAAATGAAACAAAGTAAGGAGAGTCAGTAAAATTACACATGGCTGCTGTATTAGTAATGAATGCTTGTCTTTTAGTTTACTTGAAGTTGTAGAGAATGTAACTGCTAGCAGACTTTTATTTTTTAATTGTTAAGCCATTTATCAACATTATATTTAGTTTCTTTTCTTTTGGCACATTTGATGTGGTATGGCATAACTTGGTAACTGCTCTGAAAATCTTGTCAGTGATTCTTAAATGCCAACCAATGCCGTATTTGCATGCTGACTATGTATTGCTATATTCCTGGGCTTCAACTATGACACTGTTGGGAGAGCTAGCCTTCTGTCAAAGGTCATTATTTTAATCACATATCATAATAGTTATATATTTTCTATAAGAATTGATAGGGACCAAATTTTTCCCTTGGCACAGCAGAGAGTACATCCAAGATACTTGCTTATAAATGTGAATTTTGGATGTGAGGTTTTTGTATTTGACAGTTTTTGAAATGCAAAGGGTGTTTCTGTCAGAAGTGACACTTTCCAGGGGAGTTTTTCAGTGGGTTTTTAAAGTGATATAAAGAGTGGCAATGTCACTATGAAAACAATGAGAATTGTTACAGCATTATCATCTTATGATGTGGTTGTGGAATATACAAAAACCACTTCTTCTGGCACAGATAAGGCTCTGTGCAGGTAACTAAAAGACATTCTGATTTTGTTTGCAGAAAAATGTTCATGTCTAGTGGTTCCCACTGTGATGTGTACTTTGGAATCCTATATATTAATGTCTCTCTGCCTCATTTTTGAAGTTGATCAATTCAGGGCACTGGAGAACACAATGGAAAGTTGGGCTAAGGCATTTGTGTCATAGCTCTTATGGCCAAGATCTAAGCTTCTTAAACCATGGGTCATGATATGTAACTGAGTGGGGGGGGGCAGCACAATTTGGCTACTTCAAAAATTTTCCAAATGTGCAGATACCAAATATTAATTCCAAATCAAATATGCTTTGAATCTTCAGTGTTTCTAGCAATACTTAACCAGTCCTTGCCCTGCTCGTCCCATCAGACTAACGAAAACGAACAAGACCTGCCTGGAACACCTTGGTTCAGGATCTAGGCTTGTATATTGTGAATTATGTTATTTTTTTTTTCTGTGCATGGGTTATTTTCCGTTTTTATAGAAGCAATGGTGTAATTATGGAGAACAAGAATTTTTAATATTGTCCTGTCATTCCTTGGTATATAAGTATCAAACTGATCATTGTTGAGCTGTATTATGTCAGAATATACAATTTTAAAAAATTGTTGTTTAAGTTACTGACCAATTTCAAGCAAAAATCATAAGCCATACAATCAAAAACCATGAAATTATTTCTGTTGCTACTTTATAACTATAATTTTGCTACTGTTATGAGTTGTAAACATTTTTGGAGATAATTATTTGGCAAAGGAGTTGTGACCCACAGGTTGAGAACTGCTGCTGTAGACATCTGATGTGCAAAAGAGTCAGTTGAGGACATTTTTTAAAGAGACTCAGATCTGGAAGAGGATAACCTCTGACAATGGAAGGGCATCATTTGCATGCATGCATTTTCAACTCTCATTATCTGTGTTTGCCATTAAATAAACTTTAAGCTGGTGTTCAGGAATACTTTGCACCTACTTAGTGACTAAAAGTTTGTGTAGTTTGTAACTTTAAAGTTTGATACAATATTGTCCTCTATTTACTTAACAAAGTATCATGTTGGGGCTTGGAGAGATGGCTTGGCTGTTTAGAGTACTTGCTGCTTCTGCAGAGGGCTGGAATTCAGTTCTCAAAAACACCTGCAACTACAGTTGCAGAGAATGTGATGCCTTCTTTTAGCTTCCATGGGCAACATACATGTAGGTGAACACTTATGCATGTAAAATAAAATTTAATATTTCAAAGTGGAGGCATGGTATAATGATTTCCCTAGACCCAAGATAAATGGTAAATGGATGTTTTCTTGGGGAACAAATACACAGATAATAATAAAGAACCACTGCAGCCTTTCTCTGCCCTTCCAATCCCATCTGCAACCTGAGAGAGAGAGAGAGAGAGAGAGAGAGAGAGAGAGAGAGAATGCAAAAGAGTCCATGCCTCACAGCACCTGAAGCCAAGCCCAAGGGGATGTGGCTTCTGTTACAGGTTCACAGGCAAGATACTGCTACAATTCCCTTTTAGTCTAAAGAAGAAGTTTTTAAGCCTGATGAAAAACTATATACAATGATAACAAATGTCAAGTATATTCCAGGAAAATGAAAGTTAAACATACACAAATTAAAACCTACAAGGATGGGAAGCCAGCATGGGACTGACTCAGGCCCCCCTGAATATGGGTCTCAGCCAGAAGGACTGAGCAGTCTAAGAGACCTCAGACAGTGGAGCCAGGATGTATCCCTGGTGCACAAAAGGACTTAGGAACATATCCCCCATGGAGGGATAACTGCCTTAATCTAGAGACAGGTGAGAAGCCCTAGTTCCTACTTCACAGGACCTGTCAGATCTACATGACCCCAACTGGATGGCATTCCCCTACATATGGAATTGTGGTGGGGGGATGGGAGGGGAGGGTGTTTAGAGTGCATGTAAGAGGGCAGAGAGGGTAAAAGGGAGGGAAAGAGGGAGGGAGGGCTGGGGGGAGGGAGGGAGGGAGGGAGAGGGAACTGGGATCGACATGTAAAATAATAAATTAAATTTAAAAAAAATGCTTTGACTCCAAAATTTAAGTTGAAGGACAAGTTACTGGGGAAAAGGATTTCTATTTTTGTTTCCACAAGAAAATGAAAAGATGTGGATTCCTTCCAGACTAACATGGTTTGATCACGCCAGACCGCCTGAAACAGAGTACAAACTAATCCTACATTCAAAACAGCCCTACAGATTACAGCCAGGATATCTGAATCTTCTTCGAATCCCCAATGACAGCGCCCCTTACCAGCAGGAAGTCGTTTGGAAAGAATGATGCCCAAATTCCCAAATATTGTGTATAAATGTTTGTTTTCATTTAATTGGACTTTGTTATATAAAATTAAATAAATAAATAAAAAATAAATGAAAAAAAAACCTACAAGGAGCAAAAGCAACATTGAGTAAAAGATACATACTGCATTAGAGTATCAATTACTTGTTTCTTTTGCAGAAGCAAGTTTCATTACTAGTTATGTTGTTATTCCAAAAACTCTTCTTCATGTGCAGACTACTGAGGAGCTGGGATGAATAGTATGAAGTAAAGCAGTTATGCATCTATCTGGTTTGTATATTGATAGTTCTGTGCCAGGCACAGGTTGGGGCAGCAAAACATGGTATCCATAACTGTCCACACTGTCCACTGAGAAGTTTTCAGAATCAGTGTGTGCCAACTAAAAACTCTACTGAAGTAAATATTGGTTGAAGTTAAGTTGGTGTCTTGGTAGCAGAGTTTTCAGGGCCTTGAAAAGCCAGTGAACACTCTGGTTGTGAAGTTCTGTGAAGTTTCTAATGTTTCCGAGAATTCCACAGAGTATCTTTTAATATCTAGAGACCTTAGTGTTTCAGAATGTGGTTTGGAAAACCACTGGCTAGTATTAAATAGTAATGGGTATTCACTACAGTAACTTTTAGGCAAATCTGCCAAAGACTATGCTTTGTTATTCCTAATTAAAAATATTTTACATAATACTTAAGACCTAAAAGTAGATTAAAACTTTAGTGACATTATTCTTATGATATATCTCCAGGCTGTGGGTGTCCTGTCCAGTATTCAGCACAGCAAAAAAGAAACACAACAAACCAATCAGTATGATGTTTCTCACTGTGATTATTAGATTTTACTTTTGATATCTTAAGGGAAATGACAGTTGGGAATGTCTAAAGAGATTTCTGTATTATCTGAGAATAGCTTCTTCCAAAACAGACACATTTATATGCAGTCACGTATATTTATACATATGCAACTATTCTAGTCTCTCTAGTAAACATGTGTTTGTTTATTCATTTATTTATTTATTTATTTATTTATTTATATCTTTCTGCATGAGAGGTTATTTCTGCCAGTGCTTTCTCTAGAATACCTCCAAGTCCCTGATCAGATTACAACATAGACATGAGCACTGTTAATACACAACTCTAGCATGTTCTTCTTACCTGATACAATTTAGCTAATAGATACTGTAAGTAAAGTTCATGTGTCTTGAAATTCTGGTAATTAAAAGTTCTAAACATATTTCTAGCCAGTCAAGCCCCAAATAACTATTCCTAAGTACTTACAATTGGCAAAATTGGAAATCTTTACAGTGTGTATACCTAGCATATATTCCCACTGTCAGTAGTATTTGCATGACCACCTATAAGTAGACAGCAAAGAGAACGTGTTTAGGATGCTAGAGGAGTGTTGTCTTTCTTGCGAACAACTTCCGCTTCCTACCTGCCCGCAGTTAGCCAGTGTCAGGGGCGCCATTCCCTCCTCTGGTGCTTCGCTTTTCCCAGGTCATGGACTGTGAGAAAGCGCTTCTGACACTTCATCAGACCACATTCCTCGGTGACTTGAGTGCATCTGTAATTTTAGCAGCTGCTAGCGCTAGTTATCAATCCCCAGCCTGAGACCCCATTCATAAACCAAATCTGGCTACTTTTGTAACTATCTTAAACATTTAAATTCCAAATGGTAAAGAAGCTCTGATGGCTAGTCTTAAGTTCTGACTGGGTGTCTGAGAGTATTTTCTGTGAAGGAGAAGACCCTGGGAGGCACCTTCCTGCTAAAGCGGTCAGAAAAGCGATGCTGCTGCTGCCCATTCACTGACTCGGAGCCAGTCTCCAGCAGCTCCTCAGGAATCCTCAAGGCCTTCTAATTAGGAGAATAAATGTCCTTGATCCCACAGCTCACAGTGGAAACCAGGAATGTTCAGCACCTGTGGGGGTGTCATTTCACAGAAAAGATGTGTAACTTGTTTTTGACCCAGAAAACTGGGAATGGGAGGTAATTAACTAACGGGCCAGGCCATATCAAGAACCCACAACCACAACTAGAGATATTCGATTGTCTAAATGACCCTTAAATTATTTATGTAGTCAGAGACTGCCCCAAGCTCCCACAACCAAGACTGGAGGTCTGGAGGTGGCTAATAGCTCAAATGACCTCTATGATATCTGTATGAGCAAGACCGTGCCATATCCTTCCCTAGGTATTTAAGCTAATACATGTAGTCTATTCTAAAACCCATCTTCCTGGAAGAAATGACATGTACTTTGAGTTGAATTTCAATATAATTATGCCTCCTTGTGCACAGGGGATTGTATTATACCAGGAAACTATTTTTTCAAATTGTACTGTGCTTATGCTTACAATAAACATCCTGTCATTAGAATCCATGTTTGATCCAACCTGGCTGACTAAGCCAGGACAAACAGAGTTTTTCTTCTTACGTCTTTACTGATCATTATTTTATTTATTTATTTATCTATCTATTTATTTATTTATTTATTTCTGCAAGCTGGTGCTGTCAGGAACTCCCTTCATCAACAGCTTTGAATTGCTGAGGCATCTCTCCTCATGAGCTGAGTGGATACCAGGTTCCCCATCTCTCCAGCATGCAAATGGCTATTATTGGACCACCCAGCCCACATCATGTAACCTGATAAATTCTCTTTGTAATACTCCCTTTGCAACAATTCTATTTGTTCTGTTTTTCTAGAGAACCATGGCTAATAGAGATTATGGTGCTGGACATGGAGCTAATGCCATATGTCTCACTATGTAGTTTTTAGGGCTTTGGTTTGTGGAAGAGTACAGCTGTGAGCTACAAAGGCACCAGAGACATGCAAGCAGAGCATAGTGGATCATCCTGGTAAGAGCTCGGAAGCAGGGATGCTGAGAAAAATATGGACCATGGAGGCTCAGCCATGAGGTCTCAGGAGTGAACTGAGTTCACTGGAGAACTAGGCTAGGTTCTGATGGTTAATGTTATTAGTTTGGTGGACTCTAAACTCACCTAGGACAATTCTGAGCATGCCTGTCACTAGGTTGCTTGAAGTGGGAAAACTTATTCTGAATGTGAGAGGTGGGACATCCAGGGGCCCTAGACTCCATAAAAAGGGGGAAGCCAAGTGGTTATGATGGTGCAGTTCTTCAACCCCAGCATGTGGAAAGCAGAGGCATATTGGTCATTATTAGTTTGAGGCAAGCCTGGGCTACATAGCATGACAATATCTTAAACAAACAAATAAAAAAAAGAAGAAAAGAAGGAGAAAGAGGAGAAAGATGTGAAAGCAGACTTACTACTAACGTCTATCACTCTCTGCTTCCCGACTAGATGTATTGTGACCATCTTCCTCACATTTCTGTCTCTATGACATCCCCACTGTGATGAGCTGTACCTTCAAAATATGAGCCAAAATAAACTCTCTTTTTATTTGTTTTTGTTTTCAATATGTTTTATCCCAGTAACAGGGAAAGTAGCTAATACAGCAGTGAATTTCTTAAGCCAAGATGCTGCCCATAAATGTTAACCAACACCTTAGGCTTGCCAACTTTTGTTATGCAAATGCTCTCAGTGCTGATTGGGAGCTGTCTTTGATAAAGTCACTTAATGCTGAGGCATAGTGATATCACAGTCTTTGCTCTTCTGAGTTGATATCAGCAGGCTCAGGCCACCACTGACAATGAAGTTCTTAAACTTTCAGCCCATAATTTCTGGGAAAGATATTAATTAAGATAGGCAGCTTTGCTCAAGTGGTGACTTTATTGGTAGTCAAGCAGCCCTTCGAAATCTATGGAATCTTTTGCCATTGGATGCATTTGAAGAAAAAAGAAACAGAAAACTTTCTCAAACATGTTGAGTAATCATCTGAATCAAATGCAGACTCTTAAAGAAATGTTTCGAAAACTGTAAGGAGAAAAAAATTATTTTTGCTGATGTAAATCTAACATAAACCATGTAAATTGGCAGAGCATTGAATGTTGGTGGGCTTGTAACTTTTTGTAAAAGCCCCTATATTTCCACTGTTTGAAAATCTTCACTGACTTTGAAAATTGTATCCCGAGGTAAATTGTGACAATTTCTTCCTACATGTTGCTATGATTTTATATTATGGAATTGTCATATAGATTCGTTACTCTTATTTCTAAGCACAAATGATTATAATTCAAACATATATCATGTACCAGACTCTAAGCTACATAAAAAAAAACATTCTATCACTAATGCATTTGTGGGCACATTGATATGCACACATTTTTATAGGAAAGATTCCTGGTCTTGGATTTCATCGTTGTGACTTTTGATAGCTTTCCACAATGACACCAGGTCTTTGGTTCAGAATTAGACATTTGCACATAGGTACAGTGAGTAGCAACCTCAAATTCCAGTGGTGTTAACAGAATGTCTTTTTCACAGGTCTGACATACTTATCCTGTGTTGCTGTAGCTATTGTGCAGACAGCAGTTCAAGTTAATGTTCATGTCTTCTGGGGACTAGTCTGAATCAAAGGTTCTACCAAAAATTTGGTCCTGTGGTGGCAGATAACTGGGAACAATGGGAATAAATCAGGAAAGCCTCTAAATGGATTCAGTGGTTTGTTGAAGGAAGTTTCTGTCCCACAACTGTTTAGTTCCAAACAAACACACAGAAGCTATATTAATTATACATTGTTTGGCCGATGGTTCAGGCTTCTATTTAGCTACCTCTCTTATTATTAATCAATTTCTATTAAAGTGTGTATTTCTACATGGTCTTGACTTCCAGAGAATGACTGGGTTTTTTACCTTCCTCATAGCTACATGGAGTCTCTCTTGAGACTCACTCTTTACATTCCTCTTCCCGGAATTCTCCTAGTCTGGTAGCCCCACCTAAACTTCCTAACTGGCTACATTCCACCTGTCCATTGGCTGAAACAGCTTTATTCATCAACAAATAAGAGAAACATATATTCACAGCATACAGAAGGACCTCCCCCATCAGTAGTTATCAAGTCTGTTTACATTGTATTGATCCAATATTATGTGGGCAAACCTATCATTAAGTAGTAAACTCCTGTTCCTATAGGGAATCGGTATAAAAAAATATGCAAAGGGTTAGAGAGTCTGTACTTCTGCACAAGAACTTGCAGACAGCACAGTGCACTGTGAACACTACATCTCACTCTTAGTGCTCAAAATATGTTAGCAGGAAAGAAAATAACATTTTGATATTTAAAATTTTCTTTAATTGTTTGAGATGATACTACAATTACATAATTTCCCCCTTTCTTTTCATCTCTTTAACCTCCCTCCCCCAACACTCCTCATCTTTCCTTTGCTCTCACTCAAATTCATGGCCTCTGCTGTTATTCGTCATTGTTACGTGGTGTGTGTGTGTGTGTGTGTATGTGTGTGTGTGTGTGTGTGTGTTTGTATGTGTTCCTGAACACATAGCTACAACCTGCTCAGTCTGTATACTGCTACTTGTCTGCATGTTTTTAGGGCTGACCATTTGGTATTGAATAAGCAATTGGTTTGCTCTTAACAAGAAATGTACCACTAATTACATTGGTTTAAGATCAAAAATTTTAGAAGGACCATTGTTATTTGCATGCTGTAAAAAGTAAAACAAAACAAACAAACAAAAAAAACTTCCTAAATATGATCATCACCAAAATCTGAGGGACATAAGGAGTCAGATAAAATGCTGAAAATGCTGCTAGGTGATTATGATGTAGCAAAGAGGCCGCTGGAGAGAAGCTGGCACAGACAGTACTGTGTTGGTGTCTGGCCTTCCTCTAACTTGAGTCACAGTCTCTTCATCCCTTACACGAGGAAGTTGCTCCCAAGCCTCCCAAGGCCACTGTCATTGTAAAGTCCTCACTCTAATGCTGATTTGCTGACATCTTGTTAACCATGCACATTGTTCTCTAATTTTTATTGAGTTTTGACTCATTATTTTTCTTAGAATTGTGACAGCTCCATGGCATTTTAATGTTCCTTTATTCATATGTCACCTTATTAAAATGGATGGGAGATTAAGTAGTAGAATGTAATATTCCTCTTGTTTTCAATTTTAATATTCAATTCAGCCCAACTAGCTCTAAAATATGCAGATTACTAAAATACTGTTGTTACTGGGAGGTTTGTTTACATCATTATTTATGGAAAAAAAAAACCTGAAAGAGTGTCTGAAAGGTAAATTTCTAGTCCACAAACACTTTGAGAATCGGGTGGCGGATAGAGACCATAGGGCTCCAGCTGACTTGGGGGATGATAACTCCCTTCCTAGCATACATCGACTGTTTACAGCCGTGCTCCATTGCGGCAGGGCAGTATTGGCACACAACACACTAGCCTCAGACTCGCTGTCAGTACATTTTTGGTTCCACTCTCTGGAACCTCTACTGCCTTTCCCTTCCCCAGAGCTGCCTTCTGCTTTCCTGTCTTCTTTGTATCAGGGTTCTGTATGTGAGAGAAAGTAGACAAGGTTTGTCTTTCTGAATCTCTTTGGTTTAGCATGATACTTCTACAGTTTCCCAAAGAATCTGATCTTATTCTCCTTAATGGCTAAATATGCTATTGGATATATGTCCAACATTTTCCTAATGTATTCATCCATTAAATGGGCACCTAGACTGATTCCCTAACTTGGCCAGTATGAACAGCACAGGAATAAATATAGATCAGACATGTAGGTGAAGTTTTTAAAGGCTAGCGAAGAGTCTTTCTGGCCCATATCCAGGGCCAGCATGGTATTTAATTGTATAGGGAATGTAAGCAACAGTTACATGGCTGGTCTGGGTGCATTAATATCAATAACGAATAAGAATTATTTTTCTCACCCATGTACAGGCAAGGGTTTGTTGTTTATTCTTTTTTTTTCTTACTTAGTTTTTATCCATAATCATAAACTTAACTCTGAGATCCAGCTAGACTTGGAGGGGAATGAGGAAAATATGGAACCCAAACAATTTCAGTGAGAGCAGAGATTACAGGGCATTGCGAGCAGATGGGGTGGGGGATGCTCTCCTGAGCTACAGAAGGAATGGTCTGGTGGGTAAGAAGCCCGCAAGTCAAAAGAATTAGAGTTGTCCACAGTCGGAAATGGTGATCTTCTTGCTGGTCTTGCCGTTCTTGGCCCTTTGGGTACAATGCAAGCCCACTTTGGTTTCCCTTGGTGGGTTTCAAATTTTGGCCACACACATCCACGGCACTTTTGTCTTACATACCTGTCTTACCAGGGCTCTGAGTAGTTACTTGTCAGCATTTGCAGACTTAGTTTGAATTTGATTCACTAGATTTTAGTTCAGGTCATCTGGTGCTCAGTATTCATATGGTACTCCATATTTTATTTGTCTGTAGGTAGAAGTGAGGCTTGGGGCTTTTAAAGACTTGGTTGTGCCAACTTACTACCCTTTCTGGGAATTTGCTAGCTGCCTCTTGAAGCAGGTAGGAGGCTGTTTTGAAAGATTTTGGTTCAGATGTCTTTGTTTCTAGAGATTTTTCTTTTCTTTGTTAGCCAAACCCGAGGGAGGGGAGTTCTCGCCTTTGCTGCTGTTCTGGCCCATGCTTTGTGTTAGAGTTTCTTGCTTCTCTTATGAATCTAGCATTCAGTACTTCTGTACTTGATCTAATTTCACAGTCTGCTGATTAGTGCTCTCCTCCATGCACTGTCCAGGTGTCTTGCTTTCAGAGAAATGGGGCGGAGGTCAATACTGTTTTTCCCTAATCGTCCATCTTCCCCCTCCCCCCCTTTTATTTTTATTTAGATGTGGTTTCACAATATTGTCTAGAATGACCTCAAACTTACTGCTGGTACCACACAGCCTCACAGATGCTAGTAACATAAGCATGAAGATTCCCCACTCCAGCTGTACACCCTCAGTCCAATACACAGCTAGTAATGCTTTTCCTAGTCTGTCTTTTCACTCTGCTGATTGTTTCCTTTGCTGTAAAGCAGCCTTTCATTTATTTTGTTTTATGTGTACGAGTGTTTGCCTACATGCATTTGTGCCCACCACATGTATGCTTCGTTCAGGTGAAGAGTAAGGATGTTGGATCCCCTGAAAATGGAGTTACAGACCATCATAAGCTGCCAGATGGGCACTGAGAACAGCACTCAGGACCTCTGCAGGAACAAGTGCTCATAACTGCTCTGGGCATTTGTTTCCTGAGCTGTTGGGGCACTTTTCAGAGAGGTAAAAAGAGATTCTTCTGTTTCCCTAGAGCAATTTCAAGGTGCCGGGTCTTGAATGAGTTCTTTGACACACGGGTTTGTGCCCGGCATGCTAAGTTAAAGTCCCTGGTCTGATTTTTAGGTTCATAACCTTGGACAAATATGCAGCTTCTTCGTATCTGTAAAACAGAGTGAAGCACAAAGGTACTTAAAACAATGGTATATACACAGTTTCCAGGTTGGGACTTATTAAGGCTTATTTTGCTTTTTTTTTTTTTTTTTTTTTTTTAAGAAGGCAGGTTGGTGTGTAGTCCAAGCTGGTCTCAATCTTGTAATCCTCTTCATCCTCTTCACTGTGACTCCAGAATACAGGGATTACAGCTATACATTACCACACCCTACTAGATTTTTTAGTTGGATTTTAGAAATGTTTGCTAAGTTCAGTAAGTTTTCCCATTACAACTTTATGATGTATATCAATTTTTAGTAATTCATTTTGTTGAACAATTTTGAAATAAATGAAATTTGACATAGGATTCAAATAAAATATATTTTCCCATTTAAAATTGTGATTCACTTGAAGTGTTTCTATACATGGTAAGAGGTAGGAATCTAGTTTCATTTGCTGATAAATGACTGTCGAGGTTTCCCAGCATCCTTGTTTGCAGAGGCTGTCTTTCCTCCAGTGTATGTTTTTGGTACCCTTGTCAGGAGTCATGTGGCTGTAGCTGAAGGAATTCCTTTCCAGGTCTTTTATTCTGTTTGTCAATACTTCTGTTTCTGTACCATGCTGCACTTGGTACACAGCTCTGTATACAATCTGAATCAGTTACCAAAATACCTCTGCTATTGCTCTTCTTAATGAGAACTGTGTTGGCAATGTGGGGTTTTTAAGAAGCCGTGTAAATTTTTTGAACCTTCCTTTGTATTTCAATAAAGAGTATTATTGGGCAGCCCAAGGAGGGATCCCGCCTTCTGGTGCCCTGCTCGGAGCCTGCTGAGGACTGTAGACCGCACTCAGAGGGGCCCGTCCCTCGGACTGGCTTTCCCAGAGTCTGCCAGTGTCCTGGTTCTTCCTCCACCCACAGTAGGAGATAATCTTGGGACTATTTCTGGCCTACATTCCAGGGCCCTGCTCTGAGCCTCATGAGGTCTGGGGCCTGCGCACCCACTGAGGAAACCATCCAGGCAGATCAGCTGTCCAGAGTCTGCCAGCGTCCTGGTTCAGCCTCCACTCACAGAAAGAGTCCACCTTCCGATGCCCTTCTCAGAACTTCCTGAGGACTTGGAACTGTACACAGGGTAAACTGGTCCTAGCAGCCCAGCCCATCTGTAGTCTGACAGTGCCCTAATCCCACCTCCAACTCCTGGACAAGGAGAGCCATTGGAGTATTGGACCTGTACTCACCTTGGTCCTGTACTCACCAGGAAAGGAAGAGACCCCACTGGTATGCACTATAAGAAGGGATGGGTAGCCAACAGTATAAGAACACAGTCAACAACAGAAAAATCAATAAGAGATCCCCAGAGTCTAGGGACTCCATACCAACAAGACTTGAACATCCCAACACAGATGAAGCAGAAGAGAGCAACCCTAAAAACAACTTCATGAAGATGATAGTGACCCTAAAAGAGAAAATGAAAAAAAATCCTTTAAAGAAATAGAGGAAAAAACAAACCAAAAAAAAAAAAAAATGCAAGAAATCAACAAATCTCTTAAGGAAAGCCAAGAAAAAACAATCAAACAGATGAATGAAACAATTCAAACAGTCCATGACCTGAAAACTGAAATAGAGACAATAAAGAAAACACAAACTGAGGGGATGCTGGAAACAGAAAATCTGGGTAAATGATCAGAAGCTACAGATGCAAGCATAACCAATAGAATATAAGAGATGGGAGAGAGAATCTCAGGCATTTAAGATAGACTAGGAGAAATAGATTCATGAACCAAAGAAAATCTTAAGTCCAACAAATCCCTAACACAAAATATCCAGGAAATATAGGACACCATGAAAAGGCCAAACCTAAGAATAATAGGCATAGAAGAAGGTGAAGAAACCCAAATCAAAGGTACAGAAAATATATTCAACAAAATCAGAATGCCAAAATGCAGAATACCAAATAGAGTAGACACAAAAAAAGTTTACTTGCCACATAACAATCAAAACACCTAACATACAGAATAAAGAAAGAATATTAAGAGAAGCAAAGGAAAGAGACCAAGTAAGATATAAAGGCAAACCTGACAGAATTACATCTGATTTCTCCATGGAAACTCTGAAGGTCAAAAGGTCCTGGATAGATATTCTACCAACAACAAGAAACCACAGATGCCAGCCCAGACTACTATACCCAGCAACGCTTTCAATCACTATAGATGGATAAACCAAGATATTGCATGACAAAATCAGATTTAAGCAATACTTATCAACTAATCCAACCCTACAAAAAGTTCTGAAGGAAAACTCTAACCCAAGGAAGTCAACTACACCCACAAAAACATAGGCAATAGATAATCTCACTTTACCAAAAGTCAAAAGAAAAATGGGGGAAAATCCACACATAAAACCACCACCAACAAATATTGAGGGAAATTAATATCCCTCAATATTAATGGTTTTAACTCAGCTATAAAAAGACATAGGCTAAAAGAATAGATACAAGGACAGATTCACCCTTCCGCTGCATACAAGAAACACGCCTCAACTTCAAAGACAGATGTTACCTCAGAGTAAAGGGTTGCGAAAAGATTTTCCAATCAAATGGAACCAAGAAACAAGGGTAGCAATCCTAACATCTAACAAATTGGACTTTAAACTAAAATCAATCAAAACAGATCAAGAAGGGAATTTCTTATTCATCACTGAAGAAATTCATCAAGATGAAGTCTCAATTCTGAACATATATGCCCCAGATACAAAGGCACCCACATTAGTAAAAGAAACATTACAAAAACTAAAATAAACACATAAAACATCACACACTTAGTGAGATATTTCAATACCCCACTCTCAACACTAGATAGGCCCACCAGAAAAAAAAATCTTAAAAATGAAACAAAGGAACTAACAGAAGTTATGACCCAATTGGGTTTAACATACATTTATAGAACATTCCATCCAAACACAAAGAAATATACATTCTTCTTAGTGCCACAGGGAACCTTCTCTAAAATCGACCACAAACTCGGCAATATACTAAACTTTATAGGTACAAAAAAATTGGAATAGTTCCCTATATCTTATCAGACTACCATGCTATAAAGTTAGAATTTAACAACAATACAAATTGCAGAAACCCTACAAACTTGTGGCAATTGAACAATCTGCAATTCCTTCATTGCTGGGACAAGGAAAAAAATAAAGAAATTAAAGATTTTCTAGACTTCAATGAGAATGAAGACACATCAAACTTATGGGACACTTTGAAAGCAGTGCTAAGAGGAAAGTTCATAACACTAAGTGCCCACATGAAGAAACTGGAGAATAGTCACACTAGAGAATGAACAGTACAATTGAAAACTCTAGAACAAGAAGAACCGAACTCACCCCAGAGGAGTAGACACCAGGAAAGAATCAATTTGAAGGCTGACATCTTTAAAGTAGAAACTAGGAAAACAATATAAAGAATCAACATAATATAGAATTGGTTCTTTGAGAAAATCAACAAGATAGATAAACCTTTATCCAAACTAACCCATCAATGTAACCCACCACATAAACAAACTGAAAAAGAAAAACCACATGATCATTTCACTAGATTCTGAAAAAAGCCTGTGACAAAATCCAACACCCCTTCATGATTAAGGTATTGGAGATATCAGGGATAACAGGAACATAGGAACATACCTAAACATAATAAAAGCAATAAATACATAATAAAAGTAAACCAACAGCCAACACATCAAACTAAATGGAGAGAAATTCAATGCAATTCCTCTAAAATCAGGAACAAGATAAGACTGTCCACTCTCTCCATACCACTTCAATCTTGTACTTGAAGTTCTAGCTAAAGCAATAAGACAACAAAAGGAGATCAAGGGGATACAAATTGTGAAGGAAGAATCTCTCACTATTTGCAGATGATATGATAGTTTACATAATTGACCTGAAAAACTCTACCAGAGAAATCCTACAGCTGATAAACATCTTCAGCAAAGTGTCAGGATACAAGATTAACTCAAAAAAATTAGTACCTCTACTATATACAGACGACAAAGGGGTTGAGAAAAAAAATCAGAGAAACATCGCTTTTGACAATAGCCACAAACAATATGAAATATATTAGGGAAATGCTAACCAAACAAGTGAAAGACCTATATAATAAGAACTTTGAGTCTTTAAAAAAAAAAAGGAAATTAAAGAAGATACCAGAAAACAGAAAGATCTCCTGTGCTCTTGGATAGGTAGGATAAACATAGTAAAAATGGCAATCTTGCCAAAAATAATCTACAGATTCAATGCAATTCCTTTCAAAATCCCAGCACAATCCTTCACAGACCTTGAAAGAACCATACTCAACTTCATATGGAAAAACAAAAGACCCAGAATAGCCAAAACAACCCTGTATAATAAAGGAACTTCCAGAGGCATCACCACCCCTGACTTCAAGCTCTACTATAGAGCTATAGCCCTGAAAACAGCTTGGTACTGGCACAAATATAGACAGGAAGACAAATGCAATCGAACTGAAAATGCTAACAGTAACCCACACACCTATGAACACCTGATTTTTGACAAAGAAGCTAAAATTATACAGTGAAAAGAGAAAGTATCTTCAACAAATGGTGCTGGCATAATTGGATGCTGACCTGTACAATACTTCAGATAGATCCATATTTATCACCATGCACAAAACTTAAGTCCAAATGGATCAAAAACTTCCATATAAATCCAACCATGGCAGTTTCTCAGGTAAAAGGTCAAGTAATTCTACTCTTAGGCATATACCCAAAAGATGCACATTCATACAAAAAGGACATATGTTCAATTGTGTTCATAGCAGCATTAGAACCTGGAAACCATCTAAATGCCCCTCTGCTGAAGAATGGATGGAGAAAAAGTGGTACATTTATAGGATGGGGTACTACTCGACAGAAAAAAACTAATGGAATCTTGAAATTCACTGACAAATGGATGGAACTAGAAGACACCATCGTGAGTGAGGTAACCCAGTCACAAATTGACAAATATGGTATGTTCTCACTCATATATGGATTTTAGACATAGAGCAAAGGATTACCAACCTACGATCCACACTGGCAGAAAAGCTAGGAAGGACCCTCAGAGAGACTTACATAGTCCTCTGGAGAAGGGGAAAGGGGCACGATCTCCCAAGCAAATTGGGAGCATGGTGGGGGGTAGGAAGCATAGGAGGGCAGAGGTGGGCATGAGGGAGCAGGAAGAATAGAGAAGAGCAAGAAAAGAGATACCATAATAGAGGAAGTCATTATAGGTTTGAAGAGAAATCTGGCACTAGGGAAATGTCCAGAGATCTACAAGGATGACCCTAACTAACAATCTAAGCAATAATGGAGCTCTTACCTTAAATGCCCTTCCCTGATAACATGCCATCCTAGAGCCTTCATTTAGTATCTGATGGAAGCAGAAGCAGACACCCATAGATAAACACTGAGATGAACTCTTGAAATCTAGTTGCAGACAGGGAGTAGTGATGAGCAAAGGGGTCAAGACCAGGCTGGAGAAACCCATAGAAACTTCTAACCTGAACAAGGGAGAGCTCATGGATTCCAGTGTGATACCTGGGAAAACAGCATAGGACTGACCCAGATTCTCTGAATGTGGTGGTAATTGGGAGGACTGGGCAGTCTTTGACGCCTCTGGTAGTGGATTAGTATTTATCCCTAGTATACGAATGAACTTTGGGAGTTCATTCCACATAGATGGATACTCTCAGCCTTGACACATGGAGGAGGGTGATATGACAGACTTTGAAGACTCCCCATGGAAGACCTCACCCTCCATGGGGAGCAGAAAGGGGATGGGCGGGGGGTTGGTTGGGGGAACAGGGGAAGACAGGAGGGTGCGGGAACTGGGATTGATATGTAAAACATGCTTGTTTCTAATTTAAATTTAAAAATTATATAAAAAGAGTATCTATTCCTAAGTATAACCAGTTCTGTCTGAATAATGATACTTATATGTATGTTTTTAGAGATGACCATTTGGTATTAGATAACTAATTAATGTGCTCTTCTCTGGGTAAGGCTATTGCTTCCCGTCTCTCTGTGTTCCGTAGTTGCCTATAGTTCTTTGTGTAGAGTTGAGGAATGTCTATTGTTTTTTTTTTCTCCTAACTTCCTCTCCCCCCACCCTGTGCTCCCAATTTGCTCAGGAGATCTTGTCCCTTTCCCCTCCTGTGGGGGGATCATGTATGTCTCTCTTAGGGTCCTCCTTGTTTCCTAGCGAGGAATGTCTATTGTTGTTGTCCCTGTTCAGACAGTAATTTTGGTGAGATGTAATAGGTGTTGCTTCTGACATTCCTAGGAGGTCTAATCCCACATCAAACTTACTGTACCTCTGGCTACAATCTCCTTCTCTTTCCTCTTCTTCAATGATCCCTGAGCCTTAATTGAAAGTACTGTGTTGTAGATTCATTTAGACTAGGCTTCACAACTCTTCTTTTTGATTGGTTGTGGTTTCCTTTAATGGTTTCTCTGTGTTGCAAAGAGAAGTTTTCTTGCTGAAGGACTACACTTATCTTGAGTACAAGAACAAACTATGCTTGTTTAGTAAAGTGGTGGTTGCAGGTTGTCCTCCAAGATCCATGACATCATTAGCCCTGGATAGTTGATTAGGTTTCCACTGCAAAAAGGCATGATTTCCCTTTTGGTCAGAAGGCCTTAAGTCCAATTTGATGATAGCTGTTGGTTACAACACCAAGATATGTGTGCCATTACTGCTCCCTTAGGATTATCATGTCATGCTGGTTATTGTGTTTCACAGGTGTCATAGCTGGGTAGGACTGTGGGTACTCTCATGGTGCCTTCTTGGAGGGAGTGAACACTGTCAACTTGGGTAGGAAAATTACATTAAAAAAATATGTGTGTGTATGTATATATACCAGTGTATGTATATTATTGGCAGTTTTAGGCATGTAGGAAGGTAAATAGCTAATAGTATGATTCATCCTGACTTTTTCAGATATCTTTACTGTTATTCTGTCCTCTCTCCTTTTCTTTACTTACCTTCCCTTTACCTAATTACCCTTTACCTAATTGTGCCCTGATATTTCCTTGTTTGTTGCTTTCCCACCCACTCCCTAACCCAGCAATGGTCCATTTTATTTCTCTGGCTTCTACTGTTACTTCACTCAAAGTGAAAATTTTGAAGCAAGAAGCCTCTGATGACAAAGAACATGTGATTAATATTAACATCAATGTTACTCCAGTTGTCTCATAGTAAATCCATCTCAGAATGAAATGCAACAAATTAAGAACTATTGTTGATGCTGGGGAAACCCACAGAAACAGCTGACCTGGGCAAGTGGAAGTTCACAGACTCCAGACTGACAGCTGGGGAACTAGCATAGGACCAAACCAGGCCTCCTGAATGTGGGTGTCAGTTAGGAGGCCTGGGAAGTCTATGGAGCCTCTGGCAGTAGAACCAGTATTTATCCCTAGTGCATGGACTTTGGGAGCCCACTCCCTATGGAAGGATACTCTTTCAGTCTAGATACATGGGAAAGGCCCTAGGTCCTGCCCAAATGATGTGTCAGACTTTGATGATGGGGGGCCTCACCCTTCCTGGGGAGTGGATGAGGGGTGACATGGAATTGGTGGGAGACATGGGAAGATGGGAGGGAGAGGGAACTGGGATTAGTATGTAAAATAAGATTATTTTAATTTAAATAAAATTTATTTTAAAAAAGAACTTCTGTTAAATTAATATGTCTCCTTCAGCTTCCTTACATCTTAGTCTCCAAAACCATAACTCTCCCTTGAGAAGTAATCAAATAATATTTCTGTATTTTTAAAAAATCAGAATAAAAGCTAGAATCTTTATCTTGACTCCCCGTAAAATCTTCCCATGGGAGTTGTTAGGGTGAGGTAGATGGAGGTGGGGAGAAGAAATGGTAAAAGAGGAGAGAGGGGAGACTGTGGGTGGTATGTAAAATAAATGAAAAAATTAATAAATAAATCTTATCATTCTAACTCATAGTTCCTATATACTCACTCTAGCTTAGTACCATGATATCTTCTGAACTGCTCAATTTGGAAAGTTCCTTCCACTCATACACTATACCAGAAATAAATTATATTTTGCCACTGGAGAGCTGTTCCATGGGTAAGAGTTCCTTCTACTCTTCTAGGACCCAGTTCAGTTCCCAGAACCCATGGGAAGTTGCTTACAACCACCTGTAACTCCAGTTCCAGGGGATCCAACTCCCTTTTCTGGCCTTCATGGGCACCTGCATTCATGTGGCATAAACTAACCTAGACACATACACAATACACTTAAAAACAAAACAAATATTTAAATATATGTACTAGGTTCTTTAGTCACGGTGTTTTATCACAGCAACATAAAAGTTACTGAGACAAGGGTAGAAGAGGTTTTTGTGTTTTGTTTGTTTGGCTCACAGTTTAAAAGAAACAGTCCACCCTGAGGGAAAGGCAGGGCCACTGAAGCAGGGGGGCTTGTTTCAGTAAACTCAGATGAAACCGGAAGCAGGAGGGTGGGCTGAAACCTTCCGGGAGGCACCAGAGGCCATTTCTAAGCTAGACTTCAACTCTGAAAGGTCAAGTTCTCAAACTCGTTTAAACTACAGTGTTTCCTAAATATGTTCCTCTTTGCTGCAGCTCTTGCTGTTATTTAATATAACTTGTTGGTTTGGCTTAAAGAGCTACTGCTATCAAGCTAAGTTCTCCCACAAAAGGATATGCTATGGCCAAGGGCTACTTTAACCTGGGCTGTTAATTTTTAAAATATTGTTCTGAACCAGAAATCAGTCAGTAAAGACTTTGCTATGTGCACATGATATTTGAATGGAGTACAATAACACACACCTGAAATCCCAGTTAGGGCAAGGTAGAGATAGAAGGGTCCCTGGAGTTTGCTGTCCATGTGGTCTGGCCAAATAGGTGAGCTTGTGGTTTAGGAGAGAACCTGTCTCAAGACCTAAGATGGAGGGTGGAGGGTTACTAAAGAAGATGTCCTACACAGACCTCTGGTCCCTCCATGCTTTCTGTAGACACACACACACACACACACACACACACACACACACACAAATATCATTTTCTGAATTGAAATACAAAGATCACTAAACTGAAAAGATATCTCATTATATGTTCTTTGAGAACTTTCTAGAATAAGGAAATTCCATAATGTTGGCTAGTTTTATATCAATTTGACACAGTTGGAGTTATTTGGGAAGAAGAAACCTCCATTGAGAAAATGCCCAGATCAGACTGGCCTGTGGGCAAGCCTGTGTTGCATGTCCTTGACTGATGATTGATGTAGGAGGGCCCAATCACTGTGAGCCAAGCCACCCTGAGAAGGCAGTCCTGGGTGCTAAATGAAAAGTTGAGCAAGCCAATAAGCAGTGTTTTTCCATGGTCTCAACATTAGTTCCTGCCTCCATTTAACTGCCTTGAGTTCGTACCCGACTTCCCTGGATGATAGACTACAAACTGTAAGATGAAGCAGACTCTTTCTTCCTCAAGTTTCTTTTGGTCATGGTGCTTTAGCAGGGAAATAAAAATCTTACTGAGACACTGGGCCTGTAAAATGACTCAGCAGTTAAGAGCACCAGTTGCTCTTCTACAAGACCTGGTTGCAATTCCCAGCATGCAAATGGAGGCTCACAACTGTCTGTAACTCTAGTACAGGAGATCTGATATCCTTGTCTGGTCTTTGCTAATAAGATGACACCATTATTGGTGCATTTACATAAATGCCAACAAAGCACCCATGCATGTAAAATAACAAAAGTTTATATATATACATATATATATATATATATATATATATATGTATATATATATACACACACACAGACAGACATACACACATATATGTGTGTGTATGTGAGTGTGTACATATATCTGATACAGATAATCCTATACTATATTGATCATGCAAAATACAATGACATTATTCTATTTTCTCAATCACTAGTATTTAATATTTAATTTAGAAGCTGCTCCATTTTATTTGTAGTGCTTAGAATATTTGACACATCATGTATTCACTGTATCCACTCTATTTTTAGACTGTGTGAGCACAAAGATTATTTTGTACATTGCTATATTGACAAGACTTGAAATAGTTACCTGGCCCACAGTAGATACTCAATAAATATTTGCTGAACAAATATTGGAAATTATCTAGAGCTTGGCATATCTCCAGAATAATGTGCCATGCTTAAGATCCAGGTTTTATAAATTGGGCACTATTTTCAAAGGTAGCTTTATTTCCTCTTAATTTCCCATCCATTTTGAAATTCATTTTATTACTTTTAGATTTATCATCCTGTTTACAAACTTTATTCTTTCCATCTTTCCCTAGTCAATTCTTTAATTACATGTGCCACTTTATTTTGAATTACAGCAATTGAAAGTTGATATTTCATTTCAACAAGTTTTAATTACCTAATTGAGACATGAAACTCCTGCTATGAATGCTCTGCTAGTGTAAGACACCAGATTTACATTCCCATTAAACTGGTGTTTACCCTTCTGGGCCATACATCTGAGCTAAGATACACAAATGGGCAGCACTCTGATTTTCGTCTGAAAACCTGGAATCTTCTTGATTAAGTAACAAGGAGTGCAATTTGCTGCTTGGTGTCCCCTGAAACCCTTCGTAGTGGCAGAGGCTTTTATTTGCTTTATAAATCTACCTACCTGAACTACAACTGAGCCTTGACAGTATCCAAAGCACTGTTTTTTTTTTTTTAAACTGAAGAAAGGAAATGAGGTCTTGAAATGTGCAAATTTCTTTCAGTGACAAGATATGTAAGCCACTTTAAAGCAGGCCACTTATTTAGACATTTCCCCTTGCTGACCTGCACATCTCTGGTCATCAACTTGCTGCCTTCTCATACTACCTAAATGTGCCCTGTGTGCCAGCCCACTGTGATTACCAACAGTTCTATTTGGATTGACCCCTGTCCATAAAACTTAAGATCAACACCGAGCACAGTCGAGCTCAGAAGTTTCTCATGACATATAATGGATTCAAAGTTGAATTAGGCCATCTTATGGAATCTCCTACTTTTAGCCTATAGAAAACTCAGCTCTTCCCATATCTAATTGACTCATCATTTTATAGCAAGTAGACATTATTTATCATGTAAGGTACCAGATGCCATGCTGGGTGGCTGGTGATCACATTGGAGCACTTGCATCAGTAGAAGAGGTGGCTTTGGAATATAAATTTGCCTTCTCTACAAGTTAACACTTCTGCCAAACAAACATCTGTAGTTATAGAATACCTTATCCACTACTATAGTATTTTTATATCCTGAGGACCTGACTTCATAGAAAACGGAGTCAGAGTCATAGAATTTTGCTTGTCTTGATACATTCCTTTCCCATCCTGACATGGGTGACATGATATAATGGGCCAGGCATGGTGGTGCACACTCTATTCCGCAGTTTGGAGAAAGAGGCAGGATCTCTGTAATATCAAAGTCAGTCTGGTTTACAGAGTGAACTTCAAGCCAAGTGAGGCCCTTCAAAAATATAGCATAGTTCTTTGAAGGCTTGGGTCCAGCAGGATGACAAGACTATGTATGAGATGAGTAACTGTGGCATGATTGCCTAGGGGGCTATGCGTGCTGGGAATCACCATCCAATATATGAAATTACAGTCAGGATTCACAGGTCGAGGAAACAAGGGGTAGCAATGAGCGTGGCAGTATATTATTAATTATCCTTTCTGTTCAGGGAACTTGATTTGTGATGGTGGGTTTTATTTGGCAGTATGGCCAAACTACTGGATGTGAAGATGTTTGAGTCAATTCTATTCTGGATGCTTCTGTGAGATAAGTTTCATGAGGTCAACATTTAAATCAAAGCACTGCTTGAAGACATGTACATGGAATCTCACTACTCTGGAGGTGGATGGTGGAGGACCACTTCATCCAGAAGTTGGCTAAAAGGCTGGGCAACATAGCAAGACTCAAAATTTATTTTCCTCTTAAATAAAGCAATGTTTTTCAAAATGTGATCTGGTCTCATCCAATCGTTTGAAGTCCCATAGAGGACAGAAAACCAGCAACAGTGCATGACTCCAACAGACTCCCTTTGAACTTCATTTCTCTCATTGACTTTCTCTATTTCCTTTTTAATTTTTCTTTTACATATCGATCCCAGTTCCCTCTTCCTCCCTTCCTCCTTCCATGCCCCCACCACTCTCCCATCCCATCCCCCCCATACCTGACTCCACAGGGAGGGTGATGCTTCCAGGAGGGAATCAACAAAATCTGTCAGGTCATTTGGAATAGGGACTAGGCCCTCCCTCCTGTCTCTACGTTAAGGGAGTATCCCTCCATGGGTAATGTGGTCCCAAAGTCTTTACATGCACCAGGGGTATACCCTGGTTCCACTGTCAGAGGTCCCTTAGACTGTCCAGGCCTTCTGAGACCCATGTTCAGGGGTCTGAGGCAGTACAATGCTGGTTTCCCAACTATCAGTCTGGGCATCCATTAGTTCCCCATCCTGTTCAGGTCAGCTGTTTCTGTAGCCGGTGCTTGTCCCCATTTTCTTATTACTTCTCCTTCTATGCATCTGGACTCCAGTTTGGCTCAGTGTTTAGCTGTGGGTGTCTGATTCTGTTTCCATCACCTACAAATGAGGGCTCTATGATAGTAGATAGGTTACTCATCAATCTCATTATCAGGGAAGGGCATTTAAGGTAGCCTTTCCACTGTTGCTCAGATTGTTAGTTGGGGTCATCCTTGTAGGTCTCTGGACATTTCCCTAGAGGCAGTTTTCTCTTCAAAGCTATAATGGCGCCCATCGCCAGAACTCTGCTAAAGAGGCCTCAGCTGGAGAGTGCCAGGCCCCAGCTAGATATGCCTATCTGTGCAGAAACATCCTGAGTATCAGCCCAGTCTTTGACCCTCATCGTCTTTGACCCCCATAGCCAGGCCTTGGCTAGAGGTGAGTCTGGGACCCATTCAGGTGGAACCCTCACACACACACATCCTTCCCTGAGAACTCCCTGGGTTGGCCCTGGATCTCCCTGCCCCTGTGTCCTGCCACTATTGAGAGCACTCTTGGAGCTCTGGTACACACCCACTCACACCCACCAAGAACCTACCTTCCCCCTACTCAGTGCCCTACCCTGCCCACTGTCCCACCCCTCTGGTTGAGCACTGGGATAGAAGGTGGAGCCAACAATCCTGCCACCTTTGGGGAACTTTCTGGAGCTGCCCTGAGCACACTAGACCTGCCTATTCACGCGGGACCACCCATAATTTCCACCTGCCTTGTCTATGACCCCCACCACAGGTACTCTACTGGAGTTCTGGGCCCCTCCCAGAGTTCCGCCTATCCCCTCAGGGCCATTCTGAGTTCCTGCTGCTGGATGCTGACCCCCATGGCTGGGCCTCTGTCAAAGAGGCCTCAGCTGGAGAGTGCCAGGCCCAGGCTAGTTCTGCCTATCAGCACACAGAACATACTGACTCCCAGCCTTCCAGGTATTTGACCCCTATTGCCAGTCTTCAGCTGGAGCCTGATCTTTAACCCCCATTGTGGGGCCCCTGCCTGAGGAGATACCTCCTAGTGAGCTTAGACCACTCAGAGCTACAGACATTGAACCTCTGACCCACATAAGCCCACCTGGGGAAGTACCATAGAGAGAAGGGGAGACCCCACCTACACCTACTGGAAGAAGCAATACAAGGAAACACCTAACAATAGAAAGACAAGCACAATACCACCAGAATCTAGGGATTCTACACCAACTAGAACTCAACACCAAAAAGCAGATGAAGCAGAGGAGAACGATTTGAAAATTATTGTCATAAAAATGATAGAGGACCTCAAAGACAATGTGAGAAAATCCTTAAAGAAATGGAAGAAAAAACAATGGAAGAAATGAACAAATTTCTTAAAGTACAGAAAGCCAAGAAAAAACAAACAGGTGAAGGAAGCGGTTCAAGACTTGAAAACTGAAATAGAGACAATAAAGAAAACTCAAACTGAAGGAATGCTGGAAATAGGAAACCTGGGCCAATGATCCAGAACTACAGACACAAGCATAGCCAACAGGATTCAAGAGATGGAAGAGAGAATCTCAGGCACAGAAGATTAACTAGAGGAAATAAATTCATCGACCAAAGAAAATCTTAAATCCAACAAATCCTTAACACAAAATATCCAGGAAATGTGGGACACTATGAAAAGGCCATACTTAAGAATAATAGGCATAGAAGAAGGTGAAGAAGCCCAGCTCAAAGGTGGAGAAAACATATTCAACAAAATCATTGAGGAAAACTTTCCCAATCTGAAGAAGAACATACCTATGAAAGTACTAGAGCATACTGAGCACCAAATAGACTGGACCAACAAAAAAAGACCCCTCAACACATAATAATCAAAACACCTAACATACAGAATAAAGAAAGAATATTAAAAGCAGCAAAGAAAAAAGGCCAGGTAACATATAAAGGCAGACCTATCAAAATTACACCTGACTCCTTCATGGAAACTCTCAAGGCCAGAGGTCCTGGATACTGATTTTTTGAGTTTATATTGCATCCTGCTAGTTTGCTGAAGGTGTTTATCAGCTGTACGTGTTCCCTGGTAAAGTTTTTTTGGGTCACTTATATAAACTATAATATCACCTGCAAATAGAGAAAGATTGACTTCTTCGTTTTCAATTTGGATCCCCTTGATCTCTTTTTGTTGTCTTATAGCTTTAGGTAGAACTTCAAGTATGATATTGAAGAGATATATATAGAGAGGGCAGCCTTGTCTTGTTCCTGATTTTAGAGGAATTGCCTTAAGTTTCTCTCCATTCAATTTGATGTTGACTGTTTGTTAACTGTATATTGCTCTTATTATGTTTAGGTATCTTCCTGTTATCCCCGATCTCTCCAAGACCTTTATCATGAAAGAATGTTGAATTTTGTCGAAGGCTTTTTCAGCATGTAAGGAGATAATAATATGGTTTTTCTTTTTCATTTTGTTTGTATGGTGGATCATGTTGATAGATTTTCGTATGTTAAACAATCCTTGCTACTCAGGGATGAAACCTACTTGGTCATGGTAGATGATTTCTCTGATGTATTCTTGGATTTGGTTTGCCAGTATTTTTATTGAGTATTTTTGCATCGATGTTCATCAGGGATATTGGTTTGTAGTTTTCTTTCTTAGTTGTGTCCTTGTTTGGCTTGGGTACCAAAGTGATTGTGGCCTAGTAAGAAGAGTTTGGTAATGAAACTTCCATTTCTATTGCATGAAACAATTTTAGGAGTATTGGTATTAGCTCTTCTTTGAATTTCTGTTACAATTCTGCACTGAAGACATCTGGCCCTGTGCTGTTTTTGGTTGGGAGGGTTTTGATGACTGCTTCTATTTCATTAGGTGTTATAGGTCTATTTAAGTTTCTTATCTGTTCTTGATTTAATTTTGGTAAGTAATAGTTATCCAGAAATTTGTCCATTCTTTGAATATTTAAATTTTGTGGAGTACAGGTTTTCAAAGTATGACCTGAAAATTGTCTGGATTTCTTCAGTGTTCATTATTATGTCCCCCTTTTAGGTTCTGATTTTGTTAATTTGCATGTTCTCACTCTGCTTTTTCATTAGTTTGGATAAAGGTTTGTCTAAGTTGTTGATTTTCTCGAAAAACCAACTCTTTGTTGCCTTGATTTTTTTTTTGTATTGTTTTCCTGGTTTCTACTTTATTGATTTCTAACCTCAAATTGATTATTTCCTGGTGTCTACTCCTCTGGGTTGAGTTTGCTTCTTTTTGTTCTAAGGCTTTCACTTGCGCTGTTAATTCTCTAATGTTACTACCCTCCTTCTTGTTCATATGGGCACTTAGTGCAATGAACTTTCTTCTTAGCACTGCTTTCAAAGTGTTTGGGTATGTTGTGTCTTCATTCTCCTTGAATTCTAGGAAGTCTTTAATTTCTTTATTTCTTCCTTGACCCAGGTATGGCGCAATTGTGCATTGTTCAGTTTCCATGAGTTTGTAGGGTTTCTGCGATTTGTGTTGTGGTGTTGTTGAATTCCGACTTTAAAGCATGGTTGTCTGATAAGATACAGGGGACTATTCCCCCCCTTTTTTTTTTTAAATCTGTTGATTTTTTTTATATTGCCTAGTAAGTGGTTGATTTTAGAGAAGGTTCCATGTGGAGCTGAGAAGAAGGTATATTCTTTTGTGTTCGGAAAGAATGTTCTATAGATGTCTGTTAAACCCAATTGGGACATAACTTCTGTTCTTTTGTTTCTTTGTTAAATTTCTGTCTGATGGCTTTGTCTAGTGGTGAGAGTGGGGTGTTGAGGTCTCCCACTATGACTGTGTAAGGTTTTATGTGAGATTTGAGTTTTACTAGTGTTTGTTTTACTAATGTGAGTGCCTTTGTATTTGGCACATAGATGTTCAGAAATGAGAGTTTGTGTTGATGGATTTCTCCTGTGATGAATATGAAATAACCTTTTCAATCTCTTTCGATTTATTTTGTTTTGAAGTCTAACATGTTAGATATTAGGATAGCTACACCTCCTTGCTTCTTGGGTCCATTTTATTGGAAGATCTTTTCCCAACCCTTTACCTCAATGTCTGTCTTTGAAGCTTAGTTGTGTTTCTTGTATGCAGCAGAAGGATGGATTCTGTCTTCATATCTATTCTGTTAGCCTGTGTCTTTTTATAGGCGAGTTAAGACCATTAATATTGAGGGAAAGTAAGGACTATTGATTGTTAATTCTTGTTTGTTTTAGATTTGTTGTTGGCGGTGGTATTGTGAATATATTTGCCCTGCTTTATCCTTTGGGATCTAGGAACTCTTAATACTTGTAGAACATCTATCCAGGACCTTCTTGCCTTGAGAGTTCCATGGAGAAGTCAGGTGTAATTTTGATAGGTCTCCCTTTATGTGTTACCTGGCCTTTTTCCTTTACTGCTTTTAATATTCTTTCTTTATTCTGTATGTTAGGTGTTTTGATTATTATGTGTTGAGCAGTCTTTTTTTTTTTTTTTTTTTTTTTTTTTTTTGCTCCAGTCTATTTGGTGTTCGGTATGCTTCTTGTACTTCATGGGCATATCCTTCTTCAGACTGGGAAAGTTTTCTTCAATGACTTTGTTGAATATGTTTTCTGCACCTTTGAGCTGGCCTTCTTTGCATTCTTCTATGTCCATTATTCTTAGGTTTGGCTTGTTCACGGTGTCTCGCACTTGAGATTCTCTTTTCAATCTTTTGGATTCTGTTTGTTATGCTTGCACCTGTAGTTCATGATCATTTGCCCAGTTTTTTTTTTTTTTTTTATTTCCAGCATTCCCTCAGTTCATGTTTTCTTGTTTCTATTTCATTTTTCAACTCTTGAACTGTTTTAATTGTTTCCTTCATCTGTTTGATTGGGTTGTTGTTGTTTTGTTTTGTGTTTTTCTTGGCTTTCCTTACTTTCCTTACGAGGTTTTTTTCATTTCTTCCAATTTTTAAAATTTGTTTCTTCTTCCATTTCTTTAAGAGATTTTCACATATCATCTTTGAGGGCCTCTAGCATTTTTACAAAGTTATTTTTTAAGTCATTCCCTTCTGCTTCATCTGCTTTTGTGTATTCTGGTCTAGTTTGTTTAGAGCCTCTAGATTCTGGGGTGTCATTCTTGTCTTTCTATTGTTGGGTGTTTTCTTCTATTGCTGTCTTCCCATTGTTTCTTCCAGTGTGTGCAGTTGGAGTCTTTCTCTACCCTACTTTCCTGGTGGGCATAGGTGGGTCAGGAATTCAATGTCTGTAACTCTGGATGTTCCAAGCTCTCTAGAAGTTTCCTCCTCCCGCAGAGAGCCAGGAATGGGGTCCAAAGTTCAGGCGGGTGTGGCCTCAGTGTGGTCCCCAGTGAATCGGAGGGTCCAGTGTGTCCAATGCTCATACCTGGGAGGTTCTACAGAGTTGGAGGGGTTGTTGGACTCGCATTTTTGCCCTATGCTCAACCTGAGCAGTGGAGCAGCAGGCCCAGTAGGACATAGGGTGGGCTGGTTTTTGTCTCTTTATTGCTTTGGAGCCTGTCCTGGAACTAGTTCTGTAGACCAGGCTGGCCTCCAACTCACAGAGATCCTCCTGCCTCTGCCTCCCAAGTGCTGGGATTAAAGATGTACTCCACCAAAGCCCGGCCTCTTTTTACATTTCTTTCTTTCTTTCCTCTCTCTCTCTCTCTTCTCTCTTCTCTCTTCCTCTCTCTCCCCCCTCTCTTTCTTTCTTTTTTTAACCATCCATGTGATTGTGTGTGTGGAGTTCAGAGGATGACTTTTGCAAAAGTGTTCTCTGGGGACTGAATTGCTGGCTCTGGCTCTTTCTGCAGAAAACCCTAGCAAATCCACAAAAAGCCTGTGACTACAAATGACACCCTGGAAAATAAAAATGTTCAAGGTCTTTCAAAGCATGTATAATGCGCGTGTTGTAGAACCAGGAAAAGGTATCAGGAGTCTGCATTCCACATTCCCTATCATTGACATGTAGCCATCACTTCCTCCTATCTCCACCTCCTGAGCAGCTGGCACCACAGTCATGTATCACCATGCAGGACTGGATTTGAATGTTAGTCCCATTTAAAACATACCATTTTCTATGAACTTGTTCCTGTCTGGCATACAATTATTTTCCAATAAACATCCCTTTTGTAGGGATTTTTATTATTAATTTGAGTTCCAGAATACTAGAAATAAATATTTTGTCACTGTAGTTATTTTAATTCCATATGGTAACATATCACCATCATGCAATAAGTCCTATTTTCATTTTTATCTAATACAAAGAAAATATTATTTCTTTTAAAAAATGTTTTTATTGTTCAGGGTACCTCCTCATATCTGTAGAGTGTACCTTAGCTATGGAGAAAAATAAAAGATCACATGTGTCTTGGCTATCATAATTAATTAAATCAACCATATTTGAAAAAGCACAAGGAAAAAGCACAGGATGATAAGGTATATTTTCAGAGACATTTCTGAAATTTTTTTGAGGATTTAAGCTCTATAGAGCAGTTTACAAAATGAAAGAAATTATTAGTTGGCTTCCTACAAGAAACAAAGCAATTTTTGAAGTTCCTTCAAGGACAAAAAATAATGGATGTTTTTATAGTTTGCATCTGGACTAAGTCTATTAGCATCATTAGTCGTAATGTGTTCCAGAAGTCATTTAATGTAATTATGCAGATAATATTTTTTCATTAAGAGTGTTGTAGAATTTCAAATAAGTACACTTTTATATAAAATCTTTTAATGTTATAATAGTTTAACAAGAAGGTCTGTTGCCTCTGTAATAAGAAATAGAAACTTATAGAATAAGAGAATACTGATAATTTTGGCTTCTATAGTTCATAAAGGTACAACTTGTTTGTTAAGTTGCTAAGCCAATATAGAAGTCTCTTTTAGTTATATGTGTTAATATGCATAAAAGTTCATCAGTTATAGTGAACTTTTGGTTTTTAATTTTATTTTTTCCCATTCAGCCACATTTTAATTCAGTCTGACTTTCTCCAGGAAAATACTACTGTCAGACTCTCAGGATAGATGACTTTTTGGACTCTGGGTTTTAGGGATTTCCTTGTGACCTGACTGGCTTGTAAAGTTATAGTGGCATCTGGCCTTGCCAGTGATCCTGAAGGAGTAGCCACATCCATTGGGTGTGGTTTCAGGTGCGGATGTGATCGCTTTAAGGTAGAGTAAGTGCTGGGCTGCAGAGATAGCTCAGAGGTAAAGAGCACTGGCTGCTCTTCTTAATGTCCTGAGTTCAATTCCCAGCAACCACATGGTGACTTACAACCATCTATAATGAGATCTGGTGCCCCCTCTGAGGCAGTGAACCTGAAGAAGTAGCCACACCCTTTGGGCCTGGTTTTGGGTTCACTGGCAAGGCCAGATGTCACTACACCAGGGCACTTCTCCAGCACCTCCCTCTCTGAATCAACATGTCATTTAAACCCTGGCAAGAGAATTAATTATAGGTCCCAAATGCACCTTTTCTCCCAGTGGCTCTGAGAGAGAGTACAAAATATAAGCCTCCAAAACGCTGATCATCATGGTCACCAGAGTGAATTCACCTGACAGGCGGTGAAGAGCATCAGACACAGTCACTTTCGTTGTCCCCTGGACCAAGGATACAGATCAGGTAACAGAGTGTCTACTCTGCACACACGAGGCTCTGAGTTCCACAAAACAAAATTTATTTATTTTGTAATCTAGTGAACTGCTTTACTCTGAGAAGCCAATTGGATTTGGTTACAACTGTTTGCAAATAAAAGCATTCTAATCATCATAGAATACATGTTTGAGACAAGCTCCTTTTATAGAGGTCAGGTTGGCTTTAAAATTAAAGATTCTCCTGCCTCTACTTTCTATGTGCTGATTTTGACAGGGCTCTTGTATTGTTATTTCCACTCTTCCCTCATCTTGCTTCTTATAATGGGTATGTTCCTGGTGTCTTTCCCAATGGTTACTTGCATGAAGTGCTGTCCCACCTCCTTCTGCCTTTATTATTTTATCACATCCTGCTACATCATTTTCATACACTACTCTTGCTTTATTCAAATTCTCCTCCAACTAAGAACATTAATCAAATTAACCAACACATAATATCCTAAGTTTTTCTGGTAATGGTCTAGTATAAGTATTCCTGGATTATAAACTCTTTTGGGAATTACAAATAGTTTTCATAATCAGAGTACATCAAGGTTTACCAGACATTTGGTAATAGATGTTAAACATTGCCATTTGATGTTTGGAAAATTTCTTTCAATGAAAAGTCATTCAGTCACATTTGATGTACCTTGGTGGTCTGAGTCAGGTAAGGAGCCTTTATATAATGAGTTTTAATATGATATAATTTTTGTTAAAAAAAGAAATTTCTTTATGTGTGAAGGTGTGAACATTATGAATTCATCAGACCCAGTTTTATTGGGAATGGATTTACACAGGTAACAGTGAGTGACTGTCAGCTTCCCTGCTCAAAGGATGCAGACACTGCCTCTCCAGTGCTCTTCATGACTCAAGGGACTCTTGTCCCCTGAATCTTCCCTTTAACTGGTTACATCTGCACTGGAAGCTCAAAAGGAGTGGCCACTGTTAAAAGTTCTCAGGAAAGATATCGCTACATATAGGAAACATTTTCTGATGACTTTGCCTGTGGGGCAAATATTCAAAGTCTGAGAGACAGACTCACTCATTCCTTGCTTTCAGACCCTTAGAGCTTCCTTGGATCTGTCTCAAATGTGCACCTTAAAGGAGTGCTGATTTACTATTACCATAGGTTCATGGATTTGGGAAATTCTGTTCTTGTTCATATGCTGGTGACCTTTGGTGAAGCGGAGTTGTCACTTGGGACACCTCAGTTCTCTCTCGGTGTTTCCAATAGTAAGAAAAGGAGTTTTGAGATCTCTTAGAGTTCAAGCTTTTCTTTGGTTTAATCAAAATAAGGCTGCTGGTGGGAATAATCTTTACACTTAATGACAAGAGAAAAACCATATGACAGGAAGCATGTGGATGGAGCCCTTACTCTTAAAACATTTGGAAGCATCCTGCCACACAGTTGGAATTATTTATAATAGACAAATTAAAGGAGTGCACCTTTAATTTTCATATCCCCTTGATATTTATAATGTAAACAATTACAAATCTTTTGATACTCAAAGTGAAAATGGAAGTATTTTCATCAGTAAGTATTTCTGATGGGACAATTATTGGAGCATAACATCAAAGCTAAAGAGATGACTCAGCAATTAAAAGCACTTGTTCTTCCAAAGAATCCAGATTTAATTCCCAGCACCCACATGGCAGTTCACAGTTATTCATAATATCAGTTCTAGGGTGTCTGATGCCTTCTTCTGGTCTCCATAGATATCAGGTGCCTACCACATGTGTGGGCAAAGCACCAATACATATAAAACAAAAGTAAATAAATCTAAAAATAAATTTTAAAAAGAACACAAAATTAATAGAAACTACTGAAAACGAAACAAAACAAAACAAAACAAAAAAAAAAAAAAAAAAGGTAAGCCATGAATTCCAAAGAGTAGGGAGAGACTTGGAGGTAGGAAAAGCAATCGAGAAATATAGTTATAATCTCAAAAATTAAAAAGAGTTAAAAATAATTTAAAAAACCATTCTTCCAGAGAACTTACCTCCATTATGGACTCTAACCTGTTGCAGAAGTTTTCTTGTCCTGCCAGATCCTACCACTGCTTCAGCCCCAAATGAACACACAGGGACGTATATTAATAATTAAATTGTTGGCTGATTACTAGTGCCCCTTACTGGCTAGCTCTAATTATTAACCCATATCTATAAATCTATGTATTTCCGCATGGTCTTGGCTCACCGAAGAAGGTCAGGACCTGTTACTCCTTACTGGGCTCACGGTGTCTACTACAGTGCCTCTCTGCCTACCTTTCCCAGAATTCTTCTTGTCTCCTAGCCCCACCTATTTTCCTGCCTCTAACTGCCAAACAGTGTTTTATTCATCAACCAATAAGAGAAACATACATACAGAAAGACATTCCCCATCACTAACCCAATTAAACACATTCTTTTTTGAGTTGCTTTTGTCATGGTATTTTATCACAGCAATAGGAAAGTAACTAAGACAAATGCTTTTTTCTTTGGCTTTTATACAATTAATTTGATTAAATTGCACAATACAGGCTTTGCTCTGGGGGAGTGTACCTTGGTGGTAGAACACTTGCCTATCATGTGTGAGACCCTATATCCAACCCACAGCATGGTAAAGAAAAAGGCAAAACATGAATATCACTATGCCTATTTTTTTTGTTTATAATATTACTATCCCTTTTGTTTTACTCTGCAATATTTTAATTTTGAGTAAATAACTGGCTTTGAAAACATATGCAGACCTGTGAACCAAAGTAGTGCATTACGTGAATCTGAAAAGTATGGCAGTAATACAGAGTACTGTCTTTTGCACTTCAGTACTTTTTTTTTTTTTTTTAATGAAATGTTCTTTTAAAAGTGTTATACTACTTAGGCAGTTTTAAAAGATGACAAACTCTTGTGAATACAGATATAGATATATGTGTAAAAATATGAGAGGTGTAGAAATTGTAAATAAAACATCCAGCAGGTTATCTTTGGTGGGAAAGAAGAAAAGGTAACTGGAAGTCACAACTAGGAATAAAATGTCACCAATGCTTTACTTTTCAACTGTGTGCTGGGTATGCAAGCATTTTCATAGTTGTGTTTAATCATCTTTTAAATTAAAATGCAACAGGATCATGTAAGATTTTATGTTTATTACTTGATTAAGATGTCATTCAAATATATGCTACATGAAGCCCATTAACAAATAAAACTTCTTTACTAGTTTCCAAAACATTGCCTCCTTAAGTGTTATTATCTTGTAATACTGCTTTCATTCCTAACTTAAAAAAAAAGTTGTGTCCTTATTTAGGCCATTATGATATATAATTCATTTTTCTTACTTCCAACCTCCCCATGCATCTCTTTCTTCTCTTGCTTTTCATTAAATTCATGGCCCCCATTTCTCTAATTGTTCACACACACACACACACAGACACACACACTATATATATATATATATATGTATATGTATATGTATATGTATATGTATATGTATATATATATATTCCTATCTGTATAAATACAACCTGTTTAGTGCATGGGAAGATGTTTGTATGTATGTGATTTAAGGACTAACTTCTTAATGTTGGATGAGTTTGATACTCTTACCTGGAGAAGATGAGGTCTCCTGCTGTATTTCTTTGTGTAAGATTGAGTTCCTATTAGCATGTCTATTGGTATTGTCCCTGCTCTGGGCTGTCACCCATGTATCTAGACTGAGAGAGTGTCCCTCTAGGGAGGGCCTAAACCCTACCCCAAAAGACTTTGACAGATTTTGAGGATCCCTCCTGGAAGGTCTCACCCTCCATGGGGAGTGGATGATGAATGGAACACGTGGGGGGTGCATTCAAGGATTGAAAGGAGAGGGACCTGGGTTCAATATGTAAAATAAGAAAGAAAAAAAAAAAGAGAGAGTGTCCTTCTAGAGGGAATGGACTCCCCAAGTCCATTTGTGCACTAGGGATAGGTACTGGCTCCATTGCCAGAGAACCCATAGACTGCCCAGTGCTCCTTGCTGACACCCACATTTAGGGGGTCAACATATTTTCTTCTATTTCGGTACTTTGCCCATTTTTTTTTAAATCAAGCTATCTATTTCCTTATTACTGGCTGAGTTTCTTTCTTTCTTTCTTTCTTTCTTTTTTTTTTTTTTTTGAGTCGTCTTTTTTTTTTTATTATTTTATTTTAACTGGCTGAGTTTCTTATATATTTTAAATATTAAGCCGTTATTGGAGTTGTGTTTTATAAATTTTCCTCACATTCAGAAGAGTGTCTTATCAACAAAAGAATTATTTCTTTGGTGGTAAGGGGCTTTTTCATTCCATGTAATACCATTTGTCTATTTTTGCTTTTGTTGACTGCTTTTGAGTTTATGACTTTAAAAATCATCAAGAAAAGCATCAGGAAGTTTGCTCCCTCTGTTTCTGTTTTCTTTTAGTAGTTTTAATAGGTTCAGATCTTATGTTTAAATCTTTTGTCCAGGCTTGGAGTGTAGTTCAGCAGCAGAGCCCATACCTACCATGTGTGAAGCTTTGTGTTCCTCGTCCTTCTCCATAATAAAGTATGAGTAAAATCTATGTGCATCTTTATGTATAGAGTAAAATAAGGATTCAATTTCATTTTTGTGCTTGTGGATATACAATTTTCCAAGCATCATTTATTGAACATGTGGTTTCCCTGCAGTGTGTTTCTGACAATTTTGTGAAAGGTTAATTGGCTTTAAATAGGTTTATTCCAAGATTCCTGATCTTATTAGTCTACACACCTGTTTTTATGCCAGTGTTATCCTACTTTGAATACCACAGTTTTGGATCTTATTTTGAAACCAGGTAAGATGATACTTGAACTTTTTCTTTTTCTTGAAATTGCTTTGGCTCTTTGAGAACTTTTATAGGTCCAATTGATTTTTTTCTGTTAAAAAAAAATGTCACTGGAATTCTTATGGAAGCTACATAATTTGTAGATTGCTTTGCACACTGTGTGTGCTTCACTATGCCAGCATGTCCAGTATATGAATGTGGGTTATATTTCCACTTACTCGTGATTTCTTCATTTTGCAAAACCAGTTATCCAAATTTTTGGTTAGGTCTTCCACCTTCTCAGTTAATTTATTCCTAATTCCTAAATGTTTAATGCATATGGGAGTGGAGTTGTTTTCCTTTTTTTCTTTTCCTTTCTGGGTTTTCAAGACAGGGTTTCTCTGTGTAGCTCTGACTGTCTTGGAACTCACCATGTAGACCAGGCTGGCCTCAAACTCACAGAGATCTGCCTGCCTCTGACTTTCAAGTGCTGAGATTAAAGGTGAGCATGCACCACCACCAGGCTTGGAATAGTCTTAATTTCCCTTATCTTTTGATCATTTGTTCTTAGTGTATAGAAATGTTTCTTCGTTTTGTATATTAATTTTTTATATCTTGCAACTTTACAGATAGAGTTTATAGCTCTAATCGCTTTTGAGTGGAGTCTAGGGTTTTTATTTATAAGACCATGTTATTATGTATGGAGGAGTTAGCTTCTTCATTCCTAATTTGAATGGCTTTCTTTTTCTTTGGCCTAATTGTTCTAAGTTATAAGTTACTTTTATTATGCTGAATAACAGTGATAAGAGTGGACATCCTTGTTACAGGTAGGTTTTCCTGCCGGCCTGGACTCACCACGGCATCTGCCCCAAATAATACAGAGACTCTGTATTTGATACAACACTGTTGGCCAGTTACTAGTTTCTTATCGGCTACCTCTGTCTTAATTATTAAACCATTTCTATTAATCTAAGTACTTCCACATGGTCTCATCTTACCGGAGAAGGGGTGGGGGCTGCGGTTCTTCTCTCTCCTATCTCTCCATGTTGACTCCTCCTTACTACTTCCTCTTTCCTCCTTGTCTCCTAGTCCCGCCTGTCTTGCTTTCCTATTGGCCAATAGTGCTTTATTCATTAACCAGTATGAGAAACATATTTACAGAATGACACCTCCCATCATCTCCTCTTTTCTGTCTAAATAAAAAGAAGGGTTTTAACCAGCCATCAATAAAGATATCCAGCCAATGGGCTCTCTATAACCTGGAATGCCCTTGCCTTCTTTGATACCTAAAGAATGGCCTATTATAGTTATTGATTTAAAGGACTGTTTCTTCACTATACCTTTACAAGATCAAGATAAAAAAAATTGCCTTCGCAGCACCTAATTACAGTAATTCTCAACCGGTGAAGAAATATCAATGGAAGGTTTTGCCACAGGGAATGCTAAATAGCCCCACCCTGTGCCAATATTTTGTACAAAAACTGCTAGAAATAATTCGTAAACAGTATCCACAATCCATAATCTATCATTACATGGATGATATATTGTTAGGTGACTCTAAAGGAGAATATTAAAAAAAAGTTTGAAAAAAATAAAAGAAATTTTACCTCACTGGGGATTACAAATTGCACATGAAAAAAATACAAAAAAGAGATTCTATCATCTACTTAGGATATAAAATAGGTCTACAGAAAATTAGACCACAAAAAGTACAGATCAGGAGAGATCACTACCAGACTCTTAATGATCTTCAAAAATTACTAGGAGAGATTTCTCAACTGCAAATCATTATTGGAGTAGAAGGGCATGATTTGAAAAACTTGAAAATGGCCCTAAAAGGGGATAAGGACATAAATAGTCCACGAATACTATCAGTTGAAGCTGAAAAGGAATTAGAATGGGTATAAAAGAGGATACTAGAAGTACATGTGGATCGTGTGGATTAAAACCTAGACTGTATTCTGGTTATATTACCATCTAGAAAATATCCTTCAGGTATTTTGATGCAGAGAGAAGATATCATATTAGAATGGATATTCCTACCACATAAACAGAATAAAAAACTAAAAACATGGAACTAGGTGTATTCTAAGAGATTCATATAAAGTTCCTGGGACAGAACTGGGAAGGGACAAGTCCCCCAGAGCTCAGGTGAAGTGGGGGAGGACAGCTAATGGAGAGAGAAGTAGGAGAAAATGAGGGGGAGGAGAGGAAGGCATGTGCAACCAGGAGGATTGAGCCTGGTTAGGAATGGAAGATAGGAAAGAGAGAGAGAGACAGAGAGACAGAACATAAAAGAGGGAGCCAATATTGGTTTGAAGATAAAGTTGAACACAAAGAAAGGTCGAGAGAACTACAAGACTGCTCCCAACTAACAATCTCAGCTTCCGTGGAAAGGCTATCATAAATGCCCTTCCCGGAGAGTGAGATCAACAACTAACTTCTCCATGGAGCCTTCAACTAATGCCTGTTGGAAACAGGAGCAAACACCCATACATAAACACTGAGTCGTACTAGAACCCAGAAGCAGATGGAGAGGACAAGACCATGCGGCAGAAGCACATAGAGGCAGCTTACCTGAACAAGGAGGAGCTAAGGGCCACTAGACTGATAGCTGGGAAGCCAGCAGGGGACTGCCTCGGGCCCCCTGAATATGGGTCTCAGCCAGAAGGACTGAGCAGTCTGAGAGACCTCAGACAGTGGAGCCAGGATGTATCCCTGGTGCACAAAAGGACTTTGCAAACATATCCCCCATGGAGGGATAACTGCCTTATTCTAGAGACAGGAGAGAAGCCCTAGTCCCTACTTCACAAGACCTGTCACATCTACATGACCCCAACTGGATGGCATTCCCCTACATATGGAATTGTGGTGGGGGGATGGGAGGGGAGGGTGTTTAGAGTGCATGTGAGAGGGCAGAGAGGGTAAAAGAGAGGGAAGGGGGGAGGGAGGGCTGAAGGGAAGGGAGGGAAGGAGGGAGGGAGGGAGAGGGAACTGGGATGGACATGTAAAATAATACATTAAAAAAAAAATGCTTTGACTCCAAAAATTTAACTTGAAGAACAAGTTACTGGGGAAAAGGATTTCTATTTTTGTTTCCACAGAAAATGAAAAGACGTGGATTCCTTCCAGACTAATGTGGTTTGATCACGCCAGACCACCTGAAACAGAGTACAAGCTGATCCTACATTCCAAACAGCTGGACAAAACAGCCCTGCAGACTACAACTAGGATATCTGAATCTTCTTCGAATCCCCCAAGACAGCGCCCCTTACCAGCAGGAAGTAGTTTGGAAAGAACGACGCCCAAATTCCCAAATATTGTGTATAAACGTTTGTTTTCATTTAATTGGATTTTGTTATATAAAATTAAATTAAAAAAAAACTAAAAACATATATAGAAAAGATCTTTGACCTGATTATGAAAGGTAAATTAAGACTACATCAGCTAACAGGAAGGGACCCAGCAGAAATTATAGTACCTTTAACTAATGAGGAAATTTCCTCCTTATGGAAAGATAATGCATATTGGCAGATAGCATGTAGTAACTTTTTGGGAATGATTAGCAACAATTATCCCAAAATTGAAAGAATCAAATTCATAAACAAAACGATTTAGATCATTCCACGCATCGTAATAAAAACACCTATGTCTGGAGTTTATACATTCTACATTGACACAAACAAATCAGGTAAGGCAGGATATAAATCAGGAAAAATAAGTAAAGTGGTTCAAAGCCCTTACAATTCTGTACAAAAGGCAGAATTGTATGCCATTCTCATGATACTTATGGATTTTACAGAACCTCTCAATATAGTTACTGACTCTCAATACGCAGAGAGAGTCGTCTTACACATGGAGACTGCAGAATTTATTCCTGACGATACAGAATTAACTTCATTGTTTATACAGCTACAAGATACTATCAGAAAGAGGACTCATCATATATATATATATATATATATATATATATATATATATATATATATATCACATCAGATCCCATACAGGTCTGCCAGGTCCTCTAGCACAAGGCAATGATGAAATTGATCGGTTACTGATAGGAAGTGTGCTGGAAGCCTCAGAGTTTCATAAGAAACACCATGTGAACAGCAAAGGTTTAAAAAGGGATTTTTCTATCACTTGGCAACAAGCCAAGGAAATAGTAAGGAAATGTCCTACTTGCTCATTCTATAACCAAATTCCTTTACCACCAGGCAGTAACCCTAAAGGTATAAATAGGAATGAAATATGGCAAATGGGTGTGTTTTGTTTTGCAGAATTTGGAAATTTAAAATATGTACACAACACTATAGATACATTTTCAGTGTTTCAGTGGGCTACTGCTCTGAGCTCTGAAAAGGCTGATTCTGTTATCACACACCTATTAGAGGTAATGACCATTATGGGCATATTTGTATAAATAAAAACTGACAGTGCTCCAGCATATGTCTCCAGCAAAGTAAAACAGTTTTCTTGAGTATTATAACATAAAGCACATAACTGATATACCACACAATTCTACGGGACAAGCAGTAGTTGAGAGATCCAATTATACGTTAAAAGAAATGCTCCATAAACAGGCAGGAGGAACCAAGACACCCAAACACAAATTACATACTGCTTTATTAACATTAAACTTTCTTAATGCTGATGAAAAAGGAAAAACAGCTGCAGAAAGACACTGGACAATAGAAAAAAAAACTTCTGAACTAAATCAGCCAGTGTACTTCAAGGATGTATTGACCTCAGAATGGAAACCAGGATATGTGTTACCCCTAGGTTTCGCATTTGTATCTACAGGAGAAGAAAAACTATGGATACCGTCTAAGTTGGTCAAGATCCGAGTTGAACAAGAGAAACATCTAAATTTAGAGAAATGACAAGTCATCCAAAAAATTCAGTCCCATGAGAGGTGCGGAGACCTCTCAAAGGTAGGGGAAATGTTCTGTTCTTTTTCTTACAGGAAAACATAGAACACCTATCTTCAAACAGCCAAAAGACACTGAACATGCAGGTACCTACAGAAGAGAAGACAGCTCTCCAGAAACAGTCACTTAATGAAGAGGAATCTGATTTATGGTAAAAATATTTAATTCTAGTAAACTATTTCTATACAGAAATCTATTTCTCTTTACTATCTAGTATTCCTGTAGTCCCAATTCATGTAAACTAATGCTAGCTTTGGAGGTGGATTTGGCTTTCCTTCTCTAAATTCAAGCATGTTGTTAAGATTAAATTCACAGTTTCTGCCTTATATCAAGAAGCCAATTGATGTAAGGCAGAAGACAACAAAATCTGGTGGCTCATTCACTTATACACAATTTTCTCTCTGAAATTCTAATTTTCTCATATACATTTTAATGCTTATTGTTGGTTTTCACTAATGCATACCTTAAATTTGAAATTTTTACTTGGATATTGATGTTTACATTTTCCACAAGGAATACTAATAATTCCTAACAGCAATCTTTAAACTCTCCGGAAAGTATATGGGGCTCCAATTTCACATTTCCACTTGACTCAACCTGATGCATCTGGACTACAAACTTCACCCTAAAACTGGTTTGAGATGGTTTTGCTCAAGACAACTCATGACTAGCTAGCTGTAATGGTGCACCTTCTTATTATACCATGGCCAGAGTTTCAAATAGAACGATAGTCAAGCATTTTCTGACACACAGTGACTAGCTACATATGTCACAGCCAGTTCTGTTGAGAAATTTGGTTGCTAAATATTTTCTTCCTACAGGATTCCATGGAACAATCATAATCCCATTTCGGCAGTAAGTAATCTTAAGATAACAATGCCCCCTTTCCCTACTCTTGGAATTTGGGGATAATATTCATCTTCTTTGGGTTGGTTTTAGTTACTTAGGGTTGGGTATGGAAGGTGATGCTTAGACTTGGGTTTATTTTTTAGACAGGAATAGGGTATGGTTGGGAAAGGTATGGTTTATATGGGATATAGGTAGATTAGCCTGTCTTCTTGTGAATTATTTAGTAAGAGTGTGATAATAGTGTTATACAGCTTACATTGTTATATATTCTTATTTGTGGTAAGCTATTTAAAATTAAGTTTATATTCCATTCATTCCCAGAAGAATTGTATAATAGCATTATACAGCTTACATTGTCATATTGTGTGAAATCTTTCAACTTATGATGTTTTATGTATGCACATTATTCTTACCATATTCTATGTATATATACTTCTGCTTGTGTTCCATACATTTTGTATATTGATACAATTTGGGATATTTATCATGCTGCCCTTTATAATTCTACCTCTTGTCTAGACATTTATACTAGACATTTCTACTCTACCTCTATTTTAGGGATTTATATGTATATATATGTACATACTTATATTGTTTAGGTCCCTGCTTTACTCAAGGAAGTTTCAATTTGTTTTTTTTTTTTTTAGCTAATTCCTGAGTTTTACAGATTATCTTCACCCATGTTTCCTTAACCTATGAGATTAGTCAGACATAGCTGCTTAATCTTCAATCACTTCATAGACCTGCAGAATGACATTTAAATGTTTTAATATTAGTACTCCATTGACATGAGACACTATTGCTCCTGAGAGCACTGTGCAATTTCCCAAAAATATGTTGGACACTGTTGTTTCTCCTTCTGGAGTTCATCCTCACTTCTGCTAATGGCCTTTTGGGCAAAGAACTGCCCCCACCTTGACCACTGATTTGGACATGCCGTCCTATGTGCTTGCAGGAGACAAATATAGAAGACTGCTGAACCTTGCCAAGTCAGGGTAAGACAACCTTTCTACCTCCCTGCTGTTGTTGTGGTCAAGTCAAAACTGGTTGTACCAATGTTGCTGTGAGACCTTGGGTGACTGTCCAGGTAGCTTGTATTTCTGTCCTCACTGCAACTTTTGGAAGTTGCCCATCCGCACTTCCTGTCTACCCTAGTATCGTTATTTTCCTTCTCAAGTCTTAATAAACTATCACAACTATTATTCTCTCTTCCTAGTTAGATATATTAGATACTAGACTTACGTTTTCCAGCTTAGGACAACTCTATTGTAAACTCCGTTATGCCTTCACCCTAGGACTAGATATGTAGGTCGTTTTGTTCTCGATTTTCTTAGAGCACACTTGTTATTCACTGTTTTGTATATATTTTTGAATCAAGCCTAAATCTTTTCTTTAGACTAAAAGGGGAATTGTAGTGGGATATTCACTTTGTCTGCTTCTGTGGCACTGACCACGCCCATTGGGGGTGGAGCCAGTGCGGAAGTGACTGGTGGAACTAGGTCTGAGGGTGGGTGGGAATGCTCTCTTGCTGGCTGGACACAGAGAGGAGAGCATCCAGTGGAACTTGCTAGTGTTTATCTTTCTAGGTTGTAAGTTATTTCTCCCTGAATAAACATCTATTTGGCCTATTTGTTTATCCTGATCCTTATTAAACCGCAATACATCCTTATCTTGTTCATCATTTAGAGGAAAAATTTTCAACTTTTCTCACTGTGTTTAAAATCAGGCAGCATTATTTACCTTAATTCATAGTGAAGAGCCTTTGGTACACTTATATTCAGCTAGCCTCTGTTGAATTTCTTTCCTTTTCCTAATTCAAAAAAACCCAGTAGACCATTCTTTTCCAGAAGTAGAAAATCTTGCAGGGGAGTCTCTGTGCTTTATTTGAGAATAGTAGTAAGTAAATATAAAGGCACTTTCAAATCTAATCCTCATAGTTTTAGTTTGTTGGACATATTTTTAAAGGGAAACTTTCAGGTATATTTAAATTTATTTCAAAATGGTTTGTTATGCTTTCAAGATGTGGGAGGCGGGAATGGGAATCTCTTTATGTTGTCCAGGCTGGTCTCACCTCTTGGTCTCATCTTCCTTCCTTGGCCTCCCAAGGATTTGGGAGTGCAGGATTGTGCCCAGGTGACTCTTTAATAAAAGTAATTGGAAACAAATAAGCCAGGAGACTTAAGAAACAAAAGAGATCAACATCGAGTTAGCTTCCTATGCAGTCACTAGGAGGCTGGCTGCAGTTCTTTTCGGGAGAATATATATATGGAAGTGAAAATCTTATGGCTTCTGGTAACATTCATTTTTCTTTTCTTTTAAACTTTCTTAGTCACAGAGACACCGATTAGAACTGCAGCCAGCATAGTAGGTATGTAATATAATATCCCTGAATTGAAATTTTATTTTGATTAGCTTCAGACTTTGAGTGGCTTCAAGGGATAAGTGTTACTGAAACCATGTCTAAATGCCGCAAGTGTGTGTGTAGAGGGGAGGTAGAGTGTGGAGAAGATAGAATAAGGAGAGGAAAGGATGGAGGGAGGGATTCATCCAAACTAAGGTCACAGTCTCTCCATTCAGTTTTCCTTGTTTGCAGCTCCCACAGCTCTTGTAACATGACTATTACGCACCTATCAGACTTTCTTGGCTGGCCACACAGCTTCTAGTGTTTCTCTGCCGACCTTTCCTAGCTAATCTCTGTCACTTTTACAACCCACAACAACCTGTCTTGCCTGCACTGTGCCAGCTCCTTTCTCCCCAAAGCATGGTTTTCACTGAATCCTCCCTCTGCAATGACTCTTAATTGCCTTTTAAATCTAATTAAAACTTCCTTAAGCCCTCCAGCAGTTCACCATAGGCACTCTCCCCTGGCAGCCTTAGAGGGCTGTCCCTGGCCTGTGGTTCTAAGCCGCAAACCCACACTCTCTGCCTTCTGCCTCCTGTCTCTAGTGCACACTCAGTGTCTCTCTGCCAAGTCATTCTTTCTCCCGTTTTTTGTTTGTTTGTTTGTTTGTTTTGCTCGTTTAAACCGTGTTTTCCATTACCCCCCTTCTAGCTTTGATTACTCCAAGAATCACAAGCTGTCCTTTAACGGATGCATGAGTCGATGGGCAGCTGTGTCATCCATGTCTTGATTCCACACCCCTCTTGTTAGGTAAGTGTCTCTACTTGACTGGTAAGTACTGCTCTCCTTGGGACTGGTGATCTTGTCTTTCCCATACAAAGTGTCCCTAGTGAGAAGACTTTAGATTGTGTTGGTCCTATATACCTCTAGAATTTCTGCTTCCTGTCTATAGTACCCTCCATGCACAGATGTATTGCTCTGGGGGCCTTAGGCACTACAGCTACCCCTCTCCTCCCCACCCTCATTTAGTGAGAGAGGACTGTGGAACACTGGCTGAGGTGCATGAGCGCATGGATCTCTTTCTAGTAGGGCTGCTTCTCTGTATCATCCAAGTGGTTTGCTCCTAAGAGTGCTGGGTGGTGGTGACTAGGAGTTCCAGCTGCTTCTTGCTTGCAAGCTAGCAGGGGTGGGGTGGGGTGGGGTGGCTTGGTTCTCTGCTTTCCACATCAGCAGAGAAGGATCTTTATCTGGCACAGCAAACCTACTACATTAATGTGAAGGATCCAGGACCTGCCAAACCTCAAGCAGGAGGGAATCCTTTCATCCACTTGTGGCAATAGCACCTGCATGGATCTTGAACAGATCCCTCTGGGTCACTCACAGCCTGCACAGAGGCCACCAGAGAAACTGGAAATTCTGCTGCTAGGAGAGAACTGCCCATACCATTTTCTCTCTTGCCAAGTGACCATTGACACTTTCCTTTTTGCTTCACACAATGGTCCCTGGAAGGGGAACAGAGTTCCTGGATGGAATGGGACCACCAACTCCTATGATGTCATTTCTGGAATTCAATGTGATGAGTGTTCCCCTCTGATCCAAATCCTGGGTATTTTCAAACCCAGAGAACAGGATGTGACCCACCAGCATCATTGCCAATGCTTGGCGTTGCTGTTGCTGTTAGTGCCGGGTTTGTATTGGATTATTTTTGAGTGTATGAGCCCATCATTCTCTTTGCCACTGACTGATTCAGGCTGCAATAAAAGGTGCCCAGAGAAGGATGCTGTAAATATCAAGAAGTTGGATGGTGTAAAACAAAAACAAAAATAAAAACAAAAATAAAACAAAAAACTGGAATGGTTTTCAGAGTACCAAGCTAGTCCTCCCTGGCATAATAGAGTAACCAAAATTACTGATGTATGGTTCTCATAATGATGTAGATACAACCTCAGGCCTGGGCATTGTAAATGCAACAAGTCCAGTGAATGGCAGGCCCAACTAGTCAGAATTTATCCCTGGATAAAGCAGTTGAGATGTGTGCCACTACATTTCCTTCCCCCGCGCTGGTAGACACAAAGATGCACCTTTATTTTTAGATTAATAGAATTTCTTGCTGGACAGTCACAGCAGAGACCTCCACCTGCGTTTGCAAAGATTACACTGCAGAACAGACTTCCACTTTCTTTATTCCACTTTACTTAGTGCTTCCATGCTATGTAAATGTTATTGAAAATTTTGAGGAACTGGTATGTACGGTCGGCACGTGACGAAACTGATTTGTAAATACCACTGACGTTCCCTGTATGTTTGTTGACTACAGAGGGGACACAAACTTGGGTGCTCTGTGTCAAGCCAATTCAGTAACCCCAGATGGGAAGTGCCTGCAGTTCCTGGCTATGCCCCCATCGCTCTTTGTCACATGACCTGGGGTAAAGGCAGAGGAAGAAGACAGACTGGTGGTGAAAATGGCATGCAGTGTAGAAGTGCTAATTCACTAGATTCCCACAAGAAGCAAATGCTAGTAGATTCACGGCTGAATTGAGGCGAAATGAATTCTAATATGAATTTGGGAAGTGGGGATATCTTCCATGGCCTAGAAAATTCTTCAACAAATGTGTCTGTGTTCAAGTGACCCCCTTGAATAAAGTCGCATTTGAACCCCAAAACCAAAGAAGCATACTGCATAAAAATACATCAGAGGTGAAATCTTGACTGCTAAAACAGCCCTTCTCGCGGTCAGCTGTGTCTTCCAACTTGATACTCTCATCTTGACTCTTGTGAGAAGCTGAGGCTTCTCTGATACACGGAGTACTTCGTTATCACAGCTACACTTGTGGGAACTAAATATTGGCGTGCAATCCTTTTCTTCTTAACTTTGCTGGGGGTAACCTTTGGTATAAAATGCACCGTCCTCCCCAGTCAGACTCCAAACCTGTACTCAGTAACAGAGATTGGACATTTAGAAACCTTTGTATGAGTCATATGCACGGAGTCACCTTTGTAACTTTTTTTTTTTTCTAGAGGGATTGTAAAGCGGGAGAAGTGGGAAGCACATTCCAGTCTGAAATGCCAAAGTTTCAAAGGATTAGATAGTAGAAGCAAGAGTAGTTGCAAGCTGGTACCACGGTGGGGCGCCAAAGTTCTACTCGGCTGAAGCCTGCACTCTTCTTGGGGTGAGAGCAGATGCATGGTGTGTGTTGGGGGGGGGGGCGCCGGGGGGGGGCTAAGGTATCCTTTATTCTCCTATTAAACTAGCCTGGGAGACTTTGTTACACAACAAGTCTGTTCGTGGGGAAAGGAGACTTTGTTAGGGAGGCAGAAGGAGGGTGGTAGTGGGTGGGGGTAAACTCTTACAACTGAGGAAATCTCCGACTACTGAGCTGACTTGGGAGCACAAATGGTCCTCTTCGCTTCAGAAATTCTTTGGCTTCTTCTCAAACAGGGGCCCACGACCTCTTTTAAAGGCGGCTTAGATTTGGCCAGGGTCCTCTCCTCCCACTGCCACCCCACCTCCTCTCCCCCACACCCTACCCCCGGTCCCCCCGGTCAAACCAGCGACCTTGCCCATCCTGCGCCCCCGCCCCCCGTCACGCCTCTGGGTGCCCCCTCCCATGTCTGGGGTCGCTGCTTCCACGATGCAGGCTTTCTCTACCAGGACGCCGCGGGGTTGCACGTCTCCTCCAGCAGCTCATCCACCCCCCCCCCCGCGGGACTCTTCAGAGAGGATAAAGGGCGGCCTCCCCTTCCCCCGCCTGCAAGAACCCTGGATGCTCAGCCGTCAGCTGCCAGGAGGCGCTGATTTCATTCCCGCGCGGCCGTCGCTGCCGGGGGTGGGGGGCGGGAGGAGCGGGGGGGGGGGGGACGACGCAGGGCTGGAGCCCAGGGGCGGGCGGGGCGGGAAACGGTGGCCTTGGCCAGCAGAAGCTGAGCCACAGCCCGCCAGGGTTTATTACATCCCAGCCACCCGCAAAGGTTAGGAAAGCGCTTTTAGAGACACGATAATCCGAGTTTAAATATTAAAAGTAAAATCAGAACCAGTGGAGTATTTACCTAAAGACCGAGCAGATCTCTTTTTTTGCGAGGGGAGAGGACTCTGAGGAGACCTCCCCGCGTGCACCAGCACTTCTCCGCCTCGGCGGCACCGTCAGGGCAGCCGGCTTCTCCCGCTGTGATGAGTGAAGAGAATCTCAGACTCCCTCGCTTTCCCAGGGAGACGGGAGACTCTCGAGTTCGGTCCAGATCTTTTGCTTTGTCAGATTCTCCTTTTTAAGGGCTTCCCGGACTAACACAAAAGGTGGCGAAAAGTGCGTTGGATCAATAGCAAAGATTGTTATTTAGATAACGAATTAATCTCCCAGTTATAATACTTTTTTTATAGTGAACTTTGTACCCCTTCCAGAAGAAAAAGGAATTTAAAAGGAAAAAAAGTCTCAAACAGGATTAAGGTTTTAATTACAACACGCTATCGAAATAGTATGTTTGATGAGCTGATCTTATCAATTAATAGTAGCGTTAAGGTTCTGGAAACAGAGTCACAGAAAATATGCTTAGGGACTCTTTATAAAGTAATCGCGCCTAGGAAAGTAGAGGGCCAGCAGGCCAAAGGTGCTGTATCCAAGAAGGTTTAGGATATGCGCCTGCCCTTCTCGATTCCTGGCCGGGTAGGCATCTGGGGTAAGGGGCTACATTGGTGAGGAAAACAGCAAATAAGAGAAGCCTCTTCCAAGCCGTGGCCCACATCAAAGTTGGGGCCGCCAAAGGGCGGTGCAGTTCACCGAGTTTGGGTCAGCGTTATATTCGAGGGGAAAATAAAGTGATTTGAACATGCATCAACAGTTTTCCATAAAATACGAGTTAAAAGAAGTAATAGAAGTAATCACTGTCTCCTCAAATCAAGTAGAAAACATTTCAATGCACTAATTAGAGTAATTAGAATAATAAGCCTCTGCCTATATGTGGTAAGACAATGTGTACAAACAACTTTATTTAATGTATACTGGTAATCAGCGATGCGTGCCTGCTTGAATGCTCAGCGCAATAAAACTACCCTCCGTCCGCCCAAACAATCAAATACAAATTAGTTTAATGATTGTGCCTGCTGAATGTCTTAGAAATCCACAGGCAAAGGCGAGTAAATAGAAGCATCCCTGTTTGTGTGCGACCCTGCCCTGGCCGGCCGCAGGGGCGCGTGAGTGACCACAGGCAGACGCGGCTGGAGTTAGCTGGATGCTCCAATCCCGGGGGCTGAACCAGGCGGGGTGCCCGCTCAGCCTGCACCCGGCCGGTCAGAGTCCCTGCTAGAGTCGCTAGTCTCCTTCCCGATCAAGATCTGCAAGCTCCTGGCTATACACTCAGTTTGCTTAAGGTACATCCAACGCTCCAGCACCACCCCGCCCCTGGCGCGCCCCAAAAGGCCTTTCCCTCCTAGAGGCAAAAGGCCCTAAGGAACCCCTAACTCCTGAGAGTTTCTGGAAGTTAGGGAAGGCTAAGGGCTGGAAAGACCCAACCAGCCTGAGAGTGAGTGGCCGGTCCAGGGGATGGATGGAAGTCAGGCCTCCAGTGCTGGGGGGCGGCCCGGAGCTTCTGGGGGCTCTGGTTAGACTCAGCCGCACGTGTTAGCCAGGATTCCCCCCCCCACTTGTCTCCGAGGAACTGACTTTGGACTTTAGGCTCACAAGTGAGGGGCCAGTTTCTGGAAGTTAGCGAACCCTTTTCTTCCTTGCGTTGGCGTCTGGAAGGGAAGGTTTCTCTCCACCGGAGGCCGGCCGCTGAGGCCAGTAACTATCACAAGTTTGCTGGGTGGGAGTCGGAGGAACTCGAGTTTAGAACTCCTCTCCCCAACTTCCGGCGGCTCCCCTTCAATGCCCAACCCCCACAAAGCTAGGAAGCGCACAAGTGACTTCCCAGGCAGCCGTTTGTCCCGCCCCCGCTTTCCCTGCTGTGGAGCCCAACTCCTTTTACTGTGGGACGATTTCTCACATCGCTTCTCCAGAAGGCCGATCATTGTCTTGGGACTTTGCCGAGTGTAAGGGAAGACCGTGTGTATGTGGGTGTGGGTGGGGGCGTGGGTGGGGGGATCCACTCTTTGCTCTAACTCCGCAGTCACCTCGGTACTCCAGACACCTCTGGTCTTGCCACCCGCTGCCTGTCGCCCGGGCAGGCCTATTCTGGTGCCTGCATTTCTCTGCCGACCCGCGAATGTCATGCACCCCATACATCAGGACTAAAGCAGCGCCCCTAGCCTCTGGCCCTGACAGGCTGACCTGTCAGTAGTCCCTGAAGGCGCCCACCCCTACGGACCTCCCTTGAGAAGAGAGACTTGGGATCCACCTCGGTGACCGCCCTTCCCATGGAGGTCAGGGCTTCGCTGCCCTGGGAGACCAGAAAAATCCCTGCTTTGCTGCGTCTCTCTGTCAGGCCTGGGAGGACAGAGAAGGACCAGCTCCCCTCACACGGCTTCCTTTGGTGCTCGATCTGCTCCTGCGGTCCCTTAAGGCCACCATTGAGCCACGGAGACGCCCTGCATTCAGCACCCTTTCCAGTCTTGCCCAGTAGCTGTAAGAACTTTGAAGGAATATTTGTTAGGGAAAAAAACATCAACAAAGTTATTAATGTCAAATAATTCTCTTCAGAATCGTGTGCTGTGGAACATAAAAGGTCACATAAAAATTCCTCTGACAGAATGAGATTTCTTACGAGGAGGAGGCAAGGAGCTCCCACATTTTGCCCAAGGATTTGCTTGAACCTTAAAGTCTCTTGGATTACAATGGCTAGTTTGTGTCACAAATTCACAAGGAACTTTCTCCCTTTCTCCGCCACCCCCCCATGCCAAACTCTGTGGTCTGTGGAACTTTAAAAAAAATTTCCCTTTCCCTTTTAAACAACAAAGAAACACTGGTGGGTGGGAAAAATATATGAACCCATTTTTCAAAAAAACAAACAAACAAACAAAAAAAAACCCCACAAGTTCCAATTTACTGTGATGCATATGGCACATGGAGAGTTAACCCATGACAATCAAAATCCCCTCCAGCTTTCTCATTCAGGGTCCAGGGTCCTATCACTCTCTTTCTCTCTCTCTCTCTCTCTCTCTCTCTCTCTCTCTCTCTCTCTCTGTGTGTGTGTGTGTGTGTGTGTGTGTGTGTGTGTGTGTGTGTGCCTTTACCCACCAGCCCCATTCTTAAGCAGGGGGAGATATTTGCGGCCAACTACAGACCTTTTCAGAGCTCAGGCTGTTTAGGCACAAACCACTTATGGAAACTCCCTTGCCACCCCCACCCCATTCCAGACAAAGAGCTATAAAAACTCAAAAAGACGGGAAGAATGGACTTTAAGATATAGATGCACTTTTACTGGTGTATTAAATAACATAGCAGACATTTTTTTTAAAGGAATACATCTTAATGTTACCAACAATCAGAGTCCTAGGAACAATAAGAGACTAGACTGTTTTGATGGGATGTGATATTGTCTCTAATAACGTCTAACAGCTAAGTCGAGCAGCAGTGTCATTAAGGTCCAGGAAAGATACTACATAATAAAGTTGATTAACTTTTTAAAAGAAGAGGATAAATGTTCTGGGTTCCTCCCCCACCCCCAAACTCCAGAACAATGTGAGAACATTCTGATTGTTTATCTCCATACCCAAGCAAAGCCTTGAAGCATCTCAAAGCCATTTCCACGACTCCAGTACTTGTCTCTAGATAAGCAGACATTGAAAAAAAAAAAATTGGCCCAAGTTCTGGAAACGTGGGCCAATTGATTCCTTGAATTGGTGAGCTGGGTGGCAGACCCTGCTACTTTCGATTCCCTGCCCCTCCCCAATCCCGAATCAAGTGGTGGAAATAGCCATGAGGAAGTTCCAGTGCAGGCCAACTGCCATTTGAATCCTATTCAGAGACTGTATCGTTTTAAAAAATAAACTTTTCTAAAGAGAAAATATTTATCTAAAAACCCAGATGAATAGACCATTAGTCACATTGTCAAGATCCTTGGTACTTGTGGATGCAGACCCCCCCCCTTCACTTGAAATAAACACCAGTCCTGTGCTTTACTACTGAAACACTCAAGGAGAACCAAAGATGCCCTCACTTCACCTCCCTTCTTCTTCTCTTTCTGTACAAACTTCATCCTTCACCCATTCTTTAATTTGTACAGGAATTAATTCAATAGAATGTAGAACATAGTTCCATGAATTGATTGAGAAATCAACAAAGACAAACCAAAGAGAGGAGAAGAAACAAAAAAAATAATCTCATCAGGCTCCCCAGCACACTATCCAAGAAGCTAAAGTACCCACAAGGAATCTAAAAGACCAGTGAAGACAGCACATGTTCGCAACCAGGACCAGGACATGCATGCAAGAGACATCACCACCTTTACTGTCCTCTGGTTTTATTAGTTTTTTTTTTTTTTTTTTTAAGAAATAAGAAGATAGATGTGAGCCTTCATCAAAATCATTTCACCAGAAAATTCTGATAAACAGTGTGTGGCCTCCTCTGTAGGAGCAGGAGGAGAGAGGGAAGAGAGAGGTGGTTTTGTTGCTGGTATCTGAAACATAAAGGACATTTCTTCATGGGAACTAAAAATGTTTAAAATCACCAAGCATAATATTATTTGTGGTCATTCCTTCTCTATGACCTTCACATACTCTTTCTGATATGATCATTTCCTCATATATATATATATATATATATGTATATATATATATTCTAAAATATGGCATGTTTTGAGCAAACACAAACACTGCATTTTTATTTTTAGGATAGAGATGGCTTCCCAACATCTCACAATTGCCCCACAGATTTGTAATAGTGGCTCTGACTCTTTTTAAGTAGTGGGCAGTGCATTCTAAGACAGGCATGGAAGCTACCAGAACATCTTTAGGACCCCAATGGCCAGCATGAGTCAAGAATACAATGTGTCAGTTTAATAAGTGAGATTTCCCTGTCCTTTCTTAACTGTTGTGGCTAAAAACAAAAATGCCTTCCAAGGTCCACTAAACTGCCCTGCAGAGGGCAGATGCGGCTTGCTTTCTGCCTTCAGCGGAGGGCTATTGACCCAGAACTCAAATCTATACCTAGCTTAAACATTTTACCCATCAGCATGTCTGCGGTCACAAAACACTTCTTCTTTCTGTCACTTCTTGTTCAGGCTATTGATAAGATCATTTGGCAGAATCTGTTTGGGACCCATGTAATATTGACTAGGAATTAGAAAGGATGATCAGAGCTAATAAGCCCAGAAACTACTTTCCTAAATGGACATTTATATTTTAAGTCAGTGTTCCAGGGAGGACTTTAAATACACCAGCAAACTTATAAAGTAATCCAGCACGTTTGAACAACTCACTAACTTTGATCAGAAGCTCTTTTGTTTGATTTTGTTTTTTAAGTGCAGTGCTTTATCTAATACCCGAAAGAAACCATTAGTACTACAGCTTGAATCTTTTCAATACATGCTTTCCTTTCTTTTTAAATTTGGAGTGTGTTGTTGTTGTTTGCCTAATAAGAAAGAAACTGTTGTAAAACACTTTTGTAAAAAGTATCTTTCCCTGTAAATCTAAGAGGAATCATACATAGTATCTACTTTTAATTATTTGGTAAACACATAAATGGCATTTTTGTTGTTGAAAGATATTTGTTAGTTATGAAGACTAATTTCTAGCTAAGTCTCACTCTTCTGAAGATCCCAAATTATCTAATGACATGTGAGTAGAGGCTGAAGTCCACCTAGTTCCACGGATGCTTCTCTAAACAAGTCATTGGCAAAGGTGCAGCTAACCTGGAAGGTGTAGGGACATGGGCATGTATTTGCAAGGCAAATTTTTTTGTTGGTCCAGGAAATGGCAAACAAATTGATGCTCAAACCCAATGACTACTTTGACTTAATGCTATAAGGCAGTGAAGGAAATATTTGGGATCCATGATAGTTACTGAAAAGAAAAGTCCAAACAGTAGTCTTCATTAAAAAAAAAGAGAGAGAGAGAGAAAAAAAAAGAAAGAAAGAAAGAAAGAAAGAAAGAAAAAGCAAATGTCTCTGGAAGTATAAACATGAAAGGTGGCAATATATGCATAAAATTTATTCCAAAACTTTATGAAGTATAAAGGAAGGGAAGTGTTTTTATACACAACTCAGCTCAGTAAGTATAAGGTCTAGGTAGGGCTTCTCCCCCTCTTAGAACTTGGCACTATCTTCAAAAATAAAATAAAGATATTTCAATAATTAGAACAAACTATGAAGGTATTGTGCATTTCTGTTTTATGTAATAATAAAATATTACTTTAACATAAATATATAAGGATCTCTGCACTTTTATTTTCCCCACAAGCACAATCAAATGTACCAAAACAACGCATTTTTAAAAAAGAAGCTGAACAAAAAAAAAAAAAAATGACATCCCATATAGATCTTGCTACCTACTCATTTAAAGCTACAGAAAACCAGTTTTCAGAACCTTTTGCTCCAAAAGAAATAAATATACATTGAGGCAGGCCACGTAAAACGATATGAAAATATTTCCCTGGGTAGCATTAAAAAAAGAAAAAAGAAAAATAGACAAAGAAACATTTAAACTATTTCTGCATTTCAAAAGACAGATATTAAACATATATACATATGGTAAGGTTCAGTGGTAACTTTCATTCTTGTAAGCCTATGAGAGCAAGAGAAGCTATAGACACCTCCGACACCTCCTTGGAACCCCAGCTTCTAACCTTACCTACTTGGTAATAAGTATCTGCAAATTCATTTCCTCCTTTTACCATTGGCTATTTGCCCTCCTCTGAATTGCTTCACTGAAGGCTAGTCCCCACATATCAGGAGCAAGCAGTGTGATATAACCTGAAATAGCTCTATGCCATCTCCTGTGACATTCATTGGGGGAAATGAAATACAGGCAAATAAATATGCCCATTATAAGTCACCATTTATCTTGCAAAAACATTGAAAATGAAACAATTACTGGTGTTTGAAAAGACAATATTGGATAAAGCATATTTCCTAAAACCTTAACTACTGAGTGCAATGCTAGTCTGATGTTGAACCATATTTTCATGGTAGTGAGAATTTATTTTTTAAAAAGTAAACATTTATCTGATACCTAACAAAGAAATAAAACCCAAACATTGAAGGTTACTAAAAAAGTCTTTTCCCTTTTACTGCCCTTTTGTGCTGATAACTATTTTTTTTAAACTGGTCACAGTTTAGTGGTGTTAATTTTAATATACTCAAAAGCTTTTTGTTTGTAATTTTTTGGTTTCTTTTTTGTCCCTCACCTTCCAGAATATTCTATTGTGTTGGGAGTGGGAGTAAACCATTTCCCATGAAGACAAGGAAAAAAATGCACTGAAAAATTCTTAACAAAGGGGGAGAAAGTAAGTGTTGGAAATGTCCCTCCTCATTTGTCTTCCTTGGTGAAAAAAGATAACTCTGTCCAAGATGAACTGATACCTTTCTGTAATAAATTATGGGGAAAGATGGTATAAGACCTAAAATATGACTTGGTAAACAAATGAACTGTTGAAGACAAAACCTATCATATATATGTATATATATATGCTGTATGCACATATATGTATATATATGCTGTATGCAATTGTGTGCTGAGAAACATAGTTTATACATATGTTATCAAGTTCCTGGGTTGTTTTCTTTACTTTTTTTTTTAAGACCCTAATAAAGGGACAAAGTTTAACCACTGCTATCATCACAACTAATCCCTTATAATTAAGTTATTGAACCCAAAGGCAGAGCACTACACTGTGTTTTCCAATTCCCTTCAGAGGTCCCCATTTCCAACTCTAGCAATATATTTAACTTCACATTTCTTCTGAGCTTCTTCACAACTGCCCTGCCTGATAAAATGAAGTGAACGGTCACTCACTATTGATTTTTCTTTTTCTCCTCTACCCAGAAACACTGCCTGAAAATGAAGTTTACTCTGGTTTACAAAAAAACAGTGCTCGACTCTTACATTTGTACTCCAAACAGTCTTTCTGCCGTGCATAAAGCGGGCAAACCATACACATTTCCTGAATGCAAACATTTATTTATTTTATATGAAGCCAATCACTCCACTTTAAGGAAAAGGGCCAATCAATGTTACACCAGGTCTGGAGTGGGGTAGGGTGGGGTTGAAGAAAACCAAAGGTCACAAGCAATACCAACAAGGGACATCAGAACACTAGAAGTGAAGGGTGGCCAAGATCTGGCTTCTGTCCTCTGCTGGATAAGGCAAAACAAAACAACTCAAAAGGACAGTTTCAAAATTAATAGTGGGTATTGAGAAAAAAGAATGCTGAACTTGTTATTGTAAACTTCAATTTTCTTACAGTGCAAATTTATGTGGTTAAAATTTGCCTATATTAAAAAAGTGTATTTTTCCCTCTTTCCTGATGGGGACCCATGTTAAATAAACACAGCAGCACGTGTCAGCTTTGAGCATTGGGAGGCTGCAGTTACGGTTTGGTGGATTTTTTTTTTCATTTTGGTAATTTACTTAGTTTTTCCTGGACTCTTTCTCTGTCTCTCTGTCTCTCTCTGTCTCTCTCTGTCTCTGTCTCTCTCTCTCTCTCTCTCTCTCTCTCACACACACACACACACACACACACACACACACGCACCCTACTCCGCCTCTCTCACAAGGAGACATTCTTCTTCATTTTCTGGGTACTTGTTTGCAAAAGGTCAAAACCCATCATTACACCTGCTACCTGTTATAGGATAGTCCAGTGTCTTCGTTCCTTTCCTTTTCCCTTATTTTCACTATGTTTTTCTTTTTTTTTTAAGGGACCGGGAAAATAATAATTAAAAAACAAAACAAAACAAAAAAATGATCAGAAGTTAGAGGGGGAAACAGAGGTCGGGGGAAGGACCAAGGACCGAGGGGAGGGAGAGCCCCACGCTCTGCCCCTCCCCCTCTTGAGTTCACTGGACGGGCGTTTGCACCCCGTGGTGTGGTGGCGTGTCCCTACTCCCCCCGTACACATCCTCGGTGCCCGGCAGAGTCCCTCCGGGAGGGGTCATCCTTTTCTCTTTCTGTCTCCTGTTACAAAACCAAACTCTCACCACCTCCTTCTCCAGCTGTAAGCTGTCCGCGAGGGAGGTGATCTCCTGGGCCGAGGGCTTGGGGCATTTGAGGAAATGGCTCTCCAGAGCCCCCTTGACGCTCACCTCGATGGAGGTCCGCTTTTTCCGCTTGCGCCCTTGCGCTGCGATCTTGTCTATGCTGGTGGGACTGCCCGAGGACGAGTCTGCCTCTTCCAACCACTTGTTCAACAAAGGCTTCAGCTTACACATGTTCTTGAAGCTCAGCTGCAGGGCCTCAAACCTGCAGATGGTGGTCTGGGAGAACACGTTGCCATACAGGGTGCCCAGCGCCAGCCCCACGTCTGCTTGAGTAAATCCTAGTTTGATCCGCCTCTGCTTGAACTGCTTGGCGAACTGCTCCAGGTCGTCTGAGGTCGGCGTGTCCTCGTCCGAGTGCGGGTCGTGATGTGCGCCTGGATGGCCCGGTGGGCCTTGTGGGGGAGGTGGCGGGGGCGGTTGCTGGTGCGGGTGAGAGTGCGGATGCGGGTGGTGGTCTGCATGATGCGGCTCGTCGTGGGCGTCTCGCAGGCCGTGGTGGTGCAGCCCAGCCGGCTGCCCTCCTGCGCCCAGCATGCCGTTCACCGTGAAACTGGGCTGCGAGTAGAGCAAACCGCCGTTGGACGCTCCCATGGAGGGAGGGAGGTGAGCTGCAGCCGCCGCACTCCGCCATGCCCCGGGCCCGGGGTGGTGGTTGGCGGCGTGGTGCACCAGATGTGGCGGTCGCTGTTGTTGTTGCTGCTGCTGCTGTTGCTGCTGCTGCTGCTGTTGCTGCTGCTGCTGCTGCTGCTGGTGCTGCTGCTGTAGCGCTCCCGGCCCGTGCAGCTCGTCGCCTCGGCCACCCTGCTGTACCACCACCGAGGGCTTGATGTCCGGCTGGCCTAGGGGGCTGGTGGACCACGGGGAGCCGTCGCCGCCTCCCCCGCCGCCTCCCCCGCCTCCTCCACCGCCGCCGCCGCCGCCGCCCCCGCCGCCGTGGGACAGAGCGGTGATCCACTGGTGAGCGTGGCTGAGCGGGTGCCCGTTGCTCTGCAGCGCGCCGTAGTCGCCCTGCACCAGGCTCTGCGCCTCGCGGTAGCCCCCTGCGCCCTGCTGCATGCCGCCGGGCGGCTCGGCGTGCACGATGGAGGCGCTGGAGGTGAGCAGGCTGTAGTGGTTAGACGCTGCGGTCGCCATGACTCTCGGAGCCGGACTGGGCGCTCTGGTTAAAGGAGCCGCGCATTTGACAGTTACTTTTCCGCCTCGGGCTCTCTCTCCTTGCTCGCCCCGCTTCTCTCCCTCTCCCTCTTTTTCTTTCCCCTAGCGGGCAGCTCCGACGACCGCTCCGACGCCTTCTGTTGCTGCTCCTGCTATTACTGCCGCTGCCGCGCTGCCTCCCGCCCGCCCGCCCTCGCTCTTTCTCCTCCTCTCCCTCCTCTCGCTCTCTCTCACTCTCTGACTCGCTGGGCGCTCCCCCCTCTCCCCGCGCTCTCAAGCTCTCTCCCGCTCTCTTGGCAGAGCCCGCTCGCAGCGGCACGCGCCTGGGCCCCGCCCCCTACACCCCCTCCCATTGGCTCTGCGCCCTTTGATTTACGTGGATACCGCTAGCAACCTCCCAGGCCGGCACAACTGATTGGTGCAGAGCTCCACCCCCCCTTCCTCTTCCTTCGGGCTCCTAGTCTTCTCAGCTCTTCCTCTGGTACCCCCACCCCCAGCCCAGCGACTCCGATTCTCTTAGTTCTCACCCCCCTCTCCTCTTCTGTCCTCGGCCTCCACCGCCCCTTTCGGATGGGCCCCGCCCCCCATCTGTCTCCCAAGCAGAGAAGCCCGGCTGCGGGGCGGTCCAGGAGCTCTGGTGGACTACAGCCGCTTGGAAGACTTGCCTGGGAGGGAGTCTACTTTCTCTTCCCAATAGGTCTCTTTTGGGGGCGTGAATAGTGGAAGAGAAAGGCTGGGTCACAGCGAGTCAGCAGGAGTTCGATTTTCATTCTTCTGGGGGGACACACACACACACACACACACACACAAACACACACACTAGTGCGCGCGCGTGCGCGCGCTCTTCAATGTCGTTTAAACCTAGAGTGAGAGCTAAAGCCAGACTAAAATCTCCCATGGAAGCCTTCTTTCCTACTGTGGTTAGAATTACAGCGCACAGGTGCCCTGTGCTCTCGGGTGTGTAGATACCTTTGTCCTCAAATAAAGACCCTCACCTTCCCTTAGTAGCAAAGATCCCTTAAGCTCCAGATCCAGTTTTATCCCAGTCTCATTCTCAAGACTCGGGGAGAGGGAGGCTCAACCTACGCCCTGGATTTTGAGCAACTCCAGTTGCACGGTGTTACTCTAATAGCTCAGCGCTCTGAACTGGAAACAAAACTCTGGAACTGTGCATCACACTGACACTCGGGTGCTCACAGAGGTTACGGTTCAGAGAATCAGTAGCTTTCCTGGGCAGACCTTCGCCTTGTGCGAGCCTGCGGAGTCTCGGAGAAGAGTGAGCAGTCTCGGACTGGCGGAGCTGCGGAGTGTGGCTCTGGAAAGCCATGCTGCTGGAGCTGTGCGCGTTTGCATCCGGCTGCAGGCCTGCCTGGGCAACTTTTGCGTCTTTTGCTGCAAAAGGAACGAAAATGGGTGGACTGATGCTAGGGAGTCCTTTCTAAGCAGCAACTTCAGAGGGCTCCGGGGGCCAAGGTTAGTCTAGTGTTATCAGTGCTGGCTAGTTCAGCATTCTGTAATGGTAAATAAACTCCCTAGTGAGATCCAGGACCAGTGCACCCACAGCCGGGGATCTGGCCAACCACAGAGCATCGCGCCTCCAATTCCTAAGGAGTTAGGTGTCTGTCGTCAGTTTCCACCAGCTTCCTGCGAGCTTGGGTTGACCCAAGCTCAAACTCGGGCTTGAGCAGAGGGACTGGCGGGCACAGTCTGGAGAACGCCACACTCAGGCCCGGCACAGCGAATCAAAAGTTATTGCGAGTAAAGGAAAAGACCTGAGGAGCATGAAAGGTCTTCCTACCTCTTTGCCCTAGCCCGGCGCCGGGTGGAGCTAGCGTAGGCTCTTTCAGCCAAATTGACGCTCAGAGTGAGCATTTTAGGACCTCGGAGCATCTTAATCTAGATAGCAGAATGGAGCAAGCCAAAAAAAAAAAAAAAAAAAAAAATTCATCATGACTAACGAGGAGCAAAGCTCTTCTGGGAGTGGCTGAATTGTTTATAAATCAATGGGGTTGATCACTAACTCGGGACTGGAACCTTGGCTGGGAATCTCCACGTGTCCAGTGTTTATGAACATGTGTGGAGGAGTCAGAAACGGCTAGGGGAGGGGCGCGTCCTCGCTTAGCCAGCAGAACAGACATTCACCTGCAGGCGCGTACCCGCTAGGCTACGAGTCACACCGAGCGCGTGGCGAAATGATCCAGCGTGAACGCTCAAAGACACTTCGGCCGCGCACCTGAGGGTTGTTAGGAATTTAGCAACTTTGTCCGGCCAGTAAAACATTGAAAAGTTCCAGCCTTCTCAGTGCGCAGACTCAGTGGCTGATGAGGGTGTTTTCTGGTTTGCAGTACTCGGCGGGGGGCGGCGGGAGAGGCCACTTCCTCTGGTCTTCTGTAAGTCGTCCTCTGCGCCCAGTAAGACGTTGTCTTGTTTGGGAAGCGCCCAGTTCCACAGCCAGTGTTCCTTCCCAGCACCCTTGGCTTTGTTTTCTTGCTTCGCAGGAGTTCAGAGCTCCAACCGGTAGAATTCAGTTGCCTAGAAGGACTTCAGACAGTGTGCGGAGAGCGTCTCTCTTCCCCGCCCTCAGGACAGGTGTCCTCCTGTTCATATTTAATCACACACACACACACACACACACACACACACACACACACACACACACACACACACACACACACACATATATATATATATATATATATATATATATTTGCAGCCCGTAAGATGATACCCTCAAGGAAAGAGTTAGGTTTCCGGATATATTTCCGAGGTGTTTGTGGCTGCCCAGGTCTCTGTTAAGAGCACCTCCTCTGGGTATCCAGCCCATTCCCCTCCAGGGGTACCCTGAACACTGGATGCTAAGTGCAAGTGCATATGGGTGGGTGGTGGTGGTGAAGGGGGCAACACTGGATGCTAAGTGCAAGTGCATATGGGTGGGTGGTGGTGGTGAAGGGGGCAGGAATTGTCGGCACGTGAATATCAGCACTTATAGTGGTGGGACTCCACTGTCTGTTAATACCAGCAGATCCTCCCCACTTTGACGTCCCAGATCTGCACTCCACCCCGCCCCAGCCTCATTCGCTGGCGTGCGAAAGGGATGGCCCGAAAGCTTCCCTGCCGGTCTAGAGGGGAGAGTTGTACCCGGCTTAGAATGCCTATTGAATCCCGCGAGTGTACTAAATGGTGTCCCGCCAAGGGGCCTCCGCGTCTGCTTTCGCCCCCGCCTGGAGTGTAGGGCCAGTGAAGGGGAGGGCCGGGCTGGGAGCGCAGCTCTACTTGGAGCACCGCCCCTCTCCACCCCTCAGGGAGCCAAGGCCGCCTCCGCTAGTGGCTGGGGGCCTGGTTGGCTCCAACGCTGGGTGGGGAGCATCTGGGAGTCCGCCCCCCCCCCGCGCCTTCTCGGCGTGCAGCAGTTCGGGGATTCCAGAAACCTTGGCTCTTGAAGATTTTAGCTCCAGATGGGGGCCTCTCTCTGGTCCCACAGTCACTAGCTTGGTTCTTACTGACCCAGTTTGCCTGCCTGTCTCTGTCCGAAACCCAGAGCGTCGAAGGTGTCTCGGGTAGACTCCTTCGGATTTTGATTCGGCTTGTTCTTTTTCACTGTTCAAAGCAGCTGTTCAAATACTGCGGCTGCTTACGCTGACGTGGAGAGGATTTCAAACAACCCTAAAATGCTTTGAACTGACAAGGTGCCTTGATACTGCCTCACTCCAGTACAGCTCCTCCAGAGCCCTGCTAGGACAATGGCTGAACAAGCAGTAAGTGCGAGCCTCTGTGCCTGGGGCGAGGACTGCCCTGCCCCCAGAGCACCTACAGCAGGAGTAGGCTGGCGGGCGGCACAATGGAGAGATCTTGTCTTAGGCTGCACCTCAGGTTCTCTCAGATCTTCTGGAAGGGCAGCGGTACTGTGGTTGCGCTGGTTTGAAGTGGTGTGGGCTCAGTTGGGTTAAACTCAATGGACTGAGAGAAAACAACTTGGATAAGCTCATAACGCTAAAGAACCCAAACCAAACAAAAACTCTCTGGCATTCGTGCTCCCTGAGATACTGTGCCGGGCTCTGGAAAGCCACAAACAGCGTCTGGGCTCAAGTACCCAAATCTTCACCCCAGTAGCAATTAGAAGAGCAGTCCAAGCTCGGTAACTGGAACTCTAGCTTGTTAACTAGTAAACACGCTCCTCCTGTCCTAAGCAATTTCTTTATTACTTTACGTTAGGAGTTGTCCGAAGGTGCAACTATCCGTTCCCGTACTTTGAAGTTATTAAAGCAGGGGAGATGGCATCCATCTGGTTAAGATTTGTGTGTTTCTTCATGATACAATCCCGGTAAAGTAGAAATCAGGTAACAGCAGAAAATAAAGCGAATTATTAGGTGCCCATTGGAAAAGTAGAAGTAGCAACTGGTTTTTAAAATGATGTAAAAGTGAGTGACCACTTTTTTTTTTTTTTTTTTGGTACATCCACCTTGGGGTGGGATTACCCCCATCTCCTCCCCCTCCTGCTTTCTGCTCTTCTTCTAACGCCGGCAACTCTTCCAGCTGTTCGACGGAGCCCTCCTCTCTACACACCTAAATGGAACTTCTTTACCCAGGGTCTACAGAATGTCAAAACTTAGGTTCCAACCTCAGAGCTACAGTTGTAAGGGCCATCTACACGAAGAGGCAGCTGGTTGCCTTTAAGCTTCAGGAACTGCAGCCTTGGGGGGGGGGATGTATTTATAAGGGGCACATTCGTGGGAAATACACAGTAAAGTTTACAAAAAAAAGAAAGAAAAAGAAATCAATCTTAATTATGTAGCTATGCATTGTCTCTTGAATAAAGATTCCCCCATTTAAAATGTTAATTTTCATCTATAAATACATTTTGCAAATTCCTAAATGTTCATCTGTCCCTATGTCACTGACAAAGAAAAAAACAAAACAAAACAAAAAGCCCCAAAACCCCGAAGAAGCGTAAAGTTTCTGAAAGTTGAAGCACCTTGATTCATACACTTGGAAAGTTGGTTGATTGCTGTCTTGTGAACACACAATTCTGTTTATTATTAATTACCAAGTAATCCATTGAACTATACTGTTTAGTGGTATTTTAAACATTTAATTGAAATGAAAATATTTGGATTCATGGATATTAATCTTCTTTTCCTTCTTCAAGATATGGGTCTTATAATTAAAAATGGCCCATTCTTTGTAGTCCCAAAGTGAGTATTATAATCAGGCATGGCTTGAAGACTTCTAACATCATATCACCTGGGAAGTCTAGTTGTTTCATTGATTATAGTAATTTATCTAAGGGAGTCTCATACATTTTGAGTGTTGAATGTGAGGACGAAGGATTCATTTCAGACAGATCCTTCATGGAAAAGCTGAAATTTCAGGAACAGAATATGAAGGTCTTTGTGGCTTATAGCTCTCACTTCCTTGAAATTTCATTGCCAAAGTACCAGAAGTTAAATAAATCCCTAACAATGAAGCCTAAAGGTGTGTGTTTTTTTCTTTACCTTAAGGCAGGTGGGTGGATGGCCAGCAGGAGGAGATGGCAACACTTTGTTAAATTCGAGTGGCTTGAAAGAAGCCTGTAAGCTCCACAGCATTTGGAAATGTTCTGAGAAGGTTCCTGTTGCAGCCTGTCCCTCTTCCATCCTCTGGAAACATCTTGGAAGTGGAAGGCAGGCCAGATTACCAGCACACTTGCACATGGGCAATCAGTTATTTCACTAAAGCCAAGGTCTGGGTTTGGTTCTTTGTCCGTAAAAGAAACAGTCTGTTTTCAATTGAAGTTAGATTTCTGTTCTCTTATCCGGGCAGCACAAAGCAGGAATGCAAATCTCTTCCAAAGTGTACAAGTACACTTAGCGATTGTGTCACCAGTACTGGGGTAGGCAGCCAGTACGAATGGGGGGGGGGTGTCAGGGAGAGGTGTTTTCTTGAGAGCAGTTAACCACAGTGGTAGTAACTGAGTGACAAGACCTCACCCTAGGTCCCCAGTTCCAGTTCTGTCACCCCATGCCCCCCCTGGACATGTAAAGTTAAGGATGGAATTATTTATAAGGAAGAATTTTCAGGATGTGGTTTCTTGGTATGTAAATTGTTTGACACTGCCTGGGAAAGACCTAGTGAAAGGAAGCCTGAGGTAGAGGGAATAATGAGACTTCCTTGCTTTGCTCGCCTTTTCTGAGAATTTTCTATGATAATCTAGGGCAGCCTTGGCTCTAGCATTGCATGCAAAACAGAAAAAGAAACACAGAGTCACAGGCCCGATCATTTTAGTGCCCTAGGTCAAAAGGAGAGAATAATGAATAGGCTTGGAGCTTAGTTCTTGGAAGGGAACTTAATTAACCTTGGAAGAGTGAAAGAAAGTGGGGGATCGTGCCTAGGACAGGACGTAGGGTGATTGTATTTTCGCGACTGTTCGCGCGTGCGCGCGTCCTGCCATACAGGTGAAGTCTACTTCACGCATTACCCCAATTAATTTTTAATCCTAAAACAAACAAACAAACAGACAGACAAACAAACAAAACCCTCGTGTGTGTTTCTGTTCCACAGGATCATCACCCCCTCCGCCCAAATCTGGCTGAGTTGTTCGCTGTGGGAGCAAAGGATCTAGGTGGAGGGGGTGGGTCTTGCAGTCCTGGCCTCTGCCTGCACGCGTGATCAGCAGGGGTGTGGGGAAGGGGCTGGGGCGACTAGAGAGCGGAGTTCCGACCTCCTGAGGGACTGCTAGGGAAGGCTGAGAAGAGGGGGTCCCGGGTTGCGGAGCGCCGAGTCAGGTCCTGGCTGCTTTCCGGGAAGGAAGACAAGGGCGAGAAGCAGGAGGCCCGGCCATTGTCCAGGGAGGGCGCATTTTTGTCCCGATGCTGCTGGTTGCTATAGCGAGCAGGGAAATCCAAACAGAAGGGCTCAGTTAGCTCCCCTTGGGCCTGGGAGCAGGGTTCCCTCTGCTCAGCCAAAATAAAAGTGCGGCCGAGGGCCTGGCACTTTTGCCAGATAGCTGACTGCAGCCTCCAGAAGAGGGGCCCCAGGGACCCCAGCACAGAGCAAGGAGAGGGGTTCCATTGGCAAGGAGCAGACCCACCGGTTACTGAGACTCCCCCCCCCCAGCTCACTCTTTCTGCCTTATTTTATTTCCTACAACTTTCTTAAACTCTTAATGTGTTCCCTGGGCTTGAAGACCCCTCCCCACCGGGACTGACGGGAGCTAATGGCTCTTCAGGCGCCTCTGAGAAAGACTTAAAGTGCTTCAAAACCTGCCGAGATGCAGCGGCCGGCCTTACCTGGGCCACGTAGCCCTGTCCTGAGAGTTTTAGAGTCACTTAGAAGAAAAGTTGGCTCCAAAGTAAAGTCGGTGATCATTCAAAATGGTCACATTAAAAAGACTTTTATTTTGTAATAGTTAAAAAAAAAAAAAAAAAAAACAACCGAATCAAGCCTTGCCATTCAGCCTTCATCACGAGGAAGGGCCGCAGAGAGGTCTTTGTTTTTATTCCTGTGTGTATCATTTCTTCAGCAATACAGCTCCTGGTAGAGAGGGCAATAAGAATATTTAGTAGTAAACTGTTAGCTTCAGAAAATTCTGAGCTCATACCTTTTCAAGGAGCGCCATGGTTATTGATTGGGCAGACAAGCAGCCAAGATTTTATTCGTGAGGCTGGGTTTCTACACCAAGGGAGTGAGGTAACAGGGGCGCTAGCAGCACTTTCACTCCACAGCATCTTCTAAAGCTCGACATCTTCCATCTCCTTCCCCTTCGCTTGCATTCACCTCTCTGAATCTACCCTAGGAACGTCATTAAAGGCTGCATGGAAAACTTTTATTTGATCCGAGGAAAACATTTAAGGTCAAATAATTGTATCTGTCTACTTCCACCATTTAAAGTACATCCTTTCTCTCCTAATGACTAGTTCTCTTAAACAGAAAGTTCGTGCAACTTTGGAAGAAGTCCCTTAATTTATAATGATATTCACATTTTAAAAATGCTTGAAAGAAATCATGTTAATGAAGAGAACATTTGCAGTAATTTGGTGATAATTATCAGAATCACCACATATTCGTACAGGCTTGAACAATACGTGTTCAGAGAAAAGCAAAACACATTATTTTAATAGTCTGATATGCAAACTATAGACTGTTCAATTATGTAGCTTAATAATGCATACATGATGTGATCTTGTTATTGGGGTAGGAAGGTTTTCAGTGAGTCACTCCTGGTACCAAGAATGCTCTCACATCCAGTAAAATTCATTGCTGTGGATCACAGGCCCCTGCCAAACTGCATTTAAGAGAATAAAAATTAATGACTGAGAATTTAAGCGTTAAATTAACATTAATTATATGACCTGCATGCTAGAAAGATTACATTTCTTACACCCTAATTAGATAACATCGCCTCATACATCAAACGATTTCTATTTTCATTTCCAGGTTTCAGGAATAAGGTGGCATAGTGCACTGGGGGGGGGGCAGCTAAGTATTTCCTTAACTGGGGTCAGTTTTCCTTTCAAACGTTCACCAGCAGAGCATCAAGACTGGAGGTCACAGGAAAGAGTTAAGTTCATTCTGACTTTGCATTGGTAGCGGTAATTAGAAGGTAGGGACTTTGGCAGGTGGTTCTTAGGTGGATCTGGAGCACCAGAGGGTCCCTTTTGCAGCAGGCAAAAACTAGATAGGTTTTGCAACAGCTAGTCTTTCAAGGTAAGCAAAACTAAGTGGCAGAAGTCCTGATATTCCAGCCAACAAATATCATGGGTCTCTATTTAAGAATAGAAACCGCTTAGCTTGAAGTGAAAAGTTATACATAAGCTGGTTCAAAGTGAAGGTGGAACAGTAACAAAGGTAAACAAACCGCACCCAGTCTTCCTAATGGGGGAGGCGAGGAGGTAACCTAAAGCCCGAACAATAGAACCCAGTTTCTTCTGGAGACGCTTAGAAGAAGTATGTGGTGCACTGACATCTCCAAATGCCACCTACGCTGACCACAAGTTCTCCTTGCTGACTTGGCCATGTCTGTCTCTGCTTGACCTGGCCTCAGCCCCAGTGACTGAGGTCTGGCTGAGTTAGGGTTGGGGGCAGGGCACATCTCCACCAGGCGAAAACCAGTTGCAGACTGGGAGGCAGCAGAAAAAGGGCAAGATTAGGGGGGAGAAAGCACCCTCCCACACACCACCGGCAGATGGTTGGTGATGGCCAGTTCATTCTCTTGGTTTCTAAATCGGGACATGCCGGTCCCAGGGCTCAGAAGAAAGCTGTCGTGCGAATCTGGTTTGGAAACAATACACAAGGAGTTAAATTCCTTTAGGTTGTGGAGTTTCTCCTAGATACTGGGTATGGTCCTGGTCGATCACCATCACATCCCAGTGCGCCTCCCAGCACCCTCACCTTCCACAAGGACGGTAGACCTTTAGGACAGCCGCTCTTAAGGCTGGGCGGGATTAGAGGGGCAAGATGAAAACCTCAAGGCAGCCAATTCTAAGTCACTCAGAATAGAGTTTTCACGTGTCAGGGTTTCCATTCAGCCACCTTCAGGCTTCTGGGGGTAAAGGGCACGCCTGCATCAGCGTGCTTCTAAGCCGCCCAGGGACTGGGGAAGGGGCGAGCTAAGAGAGTGAGAGGTGGGGGCGGAGATTTGAGGGCCGCCCGGGGCCACGCCAGGTGGGACTGCCGGGAAAGCCCTAGGGAACTTGTGAAAAGGTAGCGACTACCACTCTGCACTCTGCCCAGAGCATCCTCTGACTAGGCAGTGGCTGGTCGAATGCCCCGTCTGGGGTGGAGTACCTTTCCAGGATGGCAATGGGCCTGGAAGTTAGCTCCCCGGGTGTCGGCGGGAGGGGTGTGTGTGTCTGCGGGAGCTGTCAAATCCCCACCGGGATACCCCGCAGCAGGCTGTGGGGCGGGGCCTGGGGGAACCGCAGCGGCGCCGAGGACCTAGCGCTCACTCCAAGTGCTGTGGGTCACTGCCCAGGTCACAAGGGAAACCGCCTGCCCCAGTATCCTTGAATATTCGCGAAATCTCCCAAAGAAAAACCTTGGCAGAACGCTGCCTCTCCTCCAAGGTCCGCAGACTCCCACCGTCACTGCGGGGGTAGCTCGAACTTGACAGCTTCTCATAGCCGTGGCTTCCCCCGAGGCCCGGCCTCCCTGATCCAGAGGCAGGCGGTCAGAGAAGAGATCTGCTCTGCAAGACTCCCCCTCCTCTCCCACGCCCCAGAGCTTGCCCGTGCTCTACTGGGCTAACTCCAGAATTGCAGAATCAATACTATTTCAGCATCTTCCGGGAGAGGACGCTCTGTAGAGTGACAGAAAGGAGACCGCGCCGGCTGAGGGCCAGACGTGCCTGAACCCTTTAGGATTTAAGGGAAATGTAAGGCGGTGTTCTCTCCACGGAGCGCTCCTAAAAAGGTGTAGAGAGTGGTATACAGGTTTGGAGACATACCTCTTCTTTTTCTGAGCTGAGAGCTCAAATGAACTGAAGGAAGCTTGCAACCTTCCTATTTTCTTGAAGGAGTCTTGGGTGACTTTCTGTCAGTTTTCAGGGCCAGTTGCAGCATAGACAGACTTTCTATGCTCGCTGCGGACAGCCTAGGAAGTTCTAGTTTAATGAACATTATGTAAACCTCCTTATTTACATAAGAGGTTTCACTCAAACCTCCCAGAAAACCTTTTATCACTGAAGGAAGACCATCCAGCGGTGGAGGAGCAGTAACCCACCGAATCTTTATGACACTTTGAGAAACAGCAGCCCATTCTTTGGGGGAATAAAAAAAGAATGTAACAAAAAAAAAAAAAAAAAAAAGGAAAAAGGGAATAATTTCCATTTTTATTCGGCTTGGTTTTATATCATCTGAACATTATTCCTAAATTTAATTCAGGCAGTGGAGACTTTTAGAGTACATTATTTTTTCTTTTTCTTTTTTCCCCTGTGCAGTTAACACCTACTTAACTGGGCCAAAGGGATTGTTTACCCCACTCCCACACTGTTAATTCCGAATATAAGGACACATGTTAGCAAAACCAAGTAGGCATTTTAGTAATGCCCAAACTTAAAAAAAAAATTCACGAAGAGATGATACTGTAAGCAAAGTCAAGCAGCAATAAGATACACAGAATGAAAATTTTCAAAAGTGTTTTTACCTCCATAATTTTACCTTTCCCATAGATAAACAGTTACTAATGAAAGTCTGTTTCTCTCCTCCCCCCTTTTCTTTCTTCCCTTTCCATGGTCCTCTGCTTGCTAAACTTTGGGGATTTTTTTTTCTTGCTGTATATTGTTATAATTCCTACTTAAAAAAATAATGCCCATGAGATAGAAATCATAGATATAGTGTGTTCAAAAGTAGTATAGTGTAAGGAAAGACCAATGTCTGGGCCCCTATCACACAAAAGTTAGCTTTGTAGACATAGTCCTATGTCATAAAAAAAGATCATCAAGTGTCCTACAGATTCAGCTGCTTAATTATTGACAATATAAGACAGCTACTTCTGGTGGATTTATTATGGGCTGATATTCTTCCTGGTGACCATTAACCAATGTCTTAAGTCATCCTGTAAACCAGGGCAGATGTCACTGGACAGTCATGCCTACAACAAGGAAATTGTCTTGGTGGGAAATAGAGCTAGAATATCCCTCCTGAGAAGTACTAAGGAGGTAATATGGGAGTTGTTGTTACCAAGAGGGATCTGGAAGCAGAAAGGCTGTGTTTCAAATGCTCTGCCACCAGCTGCTGCATTCTCCTTACTCTTGTCTTGGACACATAGATTTCAGGTCATCTTTTTGTGACAGTTTCAGGCATTTAAACATATTCTTTGGAGGGACAGCTCACTTTTGTCTTTCCTATCACCAAGCTGATAAGGTATATAAAGGCGTTAAAAGCTGGGAAATGCTAAAGAGGCATTGGCCTATTTTTTCCAAAGCATCAAGGGTCCACATTAAGGCCCCAAACAGCAATCTCTGTAGTGCAGTTGGAGCTTCAGACTGTAGTTGGCAGATGGAAAAGATATTTTAGGCAGAAGGAGTTTGCAGCTTTCTTAAAATATAACCACATGGCCATGAGTCACCTTCTTTGTCCTCTCTTTTAAGACCAACTCTCTACCTCTGTGAGCTACTAAGATATGACATTTCTACCAAAAAAAAAAAAATGTAGTGCCATTGAATTGTTATTGATAACTGTGCAGCCCTGGACATTTTACTGGGATTGTTGGTGCACTGATGAATTTATTCTAATTCTTCTAAGTACCATTTTCAATGGAATTGACCCTCGTTGAGGGAGAATGACCCATGATTTGCCAATGAAATTGTTGATCCATGTTGTGATTGTTTAGGGGAAGGCAGTTGGCTTCAGTGGATCAATGGAGTCAAATGAGCACTAACCTTTCAATGTTAGTGGCTAAATTGAATAAGAGGCTAAATTGAAAATGGTTTTATTCATCTCAAATTGAGGTAAAAACGTCATCTTCTGGATGTTCTGTTGTGAGAGAATGTATAGAACAAAAGCAATTCATAGAAAAATAACAGTCACCTAAGACCTTAGATTCAATTGTGTGTAGTCTACTCTTGAACTTTTTGTGTATAACATTTCTCTTTCGATATTTTAAACTTAGTTTCAGATGGTTGAAATTAAAGTAGCAATACCTCTTTTATATCAAAATTAAAAGAAGTCCAGAGAACAAAGTAATCCAATGAATGCTAGGACTAGTTGAACAAATCAATGTATAGAAGAGGGAGGAGAGATAGTTTTGACTTGAAAGAAAATATCTCAATAATATGTTTCCATATCTCCGTGTTTCTGTGCAGTAATAATTTAATGCTAGGAGTGATTTTCTGAACTAGTTTTCAGATGGCCCTATCATCTCCCTGAATTGGGAATTTTATAAACATGTCAGCCCTTACATAAAACAACTAGAAGGAAAAAGAGTATAAACATAAATGATAAGTTATAAGTAAACATGCTTCTAGAACTGGCCACAAGGCTATAGTTGGTGATTGTAAATATCTCTACTACCAACTCTACATTCCTTTGTATTTCAGTCATTATCTCTCTTTTACTTGGCCAAAGATCTATACTTCATTTATGAGACATTTTAACTCATAGTCTTGTTTGAATAATTTTAGAGATGAACTCTCTGAGGGGCACAACAGTGTGTTCTCTCCTCTTTCTCTGCTTATTTCTTTTTCTTCTCCTCTTTTTTTATCCTATTACTTCCCTCCACCTTCCTCCTCTACTCTAACTGTCCTGGAAAGTACTAGACAAGTTCTTCTTGTTAACCAGAATCAATATCTACAGTCTTGTGATGTGTGATGGTTTTGATTGAATGTCAACTTGGTAGGATCTAGAAGTACTTTGGAGAAAAATCTCTGGACATGTCTATGAGAGGTTATTTTGTTTAGGCTAATTGAGGAATTTAGATGGGAAGATCTTCCCTAAATGTGGATGCTATTGTTCTGTACTGGTTAGCTTTAACTGTCAACTTGAAGCAATCTAGAATCACCTTGAAAAAGTGTCCTAACAAAGAATTAACAAGATTGGAATGTCCTGTGGGTGTGTCTGTGGGGAATTGTCTTGACTTTTAATTGAGGTAGGATATAGGCAGAGTATTTTGTCAGGACCACCAGCCAGCTCCCAAATAACCACACAGAGGTTTAATATTAGCTATTAAGCCCATAGCTTAGGCTTGTTACTAACTAGCTGTCACAACTTAAATTAACCCATATTTCTTTTTCAGCACATCATGTACATCTTGCTTCTTTCTGAGTCTCCTCTTAACGCCCCATGACACTACCATTCTTCTTGTCAGCATCCACTCAAATTGGCTCTCCCATCTAACCTCTTTCTCCTAACTATTGTCTCTTTAGCTCTTTTATTAAACCAACCAGAAGGTGACTTCATGAAGACACATTGTTTTTTATTAAAAAATTATTTTTCATTTTACATGCCAATTCCAGTTCCGCATCCCTCCCCTTCTCCAGTCTCCCAAGCTTTCCCCCTTCCCACACACCCCCATTAAGTCCTCAAAGGGCGTAAGGCCTTCTCTGGGGAGCCCAAAGTCTGGCATACCAGGTTGAGGCAGGACCAAGCCTCCCCTCACCCCCCATCAAGGCTGAGCAGGTATCCCACCATAGGGAGTAGACTCCAAAATACCTGTCATGCCCCTTGGTCAAGTTCTGGTGCCACTTCCAGCCCCCCACAACAGATCAAGTCAGATAACTGACACCCACATTCAGAGGGTCTAGTTCAGTTCCATGCAGGTTCCCCAGCTGTCAGTCCATAGTTTGTAAACTTCCACTAGCTCAGGTCAGTGTTTTTGTGGTTTTCCCCATCATGGTCTTGATCCCCCCCCTTGTTCATATGATCCCTCTTCCTTCTCTTTAGGAGCTGACCCCAGTGCTTGCCTGTGGGTCACTACATCTGCTTCCATCAGTTACTGGGTGTACGTTCTATGATGACAAGTAGGACAGTCACTAATCTGGTTAAAGAAGAAGGCCCATTCAGTCACCCTCTTCACTGTAGTCAGGAGTCTTAGCTAGGATCATCCTTGTAGATTCCTGAGAATTTCTCTAGTGCCAGGTTTCTCCTTAACCTCATATGGCTCCCTCTATCAAGATACCTCTTTCTTTGGATGAAGACATATCTTCACAGTGTACAAAAAAGATTATTTCATAACAGTAGGAAGACCCACTCTGAATATAGGTGCCATGATTTTATGGGCTGAGCCTTGCACAAGTTTGGGAAAATATCTGGGCATAATCTGCAAGAAGCAAGCTATTCTCTCTCTCTGCTCTTGCCTGTGGATCTGATATTTTTAAGTGCTTGCCTTGACTTCCTGATGGTAATGGTCAAATACTTGGAATTATAAGCCAAACGAACCCTTTACCCAGCATGATTTTTGTCGAATGTTTTTTCACAGCAACAGAGATGAAGCTAGAATTCATTCTCTAGGTGAGGGTATCATGCTACATAAAGATAAGAAAACTAGCGGAGCGCTTGCTTTCATCTCTCTTTGTTTCCAGAAGCTGTGCTATGGATGACTTCCTCTAGTTGCTGCCACTGTGCCTTGTCTACCATGATGATGTAAACTGTGAGACAAAACAAGCCATTTCTTTCTTAAGTTGGTTCATTTGGTCAGGCATTTTGTTACAGCAACAGGAAAGGTAGAACACAAAGAATAATCCCTTCTCTGCCCTTTTGCTCAGTGATGTCAGGAATTCAAAATCTGAGCACCATTGACAGTTGGCAATTCTCAACTTCAGTTAACATGAACACTTGCTACTCTGTTTGTAGAATCAGGGATTAGTGAATGATGGTTCCCAAAGTATAAATTTAGATTTACCTAAACTGCCACACTGTGATTCCAAATACAAGGGTAAATATAAAAACTGGGACCACTTACTTTCATTATTTTATAGGAAAATCCATAACATGTCAGTAACTTCTAGTATGCAAACATTTCTTGTACAGAATTTTAAATATCTTCAAGTGAAAAATTATAACAGCAAAACTAAAGTATTCACATCTGTGTTCTCAAAATATTTACTGGATCAGACAGCTATTATAAGGCAATTTGCATTATGATTTCTATATCTCTCATAATATCCACGTGTCATGGTTAGGCTATATTTTTAACCTAAAAAAGGAGACTAGTGAACAAAAACACCGGGATATGGGATAGAGACCTCTTTGATAATTGGTACATAATGGAAAACTATGGACATGTATATCACATGTTATGTGACTGACTATCCTCAGACTTTTTCAAAAATACCCTCCCCTCTCCAGAGACTTCACAGCATCCTCTCATGCAGGAAGCAGTGAAAAATATGAACGCAAAGTTGCTATTTAAATATCTGTATCTCATTTTTATAGTTTTATTTTAGGAAAACTTTTGCCTGTGGAAAAACATCCCAACTCATCATATAAAGTGGTACACATAGACAAAAAGCAAAATAACTTATCAACATTTTGTACTGATGTTTTATACATAAGCGAGGTTGTGCAGGGAATGTCTAAATTGGAAAAAGTTATTTTTAAGATGGTAATACAAATTATGATAAAAAGTAGTTTAGGTATAAAACTTTAGATTTATTAAGATAGAAAAGATAATAGAGTATATTCTCCAAAATTGTCAAATATAAATGGACATTGTAAATGTAATTCTTACCTGATAATTGATATATATATATATGTATGTGTATATATATATATATATGTGTATATATATATATATAATCACTGTATTAGAGTTAAACCGTTTCCTTTTTATTTAGACAAAAAGGGGGAAATATTTGTTTACATTGTGAAGATGTGTCTTTGCCAAGGCGCCTTCTGATTGGTTCAATAAAGAGCTGAATGGCCAATAGTTAAGCAAGAAGAGGTTAGATGGGACTTCCAGGGACAGAGAGGACTCTGAGAAGAAGAAAGGAGGAGACACCAGGAAATGCAGAGTGAGCAGGATGTACAGGAGCGGTAACAGCCACAAACCACATGGCAGAATGTAGATTAATATAAATCAGTTAATTTAAGTTATAAGAGCTAGTTAGCAACAAACCTAAGCTATAGGTAAAACATTCATTATTAATAAAAATCTACATGTTATTATTTGTAAACTGGTGCCCCAAATAAAAGTATTGCTACAACCAAATTCTGGAAACATCACCCTAACCCAGTTCTGGCGAAAATGAGGTAGGAGCTGTGACTGATCCAAAAAGCAAAAAATAAACAAGAATTTTACCATTTTCACTAGACTGAAACAGTAATCTAGTGACAACAAGAGATTCTAGAGGAAGTTCAGTTTCTCAAATGAATTAAAAAATTTGCACCAATGCAAATATTTAATGAGAGACCAAACATTTAAAAACTCTATTGAAACATTTAATATAACACCTTTGATTCAGAGATTTCAGAATGTCTTGAATTTAAAAGTGTCAAGTGATCCAAAGTAATCACTACCTGTAGGACTTTCTTGAAATGTAGTGTTTTTATTTGTATCTCTAAAATTCTGTTGAACTGATTGTTCTAGATACAATTTTATGTAACTAAGAATTAATTGTTTCTGCCTTTGGTCTATATGTAACTAGACTTAATTATTTCATCCATGGGTTTATTTATACATATTAACTGGTTTCTCTAGGGGCTATAAAAAGTCTAGATTTTTACCTTCCCCCATTCTGCTACTGAATATTTTCTTGTTGTCCGACCAGGTCCTGCCACCACTTTGTTCCAAATAAAACACACAGAGATGCTATATTAATCCTAAAACTGTTGGTCGATGGCTATGGATTTTTATTAGCTAGCTCTGTCTTAATTATTAACCCATAACTACTAATCCATATATTTCTCATGGCCTTATCTTACCAGAGAACTCCTGACATGCCCTATCGTCCTGATTCCTCTATGGCATTCCCCTCTGCCTACCTTTCCCAGAATTCTCCTTGACTCTTAGTCCCGCCTGTCTTCCTGCCTCTACTGGCTATTGGCTAGTGTTTTATTCATCAACCAGTAAGAGAATCATATATACAGAAGGACATCCCCTACCACCCTTCTCTCTTTTCCTCTCTTTCCTTCTTTCTTCCTTACCTTCTTGTATTCTTTTGTGTTTTAGACAGATCTCACTCTGTAGCCTGAAATTTCCTTGAATTTTGTTTTCACCCCAACCCTTGGAGTCTGAGATTCGAGTTGTATACCACATGACTGGCTTTTATATCTCAGAGAGATCAGGATATGTTTAGTCTTAATAGGTATCACTCAGTGTGAGTCGCCCTACTTTGGGTCCTTGATTCTAAGAAAGCAGTTTATGAAGTTTGGAAACTGTTGTTCTAGGGCATAACATTAAATATGTGATATGTAGCTTATCTCATATATAAGTTATGTATGAAACTGGACTCTTGTGCTTATTTATGGTGCATAGTGTTGTGCTTTTATACTTAGGTCCAGCTCACAATGGTCAAGACAATTAACATTTCCGTATCACTAAACATTGCTATGTAATTAATAATATCAAGTGTGCCTCTCTGTAGCAGAAGGAATACAAGTAATAACTCTCCATTCAGAAACCAACTGTCTGAATAATATTATCTCATGTGGTAATTTGAATGAAAATGGCCCCAGTAGGCTCATATACTCATACTTAGTCCTCAGTTGGTGAGTTAATGGGAAGGATTAAGGAGAGTGGTCTTGTTGGAGGAGGTGTTTTGCAGAGTGTGTTTTGAGGTTAGGAGATGTGTCACTGGGGGTGAACTTTGAGGTCTCAAGAGCCCATACCAAGCCCAGTCTCCCCATTCTTACTGTTTGGACATTACTGTAGTTACTCTGTGAAGAATAAAATATAGAGGAGAAAGAATAAGAGGAGGATTAGTTTGAGGAAATAAAATCAAGAAAGGATTCTGCACAACAGATGTGGCTGACAGCTATTAGAAGCAAGGAGCAAAAGAGTAGCAGGCTTTTACTTTTAGCTACCCTAAGTGGGCCTTTCTTTACACAAGGCCAGGCATGTAAACTTACCTATTTTATGCACGTTATTTATGCATTGAATGTTTATGACAGAGCTTATAAAAGGGAATTTGACTAGAGATCAAAGGAAGGAGAAGCCATCGGGTCACCTAGGGGAAGAAGGCATCAGATAGTGCAAATAGAAATGTAAAAGCTTTCTTCTCAGTGGTGGAATTCTTGCCTCACATGCTCGTGGAGGCTGTGGGTTTGATCACTAACAGCATAAAACAACAACAACAAGAGTTCTTACAGTATGAGTGAGCAGCCACCTGAAACAGCCTCCATAGACTCACATTTTGAGAACTCGCTTCCCAGTCGGTGGTGCTGTTTTTGGAGGCTCTGCAATGTTTAGTTGAAGAAAATAGGTCATCAGGGGCAGGCCTTTTAAATTTTATATGCTCTGCATTCTGGCCTCTTTCCTTGCTCCCTGGTACACGGAACTGAGAATATCCACAGTCCCTGCTACTCTTCTCTGCCATAGACTGAGGTGCTCATACTCCCATGCTGTCCACAATACAACGAACAAACACTCATCTGGGACTATGAGCTAGAATAAACGTTTTCTTTCTCCTGTTAGTTGTCTCTGATAGATATTTGGCCACAGAGATGAAAGAGTGACTAATACAAGGAGCTTGTTTGAAAGTCAAGAAAGCCGATGCATGCCAGGTGTGGTTGTACACGCCATTAATCTCAGCACTCAACGGGAAGAGGCAGTCGGATCTCTGTGGGTTTGAGGCCAGCCTGGTCTATATAGGGAGTTCCAGGACAGCTAGAGATATGTAGAAGGACCATGTCTATAGGAGAAACTGTGGCCAGCCTAACCAAGCTACAGTTGTCCTGCCGCCAGTGCCCAGGCCAGCCCGAATGAGCATGCTCAGCAGGTACTTCCTCCCAGACCCAAGACACCAAGACTGCCTCCACGCCCAGAGACTGTTAAAGGAGAGACACCTGACCCAGAGATACCAATGAGGAAAGGACATGGAGCCAATGGCACCTTGGGAAAGGGTGTAAAGGCAGGCAGGCCTAACTTCCTTAATAAAGGAGTCTGCAGCTGAATCTTTGGTGCTGCATCTTTTCACCCCCTTCCCCAAGTGGTGTCGGAGCACGGTGACACGCAACAGCTGTCTAAAGCAAGGGAAAAGAAAAATAAGGAGAAAGAGAAAAAGAAGAAGCAAAAGAAAGTTGGTGCTATTGGAGCAGAGTGAAGAACGGAAGTCATGAGTGAGCTCAGAGAACAACAGGGCCACAGCCTTTAGGGCATGGCAGACTAAACTACACAAACCAATAGCACCAGTGTTAGCATCCTCTAGATCCCAGTTAAAATGCAAATTACTAGGACTCTCTCAGGCATCTCCAATAAGAAACCTCAGTGTGGTGAGCAGAGACCACTGCCTAGCTCCTTGGGGTTCTTCTTTAAACACAGGGCATCATGAACATTTATTTATTTATTTACTTTTTTAAAACAATTTTTAAAATTGATTGTGTATTTCAGGTCACATACCCCAACCCCATTAATTTCCTATCCCTCTGCTCATGTAATCCTCCCAAAATAAAACTAGGAAACAGCTAATATTAAAAATAACATCAAAAAACCAACCCACACCTTGCTGACCCCTCTGGGCATCAGCCTGCTGGTCAGTGAATTGCAGCCTTCTCCCAAGACAGTCACAGCTGCTGCTGTACTTGTGCAACTCTGTTCCTCCATCTTTCCTGACTCTCCATCACATATCCCTTTGTTGTGCTGTGGTGTGTCACACTGGCATCATCCCTTTTGCCCAAATAGCTTTCATTGCAATGAGTCATTGGTCTAGTTTAAGGCTTTTGGCTTCTGCTATACCATCGATACTGGAAATTCACCAAGATACCTTTCCAATATCTTGCTGTTACTCAGAGTCATGCTCTAGCAGCTCAGAGATGGGATAGCAGTTAGTGTCAGCCAACTCAGGGCACTGGATCTGGGTCTGGGTGGTAACTGAGTTGGTCATCCTAGATGTTTAACAGGCTTCCCCTCCTACTGCTCATCTGCTGGTGAGAGGCAGGACAAGTTCTTCCACATGGGGTGAGTATGGAGCAGAGAGGCCAGCTCTCCTTTATTAGGTAAGGAGAGGGGCCATCTCTTCTGCATCCATGCCAAGATTTGGGGGCATGTCTCTCAAGTGTGGTGGTTGGTGAGGGGTGGGACCAGCTCAGCAAGGTGTACCCCATGTTTGGGTGTCAACATGGCCTCAGGGTGGAAGCATGGGTTTTAGACATCAGTATAGAACTTGGGCTCAGACAGAGGTAACATGAGTCTGGATGTCATTCAGATAAGTATGGCCCCTGGCGATAGCATGCCCTCAGACATCCATGGTCTCAAATGGCAGCCTAGACCACAGATATCTGCATGGCATTTGGTGGTAACTTTGGCCATGGACATCATCACAGACCCTGACTGCAGCAGGACTATGGGTCCAGACACGGACTCAGTGAAGTCTAGGCTAGGACATCATCATGGTCTCAGGTGGCAGCGGTATGGCCCCAGACATCGTGTTCTCAGGCAGTTTCTCAGGCCCCTTATACTCATCTGTTCTCCACTGCTGTCCCGTCTCCAGCTCCACCTCTTTCCACAGTGCATGAATCGCTTCACTTTGCTTTCCCTCCCATCTCTCTAGCACATAGTTACTCATAGTGATGTCTACCACGGGCCTGCTTGTATGTCTTCCAGTGGTTGCTCTGGACTGCAGGGCCTGGGACAGGAGTGTGATGAATATTTATTTACATGATCACACTTGTTGCTTAGTTGAAAAGAATAGGAAACGAAAGGAATACAATAATTCAGTTAAGGGATACTGTAATAATATGATCAAGAATTGATGGTAATTTGTGTTAGAATGGTGGGGAAAAACAGTTGAATCCTGTGTTTGGATGATAGAGTAAATATAAATTGTTGATGGTGATATGTAAAGTGAGAAAGTTAGAGATAAAAAAAAAATCCAGAATAGGAGTTTAAACTGTAAAATGTTGTTATTTTCATTTAGATGTTGCATCAGAACACATGTTTCTCATACCTATGGTTAGTGCTTCATGTATCTCACTCTACATAGTCAGGGGTGACCCTTGCAAGAGCAGGCTCAATGATGTTTTGAGGATGAAAACATGCAAGTCAGTTTGAGTTCAAGATACAGTGGGAATAGAACTGGATACAGCACATTTGTACTTCTCTCTTATTGAAAAGAATCAGTCACTAGTGTGTACCCATCATGAAGATGTAAGTGTCTGTGGAGAAGGGAAGGAGGCATTGGATCCTCTGGACCTGGAGTTACAGGCACCTGCAAGCCACCTGATGTGCTGAGAACCAATCCCACCCTCTTCTTGAGCTGTGCACCATCTCTCCATCCCTACACTGCTCTTTTGAGAGGTTTGGATATTAAAGAGACAGAAGGAATTGAATTGAATGATGGAATAAAATATATTTGTATATATATAAATATATAATTTATGTATGTATATGTATATATACATACATGTATATATACATATATATAGTATACATAAATTATATATATATAATATATATATATAAATTATATTTGTATCAGCGATAGGATGCTTGGAATCAAGCATGGACTTTATTTCACATTGGAACAATTTCTGCACACTGTGGACATAACGAAGAAAAGGGGCATTTTCTGCAGATGCCACAGGCTGCTCCTCTTTATGCATTGAGGAGGAGGCTTGGTGCTAGGGCAGGGATATATTAAGTTCTTTTACAAGAGGAAAGAGAAGAAGGAATTAAAGAGAATATGTTGTGAGCTTCTGGGCAGTCAAGGCAGAAGCAAATGCTATAAGTTACTTAACTCATTACTGGGAAGAAACACAACACAGCATTAGTGGATGCATCTAACCCTTTTGACTACTGTAACATTTGGTAAAGAATGGGCAAACATCCTGTGTAACTATTTCATCACCCAGAGAAAAATATGATCAGTGTGGACCGTTCTTCTGATGCTATTTATAAAAGGCCACATCTCAGAGTCACTCAAGCTATCTTTCAGTATTTATTATGACTTAAGGCTAGAATGTATACATACAGAAAAATCAGGAAGATGGATGTTCTTGAATGTCCCTTTTGGGACTTTGATCAGAGCATGTGGGCAACATATTGAGGCCGGCTTGGAGTACATTAGTTATGCATTCTGTGGGTTAAGGATAAAGGCCTTCTCTTTGAAGTAGGAGGTGGCCATGAGCACATTGATTAACAAAGTTAAGGGAATATTTTGTTTTCCAAGGGTATATGATAGTTCATTGATAGAGTATAGTCCTTCTTCATAAGGAGGCTAGAATGGGGTTCAGTTAAAATTCCCCAACAAGCATAGCAAAGATGATTGTAGCTTTAAAATATTTCACTGAATTGACTAGATCAGCATCTTGATGGGATTTCCACTTTAGCTGAATGATAGGATGAACTGCACTTACATATGAGATTATTTGCATTTATCTATTAAAGGTTGGAGGAATCAACATGGAATTGCAATTTTTATTTAAAAAATCATATATATATATATATACATATATATATATATTTTTTGGTTTTTCCTCCTCAAATAGGTGGTTACAAGAGACACTTGCCACATAAGAGCCACAGCAATCACCACAATGACAATATGGCCAAACTAGTTTTGTGTTGCTCAAACTAAATGTTCAATGGTTGAATTTCCCAAATCTTTGCATGTGATGTTAGTGATGAGATAATACTCCCGAAGCATCACTGGGATCAGCTTTTCCTTCATTTTACATTTTAAAATATTTTTCCTTTATTTAAATTTGAAACAAAGCAGTTTTACATGTCAATCCCAGTCCCCCCCCCCATTCTCCCCTATCGTCCCAACCAAACCCCATCCCATCCCCTTTCTGCTTCTTAGGGAAGGCAAGGCCTTCCATGGGGAGTCTTCAAAGTCTGTCGTATTATTTGGGGCAGGGCCTATTGAACCATTCCTAGATTTCAGGGATGAAGTCTACTTCATCCTGGAAGATGATCTTTTTGATATATTCTTGGATTTGGCTTACAAATATTTTATTAGTATTTTGGAATGTATGTTCATAAGGGAAATTGGTCTGTGATTCTCCTTCATTGGGTCTTTATATGATTTGGGTATCGTAATAAGCACAGCAAGGTTCCTTCTCTTTCTCTCTTGAGAAATAATTTGAAGAGTATTGGCATTAACTCTTCCTTGAAAGTTTGGAAGAATTCTGAACTAAAGCAGTCTGGCCCTGGGCTTTTTTTTTTTGGTTGGGAGATTTTATTTTTTCTTTATATTTATTTTAAATATTTAATTATATATTGGTCCCAGTTCTCTCTCTCTCCCTCCCTCCCATATCCCTCCCCAACCCCCCCTCCAATCCCATCTGCCCCCCACTCCACAGGGCGGGTGATACCTTCCAGGAGGGATCATCAAAATCTGTCAAGTCATTTGGAGTAGGGTCTAGGCCCTCCCTCCTGCCTCTTGGCTAAGGGAGTATCCTTCCATGGGGAATGTGCTTGGTTGGGAGATTTTATTTCACTCAAGGCTATAGGTCTGCTTAAATTGCTCATCATACCTTGATTTAACTTTGGTTAAATTATCCATTTCTTTTATATTTTTCAATTTTGTGGAGTATAGGTTTTTAAAGTATGTTCCCTAATAATTCTCCGGATTACTTCTGTGTCTGTTGTTATGTCCCCATTTCATTTCTGATTTTGTTAATTTGGATATTCTGTTTATTTTAGTTAGTTTGGATAAGGGTTTGTTTATCTTGTTAATTTTCCCAACTAACCAACCGTTTGTTTAATTGGTTGCTTATATTGTTCCTTTTGTTTCTATCAGTAAAATCTATTTACTGATTTTATCCTTCAGCTTGATTATTTCCTGCCATCTATTCTTCTTGGGTGTGCTTGCTTTTTTGTTTGTTTGTTTTTTGTTTTTTGAGTTTCTCTTTGTTTGCTTCGTACTTGCTATATGAGATCTCTCCTTTTTTTTTTTTTTTTTTTTTTTTTTGTAGGCACTATTCTGAACTTGCCTTTTAAAACTGTTTTTATTGTGCTCCAGTTGTTTGGACCCTACAGTTTCCAGGTAAACAATTTTTTTCTGGTTATTGTGAGCTGACACTTAGAAATGGGGTTAGGCTAAGTGTCTGAAGGAGTTCATTGGAGGGAGGAGAGCAGAGGCTTCAACCAGGATCTGTTTTTGTCTCCTTGTCATGGAGGGAGACAATGAAGAGTGGTCTACTATAGATCAGGGGATGAAATTGGTATGTTTGTGGGGTGGGGAGGGGTTGGATCTAGAGAAACAGAAACAAAGAACAACATCTACAGACACACAAGACACCCTGACAGGAATGGTCTGTGGTTTAGCTGGGAGTGCCTTCTGGAGTTGGGATCTGGGGTAAAACAACAAGCGGGGAGAGGCAGGTTAGGAGGAGGAAGATCTGTGCTACAAGAGCTCTAGGCAGAGAAGGAAGGAAGGCTACACCAGGAGGTCTGTTGATGAGGATGAGACTGGAGGATTTAGTTTGGAAGAGAGGAGGAAGTGGTGATGTTCTTCACATAGCTTCCCTATTTCCCGGCCTGTTCAGCTTGTGTGTTCTCAGAGAATGCATGCTAGTATTGGGGCTGGGATACTGGGCTGAGTTGGGGGGAGGAAAGTTGGAGGACAAGATCTTTATGACCCATTAGGAATGGGGTTAGAGAGGAAAGGGTCAGAAGTTCATCTTTGAGGAGAAACTATTTTTTTTTTTTTTAATCTCCAATATCTTGGGCACAGTAGTGATTCATCTCTAAGCCATTTTATATTTTTGAGATTTCTCAGGGATTTACTCAAGCTAAGTTTTTTTCCTGAAAAGAAGGCAGAAGCTATTTGTTTCTTGCAAAGGAAGTGAAAAATGGGGAAGCCATCTGGCATTTCCTCAAAATATCTAGATAATTAAGGCCAAAGTATCTTTTAGCTTAATTTATATCAAAGAATGTCTTTCATGTCTATTTCCACACTCACAATGTATAAGGTAGCCCAAAGAAAAAGACCAAAATTTACTAACAATAATTTTAAGTATGATAGTTACTAATCCTATTGTTCCATGCTCTCCATTTTCTAGACATTCTACTATGCTTGAATTTAATATGTATGTATACACATATTAATTAAAAAGACATTATTGAAGAGTTTTTAGAGATTAAAATGCCTACCTTTATTGAAAATTTCATAGCATTGATCAGATATATTTTACTGGTGATGTAATCTCTCTGTTATCTTTCCAAATTTGCATTTCAAAGCCATGCAAGGTGAAGTTGGTGTCCTCTCTGCAACAAAGATGCAGGATGACATCATCTCTGCTGAAAAAGCACTATTTACAGACACTGTTTTTTTTCTCATACATTTAGTTTTGCAGCTCTAATTTAGCAGCATATGTTTTCTACTACCTCATAAATTTCTGTAATTGAAATTCATATTTCTTAAAATGTAGCTGTATTTAAAGTACATGTAGTAGCAGAGTTTATTCTCACCAATGGCATGAACTAATGCTATAATGCTGTCTTAAGTTAATAGGCACTCCACCTTTCATTACTACTTTGTAATCTTGGGAAGTCAATTTTTGTTCTTTGAGAATAAATTAGGAACTTCAGAACCATTGTAACCTTTTGTTTTAAAACAGTGTTTATTTCATGGCGAAGTTAGTGTTAATCTTTAATCAAACTCTAATGGGTGTCTTGGCTATCCTTTGCTGTGGCCAAGGCAAATTATAGTAGAGCATGTTGGAGGTTCACAGTTTCAGAGGGTGACTCCATGACTATGGTGGTAGGGAGTGTAGCCAGATACACAGACATGACACAGGAGCCATAGCTGAGACAGACATACTTATCTACAAGTAGGATGCAGAGAAAATAACTGGAGAATAGCATGGGCTATTGGAACTTGAAAGCCACTCTCTGTGACACATCTCTCTCAATAACACCATACTTCTCCACCCTTCCCAAACAGTTCTATCAACTTGTGTACCAAGCACTCAAATGTATATCTTTAGAGCCATTCTCATTCAAACTGCCAAACTGAATTGATTTAATATTTCTAACATGTTAATGTTTGAAGATAACTGTCATTTTTACCTCACATTTTACTACATTCCATTACCTACATTCCATAGTCAGATTAATGTAGTCTGCTTAATGTATATAGGTAGATTATATTATAGGTAATACCTTTTAAACGTTAGAAACAACTCATTTCAGTCTAGAGTTAAAAAAGAATCAATACAATTCCTAAATTTCTAGACCATTCTTTAGCATGATATCAATTGAGAATTTGTCTAAGTGATCATTTATCTCTTTCTCCCTTTTTAAAAAAACTAATATTATCTCTCTCTTTTTTTTTTTTTTACCAAGGAACAAACTTAACTTCCTTTCCTAAATAATAGCAAAGATGTACAAGAAGTAAATAACAAATTTCAAGACTTGGAAATCAGGCAATGAAGGAGAGTAATTTCTGAAAGGTCAGATGGTCCAGCGCTCAGTTGGGACCTACAACTGCGCCAGCTTACTTCTTCAAGGGAGTTTCCAGGCCATAGCACAGGATGGCAAGGGATTTAAGAGAATTTTTGGCAGCTTGTCTAATTCCACACTCAGTGAAAATATTTCTTAAACACAGTGGTGAACTGTGGACTGTTTCAGATATGTAAAACATAGAAGAATTCATCACTGGTAGATCTGGACTGTAAAAACATGTTTATGGAAGACATTTAGGCAGAAAGAAAATAATAACAGATGGAAATCTGGATACATAGAAGGAAGAGAGGAGGCTAAGTAAGTTACTATTTAAAGAAATGCAAGATATTTACATATTTGTAACAGAAAGTCATTTAATGTGAAATATTAATGTATTTGGGGGATCATTATTTAATTAGAAGTAAGATGATTTAGGAAAAGAGAAGAAATTCATGGAAGAGAGATAAGAGCATACTACCACAATGGTTACTACTTTGTAGGAGGTAGTATAATGGCATTTGAAAATAGACTGTGAACAATTATAGGATGAAAATATATATTCTACTTAAAAAGAAAAGAGAAGAAAAAAGGGAGAAAGAAAACTGAGGTCTTCAGGAAGAACAATCCAGTAAGCAGTATTTCTCCAGGGTCACTGATTCAGTTCCTGTCTCTAGCCTTCTGCCTTCAGTTCCTGACTGACTTGCCTCCATGATGGACTGTGAACAGGACCTGTAAGCCAACTAAAGCTTCTCCCCTAAGAACTAACTGAATTTAGTGAGTCTAAAAGCATCCTAGGAAGTGGAGATGAAGAAACAAACAAACAAACATAGGGGCACAGGTGGAAAGGAAATAAGAGATGGATTTGATTAAGATATACTATACTTGTGTATGAACCCTAAAATAATAAAGGGTGGCCAATGTTTGGCTAACAAGACCAAAAAGTCAATAACCCTGAATTTCTCAACATGATTTTGGTCAGTGATGTGCCTAGGTAGAAGGAAAGCAACTGCAATATGATATATCTCCCTAGCACCGATAAACTTAAAGAATGCTTCTGAAACCTAGAAAAAAGTGAAAACAAAAACAAAAAAACCAAAACTACAATATTAAGATTCGAAACAGGAGACAAAAACCATACTGCAGTGGAAAAACACCATAATAGTAAGAATAAAACACAGATTGGCCAGTAGCCAGGCAGGAAGTGTAGGCGGGGCTATCAGAGGAGGAGAAGTCTGGAGATAGGGGACAGAGAGAAGCCAGGAGGAGACTCCATGTAGCTGAGGAAGGAGCAACAGGTCTGGACATTCTCCAGTAAGGTAGGACCATGTGGAAATACTTAGATGAATAGAAATGGGTTAATAATTAAGAGAGAGCTAGCCAATAAGAAGCCCAAAACCATCGGCCAAACAGTTTAATAATTAATATAAGTCTCTGTGTATTTATTTGGGGCTGAATGGTGGCAGGACCTGGTGGGACAGAAACCTTCGTCTACAAGGATGTTGATGCCAGTTCTTAAAATATTTCATATTTCTTCTAAAGAAACCATGTCAGAGCCTCTAACATTCACTCAAATATAACCTGATTCCTTTATCACTAAGGACAGGGCTGGTTGCTAAAATCAGTAAACTCAATTAAAATACTGTGAAATAGAAGGCAACTTGGTTTACTATGTTTCAAGTGAAAATCAGACATGACTAAAAAGAGAACAACTAATTTTACATGTGGCTTTGTAACATAAGTTAGTCTCCAAAACTTTTAAACACTGAGCTATGGGTGAATGAGGAGAGCTTTTACGTTCCAAAGTCAATTTATTGTAAAAAATATGCAAGAGCTCAAGTTTGCTCATGAAGTACTGGCATTCTCATTTTTTTTTTTTCTAATTCAGAGGGACTCTCAATCAACATTAGTCACTTAAGGAATAAAATCCCAAGAAGTTAAACCCTAGTTTATATTAAACTAGTGATTCTCAAGAATGAAAATTATAGAACACAATGTGTCATCATGTTTATGGATGGGCAATATACTGTAACAACCTCTGGTTACCGAATCCTATAGTGTAGTATATAAACCATACTTGAAAATCACAAATTGCTATTAAGGCACAATAACAGGGACTTGGGGTGTAGCTCACCTAGTTGATGGACACCCTGCATTCATGTTACCAGGAACAAGTGTAACAGCTGTGGTAGTGGTGCACACTAAGTAATCTACAGAGACAGCTAAACCGAGCTCATGGAAAGTCATGGTTTCCCTACTGACAGCTGTGGAGCCTCCATGGGACTGAACTAGGTCCTCTGCATGTGAGAGACAGCTTGGGCTATCTGAGTGGCTCATGTCAGTAGGACCAGGATCTATCCCTGGTACATACGCTAGTTTGTTGAAGCCCATTCAGTATGAGAGGATGCCATGCTCAGCCTCAATGCAGAGGGCAGGGACTTGGGCCTGCCTCAACTTAGTGTGCCAGACTCTGTTGAATCCCCATGGGAGTCCTTACCTGTTGGGAGGAATGAATGGGAGGTAGGGTTGGAGGGGTAAAAGGGAGAACTTTTCTATAAATTTCTATAAATTAAAAATATTATAGAATTAACCTTAAGTCAGTCACTAAAATTATACAAGGACCTTTACCTATAAATCTTGAATAACAGTTATTTAAAAAAAATCATGAAGCATACCCAGACTTACTCAAACCTGCTCATGATACAGAAACTAATAAAAATTGGACACACACACACACACACAAACACACACACACACACACACACACACACACACACACACACACACACATATATATATATATATATATATGTAGAGCTAAGCCAGACATTGGTAAATACACTAACTATAAGGGATCTTCTTGTCTTTAAGGGCAGAATGCAGTGAGAAACAAAGTCAAGGTACATATCATGTACACGAAGCATGCACTAATAAAAAATAGGAATGATTAAAAAGTGAAAGGGCAGATCCGCCTATCCTGGCCAGACCACCTGCCTGATCTGTGACCCCCATTGCAGGGCCCTTGCCTGAGGAGAGACATCCTAGAGAGCTTGGACCACCCAGAGCTACAGACATTGAACTCCTGACTCACCTATGCCAACTGGGAGAGTAGCATATGTATAGAGAGACTCCATTTGCACCTACTGGAAGAAGCTATGGGAAGACAGCAATATAAGAAAACACTTAACAATAGAAAGACAAGCATGACACCACCAGAATCTAGGTACTCTACACCAACTAGACCTGAATACACCAAAGCAGATGAAGCAGAAGAGAACATCTTAAAAAAATAACTTCATAAAAGTGATAGAAGCCCCCAAAGACGATGTGAGAAAATCCTTAAAGAAATGGAAGAAAAAACAAACAAAAAATTGGAAGAAATGAACAAATCCCGTAAAAAAGTAATGAAAGCCAATAAAAAACAATCAAACAGGTGAAGGAAACAGTTGAAGACTTGAAAACTGAAATAGAGACAATAAAGAAAACACAACTGGGCACCAACAGAATACAGGAGATGGAAGAGAGAATCTCAGGCACTGAAGATAAACTAGAGGAAACACATTCATCAAGCAAAGAAAATCTTAAATCCAACAAATCCTTAACACAAAACATCCAGGAAATGTGGGACACCTTGAAAAGGCCAAACCTAAGAAAAATAGGCTTAGAAGAAGGGGAAGAAGCCCAGTTCAAAGGTGCAGAAAACATTTTCAACGAAATCACTGAAGAAAACTCCCAATCTGAAGAAGGACGTGCCCATGAAAGTACAAGAAGCATATCGAACACCAAATAGGCTGGACCAAAGAAAAAAGACCTATTGACACATAATAATCAAAACACCAAACATATATAATAAAGAAATAATATTAACAGCAGCAAAGGAAAAAGGACAGGTAACATATAAAGGCAGACCTATCAAAATTACACTTGACTTCTCCATGGAAACTCTCAAGGCCAGAAGTACTAAGATTCCACAGATGCCAGCTCAGACTATTATATCCAGCAAAACTCTCAATCATTATAGATGGAGAAAACAAGATATTCAATGGCAAAGGCAGATTTTTCACAACACATATGTACAAATTCAGCCCTACAGAAAGTTCTGGAAGGAAAACTCCAACCCAAAGAAGTTAAATATGCTCACAAAGACATAGGCAATAAATAATCCCACTTCACCAGAACCCAAAGGATAAAGCAGGGCAAATATATTCACAATACCACTCCCAACAAATCTAAAACAAACAAGAACTAACAATCAATGGTTCTTACTTTCTCTGAACATTAATGTTCTTAACTCACCTATAAAAAGACACAGGCTAACAGAATGGATATGAAGACAGAACCCATCCTTCTGTTGCATACAAGAAACACATCTAAGCTTCAAATACAGACATTAATTATCTCAGGGCAAAGGGTTGGGGGAAAGATCTTCCAATCAAATGTGATGGGAGATGTTATTCTGTAAATATGTTTCTCTTCCTGGTTAATGTGTAAAGCACTGTTGGCCAATAGGAAAAGCAAGATAGGTGGGACTAGGAGACTAGGTGGAGAGAGGAAGAAGTAGGGAGGAGTTTCAAGATGTAGGACCAACATGGTAGTCCACTGGGCCCTATCTCTGGTAAGATAAGACCACATGGAAATATTTAGATTAGTGGAAATAGGTTACTATTTAAGACAGAGCCAAACAATAAAAAAATGCTAGTAACAGGCTAACAGCATTTTATCTAATATAGCATTTCAGTGTGTTATTTGGGGCTGGCGTGGCTGAGGGACCAGGCTGGGAAAAACATGCTTTTAACAATGGATCTTGAAATTCACAGGCAAATGGATGGAACTTGAAGAAACCACCCTGAATGAGGTAACCCACAAAAAGTGGAACATGGCATGTACTCACTCATATATGGATTTTAGACATAGAGCAAAGTATCACCAGCCTATAATTCACAACGCCAGACAAACTAGGATACAAGGAGGAATCTAAGAGTTTCATACAAGGTCCCTCACAGAAGGGGGAAGGGACAGGATCTCCAGAGCACATGGGGAGTGAGGGGACAGTGAGGAGAGGAAAGCACATGGGACTAGGAAGATTGAGTAAGGAGAGGAATGGAAGAATGGAAAAAGAGAGAGAGAGAGAGAGAGAGAGAGAGAGAGAGAGAGAGAGAGAGAGAGAGAGAGAGAGAGAGAACATAAAAGAAAGAGCCATTATAGCTTTGAAGAGAAAACTGACCCTAGAGAAATGTCCAGAGACCTACCAGACTGACTCCTTACTAACAATCTGAGCAACAGTGGAAAGGCTACCATAAATGCCCTTCCATGGTAATGAGATTGATGACTAACTTATCCACCATCACAGAGCCCTCATCTAGTAGCTGATGGAAACAGAAGCAGACATCCACAGCTAACCACTGAGCCGAACTGGAATCCAGATGTAGACCAGGCTACAGAAACCCACAGAGACAGCTGACCTGAACAAGGAGGAACTAAAGGGCCCCCAGACTGATAGCTGGGAATCCAGCATTGGACCGATTCAGACTTTCTGAACATGGGTCTCAGTTAGAAGGCCTGGGCAGTCTAAGGGACCTCTGACAGTGGAACCAGGACGTGTCCTTGGTGCACAAAAGGACTTTGGGAGCATAATCCCCATGGAGGGATACTCTCTTAACTTAGGAGCAGGAGGGAGGGCCTAGTCCCTACTCCAAATGATTTGACAGATTTTCTTGACCCCCTCCTGGAAGGCATCACCCTCCATTTATAGTGGGGGTGGGTGGGATGGGAGCTTGGTCAGGGGGCATGGGAGAGTGGGAGAGAGGGAGGGAGAGGGAACTTGGATCAATATGTAAAATAAGAATAATAATAAATAAAATAATAATAATAATAATAATAATAATAATAATAATAATGATAAAGTGTAGTGGCTAGTCGTTAGTAGTGCATGCCTTTAATCCCAGCACTTAGGAGGCAGAGGCATGTGGATCTCTTTGATTTCATGCCCAGCCTAGTCTGAAGAGCTAGTTCCAGGACAGGCTCCAAAGCAAAGGAATACAGAGAAACTGTGTCTCAAAAAACAAACAAACAAAACAAAACAAAAAATAAAAAAATAGTGAAAGGATGGAGAAACATATTCCACATTAATCAAATAAAAGCTGGAGTGACTAAGTAATATTAGAAAAGGTAACAATCATCTTTAAGAGACTCCATCTTGTGATTCTAAAATGACAATGTTGTAAAACTAAACTTTTCTCATGAAACAGCAAATATTTTTTTTGCTGTTATTGGACTGAAGAGGGTAGTTTTGAATGTCTTTCTCAATAATCTTTCACCTCAGTTTCAATATTTCATTGAAATATATTTCGTATGATATATTCTGGTCATGATTTTTCAGTCCCCCCAAAGCTCCCCGGTCCTTCCTCCCTCCCTACGCACCCTTTCATCATCTCTTACTCTAGAAAACTAACAGGCAGAACCAAACCAAACCAAACCAAACCAAACCAAACCAAACCAAAACCCTCAATCAACCAGAATTAGCAAAATAAAAACAAAGGAAGAGACAAACATACATAAAACACAGACATGCACACACACACACACACACACACACACACACACACACACACACACCAACCATTAAAAATACCCCAAAGTCCGTAAAAACAGTATTCATGTGAAAGATCAGTAAGACTAACAAAATAATATTTTTCCCTAACAAAATAATACGAGACAAAGAAAAAAATTCCCAGATATCACTGAGTTCAATTTGTATTGGCCATCTACTGCTGGGTATAGAACCTATCCTGAACCCTGTTTAATTTACCCAACAAATGTCCACTGGAGAAGACAGACTTTTCCTTAAAGTGGGTAAACACATATTTTTTGGGATATAAATTACTTTATTGTCACATGGTAACTTATTGTTTTCACATTTTCTTGTCCAATACTTCAAAAAAAATTTCTAGTCACACATTCAGCACACACACACACACACAAAAAAACCATACTGACTGCGAATAGGATAATTTAAGTGCACACCTGGAAGGACGTGGGGAGACAGTTTGGTTCAGGTAAATTGAATTTACTAGAGAGAATTAGACTGCCAGCAGCAGTCCAAGCTTCTATCTGATGAAAAGAAAAATCACTTCTAAACTTAGTCAATTCCCATGTAAAACTGAAACACATCATTATTTTTCCCTTTTTTGTAAATTAAACTGTTTATTTTACATCCAGGAAAGGGCAGGTCTCCCATGAGCATCTATAAAACATGGCATATGAAGTTGCAGTAAGAATAAGTACATCCCCATGTATTACGGCTGGGCAAGGTGACTCAGTATGAGAAGTAAGGTCTGAAAAGCCCACAAAAGATTCAGAGACAGCCCCTGTTCCTGATGTTTGGTATCCCACATGAGGACCAAACTACACAACTGTAACATACATACAGAGTGCCTAGGTCAGTCTTATGCAGGCTGCCTGGTTGTTGGTTCAGTCTCTGTAAGTTCTTATGAGCCCAGGTTAGTTGACTCTGTGTCCATGACCCCTCTGGCTCCTATACTCTTTCTCCTCCTCCTCTGCAGGTTTCTAAACTCCACCTAATATGTGGCTGTGGGCCTCTGAACCTGCCTTCTTCAGTTGCTGTATGACTCCTCTGTTGTAATTTAAGAATGGCAGCATTTGAAAGAAAGACATGATGTGACAGGGCTCAAGCAGAGGATTTTTAAATTAGGGAATAGAATTATGAAAAGGGGTAGGGGAAGTGGGGGAGACTGGCCTCTTGGGGAAAAAGAGAGGAAAGAGGGATGAGTGGGTGGAGGAGAGAGGGAGAGAGGGAGGGGGATGGGTGGGAGGTGGGCAAGGGCTCTTTTAAAGAGGAACCTAGTGAATATGCACAGGTGGCTGCAGCTGAGGATGTACCCTGTTAGAACCCCAAGAACAGGTCAGTATGGATGCCTGAATACTAACAACCTCTCTGATGACAATTGGGCCAGGCACCAATCTGGTTACAGGAGAAGGCCAATTCAGGCTACTTATCCACTTCTACTAAGATTCTGAGCTGGGGTCCTCCCCTTAGATTCCTGGGGGATTCCCTTTTGCCAGGCTTCTGCCTGACCTTGAAATGCACTCCCCAAGCTGTTCCCCTCAGCATTCCCCTCTCTGTGCCTCCCACATGATTTTTATTTATTCTTCTCTCATATATTACATCCTGATCACAGTTTCCCCTTCTTTTATTTCTCCAAGTCCTCCCAGCTCTACCTCACCTCTACTCCAGATCCACTCTTGTTCCATTCACCATTAAAAAAAGCAGGCCTCCCAGTAATATCAAATAGAAATGGCATAACAAGATACAATAAGAATAGGCACATACCTTCATGTCAAAGCTGTTGGAGGCAACCTAGTAGGAGGGAAAGGGTCTTAAGAACAGACATAAGAGTCAGAGGCAATTCCCACTCCCACCTTTAGGAGTCCCACAAGAATACCAAGCTACACAACCATAAAAAATATGCAGAGGTTCCAGGTCAGACCCATACAGGCTTCCTGATTGTTGGTTCAGTCTCTGTGAGCCCCTATGAGTCCTGGTTAGTTAATTCTGTGGGCCATGTTCTTGAGATATCGTAGACCCCTCTGGCTCCTACACCTCCCCCCATTTCTATGGATTTCCCTGAGCGCCATCTAGTGTTTGGCTGTGTATGTCTGCATCTGCTCCTATCAGTTGCTAGATTATGATTGGGCTAGATTACAGTCAATGAGTATAGCAGAATATCATTAGGAATCATTTCCTTGACTTTTCTTTTCTTTCTTTCTTTTTTGTCTAGACATATTTGGTTTTATCTTAGGTCTCTGGGCTCTCCAGCCTCTGGTTCCTGGCCATTTAGGCAGTATCAGCCTTGGGCTCCTTCTCATAGTTTGTGCCTCAAGTTGGACCAGTTATTTGTTGGTCAATCCCTCAAATTCTGTGTTGTGACCAATAAAATTACTCTGCTTCATCTTTCCTTTAGGCCAGAGAGTTCATACCAGCATACTAGTTAGCTATAGAGGCCAGGAAGTGGTGGTGCACACTTTTATCCCAGTACTCAGGAGACAGAGGCAGATGTGAGACAGAGGCAGATGGATCTCTGTGAGTTGAAGGCCACTGTGGGCTACATGAGAGTGAATCAGTTTTAAAGAAACGGAGCTCACACCTTTTATCTTAGCACTAGGGATGTGGAGATGGGGTTGATATGTCTGGGTGGAGAGAGGAATATAAGGCAAGAGGAGACAGGAACTCATTGTAGTTTAGTAGTCTGAGGAGCAGTGCAGTTTGGAGATGCAATCAGAGGACATGTTTGCCCATTCAGTCTGAGTATTGGTAGAGGTGAAAATTCTCTAGTGGAGGTGAACTCCTCACTGCTTGCCAGCATTCATAGTTTCAGAAGGTGCTGTGCAGGCTGCTGGGAGGAAAAGCCTTCAACAGCTTTACCCAGCTGTGAATCCTGTGAACTATAATAATTACCTGTTAGCAAGAAGTGCCTTTTGGTGCGATTATGGTATAAATGTTACAGAGTTAACCAACTACTTATTTGATGTACTTAAGGCCTACCCCACCTAAGAGATCTTATGCTTGGTTTGTAAAGCCAGTAGTGAGCCTATGGCTGAAGAGGTCATATACCCTAGAAGGGACACTGCTGTTCTTGATTGCTAAGTGGTTATATTGTCAAACTGCCTTCTTTTTTTTTTCAAACTGACTTCTTAATGCTCATGCTGTGCCAAGCCTTTATCACAGAAGCTTCTTAGCTTCTTACAACACCAGACAGGTGGTTAATGCAGAAGCACATAACTCATTCCACAATCTTCAGAATAAATGATGACAGAGTACTTGCCAGCTATGTTATATCTTCCAAGAGTTGGAAAGAATATAAAAGCCAGAGGGTGGGGAGATGTGCAGCAAAAAGACATTTTCTGGATATGACATAGCTGTTGGCCTCATGAACTCACAAGAGCTGTGATTATCTGTAAGACTGGAGATGTCAACTTTTCAGGAAGGAGTTGGGTCCATGAGATCCCATTCTTTCTTAAGTGATGATTGACAGTTAGTGGCTCTGGAGATGAGAGGACTCTCATTTTTTTTTTTTTTAATGTTACAGTCATAGATAGGTTGCCCTTGCTCAGTAAATAATCTCTCACCCAGGTTTAGGCTAGAAACTCCAATTAAACTCAGTGGGTCACACCCAAAGAGGAAGACACAAAATATGAGTGATTTGTTGAGAAAAAAAGTTTGCAGCATGAAGAAGATGCTGGAAGATTGAAGCGAATGGGAATGAAAAGACTGGAAATAAATAAATAAATAAATAAATAAATAAATAAATATGTATGAAACTCTTAAACTATAAAGAAATAAAAAATAGAGTAACATTTTTCACAAAAATAGAAGGAAAAAAAACAGTCTTGAAGGCAGAAAAGACCCCATATTTCCAATGCAATCATGAGCAGAAAGAAAAAGTGATGGAGATATCACACTACTACAAATCTAGCATACTGGCACAAAATATCTACATACATCAATGGAGTACAACTGAAGACCCAGAAAGAAACCTATGAAGCTATTATCACCTGATCTTCAATAATGGTGCTCAAATCATATGCTGGAGAAAGCAAATAAATACTTCAACAAGTAGAACTGAACAAACTTGATACCACAAATGGAAGAGCTGAATAGGATTTTGAGCTATTCAACATGGATCAAAGACTAGGAACTTTGAAATTGCTAGAGGAAGGCAAAGAGAAGAGAGTTGAAGATATAGGCATGTGTAAGGATTTACTGAAATGGATTTCAACAGCTGAAGGAGAACCTCTCATCAAGGATAGCCTACATATCTTGGCAATGTTTGTGACATTTTTCTTTGGCTTTCTTCAGTCTCTTGGACATAAGTTAAGCATATTCTACAGCCTCCCAATTTTTCTTAGTCAATCATTTCTTCAGAGCAACAAGTAGACATTTGTGTTGCAGGACTCTGAGTCTTGGATGCTTTGGTCCTGGGATTCTTTCTGACAACATATTAGGTGGGCATCATCTTCTTGTTTGTATGTTTGTTTTCTAGGCAGGGCTTCTCTGTAGCTTTGTATACTAGGCTGGCCTGTTTCTGCCTCCTGAGTGCTGGGACTAAAGGTGAGCACTACCACTGCCTGGTGGCATCATCTTTAGAGAGATTGAAAAGCTCTTAGATTCTGCTTGCTCCTGTGATCTCAAACCGCTGAGGTACAGTAGTACCTATCACTACAGGAATATCCTTTCCCTTTCCTCACTTAAAAAATAAGCAAGTTGAGGACACTCAGCACCCACAATACATCTGCAAACAGACTTGCACTTCCTTCTTCTGTCTCGTTCTACTTGGTGTATAACAAGAATGCCTGATATTTGATAGCAGATACACAGTGCCATGCGTCAAGACACCTTGCTTCATGGGAAGACTTTGCTGATCATTTTTACTGCTGATTTAGTCCACCTTCCTACTCTTTACTCAGAGCTTCAGCATCTGGTTCTGTTGTCACACATTTCTCACAGGAAGCTCCATGTTGGTCTTCACTGTCCACTCTAATGAGTTACAGACAGGCATTGCCTAGGAAGGAAGCTTCATGTTGACACATCTGACTGCCTAGGAGGTTCCACAAAAAGAGCCATATTGTGTTTTCCATGCTGCTTAATGTTCCCTTGTGTGAGTGGATCACAGTTACTTCTGTTTTGGTCATAGATATTTAGGCTGTGTTTATTATTGACTATTTAAAGTAACATTGTTCTCAATACCTATATTGTGTGTCTCCTTCTGGACCAGTGAAAATTTATTTTCATATGTACACATGCATACCCATATACACCTAGGAACAGAATTATGCATCACACACACACACACACACACACACACACACACACACACACACACACACACGAATAAGTGAATATTTAACTTTTGTAGGGTAGGGCCATATAATTTTCTAATAGATTTCTCATGACTTTTTTTGAATTATAGACTTCCTTAGGATATATCCCTAACTCCTGGATGATTTTTGCCCTGGTTCTTGACTGCTTGTAGAAATAATCTAGATACATCATTTCTTTTAAAAGACAGGGTTTCTCTTCATATCGCTGACTGTCCTAGATTTTGCTCTTTAGACCAGGCTGGCCTCAAACTCAGCAATCCTTCTACTTCTTCCTCCTGAGTGCTGGGATTAAAGGTGTACACTAGGCTATTATGATACATCCATCAGTTTTAATGCTAAGTAACTTCTCTTCATTGCTGCCTAAATATGAAAAACTCCTTGGATTTATTCTCACAAAAGGATTGTGTTAACCAAATGATGATGAATGTCTTGCCTTCTAGCCCCTTCTAGGAGTTGGAGTTACCATGAAGCCAGTGATGCTTAGTCTTCAGTGCCTTTTATCTACCTGAACCTCACTAGCATCATTTGAAAGTACTCATATTTGTATATACTTTCCATTAATAATTTCTTTTTATCAGAGAGACCCATACTTTTATAATGCTAAGTTTTCATGAACATTGATATTGCCCCAGTTTAGGAGACTTTCCTTAATTTGGGATTTATATCTTATATACAACCTTGAACCTCTCAATTCTCTAAATTTCTTTAGAGATTCAAAGTATTTTTTCTATGAATATATGCAAATTGTCTGAAACATTAGAGAAGACTTTAAGACAATAATGGGTTCCTTCTTTGGGTATTATCCCAGTTTCAGTGAAGATGCCTGGAGATGAATTAACAGTTCTCAACACAGTGGATAAATCTAGTCAATTCAAGTTATTTTTCTTGTAAGATTTTTATTTACTTTAGTTATTACTTGGCTGTAAGGACCAACTCACATAGAAGGAAATATTGTATTAGGGCTTCATAAACTTATCCTTATGTATTCTTGTGTATTTCCTCCCCTTAAGTTAAAATAATGTATAGTGTCCGGAACAACTAATCAAGTATTAGTGACAAAGTACTTTGCCAAGGAGCATTTTGCTTGTTACTTGTGTGTTGTGGTCCCTCACTTAAGACCTTGTGCTAATTTCTGATAAATGGCTGTCCTAGTCTTTTTTAAAAAAATAATTATTTTTATGTGCTTTGGTGTTTTGCCTGCATGTGTGTCTGTGTGAGGTTGTTGGATCCAAGAGTTATAGACAGTTGTGAGCTACCATGTAGGTGCTGAGAATCGAACCTGGGTCTTTTGGAAGAGCAGTCAGTGCTTTCAACCACTGTCTTCTCTGTAGCCATAGTTAGGATTTCTATTCTTGTAATAAAAGACCATGTCCAAAAGCAACCTGGGAAGAGAAGGGCTTATTTTGCTTGCATTTCTAGGTAAAAGCACTATCACTGAGGAGAGTCAGGGTAAGAACTGATCTATGGGTATAGCAGTATATCATTAGAAGCCATTTTATTTCTATAGGCCTCAAATCAATACAAAAGTAATTAGTTACATCCAATCTGTGTATCACTATCGTACCTCAATATCTTGCAGGTTGGTTACTTCCAAAACCTATGTGTCACTATTGTACTAGTAAGCATATCTTACAGGTAGGTCACTCATAGCTCACATCGTTTATAGCTTGGTGAGATTTGTGATTGATTTTCTCCTCTAGTAGCATGTATAGCACATGATAGTACTATGAACACCAGCAAGTAGGGGTAAATATTCCAGCTAAACATCGGTTTTTTTTTCTCAGTGTTCTATGACATAAATATGTGGTGTCTTCAGCAATAGGGTCTTACCTTCAGCTTTTGCTGGTAATTAGTAGCCTTGACAATAGCTTTTGATGTTTGGGGTGGGTTTCTAGCGAACCCATTTGATAAATGACTCAACAAGATGTAACATTCTTGGCACTGGAGGTTTTAGTTGGTGGTATATGATGTCTAGTTGGAGTATTGTCTCCCCCATTATATGGTGACTACATTTAAATACATTTCACATATTTTAGGAAGCTTCTGCAATAGTAGATTTTTATATCTCTCGGTCACATACACAAAGGATTCCACATCTTACTACAAAGAAACTTGTGTATGCTCATCACCACTGTATGCATAGGAGTCATGCACTGGAATAGTTTAGATGTCCATAATCTGATGTCCATAATCTGATGAATGGGTAATAATGTGGTATATTTACACAACAGAATAATATTTAGTTCTTAAGAAAAAAGTGAAATTGTGAAAATTTCAGTTAAATGGCTGGAGCCTGAAGCAATTATCCTAAATGAGGCAACCAAGAGCCCCACACCCCCAAAAACAAATTTTGCATGTTTTCTCTTATGTGCTGATGATGTTAGCTTTTAAGTTAGGGATCTAGTAAGAGAATAGGGAGAATGAAGGGATCTTCTATGTTCAATAGAACACTGTGTTATAAAGTGGTACAAGGGAAATTAGAATAGGGGGATTAAATGGGTAGGGGGATGGGAGGGCACGGTGAAGGATGTCCCGCGCTACCGTCTTGCCAGCAAGAACGACGCGGCACACTCAGGATCCTTCTGCAGTAAAGCTTTAATGCATCTTGAGAGGGAGAGCATAAGCTTACAGAGCGGAGACGCCAAACATCCAAAACCCAACCCTTATATAGGTTTACAACCTTCGCCTGGGACGTGTCACCTCTTGATTGGCTGCAGCCCATCGGCCCATATGACGCCACGGAAGAGGCAGAGGCCAAGGGAGGGAAAATCACCCTGCACCTGTGCATTGACTTGTTTACTCTCAACGCCAGCTGGATGCAGGCACCATCTTGTAATGGAGAATGCAGGGACGGCTCCCTACAGAAGGAGGAAATATGGAGAAGGTCAGCTAACAGCATGGAGGTACTTTCTCAATTGAGGCTTCCTTCTTTGAGATTACTCTAGATTATGTCTTGTTGACAACAGACTTGTAAGCACAATTGACCCCTTGCTAACGTGACACATGAACACAGTTATTCCACTATTCCCTTTCCTTTCTCACTCAACCCTGAGATGGCATATTAATATCACACTATAAAGCAACGCAACTTTAAATCCCGTCTTTAAAAATTCAAATGTTTAATTTACTAAGAATTATTTTTATTTTTTATTGACAAATGTTTTCATTCATTCTACAATTTCAGTCTCTTTAAAATGTCCAATGTCTTTAAAATATTTAAAGTCTATATAAAATTCTCAACTCTTCAGAACAGTCCCCAAGTATTTATAAAATTCCCAGATCTCTTAACTGTGAGCTGCTGTAAAATGAAAAAAAAGTTACATATTTTATTACTTTGAAAGGCAAGAACCAGGGCACAGTTACATTTGTAGCCAACCAGAACAAAAGTCCAAGAGTATTAAGCTCTGTTTAGGACATCTGGAACCTGTATCATTATCCTATGAGCTCCGGAGCAGTTCCACAACAGAGACACATCTCTGGTTCTGCCACAGGAAGCAGAAGCATCTAGTTTCTTAGGAACACACTGTCTCTACGCCATGACTGCTTCTGTCTTTGTCCACAACCGCATGGTACTGTCAACTCCAAAATTCTGGGGTCTTCTGCTGCAATTGCGTTACACTTTCAACAATAACCTTCCCTGGGGCTCTCTTCAGGAACTCTAACTCTTATTTATTTTTTAATTCATTTTACATAACAACCTCCCTCCCTCCTCTTTTCCTACTTCCTGCTGCCTCCTCCACAACCCTCCTCCCATCCACTCCTCAGAAAGGATAAGTCAACAAACCTAGCTGAAGCAAGACCAAGTCCCTCCCCTCTGCTTCAAGGCTGAACAGGCTGAACAAGGCATCCCACCATATGGAATGGGCTCCAAAAACCTAGCTCATGGACCCACTGCCAGGTGCCCCACAAACAGACTAAGCTACACAACTATCGCCCATATTCAGAGGGCCTAGTTTGGTCCCATGCAGGCTCCCCAGCTGTCGGTCTAGAGCTCTAACTCTTAAATGTGCCAAACTTCTAAGTGATCCTGTGGTTTCTATTTCAATTGTAGCTCTACATTCATCAATGGCCTCTTTTGGTCTCTCATGTTTGAACCTTAGCAGCTCCCCATGTCCTCTTTACATGGGAGACTTATCAAGTTGGGCTGTCGTCATGAGGTATAGAGATGGCAGCCTCTGATCTATAGCTTCTTGTGTTGTCCTCATAGTAACACCACTACTCAGAAGGTTCTGCCTCAGTGATGCTGGTTTCTTCTTCATCACTACTAATTCTCTCCAGCTGACCAGAATTCATGGGCTCAGGGAAAAAAGAAGGTTTTACTTCACAGAAGATTATTCAGCTTCTTATAACAAAATATTACAGGTTTTCGACATAAAATATTACACAAATGGCTCCAGTAGAGTCTTTTCTTCCCTCTGAAACTTCATAACTAAGGTCTCTATCATTTGCATTGCTCTGAGCATGATCCCTCAAGTTCCCACAATTTGCAAGTTCAGAACTCTGAGTGGCCTTTCCAGCTCAAAGTTCTGAAATACTTCCATAATCACCCCACAAGAACATGCTCAGGTTTCTCATAGCAGTACTTTGTGATTTGGGGTGTCTTTCTGTTGTGGCTGGAGTTTCTATTGCTGTGATAAAACACTAGAACATAAGCAACCCAGGGAGGGAAGGGCTTGTTTTACTTACATTTACAGATAATAGCACATCACCGAGAGAAATAAGGACACGAACACAAGCAGAGCAAGAATCTGGAGGCAGAAATTGATGCAGAGTCAATGGGTGATGCTGTTACTGGCTTGCTTCTCATGGCTTGTCCATCCTGCTTTTTTTATTCACCCAGGACTATTTGCTAGAGGTGGTACCACCAGAATGTTCTGGACCCTCCTATACCAACCAAAAATTAAGAAAATGCCTGAAAACGCTCAATTTTATGGAGGAGGCATTGTTCAATGGATCTTGTCTTTTCTTAGATGACTCTAGCTTGTGGTAATTTGACAAAAAGCTAGCCAGTACATGGATATTGGGAGATTGTAAAACAAAAACAAAAATAACACATTTCATGGAAAAGTACAAAAACTGAATTAGGATATTATCATTACCTTTAAAGATAGATTATGTTTTAATGAATATAAACTTTTCCCAGTAGCCATTAATTGTTAATAGCTCCCTAGCAATGGATGAGACTTCTTGAACTCCACCTTCTCCAATCTGGAATTTTTCTGGTTCAATCTTGTGCAAGCCTTGTGCTGTCAGCCATAGCTTCTGTGAGTTCATATGAAATACTTCTCTATAGTGTCTGGAAAATGCTGTTTTCTTGTCATCATTCACCATATCCAACTCTTTCAATTTACCTCGATTATTGAGCTTTTGGAACAGGGGATGTAATATGGATGTCCCACTTAGGGATGAGCATTACTCAGTCTTTTATTCTTATTTGTCAATTATGTACTCAATTATGTACTCAATAAACATTTCCTTCAGAAAGCAAATTCCTGATGAGGGTTAAGGGATGTATGAATCTATGGATAACAATAAGTAATTAGGAGACAGTTTAATATGATGTTCTGCTATAGGGCCCATGACCTACCTCATCTTTGGTTCTTGGTCTCACTAGTGGTGCCAGACATTTGGAATGGGCAGTGTGTTAGATGATAATGTGGCTCTTTACTCATGTCACTATTGTACCAGTAGGCATATCTTACAAGGTTGTTCATTATCAGTGCTCATGGGGATTACAGCTGGGTTCACTCTGGTGGTTGATTATCTTTCCTGTTAGAATGTGCACAGCCTTCTATTGCCTTGAAAAATATCCAGTATAGATGAGGCTTCCAGATAAATATCAGCTTGATTTGATTCAAGAATATGGTGCCTTAAGCAATGAGGTCTTACTGTCAAATTCAGGAGGCTAATGGCAATAGCTTAAGAGACTATGGGACCTCATTGATGCACAGCTCCAAAAGAGGTAGCTCATTTCTTACACTCTGTGTCATATTTGATAGCCTGCAGTGTCTGAGAAAGGTATTGTTCCTCCTACTATAAGCTTATTCCTTAAAATCTCTCTCTCTGTGTGTGAATGCATGCGTGTGTCTATGTACATGTATAGATTTTAGGAACCTTTAAGTTCCATATGTCCTTTTCAAATGTCTTTAGTGTTAGTTATTTTTCCCCATACTCTACCCATCCTCACTTCACCCTACTTAAGCCTTCTTTGTCTGTCCTTCCCACTCTCCCTTCATATCACTGGGATTCTATCTGTCCTCTTCCCTTTGTAAGGTACAACAGAAATTATTCACATTCATATATACTTTTTTATTCATAGCTTTAAAATTTATTTATGCAGGAGGGCCTTTGGGCATATACACTCCCTTATAGGGAATGAAATAACCTTTGAAAGGATTTCAGTATGTAACAGGTGTTTCTTCAATAAAACCCCACAGATTCTTGAAAATATACTGTGGACCCCAGTTCAAGAAACATTGGCACACAAGGAGTAAAACTTTGCATTTTTTCAACTGTGGTGCCCTCAGACTCAAATGTGTCTGCTATGAGCACCCCCATCCAGACCTGCTTCTCATGGGGCTCCCCTCTAGTTCAGGGCTCCATTTTAGAACTCTGGTTGCACCCTCACCTTCCCAGGTGGAGGACGAGGAAGCTCCTTGTTACTTAAAAACCTCAGTATCACTTTTGATGCTGACAGGGTATGCTGTAAAGATTTCTCTCTCTACCTCTGAAAAGTATCATTAATTCAGTCTCTGACCACTCAGAGTAGGTAATGGGATACAGAGGTAGGATGTTCTTAGCCACTGAATAGCAACCTCAGTTAATTTGCACAGAGTATCTTATTCCTGGGTCTCTCTTATGTAACTCTTCCTGGCGAATGAAGACTCCTCAAGCAATAACAACTTGCATTTATACAGCCTCATGAACATGAACTCACATAAATCATATTCATTAGTGCTTCTTCCCTTCTGTGGTCCCTTTCCCAGGTGACTAGCGTGCCTCCAGCTTTCCTTTCAACCTCTGCCTTGTCTCTATTATTGGTCTAATCGTACTTGGGTCTCCCTGGGGAAGCCCACCTGCCTGATCCTTTTCTCATTCTTCCTTGATTCTCACACCAATTTCAGTGAGGCCCAGGACCGCCTGCTGCCTGCTCTGCCAATCCCTCCCCACCTGCCCCTGGACTCACCTAAGTGTCTCTCTCCTATTGCAGTCACTCTCCTTTGTGTTTGATGGAGCTACTGAGGTAGCTTGTTCCAGCTGCCCTGATCTTTTGTCTCTTCTCTAGCTAAAAAAAAAAAAAAAACCAAAAAACCAAAAAAACAAAACAAAACCCCTTTCCCCCACAGTTTCATCTTTCTGATACATTTTGTCAACTCCACAAATAAAAAAATACATGTTAATGTAGTACTGTCATTAAGGGTGCAAAGGGTAAATGTAACCCGAATCCTTGAAAAGTTAGTAGCATCTTTCTGCCCCTGAATATTTTGACTAGCAAACAGTAAAAACACTCTTTAGGTCCCAGCTTCGTCATGCATTAAATAATAGTACTTATTTGACAGAGAAGTTGAGAGCATCTTATGAAAAATGGAGAATATGGGTGCTTACTGTTATAGGTGGTATTTACAGGTTTGCCAATTAGTTTGTTGTTTGAACTTTGCACCAAGAGATCATTTTGGTAACATTCCTACAATATTTAATAACATATTTGAATATTGTGCTTTGCTATTTTGTCTTTCTTTTTTTTTTTCCGGAGCTGAGGACCGAACCCAGGGCCTTGTGCTTGCTAGGCAAACGCTCTACCACTGAGCTAAATCCCCAACCCCGAATATTGTGCTTTGTATAATGTGTTTGTTTTACTTTTGGTTAGGGCTGTGAGTATGGTCATTTGACCAGATAATATTATTTCCCAATCACACCCTGAGTGATATTATGACTATTCATAGACTTGAATTTCTTAACAAATATTCATTAATTTTCATCTTATTTTAGTGCAAGAAATATTTTATAATTCTCAATCCCATTTCAAAGATGGTAAAGGAGGTGTTTTAGAAAAATAAAGTTTGTTGGAAGCCACAAGATGACTAAATGGGGATGATATGGCATGAATCCAGGTCTAGTTTGCTCTGTGCAATTTTGAATGAGTATTTCTTTTTAAAATGCAGTATAAAACCTAATCAGAATCTTCTGACTTGTAATCATTTGCTGAAAGATGGTGTATTCTTTTTGCATAAAAGATTTTCTGCATTACAGCAGGGGGCTTTACACTGATGTGTCAGGAGGAGGAAGAAAATCCATTTCTTAGATCAGCCTGTCAGCTGTCCTTTATGATTGGACCATATACCATTAGATAATCACAAACAGTGACAAGAGCTGTTGCTCAGTCGAGATGCTCATGTTTGAATTGGTTTGCCGAGATGCGGCACTGTCCTGCATTACAAGAGAACACTACAAAGGACAGATGTGTGGTGCCGTGCAATATTTATCATTTAGATGTTGAATAGAGGTGTTTTAAATATGAGTCACATTTTGTTATTATGCATTAGGTATTTGAAGTTTCAAAAGAAACATCTAAATAAACATCAAGATATTAATATATTTGTGCTGATTAAGTCCTTCACTGTTGACACAATTACTTGCTGAAAAAGGTTGAAAATAAAAATCTTCCCAATTTTCATTTCAAAAATTACATATATAGTTTCTATTGTGTATTTGTTATAAATTTGCCATAGTAATTTCACATCCTCTGAACCTAGTAGACTTTTTGTATAATTCTTAGAGGAGACTTCCCGTATGGAGAGACAGAGATGATATGTGCCCTTATTTTAACCCATAACAGACTACAAAAATAATCAGAATGATATAGAAGATATACTTTTCATTATATATTTTCAGGCTTGAAGTAGTATTTTCCTTGCATACTAAAGCAAGCAGGGACCCTTTTAAATTATTGCTCGTTTCTTTATAACTTCTTGAGTAAGTGTATTGTGAATAAGTACATTTATCACTGAAGACTGTTAGTAAAGACTAGGGCATTTATTCAGATGACATAGAAATACAAGGTTTGAAGCATTTTGAGACTGCTTGTCTGGTTTAGAGTCATAGTCACTTAAGTGATGAAAGTGATAAGGCTTTTCATCTCACTGATCACCATCATTGCCAATGAAAACATTAATTTTAAAGAATTAAGGTGTAGGGGTAGGCTATATGAATTTTAATAATAGGTTTCATGTTTAAATTACACAAAAACTTAATAGAATATATACTCCTAAGGTTAATTTTAAAGACACTGAATTTCTTGAGTCAACATGAATTCTATGAAGGGATTTCGGTATGAGAAATGAGTACAGCACAGAGCCCACTGTGAAGAATCCCTAAGTACCAGCTATGATAATAACCTATTACAAGGCACCTGGTTATAGCATGGACTTGATTTCAGAGGTCAAATCATGTTCGCTGTGTACATAGTGATTTGTGGTGCATCCCTTTTTTCATAACTTGGAATGCATACAGTAAAGGGTTCCATGTGTCCTCTGGCTCTCGCATAATAAGAGGATTCTGTAGAGTAAGGCCATTACAACAGTTATGAATGTATCAACGGTGACTTATCTGGGAGTCTGCAAAATGCTCATGGAAGAAAATTTTGTGCTTACATATTCATTTAGTCTGGATTTTACCCTCACTGCCAAAAGGAAATGGGGTGGCTTTCATACTAGATCAGCGAAGTAAATCTATTAAAGCAAATATTAGCCTTTTAGACAAACGTTTTCTCATTAGTCTTGTCTCTGTGAGGAGAATGAGGTTAAAAATGATTTAAAGTTTCTTGAGTCATTATGTTCCATGGCTTCTCTGAAATTAGAGTACCATATTTTCACTAACTGTGTTTGTATTTACATAATTTTATTAATTTTTATTGCAGTTCAAAGCATACAACCATTCTACCAATTGCCTGTTTCATAATTAGAATGTTGCATCCTCACTTGGGTTTGGCTTTCTGTGAGCATACCACCACATTTCATCAGCAAACATAGAACATTATTTCCTGATGTAATCAGATCAGCGTATTTGGAGTTTAACACAATTTTCATCTTTATTACAGGGAGGTATGATACTTGTGAGTCTCCTTTATTGCTTACTGAAAATTCTTTTACTTTGAATGAAAACCTGTAACTTTGTTGTTTTTCTCTGGTGTTGGGAGGTAGGCTGTCACCTGGATTAGTGGATATGGCAAATTATCTCAGTTTCCACAGTGGGGAAAGAAACCCAAGATTTACTGGGATGTGTGCAAGTTACAAAGAGATGTTGTCTGGAAAGTTAACAGGGATGACTGTTTATCTCAATCAGGAAAGTTTCTGTTCTTGGGTTGACACATCTGGCTAGACCCTTTCTTTCATTCTTGATCCTGGAATGTTGGTGGGGAGAGACACTGATTTAGGACTGAAGAGTATAATATTAACAGACCAAACACCATTGAGCATTGGAAAAATAGTTTATAGTAACTTTGCATTATTATATATCCCACCAGAATAGAAATTATTTATTTACTGTAGTTTACTGAACTACAGAATAACACAAGTGCAATTTTGGAGCACTTAAGCACTTTTCATTTTTTAATGTATAACACATTTTATTTTAAATTATAATTACATCATTTTCCCCATTTCCTTTCCACTGTCCTACTCTCACTAAAATTCATGGCCGTTTTGTTACTAATATGTATCACACACATACATATTTATCACAATAACACATACACATATTACTAAACACATATATGCAACTTGCTCATATTGTTAAATGTTACCTGCATGATCTCAGGGCTGACCATTAGGGACTCTTCCCTGAGGAAGAACATTTCTCCTGCTCTCAGTATTCCCCAGTGATCTATAGTTCTTTGTCTAGAATTGAGTCCTAAGATTTTCCCCTTCCATGTTACAATGTTCATTGGTGCTGCCATTGTTTCAGGTATTGCTTACACAGCTATGTTGATAAGGCACCTTGGGTGTAGCTTCTCTGATATTTTTGGGAGACACCAGTAAACGTCTTCCTCTTCCTTCTTCTTTTTGCTTTTGAGACAGGGTTTCTCTGTATAATTCTGGTTGTGCCTGAACTCACTCTGTAGATCAGGCTAACCCTGAACTCAGAGATCTACCTGTCTCTTCCTTTCAAGTACCGGAATCATAGTCGATTTCTTATTCCTCTGGATCTTACAGTCTTTCCTCAGCTTCTCTTGAAACAAGAATTGTGTTGTATATACACCAGTTGGGACTGGCCACCACACTATCTCTTGTTATCTGAATTTTGATTGGTTGTGGTTTTCTCTAATGATCTCCTTCTGTTGCAAAAAGAAGATTCTCCAATGCAGACTAAGATCTACACTTGTTTGTGGGTATAAATATAAGTATTTAGAGTGTAGTTAGGAACTACTCTTGTTTACTAAATTGGCAGTTCTAGGTTCTCCTCCAAGATCTCTTTCACTATCTCTTGGTAGTTGTCTAGGTTTTTAGTACTAGGCATGATTTCCCTCTTGTTGATTAGGCATTAAGTTTAGTTAGAGCTGTCAGTTATTGGCTAGGTATGTGCATCACTACTGCATTCCAAGGTCATTGTGTCTGGTGAATAGCTGATAGGGTTCATAGGCATCACAGCTGAGTAGGGCTATTGGTTGCTTTGATTTTTTGGAAGATTTCATGGGTCCTTCTGCAAATATGAAAGTTAGTCCTTAAGGAGGAGGCTTTCTGGTCAGATGCAGCCCAGTTCTCTGGGCTCTGTGTCTGAAGTGCATGGGTCTTACTTTGTACTCCCAGGAGGCAACCAAGGGAAACAGCAATAGCCTATAATGATTTGGGAGCCTCTTGAAAGGTGAATGACCAGGCTCCCAGCTGGATAGCCCAGTCTCTAGGCCCTTGATCCCTGGGCAAACCACTGGCCTTTCTCCCACCAATCTCAGCCACAATAGCCATTCAGCAGGAAAGGCTACTGAAGCAGGCTGCTCCACACCCTATTGCACCCTGTAAGTCCCATTCCATCCCTAAATCCACCTATCCCTGGAGACTTCAGGGGATCCTTGAGACACAGAAAATGACTGCACCAATCCATCTAAGAGAGGGTCACTGATACACAGACACAAACTGCAATGATTGGACCAAGAAGCAAAGACTCTTCTTGCACCAATGGAAGAAGAGATAGGTAAATGTCAATGCAAGAACACATTCACCTAGTGGTTCTACAACAGGAAGACCTAAACATCCCAACACAGAAGAAGCAGAAGAAAATAGCCTTGAAAATAAGTTTATGAAGATTATAGAGACCCTTAAAGAGCAAATGAAAATTTCCCTTTAAAAAAATCAAGGAAGAGACAAAAATTGGAAGAAATCAACAAATCTCTTAAAGGAAGCAAAGACAAAGCAATCAATCAGGTTAAGAAAACAGTGAAGCAGTGGTAATAAAGAAAACACAAATAAAGGGAATTCTGGAAATGAAAAGTCTGGATAAACCAACAGGAACTACAGTTGCAAGCATAACAAACAGCATACAAGAGATGGAAGAGAGAATCCAAGGCACTGAAGATATGATAGAAGAAATAGATTCATCAATCAAAGAAAACTTTAAAGCCAACAAAGCCATGAAGATTGCATTGAATCTGTAGACTGCTTTTGGCAAGATTACCATTTTTACTATGTTGACCCTGCCTATCTATGAGCATGGGGAATTTTTCCATTTTCTGGTATCTCCTTTAATTTCTTTCTTTAAAGACTCAAAGTTCTTGTTATACAGGTCTTTCACTTGTTTGGTTAAAGTTACTTGTTTGTACAAGTTTCACTTGTTTGTAAAGTTAATGTTGGCTATTGTAAAGGGTATTGTTTCTGTGATATGTTTTTCCTCAGCCTATTGGGAAATTTATGGGAAATGGACTATTTTCTGGATAGATATCACTTACCAAAATAAAGTACAGATAAGCAATTTAATTAGACCTGTAAACCCTAATGAAATAGAAGCAGACATCAAAAGTCTCCCAACAAAAAAAAGCCCAGGGCCAGATGGCTTCAGTGCAGAATTCTACCAGAATTCAAAGAAGAGCTAATATCAATACTCCTCAAAGTATTCCACACAGTAGAAGCAGAAGGGTCACCGCCAAACTCTCTTTTATGAGGTTGCAATTACCTTGGTACCCAAACCACACAAAGATACAACCAAGAAAGAGAACTATACACCAATCTCCCTCATGAATATTGATGCAAAAATACTCAATAAAATACTGGCAAATCCAATCCAAGAGCACATCAGAAAAATCCACAATGATCAAGTAGGCTTCATTCCAGTAATGCCGGAATAGTTCAACATAAAAAAAAAAAAAATCTATCAATGTTATCTACCATATAAGAAAAACTACATGATCATCTCAATAAATTCTGAAAAAGCCTTGGACAAAATTCAATACCCCTTCATGATAAAGGTCTTGGGAAGATCAGAGATAATAGAAGCATACCTGAACATAATAAAAGCAATATATAGCAAACCAACAGCCAACATCAAACTGAATGGAGAGAAACTCAATGTGCTTCCTCAAAAGTTAGGAACAAGACAAAGTTGTCCACCCTCTCCATATCTATTTAATATTGTACTTGATTTCTAGCTAGTGCAAAAAGACAACAAAAGATCAAGGAGATACAAATTGGAAAAAGAGGAAGTCAATCTTTTACTATTTCCGAAGATATAATAGTTTATAGAAGTGATCAGGGAACTCCTACAGCCAATAAACACTTTCAGCAAGGTAGCAGGATATTCTGTTTATAATCTCACAAATAAAGCTTATCTGGAGATCAGAGTTCAAAGCTAGCCACCACAGACCAGAAAGTGGTGGCACATACCTTTAGCAGCCACACCAGTTACCCATAGAGGCTAGGCGATGGTGGTGCATGCCTTTAATTCCAGCCCTAGGGTGGAATAGACAGGAGTTCAGTCAGTCTGCAAACATGCTGTGGACAGGATCACCCCTTTGGTTTGAGTTTTGGTAGTAGGAAGAACTCTCTAGTGTCTTTGTTCCTTTGCTTTTTCCAATCTTCAGCTTTATCCCCAACATTTGTCTTTGGGTTTTATTATTTGTGCTACACATGGGTGAGTCAGACCTCAACATACCAGATGGACATAGCTTTTACTGCCTTTCTTGGCCAAAGTGTGGGAGTAGGGATGAGGAACAATTCCCTCACCCATGGTTCCTACCATCTCCATCTGACGAGGGAGCACACCCTTTCCCACTTTGGACAGTGGGACCTGCACTTTATTGGGAAAACCCAGAAGAGCTAACCCTGGTGGCTAATGTACTTGTGAGCCGACTTGGAAAATGTGACAATGGGAGACCTGGCCCAGGTCCTCATCTGTCATAAGGTGGTATGGGTGGTGGAAGAGATGCCCCTTTGCCCATCAACTTCTGAGGCAGGTGGGGGAGCTGGACCTGAGGTCAGAAGGGTGAAAGCACTGTCCCTGCCCATCATCAGCTATTGACACTCAGGGGAGCAGGCCTTGCTTCTGGCACAGAGCCAATCCTGTCGGTGGAGGTGTATGTGAGCCATCCCCAAAGTTGTGAGCATGGGAGAGCTGTCCCCATTATAAATCTGTCATGTGGCAGCATGGATGGTGGATAGATCCTGCCCCCGCCATTAATGCCTGAGGCTATTGGGTGAGTCCGCCCTTTACCTCATCTGCAGCAGCACTCAGGAGAGTGGCCCCTATGTCATGCCTGAGCAAAGAAGTAGAGCTGATCCTGAGGGATAGATGTGGGGAATCTGACCCTGAGGGTATGAAAACAGTAAACCGAATCTGCCTTTTGCTCATCCATGTAAGGGGTGACAATGCAGGAAAGGGCACTCTGGTGGTGAGGACAAGGGAGAGCTGGCAGCTTGACAAACCCTGCAACCCAGAGCCAGGATTATGAGTTGACCCCACCCAAAAAGGACTTTCAGTGAAGGCCCAGCATCAGTGGTGTGGCAGGAACCAGAGGCTTTGAACCAGACCAATGACTCTGCAATGAACATTTGCAAGTAAATATATATGGATAAAAAGGTTTACTGCATGGCTCACTCTGCCATACTACAGCTTCTATGATGAGACTGATATTTTCCTTCTCTCTCTTCTTTTTCTATTACATTTTATTTTATTATTTTGGGGGTGTTGCAAGTACAGAGGTTGAATATGAAGGGATGGAGAAAGAAATGGAGATGAATGATGTGAAACACACAAAGAATAAATAAATAAAAAGTAGTATTTTTAGTCATTATAAACTTGTTTTATATGTCATTTTTGTTCTGTAAAATGTTTACTTGAAGTATGAAAAACGATGTCAAAACATCATTCAAAAACTCCATGCAGTTAAACTTTTGAAGAAAATCTCTGCAGTGAAGCACAAAATACTTAGGAATATATATTCACAATAGGCATTTTCTGGAGAATAAGTTTTACTATGTAACTTAGAAACAAAGATATGTTTACAGCCCCAGCCAAATAAAAAAGTCTTCAACTCCAGGATGAGATGTGACAATTACGTAACATGATCTATTTGCGGGACTCCTAGCAGTGGGATCAGGGCTTGCCCCTAATGTTTGAGCTTGTTTTTGGGAACCTATTACCCATACTGGGTTGCCTCACCCAACCTTAATACAAAGGGAGGAGCTTTGTTTTATCTCAACTTGATGTGCCATGCTTTGTTGACACCAATGGGAGACCCACCTCTTCTGACAGAAACAGAGAAGGGGTGCCCGGCGGGGAAGGTAAAGGGGAAGTTGGGGGGGGGGAGGACAAAGGTGAAACTGCAGTCAGGATGTAAAATAAATGGAAAAAATTCAATTAATAATCCCAAAAAGAAAACAAACTGAGGGAAATCTGAAAATGAGAAAATTATTTAGGAATTTAAATAGAAATTACAGATGCAAGCTTTGCCAACATTAGACAAGAGATGTAGGAGTCTCAGGTATTGAAGATACAATAGAAGAAATGCATACATTTCTCAAAGAAAATGTTAAAAATAAAATATTTGTGACACAACACATCTAGAACATCTGGGACACTATGAAAAGACCAAACATAAAAATAATAAGGATAGAGGAAGGGGAAGAATCCCAGCTCAAAGGGGCTGAAAAGATTTTCAACAAAATCACTGAAGAAAGTTTTCCTAACCCAAAGAAGGACATCCTATAACAGTGCAAGAAGAATACAAAACACCAAATAGATCATATCAGAAAAGAAAGTACCCTGAGCACATAATGATCAAAACACTATAAAATACATATAAAACAAAGGAGAATTAAAAAGCTTCAAAGGAAAAAGACCAACTAACATATAAAGGCAGACCTACTAGAATTACATTGACTTTTGAATGGAGACTCAGAAAACCAGAAGGGCCTGGACAGATGTGCTGCAGACTTACGAGGCCAAAGATAATAGCCAGACTACTACATCCTGCAAAAAATTTAAATCATCATAGGTGGAGAAAATAAGATATCCCACAAATACATAATATTTATGTACAAATCAAGTTTTTCAGAAAGTGCTAATCTAGGCTTATAGAAACTCCAACCCTAGGAGGTGAACTAAACTCATGAAAACACAGGATATAAATAATCTCAAACCATTAAAACCAAGAAGTGTTTGTGCACACACAGATTCACAAACATGCCACCACCACAAAACAACAAGAAAATAATGAGAATCAACATTCATTTGTAATTGATATCAATCAATACCATTGGTTTCAATTCCCTGATAAAATGATAGACTAACACAATGGATGAGAAAATTGGTTCCATCCTTTTACTGCACTCAAAGAACACATCTCGGCATCAAAGATAAAGATTTCCTAAGAGTAAAGGGTTGGCAAGATATATCTCAAGCAAATAGACCTAAGAAGCAATCTGGTGTATCTATTTTAATATCTAACAAAATATACTTTAAACCAAAACTAATCAAAAGAGATGGTGAAGGACACTACATAGTCATCAAAGGAAAAATCTGCCAACATGACATTTTAATTCATACAACAAGGGTACCTACTGTTGTAAAATAAACACTACTATAATTCAAATCTCATATTGACACTCATACATGGATAGTGGGAGAAGTCATTACTCCACTCTCACCAAATTTCAATAGTTGACAATATAGGTTTGTAAATCCAAAACCCCTTCATGATAAAAGTCCTATAGAGATTAGGGATACAAAGTACATATCTAAACATAATAAAGAAAATTTACCATAAGCCTATAGCCAACATCGAGTTAAATAGAGAGAATCTTAAAGCAGTTCCACTAAAATCATGAACAAGGCAAGGCTGTTCACTCTCTCCTTATTTATTTAATAAAGTACTTGAAATTTTGGCTAGAAGAGAGGATGTGAGTCTGGCATTCTTAGTAAAATAAGACCATGTGGAATTACATATTAGTGATTATAGGTTAATATTTAAGACAGTTAGCCAATAAGAAATGCTAGTAATGGGCCAACAGTTTCATAACTAATACAATGTCTCTGCGTGTTATTTTGGGACTGGTGTGTCCCAGGGATCCGGCTGGTTGGAAAGTGCCTGTAACAAAATGGCACCTACAATGTGGGTACTAAGAACTTCCACTTAAAACTTAAAAAAGCGTAAAAAGGACTGTAGAAACAAACGGAGAGAGACAAGCAAGACTTCTTGATAGCAGCATTTTTTTCTGGTGGGTTCTGTTTTGCTAGAGACAAGCAGAGACTTTCATGGCTCCTTTAAGGGAGGTTTCCTGAGTTGGCATAAGTAGAAAAAAAACTGCAGGGCTCTTTTAAGAGGCCCTGCTAATAATTGAATGGTGTGCATGAACAGCTAGCTAAAACAGCCATTGCTTTAATTTTAGCAATGATATTGTCTAGCAGATAAAAAGCTGGTGGCCAAAAAAGGATAAAGATTTACAGTAAAGACAGATTAAGATAATGAAAAACTTCTAAAGGTTTACAGTATGTCTTAAAATATACAGAGGCTTGGGAAAGAAAAAGAAAAATAAAGTTTTGGAAGGAAAACAAAGAGAATAGCTGGGACATTGGTGGCACACTTTCCATCCCAGCACTCAGGAGGCAGAGGCAAGCAGATCTCAAAGCGAACCTGGTGTACAGAGTGAATTTCAGGACAGACAAAATTACACAGAGAAACCTTGTCTCAATAAATGAAGAAAACAGAAGAAGTAGAGTAATAAAAAAGCCACCTAAAGATGGGAAGTACATAGAGAGTCTGGATAATGTATGCTATCGTGTTGTCTTTGAATTGTCCAATTGCTAAGGGAGGTGAAGCAACTGCTAAAATACAGCTGATTATCAATGCTGCCGAATTAATCCAACATATATTTTAAAAATGCTTTGACTTCAAAATTTAAGCCTAAGGACAGGTTACTGGGAAAATGAATTTCTAGTTTTGTTTCCACAGGAAAGGGAAAAGCTGTGGATTCCTTCCATGCTAACATGGTTTGATCAAGCAAGACCCTGTGAAACAGAGTCCCATTCAAAACACCTAGGACAAGCTAGCCTTGCAGATTACAGCCAAAATTTCTGCTTTTTCTTAGGATTCCCATGGTATTAAAGCATCCCCAACCAGTAGGAAGCAGTTTGGAAAGAATGACACCCAAATTCCCAAATATTGTCTAGGAATGTTTGTTTCCATTTAAATGGGGTTGGTTATAAATGGTTAATGATCACAACCAATCTCTTTTTAAAGGTAAAAAGGGGATTATGGTGTAGAAATGAATACTTTGTTTTGGAATGGATTTTCATTTATTGATACAAATTTAAGATCAATTTTATGATATGTATATTTTTCTTCTTTTTTAAGTATTGTGTTTATATAGCTCATTTAAAAATGTAATATATAATTAAGTACAAATTATAGATATTACCTATAATAGTCAAAACTTATAGTTAAATTAGTTAGGTTTTCTAGATATACAGAGATATATTTCAATTGGGTAGGCATTCTTCAAACCTTTCAAAGACCTACAGAATATGGCATTTTAAATGATTTAGGGTTTTTCTTAACTGAGGCACAACTGCTCCTGGGAACACCAACTATGTCACAAAGTAAGATGGACATTAAAGAACCTTGTTATGGAGTTTACTTCCAATTATGTCAAGACTAGCCTCTTATGGCAAGACAAGAAACTGCTCTTGTCTGGACTGTTTGACTTTATGCTGTATAAAAAGGACATAAAGACCTCCAAGAAAGTGCCTGCTGAAACAAGATGGACATTATGCAGAGTTTCTGCTTCATGGAAGAGTCTCCCAGACAATCTGCAGGACACAAAGGAAAGTGACTGACAGACTGCCAATACAGATGAATAGTTTAAAGTTTTCTGCTTTGTTGAGGAGTCTGCCAGAGACACTATGGTGTACAGGGTGAAGATGGCACATTGCAGAACTTCAGGTGATTGACCAGGTGAGATGTCTCTATCAGTTCTAGAGTTTATATATTATCCTTCTGTGGTCTTTGATGGAACTGAAGACAGATAGTTATGGTACAGTTTTTCTTAGTTAGAATTAAAGATAATTTACATATAAGACTTTAGACTCACAAAGATAGGGTAGATGATAGAATATTTTCTTTAGATCCTGATAATGTTAATGGACTAAATATTGCTAACTATTGTTCTTATTTGATAACTGTTTTGTCATATGTAATTTTTCTATGTTATAATTAAAGCTCTTCTTTTTATTTTAAATAGGAAAGAGGAGATGAAGGGAGATGTCATTCTGTCATTCTATAAATAATTTTCTCTTATTAGTTAATGAATAAAGCAATGTTGGCAAATAGGAAGGCAAGATAGGTAGGACTAGGAGATAAGGAGGATTCTGGGAGAGGTAGTAAAGAGGAGTCAAGATCTAGGCCATGAGAGGAATAAGAGGTCCAGACTCTCTCTCTTTCTCTCCAGTAAGATCACATGGAAACTCTTAGATTGATAGAAATGAATTAACTGCTAAAAGCTAGCCAATAAGAGGCTCTAGCCATTGGCCAATGGCTTTATAACTAATAGAGTGTTATTTTTGGGTCTGACAAAGCTGTGGGATCAGGCTGCCAGGAAAGTGCTTGTAAGAGAAGAGAAACGTGTGTTATAGCTTTGAATGAATTTGCACAAAAGATAACTGTCTGAACAGAACATCAATAGTGTAGGCAGTAAGAGCAACAATACATGGGAGCTCACAAAACTGAAAAGATTCTTTAAAGCAAAGGACACTATTAATTAGACAAATTGGCAACCTACAGAACGTGAAAATTTTTACTGATTTCATATCTGATAGATTATTAATATACCCAAATTATGTAGAGAGCAACAAAACCAAATAATCCAATTAAAAGTGAGGTACAGATTTAATCAGAGAGCTCCTAATAGAGGAATCTCAAATGGCTGAGAAACCCTTAAAAAAATGTCCACAACCTTAGCCATCAGAGAAATGTAACTCAAAACTACATTGGGATTCCATCTTTTTCCTAAGAGAATGTCTAAGAAAAAATAACACAAGTGACTGTTCATGCTAGCAAGGATGTTGATCAATGAGAAGACTCTTCCACTGCTTTTAGGAGGGCAAACTCTCCAGCTAAACATCTACCATCCTACCACAAGGACACTTGCTCAACTATGTTCATAGAAGCTTTATTTGTGATAACCAGAAACTGGAAACAACCTTGATGCCTCTCAACACAGGAATGGATTAAGAAAATGTGATATATTTATACAATGGTGTATTATTTAGCCATTTAAAATAATAAAATCATGAAATTCGCATGCAGATTGATGGAACTGGAAAAAAAATCATCCTTAGTGAGATAACTCAAACCAAGAAAGACAATTTTGGTATGTATTCACTTATATGTGGGTATTAGCCATTATTAAAATTATAACCAACCAAGCTACAGTCCATAGACCCTGAGAGATTAAAGAGGGTAATGTCTAGATGTGTGTGTGTGTGTGTGTGTGTGTGTGTGTGTGATGCATTGATGTCCCTAAGACAGGCAAATATAATAGATTTTGTGGGTGGTATGGGTGTAGGTAGGGATGGGAGTAGGAAGGATAATGTGTCAAGATGAGATAGGATGCAAAGGGAAAGTGTGGGGGGGAGGGACAGCTGGAATTGTGGAGTATCTCTCTCTCTCTCTCTCTCTCTCTCTCTCTCTCTCTCTCTCTCTCTCTCTCTGTGTGTGTGTGTGTGTGTGTAAACCTAGTTCAGTGGAAACATCCCAGAATCTTTGAGATGATTCTAATAAGGACTTCTTGTAATGGAGATTATGGAGTCTTCACTGGCCATTTCTTGCAGCCAATCAATGCTTCCAGAATCAGGAGTGAGTTGCATTGAGTTGAGTTGGTCAAGAGGTTCTCCTGAAGATACCCACAAAACCCAGGATAATGCTATGACAGACAGTTGCTCTCTACAAACTGACAGTGGGGTTCCATTGTTGAGAACAACATGTGCACAGCTCAAATGGACACCAACCCTTTGACCAATCTGTCCAGCCTGCAAGATATTCTGGAACAATGGTTGTGAAGGACTTTAGGAGTGGCCACCAAAGTCTGACTGAACTTGAGGTCCACTCAAGGAGAGGAGTATGCCTGATACTGCTTGGATGGCCAGGAACTAGAGACTGGAAGTGGGGGCAGTTGAATTCTAGGTATTAGAAGGGGGTTCACTGAGTCAATTAAACAGGGCTCATATTGTCTCAGAGAGACTGAAGCTGCAAGCATGGGGCCTGTATGTGTCTGGACTAGGTCTTCTGTGTGTTATATTGTAGTTAGCTGGTGTTTTTGTGGGACTCCTAACTGTGGGAGCAGGTTTAGGACTCTTTTTCTCCTGTTGGGTTGCCATGTCCAGACTCCATGTAAGGGCTCTTTCCCTGCTTCATTGTATTTTGTTTTGTCCTGTTTAGTTGTTGTCTCTTGGAGGCCTGTTCTTGGTGGGAGACAGAAAAGGAATGGATCCAGGAAGAGTGGAGCTGGAGATGAGGGAAGAAGTGAAGAGAGTAAATTGTGGTTGGGATATATTGTATGATTAAATGATTTTTTTTTAAAATTATATACACACACACACACACAATCTTTACTCAGGGTTGTTGATTTAAAAAAAAAAACATAAAAAGAGTTAGAGGCCAAATTTGTGGTTCAAAGTGAAGCAATTCCTGAGAAGAAAAGAAGCCTTAGGGTAGGGGGAGAGTGGTGGGAATCTAAAGTATGCAAATGCAGTCCCTGAGACTGACATGTGGTCTCTCCTTTCTCAGAAGCACTGGAAGTGAGATGACAGTTCTCCAGGAGTGTATCATGCTCCCTTCCTCTCTTGATCATCCATAAAGTTCAACGTAGAAGGGAATTTGCATGCTTCTGTTCTTTGTAATTAAGTAGCGCTAAACACAAGGTTTACCTGTGCCATTTGGAGATTAAATGACAAGGCACTATATTCTGCTTTGTAGAAATCTAGGACTCTAATGAAATTCTTATGAGCAATAGTCATTGCATGTGTTCATTCTTAATTTCACCAGTGAAAGCAGCACAGATACTTAGGGCAACTATAAATAACACAAATTAAAGATTATTGGGACTTGTGTTTTTAAGTCCTCTACACATTTAAGAACCTTGTCATTTATTTAATTCACTAATAGCTTCAGGATATAAAGTTGTGATGTTTGAACATATCATAAGATCTCACAAAACAGCAGTTCAGATGTCACAGGACTGTACAGTTTGGAGTGTGAGTCCTCTGATTTACCATGTTGTAGGGCTGATGTGTTTGATTGTGATTAGAAGTATATTTGTTTTGTATTTAGAGATGCAAGATCCTGGTGTAATAATATACAGGGAATTTTGGGATCTGAAGGTCTCCAATGGTCTTTTCTTACTCTAAAATTAGAAAGAATATTGAGTTGCAGCCAGAGTATCCTAATGAAGCAAAGTGTATTCATCCTGAAGTCCTCAAAGAGCACTCCGGTAATGCAATCATTTTCCTTCAGCAATTCAACCCAAATCCATGACGACCTTGCTAATGATATATAAAACCTATAGCATGCAATTATATTAATATATTCTAATGCAATTTGGTTGCACAAAAGGCTGGTTAAATTGTAATGACGTTTTCAAATTTTTCAAAAGCTTTATAGTTCTTCCAGACATGCGTGCTTCACTTTTCAAAGAGCCACTGTGACTCTACTCCAAGTACATACATGATTTTTAAAAGGAAACTCCTACACACTATTATTTTGTAAAATATATCGCCATGTTTGGTGACTAGAGGTTATGAAAGGTGTAGTTTACAATGTCCATGTTATAGATTATCAGGTTGCTATTTAAAAACTACTGAATCTGTTCTTCAACACTCAGTTTTGTAAGTGAGATAATTAGTTTTACATTTAATAGCCCTTGGTAGTTTCCCCCATTAAACAAACTCCTCATTGGAACTTGCTCTCTAATTAGAACTGCTGAAACTGGCAAGTGCATTGCTCTGGGACTGTAGACAGCCACACTGACTTCAATTGACCTGTAGTGATCCGATAAGGGCTGTTGGGTGGAAATAAATGTTTCAGAGTTGGGACCTGGTTCATTTGAAAATTTGTTATTATCGCTGGGCGTTGATGGGGCACACCTTTAGTTCCAACACTTGGGAGGCAGAGGCAGAGGCAGAGGCAGGCAGATCTCTTTGAGTTTGAGGCCAGCCTGATCTAAAGAGCAAGTTCCAGGACAGATTCCAAAGCAATACAGAGAAACCTGTCTTGAAAAACCAAAAGAAGAAAAAGTTTTTTATCTGTCAGTATAGGATGGCTCTTCCTATGTGGAAATTATTCAATGGCCTCGGATGTTAGAGTCATTTTGTGTGAATAAGTGTGGGGAGAAGAGACTCAAACTCTTTGAACTTTACAGGTGCCATTTTATTCTCTTATCTGGCTGTGAAAGGCTACTTGTGAGGGGATAGTTTCTGGAACTACCTTTCTGGCAACCTGCCTGACCAAGGATTCTCTGTAAAGATAGGGGTTTTATTAAGTTGGAGTGGAATTTATATAGCACAGATAACTGCCTAACAGTAACTAAACTGAGCACACAAGTTATTGAATGTGTGAGATTAGATCCAGCTGTGGTGGAAGGGGGATCCCAGAGGGGATTCTGAGGGAGCCAGCTCTGCAGAGGCATACACGTGGCCAGACTCCTCGGCAGGGAAGTTAGCCTGGCATCTCTATACATTCACCTCTGGGGATGTTGTTGCTGGTTCTTCAGAGTCTCTTAAATGTGCTGAGGTAGAAAGTGGGTGAGGGTAGTGGGGAAGGAAAACCGGAGGGAAATGTCTGAAAAATAATCACCACACAAATTATCTGGGCCTCTTGCTGTAAAAACGAACACTTTCATATGAATATGACTTCCTGGGTTTGTTCTGCAAGCGCCAGAGGGACTGAACCATGGAACAAAGTACTTATTAAAAATGCAAAGATCCTGTAGGTATGAAAAATGGAAACTTATCTCCAGAAAAAACATTAAAAAGTGTGCACACGTCAGGGAACGGGAGTCTTCTTTGCCCCTAACAGCTGCTTTTTGGAGGCTGTACAAGTTTTGTGATGAGCAGGTCCTGTTTATGGAGGTGGCTGTTCCATTGTTGCAAACAGTCGAGACCAGAGTAGGCTATTGACGGGAGCTAACGGTTTTGGCACTGGGTTTGGGTGTTAAGTATCAACTAACATGTTTATGCCCGCCCTTCAGATGTCCACACACAAAGACCCCTTTCTCTCTCTTCTGGCAGAAATCCAGGCCAATCTTGGAATGCTTCGTCCCTCGCCCTTCATTAAGGACCCTGTGTTAACCGTGGGGCTTCATCGTAGAAGCCCCTGGAAAGGAATGCTCACTGACCCACAGCAAACATATTTCCGCTTCTGTAGAAATTGCATGCACACTAACATGGGGTTCTGAAGCAGAACTAAGAAACAATCAACTTCAGGTCCACGTGAAACTACCCAAAGGTTTAATTCGTTGCAGCTCTTGCTGATCTGGCTAGAGGCTGCTGCCATTTCAAAAACAAACAAACAAACAAACAGAAAACACAACCCCTCAAATTAAAAATAAAACCAAATCCAAATAAAAACAAACAAAACCCAAAAATAAAAACCCCAAACAACAAAAAGCATTAGGTGTTAAATCCGATACATGTGATACATATGCCTACACACATATAGCTGAGTTTCTTTCCCATTATTTATATGGCTAACTTAGTTATATATCTCATTCAGTAGCCCATCTTGGCCCATAAAAATGATGGCCTGATCTAAAATCATATTCTCAAATTGAATTTTGATAAAGAAGATGTAAGGAAGTAATGGGGGGAAACACTTTGTGTCCCCTGTAGCTTTAAAGGGTGCTGTTGCTATGTTGGTGTAACCAAAACCATTTTACCTTCTTTTGTGTTCTTTTTGGCATTAAAATTCTCTTGATATTCCCTAGGATTGGCTGAGATCAAAGATTTTTAATGAGCCACATGCTTGTAAATTTATTAAAATAAAATCACTGTCAATGGAGAAGAGAATTTTTGGATAATTCTAGCAAACAAGTTCAGGCAGGGATTTTTTTTAAATAATAAATTGTAGTAAATAATTTCTTTTTAATATTGCAGGTTGTCAATTATTGGGCAAAGAACTGAAAAGTAGAAACATGTTCTCACATTGTAGATATTCAATTCTTAAAATTTTTGTATAAATGCTCACTTATTTAGTTGTTATTATGACTTATTTGGGTTACATACACAATATTATAATTTTTTAATCCATGTTCAAAGATTTGTTTTGGATGACTAAAAATTGAGTGTTGAGTATTTAGAAAATCAGAATATTTCTTCCCACACACACCAATAATTTGCATACTTATATTGTCTGACTTTCAGCCTTACCTTCAAGGTGTAAATGAAAGCAAAGCAGAGTAAGTTACTGTGCTCATTTCCTTAAATTCCCTCATTATTTCCCAATTACATTGCGAATTCAGTGTCTTCAGCCTAGAACAGGCATGCATCATTCGACACTATTTAGGCTGCTATGGTGGTTCTAGAAATCCCCAGAGACAAGGCCCAGGCTTCTGACATGCAGGGACATCTGTCCTCTAAGCACTGCATGCCAGGCACATAGCTGGCACTGAATAAATAGTTTTTGAATGGCTGATTGGATAAAGACTTTGTGATTTATGCAAGTATGGAAGAAAACATTGTCCCCCTTTCTTCTCTGTTTACGTAGAAACCACAGCATCTGACAGGCCTACAACTTTGGGTGGTGGCCTGGATAAGAGCCCCTGGCTTTCAGGAGACACTTTGGGGGCCTTTGCATCCTTGGTTCTTAGTCCTGAAGACCCATGTGCACCTCTCAGAGTAACTAGACTCAACTAGTTTTCACATTCCTGCTATCATCATGGAGCAAGAATAATTTCTGGAGGGTGTAGACCCAGAAAGAGCAGGCCTGGAGTTTGTCTGTCTGTTTATATTTATTTATTTTATTTCCAACACCCTGTCCCATTTAGCTCTTTTTTCTTCCTTCTGATCAAGAGTCTACAGACCCAAAGTCCACACCTTTCTTGTCTAATATTTCCCTCTATTCTATGTTGGTTAATACGTATTATAGTTAAGTACTTTAGAGTCTCTGTTACACAGAACTAGTGCAGTTCTTATACCTTAATGTTCCATTTGCTGACTATGATCCTTAGTTTGTTATTTTCTCTTACTGTGTCTTCCATCGCCTCACAAGGACACCAGATCCTTGAACCAGACACTTCTGATTTTCTTCCTTCTCTTTTAGCACCACCACCTCACAGCCTAATTAGTACAAGTTTTGTAAGCTTAGTTTTAGTTGTCTATTGCTGACAGACTCCATATATTATCCCTTGTTTACACATACCTATGGAACACTAGCCTGATCCCGTCTACTGCCATTTGTCTCACTAGTATTGTACCAGATTTCTGTCACTTTCTGGAAAGAAGATCATTTGTCAAACCAAAAATTTGGTAGTGAGTTTTAACAGCTTCCATCCACCCATTAGGTGACCTTGGGTCATTCAACACCCTGTCTGTGCTTAACTTGATCATCTCTAAGATGGGGTTTATCAGGTACCTCCCTCTTATGGTGTGAGTTATGGATTAATATATGTAAAGCATTTTAGAACAATGCTTGGTTTGAAGTTAAGTACCTGAAACTGAAACTACTTTGAGATTTTATCTTATCCCAGTCAGAATGAACAACGTCAGTAAATCAAATGTCAGCTCATGCTGAAAAGGATGCAAGCAGAGGGGAATGCAAACTTGTACACCGTGGCAGTTCTTCAGGAATCTAGAAATTGATCTACCTCAAGATCCAGATGTATCACTGTTGAGCATTTATACAAAGGACTTTACATATTATTACAGACATACTTCCTCATCCATATTCATTGCTGCTCTATTCATAATTGCCAGATATTGGGAACAGCCTAGATTTCCAACAATTGATAAATGGATAATGAAAATACGTTGCATTTACTTAGTGAAATATTCAGCTACTAAGAAAAACAAAATTAAAATTTGCAGGTAAATGAATGAAGTTAGAAAATCTCATCCTACAAGAAAATATTGCATGTTTTCTCTTCTATGTGAATGGTAACTTTTCAGCTTTCAATATGTGTGCTACAATGAATATAGCCACAGAGGTTAGGTACCTAGTAAAGTACTAGAGGGAGGGGGAAAGGTAAATAGAATATATTGTTATGGAGAGACAAAGGAGAAATTAAAATAGGGGGATTAAATAGGGAGGAAAATGGGAAAGAAGAATAAAGGAGTGAATGTGGGGAAGGACAACTAACACTAAAGGCCATTTTCAAAACCATATGAAAACTGTCTACTGTAGAAGCTTCTAAAATATATGCACATATGAAAGGAATATAATGGTGTCACCAAAGAATAGGGGAGACAATGCCAAACTTGATATCTATGTCACAAAATAAAACTTCTAGTGCTAGGAGTAGTTACATCTTGTCAAGTCAAAGGGGTCCCATGGACCACTCCCAAATCACAGGCTATTTTCAAGGCTACTGATTGTTGAATATAATACTTACTTATGTCATTACACAGGAAGAAGTTGATCTGGTACTTAACTGGAAGCCTCATCCCTACTGTCTAGTGTTCATGGCAATAGAAATTACATCCAACACTGCTGGAGGAGAATGTGGTAATCGATATCACTTAGTTACTTATCCTGTGACTTATAACAGTGACCTGGTGCAATATTGGCACAATTGTTATAAGAGCAACCAACACTATTTGTTAGGATTTAGTCCACTCTATCAGCTGTAACTTACACTGGACACTGTAAAAGTGGTCAAGAATTTATCATGGGCCTAAGGGAAAACCTACTATTATCCTGCTAAAAGAACACAGTAAATGACCCTTTTTGGGATATTACACAAGGAACATATCAGTGTCATGCTTACTCTACATCAGTTCAACTTCTTGAAATAGATGGCAATTAACACAAAAATGAGCTATGTGAAGAAAGTGAGAGACTTTGGACAATTCAGTCCTAAATAGAATTTTTTTTTGCTTACCCACCCTGGCCAGGCATGTTCAGAGAAAGGGCTGTGGAAGGGTGAGTAGCCAGAAGTGATGCATGACTCCAAGAGAATAGTGTTTTCCATATACAATGTAACTGATGCACAAATGATCTCACAGAGAAAGTGGCAACATACCCAGGGCCTACACAAGTTTAAGCCATATGGAGTTCCAGCATGCAGCAGGAAGTGGACACATGGTACCACCTATAATCAAAAAGTTACCTGCAGTTAATTCCTAGTAGCAAAGAGGAAAATATATCTAATCAGGTGTATCAACCACACTTCAGGGCAGGCCCCATGGCCAGGAATATAGGCTAACACAAAATGAGCTCAATGGTATTTTTGCATACTTTATTTCATTTTTCTTTGTTTTAGTGATTTTGTTTTGCTTTGCTTTAGTAGTCTTTTGATTGATTATTTTTATTGTTGTGTTTAATGGATTTGTGTTGTGTTTTGTTTTTGTGTCTTATTTTTTTTTTTTTTTTTTTGAAACAGAATGGGGAAAAAGAACATAAAGTTGTTGAGGGTGGGGCGGGGAGAAGATCTGAGGAAGTTAAGGAGGAGAAACATGATATTATTTATTTCATTTCAGTTACAAAAATGTGCTTTCTAAGAAATTAAAACATCCAAAGGTAACTAATATCATTTCTTAAAATATGGTCCTGAAAGATAATAGGAGCCTATCACCTATCGCATACCTTTAGCTAACATGAACATGTCTTCATATACCTTTACCCACCATTTGTGCACATTAAATTGATTCTGTGACTCAATTAGTTACATAGATTAATAAACCAATTAATAGCATGATCACAAATCAAGATTTTTGCTTTAAATAGCGTGATTGTGTGCCATACTGTACATTGACTTCTCTCATGCTTTTCTGTTATTTTTGCCATGACTTCACCTAGCAGCCCACAAAATTGATTTGACTATCAAGCTGGCTGTCTTTTCATATTTTCAAAACATGCTAGTATTAGGCTTAAATTTGGCTCTATTTTTTTAAAAAAGAAACTTAAGATTCTTCATCTGCATAGAATCACATAAGACTGAGGTACTCAAACATTTTATTTTTCACATGTGAAGTAGTTTCAAACTACCTTTAATCATTATGAAGACAGAAGCTTGCAAAGATTCAGTAGGTTATCCAGAGACATGTGTCAATTATTGGAGAATGCAAAAATGAACCAGCATTCCATGGCTCTCTTGAATTTGCAATAAAACATTACTGTAATGTTATTAGGAAAGAAATCTCAGGTATGAGAACACAAAATTCACTGTTCTTTTTAAGGACTATAACAATGGATTCCAGTTATCCTCATCCAACTTTTCCATAAGTCAAACAAAAAAGTATTTATAAGCAGGTATGGATACATTTATACAAAGATTATATAGACTATATAAATGAAATTAAATATTGAGAAAGACATTAGACAACTTCTTCTAGCTCTTGATTTGCTTTGGGTCAGGTCTTTGTTCAAGTCTTATGTTTCTTCTTACAGAAATCAAAGTTGAAAATCTTTCCTATCCATTCTTGCTAGCCCAGGGTCTTAAATGCTAGGTTCTGCTCTGTGAAATGCGCTTACTTCTTTTCTTCCTTGATTTACCATGCATCTACTATGATGCCTTCTTTACACAAGATGACACTACCTCCTACATACTTTCTCTATTGATTTTAGTAGTTCAGTGCTATTTTCTCACTAGATCATCCAACATATTTTTAGCTTTTATTCATCTTTAATTTTTTTGCTGATACTGTTGAGTTGGTCAAATCTCCAGTGTTGAAATTCCTGGTCTTGTGGTAAAGATGTGGAACATAGCTAGGTTACATCATACGGGTTCTTTTCTTTCTTATTTAAGCCTTCTTCTGTAAATCCTTTGTTCTTTCATGCCCAACAAAATCTTCACCAAGTTAAAGCGTCTTATTTTTTCCCCTGTCTTTTTTGAGACAAGGTTTCTCTGTATTGTTTTGGAACCTGTCCTGGAACTAGCTCTGGAGCTCTGGCTGGCCTCGCACTCTGCCTTCTGAGTGCTGGGACTAAAGGTTTATGCCACCAACACCCAGCTCTGATGCTCTATTCTTTGACAATCAATCTTTTTCTGTAATTTACATGAAGCTTTGTGAAAGCAGGGACACTTTTATTGTAATTCTAATCTTGTCTCTTTTTAGTCAGTGTAGCATACCTGGAACATGGTAGGTACTCATAAAAGTTTCCTCACTTGAACATAAGCTCTGTAGATGATTCAAAATTCTATGACAATAACTTCTTATCATTCTGCTTCCAGTCCCAATAATATTATCACTTTCCATATGTTTATAACAATAAAATGGGTGCTGACACCACATTAGCTAGTCTGCTAGATGACTTGAATACATATTTTAAAAATAGTTAACACAGGGAACACTGATATGTACATAATGCTTTAAACATTTTCGTTTGAGTATTAAAATTTTATTATTTCTTATATTTTATTTTATTCATTTTACACAATGATTTAAACTTAACTTTGCCAAAGATGATGTCTTTTCATCTCAACTTAAGAGATCTTCCCTTGTCTCAGAAAGCACCAGTTCTTTTATTTGACTATTCTTTCCCTTTGCTTTCCTTTCCCACATCCAATTTATTAACGTGTGCATACAGTCTATTATTAAAAAGACACAACTCACTTTTCTTTATTTTCACCTTCTGATCTAGTGCAGGCTACAATGGTTTTTTTTGTCACTACAAGAACTACCTGTTGTATGTCTCGACTTTCCTTTCAAACGTCTACATCCCATTCTCACACCAGACCATGATACTTCACACAATGTAGATCACATTATATTACCAAAGTTGTTACAACCTGCCATTACCCAAAATATTGTCTACAGGATTGACTTGATAGTAATGGTAATGAGGCTGCACTGTACTCTTAGCCATAGGCTAGAAAATATAAATTAGTTGAAAAGACAAGCCAAGGGTTGATCCATATATGAAAGGAACAATGTTAGATTCCACAAAAAATTAGAAATGACAATTATATACTCTGTAGTTACTTTAAATATTACTTTAAGTATCAAAACTTAAAGTATTAGCTAGTTTACCATAATTTATTTAATACACTCTTAAGAATTATTAATTGTTGCAGAGCTAGAGATAAGACTAGGGAATTAGACTTGGAGGAGTGGAATAGAGTTACCTTCTTGCTTCCCTGGCAAGAGTGGCTGTGGCTTCCCAAGGAGTGTGTGTTGGAGCTGGGAGCTGAGATAAAACAATGAAAGAGGTTAGGAACACAAGATCTATGGGATCCACTAGAGACTGGCCTGTTGCAGAGCTGGTGATGAAACTTGGGGATTGTAGTTGAGGGGGCAGAAGGAGCCTCTAAAATCTGCTGTTAGTTTATCTGCTTCCCTGGCTGGAGTGGCTTGGATCCTCCCAAAGGGTTTCTAACAACTTAATAGCACACCTGAAAGCACTAATGCAAATAGAAGTGATCACACTCAGGTAGGCAGCAGTGGATACTAAACCTCAGGGCTGAAATCAATGAAATAGAAACAACAACAAAAAGCAAAACTAAGAATCAATGAAATAAAGAGGTGGTGCTTTGAGAAAACCAATAAGATTGAGAAACCCTTGTCCAAGTTAACTAAAAGGAAGAGAAACAAGTTTCACATTAACAAAAATCAGAAATGAAAAGGGGGGATATCAACCAACACCAAGGAAATCCAGAGAATCATAAGGACATAATTTAACAACCTGTATTCAACCAGAGGCCACACCAGTACCCAGATTCCCCAGGTAAGCACCCAACTTGCAGACCACTAGTACTCACCTACAACCTGCCTTATCTAGCCCCCAAAGCTTCTTATCTCCTCATCACTCTATTTCAGCTTGCACTTCCATCAGAAGCCCCCTGTTCTATCAGAGGCTATGCCAGCATGGAGAAGTCCAGCCTCCATTTGTGCAGAGATGCTCTACTCAATCACAGGTCACACTGGCCAGAAAAAACAGAGTGGAAAGTGAATAGGAACTGCAGATGCAAACATCACCAGCAGAATATGAGAGATGAAGGAGAGAATCTTAGGTGTTGAAGATATGATGAAAGAAATAGATACATTGGTCAAGGAAAATGTTAAATCTGAAATATTTCTGATACAAAATATCCAGAACATCTGGGACACCATGAAAAGACCAAAACTAAGAACAATAGGAATAGAAGAAGGAGAAGAATCACAGCTTAAAGGCCTAGAAAATATTCTTAACAAAATCATAGAAGAAAAATTTTCCTAACTCAAAGGACATGCCAATAAAGGTGTACAAAGCTTACAGAACACCAAATAGATTGGACCAGAAAAGAAAGTCCCCACGCCATATAATAATCAAAATGCTAAGTGTACATAACAAACAAAGAAAGAATATTAAAATCTGCAAAGGAAAATGGCTAAATAATGTATAAAGGCAGGCTTATTAGAATTATGTACAACTTCTCAATGGAGATGTTCAAAGCCAGAAGTCTTGGATAGATAGATGTCCTACAGATTCTCAGAGATCACAGATGCCAGGGCAGACTACCATAATCAACAAACTGTAGTGAGATAGTCCTTCTGTGGCACGGACCATGCCCATTGGGGGGTGGAGCCATGGGCAGAAGTGATCTGTGGAAGGAGGTCAGAGGAAGAGCCAGGAAAAGCTCTCTTGCTGGCTGGACTCGGACAGGAGAGCATCAGGTGGAATTTCCTGGTGTTCATCTGTCTAGTTATTTCTCCCTGAATAAACATCTATTAGGCCTATTTGTTTATCCTGATCCTTATTTAACCGCAATAACAAACCTTTCATTCACCATATATGGAGAAAACAAGATAATCTTTTTATTTTCTTTTATATATTTATTTTATATAACCAAGTCCATTTAAATGAAAACAAACATTTATACACAATATTTGGGAATTTGGGTGTCGTTCTTTCCAAAGTACTTCCTGCTGGTAAGGGGCGCTGTCATGGTGGATTCTAAGAAGATGCAGAAATCCTGGCTGTAGTCTGTAAGGCTGCTTGGTCTAGCTGTTTTGAATGTAGAATCACCTGTTTCAGGCAGTCTGGCTTGATCAAACCACATTAGTCTGGAAGGAATCCACATCTTTTCATTTTCTGTGGAAACAAAAATAGAAATCCTTCTCCCCAGTAACTTGTCCTTGAACTTAAATTTTGGAGTCAAAGCATTTTTTTTATTTAATTTATTATTTTACATGTTGATCCCAATTCCCACTCCCTCCCTCCTTTCCTCCCTCCCTCCTTCCCTCCCTTTTACCCCCTCTGTCCTCTCACCTGCACTCTAACCACCCTCCCCTCCCATCCCCCCCACCCCAATTCCATATGTAGGGGAATGACATCCAGTTGGGGTCATGTAGATCTGACAGGTCATGTGAAGTAGGGACTAGGGCTTCTCTCCTGTGTCTAGATTAAGGCAGTTATCCCTCCATGGGGGATGTGTACACAAGGATCTTTTGTGCACCAGGGATACATCCTGGCTCCACTGTCTGAGGTCCCTTAGACTGTTCAGTCCTTCTGGCTGAGACCCATATTCAGGGGGGCCTGAGTCAGTCCCATGCTGGCTTCCCAGCTATCAGTCTGGTGGCCCGTTAGCTCCTCCTTGTTCAGGTAAGCTGTCTCTATGTGTTTCTGCCACCTGGTCTTGTCCACTTCATCTGCATCTGGGTTCTACTTCGACTCAGTGTTTATGTTTGTGTTTGCTCCTATTTCCAACAGACACTAGTTGAGGGTTCCATGGATAAGTTAGTTGTTGATCTCACTGTCCTGGAAGGGCATTTATGGTTGCCTTTCCACGGAAGCTCAAATTGTTAGTTGGCAGCAGTCTTGTAGTTCTCTAGACCTTTCTTTGTGTTCAATTTTATCTTCAAACCAATATTGGCTCCCTCTTTTATGCTCTCTCTCTCTCTTTCTCTCTCTCTCTTTCTCTTTCCTGTCTTCTATTCTTAATCGGGTTCAATCTTCTTGGTCACATGTGTTTTCCTTTCCTCCTCCTCATTTTCTCCTACTTCTCTCTCCATTCGCTGTCCTCCCCCACTTTACCTGAGCTCTGGGGGACTTGTCCCTTCCCAGTTCTGTGAGGGACTTTATATGAATCTCTTAGAATACAACTTGTATCCTAGTTCCTCTGGTGGTGTGAATTATAGGCTGGTGATCATTTGATCTTGGTCTAAAATCCATATATGAGTGAGTACATACTGTGTTCCTCTTTTTGTGACTGGGTTAGCTCATTCAGGATGGTTTCTTCAAGTGCCATCCACTTGCCTACGAATTTCAAGATACCATTATTTTTTTTTCTGCAGAGTAGTATTCCATTGTGTAGATGTGCCACATCTTCTTTAACCATTCTTCAATTGAGGGGCATCTAGGTTGCCTCCAGATTCTTGCTATTACAAATAATGCTGCTATGAACATAGTTGAACAGATGTCTTTGTTGCATGGATGTAGATCATTTGTGTATATGCCTAAGAGGGGGATTGCCGGGTCCTGTGGTAAAATAATTCCCATTTTCCTAAGGAACTGCCATACTGATCTCCAAAATGGCTGTATGAGTTTGCACTCCTACCAGCGGTGGAGGAATGTTCCCCTTTCTCCACATCCTGTTTCTAATTTTAGCCATTCTGGCAGGAGTAAGATGGTACCTCAAAGTTGTTTTGATTTGCATTTCCCTGATAGCTAAGGTTGTGGAGCACTTTCTTAAGTGTCTTTCAGCCTTTTTGATTTCCTCTATTGAGAATTCTTTCTTTAGTTCTGTACCCCATTTTTTATTGGGGTTAGTTGGTGTTTTGTTGACTAGTTTCTTGAGTTCTTTGTGTATTTTGGAGATCAGCCCTTTGTCTGGTATAGGATTAGTGAAAATCTTTTCCCAGTCAGTGGGCTGCCGTTTGGTCTTGTCCACTGTGTCCTTTGCCTTACAGAAGCTTCTAAGTTTGAAGAGGTTCCATTTATTAATTGTTGCTCTCAGTGTCTGTGCCCCTGGAGTTATGTTAAGAAAGCGGTCTCCTATACCAATTTGTTCAAGGGTACCTCCTACTTTCTCTTCTAAGAGGTTCAATGTGGCTGGATTGATGTTGAGGTCTTTGATCCATTTGGACTTGAGTTTTGTGCATGGCGACAGACATGGGTCTATCTGCAGTCTTCTACACACCCTCATCCAATTGTGCCAGCACCATTTGTTGAAGATGCTGTCCTTGCCCCATTGTATAATTTTAGCTGTTTTGTCAAAAATCAGGTGTTCATAGGTGTGTCGTTTAATGTCAGGATTTTCAATTCAACTCCATTGGTCTACTTGTCTATTTTTGTGCCAATACCAGGCTGTTTTCAGAACTATAGCTTTGTAGTAGAGCTTAAAGTCAGGAATGGTGATGCCTCCTGAAGTTCTTTTATTGTATAGGGTTGTTTTGGCTATCCTGGGTCTTTTGTTTTTCCATATAAAGTTGATTATTATCCTTTCAAGGTCAGTGAAGAATTGTGGTGGGATTTTAATGGGATTGTATTGAATCTGTAGATTGCTTTTGTCTAGATTGCCATTTTTACTAGAAACAAGATATTCTATGATAAAGTCAAATTCAAACAATATTTATCCACAAATCCTGACATACAGAAGGTATTAGAAGGAAAACTACAACCCATTGAGGATACAGAGGAAATAAAATAACTCTACATTAGCAAAATCAGAAGAGAGGACCACGGACATACACACAGCACCACCACTACCATGAACAAAAACAACAAGATAACAGGAAATAAAATAGTTATTGATCATTAACATATTTCAATATTACAGGACTCAATTCCCCAATAAAAAGACAAAGACTGTGGATACAAAATCAGGATCCATCCTGCTACTATAACAACACACCTCAACATCAAAGATAGACATTGCCTCAGAGTAAAGTGTTGGAAAAAGATTTTCCAAGCAAATGGGCCTAAGAAGCAAACTGGTGTGGATAATCTAATATCTAAAAAATAGACTTCAAACCAATATTACTCAAAAGAGAATAGGAAGGATACTTAAAGGAAAAATCCACTAAGATGGCTTGTCAATTATCAACATCTATGCCCCAAATGCAAGGGCACCTACATTTCTAAAAGAAATATTAATAAACACATCAGTCCTCACACATTAATAGTGGAAGACTTACCAACAGACATGTTGTCTAGATGAAAACTAAACAGAGAAATACTGGAGCTAACAGACAACATGAATCAAAGGGACCTAATCTAGCTACAGAACATTTCAGCCAATCACAAAAGAACATACCTTATTTTCAGCATCTCATGAAACATTCTCCAAAACTGACCCAGTTCTGCAAGTCTCAACAGATGCTAGAGAACTGAAATAACCCCCTGAATCTTATCAGGCTGCCATAGGTTAAGGCTCTATTTTACCAACAGCAGAGACGCCTGAAAACCCACATACTCATGGAAACTGAAAAACTCACCAAACTCACCAAAGAATGACTACTGGAGACTTTTTAGGATTCATCGAAAATGACTGCACAACAAACCAAAATTAGAGGAAGCAATGAAATGGTGCTAAGAGGAAAGTTCACATCACTAAGTACCTACATAAAGAAATTGGAGAACCCTAATCTTAGTAATTTAACAGCACACTTGAAAGCTCTATAACAAAAAGAAGCAAGTACACCCAAGATGTGGATATGGCAGGACTTAATCAAACTGAGGCTGAAATCAATGAAATAGAAACAGAAAGAATAATACAAAGAATGAAACAAAGAGTTGGTTCTTTGAGAAAATCAACAAGATAGATAAACTCTTATCCAAACTACTCAAAAGACTGAGAGAGAATATCCAAATGAATTAAATCAGAAACTAAAAAGGAGATATAACAACAGACACTGGGAAAATCCAGAGAATCATTAGGTCATACTTAAAAAAAAAATCTGCATTTCACAACACTGAAAAACCTAAAAGAAATGGTCATTTTTTGTTTTGATAGATACCACTCTGCAGGGTTAAATTAAGATCAGGTAAATAATTTTAATAGACATTTAATCCCCAAGGGAATAGAAGGAGTCAAGAAATTTGTTCAAAACTAAACAACAACAACAAAACCAAAACCAAACAAAACTCAGGACCACGTAGAATTTTAACAAACTTTCAAAGAAGAGCTAATGCCAATGCTCCTCAAATTATTCCACAACACAGAAACAGAAGGAACACTGTCAAATTCATATTATGGTGCTATAGACACCCTGGTACCAAAACCACACACAGATTCAAAAAATAAAGAGAATTGCAAACCTGTTTTATGAAGATACAAAAATACTCAATAACTCGTCAAAATGATCACACACCATGATCAAGTAGTCTTCATTCCAGAGATATTGGATGGTTCAACATATTGAAATCTGTCAGTGTAATCCACCATGGAAAGAAATAAATTGAAGTAAACACTCACACAAACACACAGACACACAATCAATCATCTCATTTGATGCCGCAAAAGCCTTTGACAAAATCCAACTCCAGTTCATGACTAAAGTCTTTGGGACATAACTGAAAAAATAGAGGCAATTTAAAGGAAGCCTATAGCCAACATCAAATTAAATGGAGAGAAACTCAATGCAATTTCACTAAAATCAGCAACACAAGGCTGTCTGCTATTTCCAAATCTACTCAATATAATGCTTGAGGTTCTATCTAGAGCAATATGATAACTAAAGGAGAGCAAGAGGATACATATTGGAAAGAGAAAGTCAATGCATTTATATTCACAGATAATATGATAGGATACATAAGGGACCCCAAAATTCTACTAGGGAACTCTTACAGCTGATAAACATGTTCAAAAGATTAACTAAGAACAAAGAACAAAGCAAACAAACAAACAAAAAGCAACAACAACAGCAACAAAAAGCAATAGTCTTCTTATATACAAATTACAAATGTGTTGAAAAAGAACTCAGGAAAACACCTTTCATAATAACTACAAATAATATAAAACACCTTGGGGCAACTCTAACCAAACAAGTAAACAACTTTTATGACAGTAACTTTAAGTGTTAGAAGAAAAAAGCCGAAGAAGATATTAGAAGTTGGAAAGATCTCCCACGCTGTGGATTGGTGTGATTATCTACAATGGTGTGTAATGCTAGTGAAATGGTGGCACAGAGCTTGTGGGGATAAGCAGTCAATAACTGATTAGACTTAAGGCTCACTCCGTGAGATGGAACCCATATACAACACTGATTGGATGACAAAGAACCTGAGACTAGATAGCACAGGGACCTTGGGTAAAACAAAATACTAGCTTCTAAAAAAAAAAAAAAAATGTGTACTGATAAGATGCCACCAATGTTATTTTGCTATCCTCATATATCAGTTCCTTGTTCAGCCATCATCAGGGATACTTCCTCCTGCAACAGATGGGAACATGTACAAAGACCCACAGCCAGAGTTTACTAAGAGAATAAGAGACCTTGGAATATGCCTAAATGGAAAGTCTCCATCAAATCTTTATGCTCAGAGGACAGGGAACCCACCATAAGAGGAAGCAGAGAGAGTGTAAGCACCAAAGGAATGGAGGACACCAAGAAACAAAGCCCTCTAAATTTACATGAGCAAAGCTCTTATGAATTCAGAGACTGAAGCAGCAAGAACAGGGCATATATCTGTTTGCACCAGGTCCTCTGTTCTTATATCATGCCTTCCAGTTTATTGTTTTTATAAGATTCCTGAGTGTGTTTATAATTCTTGTTTTTTCTTCTGTTGGTTTGTCTTGTCCAACTTTGACGTGATAATTTTAAGTTTTATCTTAATACATTTTATTTTGTTTTATTTTGATGAATGAGTGAATGAAAATCTACTCACTAACGCAAAGGTTAACAACTGAAGTGTCACTTATCCTGCTGGGAGAGGGAAAATCAGTTGTTGCCAATGGAGTGACACTGGGTATATCAGCCATTCCAGGACAGGCCACATATTCAGGAGTACTGTATTAGTTTTTCTTCTTCTTCTTCTTCTTCTTCTTCTTCTTCTTCTTCTTCTTCTTCTTCTTCTTCTTCTTCTTCTTCTTCTTCTTCTATTTTTGTGATTTTATTTGGTTACAGTTTAGGGTTTGGGGATGGTGGTATTTAATTTTGTTTTCTTGGTTGGGGAGTTTTCTTGTTTTTCTTAGGGTTTTGTTTTTTTATTGAGAAAGAAATTAAATTTATGTGGGTAAGGAGGGTTAGGAGATCTGGAAGAACTTGGGGAAGGAGAATAATATAACTAAAATGTATTTAAAATTAAAAACTGTTTCATATAATAAAAAAGAAAATTGTGCAATACCCTCAAATATATAAGGAGAAGAAAATTTCACTGTACATCTTATTTGTCTTAATTCCCAAGTTTAAAATTGGCTGTGATGGATGTTCCTGCTTATAACCTGGGAAGAAGGAACCTCTGCCAAGTAATCCATCAGATGATTGGCCTCTGTGTATGTCTGTGAAACATTTTATTGGTTACCGATTGATTAAGGAGAGCTCAGTCCTGATGGGAGATGTCATTTGGTAAATATGTTTCTCATTCTGGTTAATGAATAAAGCACTGTTTGCCAATAGGAAAGCAAGATAGGCGGGACTAGGAGACAAGGAGGATTCGAGGAAGTAGTAAGGAGGAGTCAAGATGGAAGACAGAGAGAGCAGAATGCCGGCCTCTCTCTCCAGTAAGTTAAGACCACATGGAAGTACTTAGATTAATAGAAATGGGTTAATACTTAAGACAGAGCTAGCCGATAAGAAACAAGTAACTGGCCAACAGCATTATATCAAATACAGAGTCTCTGTGTGTTAATTGGTGCTGGCGCGGCGGTTGGTCCAGGCTGGTGGAAAACCTTATTCCTAACATACTGGTGGCAGAAAAACCTTACTCGTAACAGTCCACTGTGGGTAATGCTGGGGGATAAGCCAGTAAGGTGCATTCCTTTATGGTTTCTGTTGAGTCTGTGCATGGACCTCCTCCCACCAATGATGGATTGTGATGTGGAATGTCAACCAAATAAACTCTTCCCACCCCAATCCTTGCTTAGTCAGAGTGTTATCACAGTAACAGACACAATGAAACATGATGACAGACATGTAATATAGCTACATGCTAAGAGTGTTCTTTAAAATGTAGTCACTCCCTTTCTAGAAGACAGGAGGAAGTTTTCTCATTCAGTCCAGGTGAAACTCCCTTGGTTTTCCCTAGTGTTGATTTTGATCTGGAATGCTTGGCTTTGTTTGGTGGTTCAGCTGGGGTCTTTAATTTGTGAAGCTATTAATACTTGAGGGCTTCTGTTCTTTGTGTTGACCCTGCTTGGTCAGAGTATGATATAGAAACGAATCAGAGTTTGTCCATATGCTGGGGAGTCAAGGCAATGTGAGTGGATGTGGAGGAAGTAGACAGGACTAGTGAATGATTGCATCCGTATGGAATATTGATTAGATTCTGGTGGGTTATTGATCTGGATTATACTTGTTGGATAGGGTTGTGATGAATGCATTATGCAAATATTGTCTTTGACATTCCTCTAACCTTAGAGACTATTTTTTTTCCTGAAATTTTAGCTAAAGGTGCTTTCTCTTTGTTCTCCCTCTCTTCTCTATCTCTCTCTTCTTCTGTCTCCCTCCTATTAACTAAATGATACCCAGAATGTACATGGATATTTATGAGCCCTTTCTTAAGACAATTTTGCATTTATTTAAAAAATTTTACACACAAGGAAAATGTTGATTTATTTAAATTAGTGAAAGAAAATTCTGCAGAGTATCCACTTCAACCACAATTCCAATTACTTTTTCCTTCTGTCATCACAAACATGTGAAAATTATAGACGTCTCAGCACCAAAGTTTGTAAATTCAAGTTACAGAACTTTTTTCATAATGCATGCTCTAAAAGTAGGAGGAAATATTCCTGTAAGTCACCTCATTTTGAAGGTAATGTAAATGGTTCTAATATTAAGAAATATTACTTTATCACAAATAGAACATATTATGTTGTAAAGCCAGCCCATGGAAGTTACTTCCTCCTAATAATATTTTTTAACAGACATAGTTACACTGACTACCTTGTACCCTCATCTGAACACAAATTCAGTCTTTGCCATAAGCCTGGCTTGTCCAGTACAGTAGCCACTGGGATTCTGTTGCTATTTCATTTTAGCATAATTTAGATAAAAATATATTAGACACATTTCAAGTGCTCAAAAGTCACATGTGATCATAGTGGCTATCTTCCTATAGAGTATAGATCATAAAACATTAACTTCATTGCAGAAAGTTCCACCAAATAATACTCCTTCAGCTTATGTCATGTGTTATTTTATATCAAAGCTGAAGCTAGTCTTTAGTAGTGACTGAACAAGACTATAGGATTGTAAATGTATATCCACAGTATTACACACACAGTTTTACACACACACACACACACACACACACACACACACACACACACACTACTAGCCCTAAACTATTCAATGTCTGATTTGCTCATTCCACTTTATGATTACAACTCACTTCATATTTTGATTTAACAAATACCTCACTGTTGTAGGCTTTCTTTTGGGCCACCAACAAGCTCCCAAATTATGACACAAAGACATTATTAATTAAGAATGCTCAGACTTATGTTTATTCAACTTGCTCTTATGACTAAATCTATTTCTCTTCATCTACATTTTGCCTTGGGACTTTTTAACCTTTTTTCATTCTGTGTTATCTACTCTATGTCTGCCTGGCCCCTGGTGTCTCCTTCTCTTTTTCCTTCCTTCCTCCTCTCTCCCCTCTCATTCTCACAAGCCTAAATTCATCCACCTAATTATTTTCTGTGGCTGCTAGTCCCACCTATCCCTCTACTGCCTACTCATTGGCCATTCAGCTTATTAGACCAATCAGGTGCCTTAGGCAGGCAAGGTAGAACAGCAACACATCTTTACATAATTAAACAAATGCTGCATAAACAAATGTGACCTATCTTTACATAGTTAAAGTGATATTCACAACATAAACAAATGTAACAGATCTTTGCCTAGTAAAACAAATATTCTACAACATATCACCATATTTCTTATCACTCTCGACAGACCTCAGACCTCAGGGATACGGAATCTATATCACATCTCTTTATTTCTTTTTATTCCCTCTCAGGTTACTATGTAGAAGACATTTTCCTTTTGAAAAGTACTTAAAGGGTTAAAATATAACATAGCCTATAGCTATGTTTTGGTTATGATTTATCCCTCAAAAGTGTATGTTTTGAATGCTTGGTCTGAAGGTGGAAGATCTTTAAAGAGGAAGTGTCTAGCACAGCCTGGTGGCATGGTTATATCCTCAACAGTCTGGAGGCTGAAACACAAAGAGTGAAAATTTGAGAGTCCTGCCAGGGCTACAAATGAAGTGCACAAATTAGCAAGCAAGCAAGCAAGCAAGCAAGCAAGCAAGCAAGTAAGCAAGCAAGCAAGCAAGCAAGCCAGCAAACAAACAAACCCAACAAAGCCTCTTGCCTTATAGTACTGAAAGGGTTTCTAGCAGAGAAGCAGCCTAGACTATGCTTCTTCATTTAGGGACATGCTCTTCTACCTACTGTCAGTTTTCTTTCAGCATCTGTCAAGTCACTCAACACAGACCTCATGAGATGCTCTTAGTACATCCTGTCAATAAGAATAATCAACCGGCTAAACCTGTTTCCTTTGTACATTTCTAAGTGTCAGGTATTCTGTTCAGTCAACACAGGCCGTGATCAGACACTTGTTAATATCCACCCACTCTGATGCTGTGTGCATTCTGGCTACTTAGTAATTCCATGCCAGCTGGCTAACCTGAGAGAAGAGTATCCAGGTCCCTAGGTATCTGCGGTGGCAATTCTTATAGGGGCACCCTGTGAAGCAAAAGTAACAGCCAAGACCATTGCTACATTGGTAGGCAAACTCCCAGTCACTCCTGCCGACAGCCATGTGACAGGGAAGAAGCTTTGAAACCCCAAGCTCACTACTTGAAAAGCTGGGCACTTGTTTGCAGTTCAGTTTGCCCTGAATTGTGCAATTCAGCCAGAAACAGTTCTCAAGCCTGCTACTAACAACTGCTTTTTAAATCCTGACAGCTATTCTGAAAGTACTCTTTCATTCACCATATCGGTAGTAAGAACCTGTTTTATGCAAAGTGTGTCCTTGACAGTGGAGATGAAACAGAATAAAGGAAGTAGATGATAAACAACGAGCAAGCTAGTATGTGAGCCCATGAGCTACTGCAATAACTAGACCAGAATGGTCTAATAAAGGGATATAGGGAGAAGTAGGAGGAATCTTAGATTCGATTAGCAGAGAAAAACAGTGGCAGAGGAGACAGGAAGGATGAGAACAACCAGGTGGAAGAAGCAGCAAGCAAAGTCATTGTGACACATTTAAGAGGGTGGTCTGATCAATTGTGTGGCTCAGTAGAGCTCAGAGGAAAGGCGGAAGAGGTGAGGAGGCAGTGACCTTACCCCCGCTGCTGCATTGTGCATGGTCTTAGGCAGAGCAATGAGTTCAGATTTTAAGAGGGTTGGAAGGACCCTAATGTCTCCTGAAGATTTGATGCCTGGGAAGAAGAGTGAGTGAGTGAATGAATGAATGAGTGAATAAATGAACATACTTAAAACCAGGAAGCCCTCTCTCTTCTGTGTTGTCAAACTGTTATTGGCACATTCCACTATGAAAGAGTTTCATTTCAAATTATAAGCAAACGTTTTAAAGATTTCAAGTACTGTAACTTCCCAGGTCAGCCCTCAGCACACAGTGGGCTCTTGTTCAGGGTTTTCTGGGCAAATTAAAGAATGAGAAGGAAAACATGGAGGTGCCTTCAGTAAATGAAGAATCAGAACCAAGTTTCAAGGCCAATTAGTACTAAAAGTAGATTAATTTACTGTCTCTGCAATCAGCTTCTGACCTGATTATGTATTGGAGTCATGAGGTTCTCTTCAAATATTACTATTTATGCAGCATGCAAATTAAGACAACTCTTAGAAAACTTAGAAGTTTGAATTCCTGTGCTTTAACAGAGGCCTTCTCAATCAATTCAAAGTACTCTTTGGGAAGTAATAGCTTGAAAACATCCACTACTTTGTGTCAAGGGTAACACTGTATTGTATTTACACAGAATGTGGTTTTGATTTTATATGGTGGAGGTGCATAGACCAGCATCTATACATATTGTGAAAATATAGTCCTCTCCAAGAAATGCTCTTTGTTACCCAGCACACATGGTGTAGCACTGGGGGGGTGCCAGGACTCATTTGATTGAGAACCATCCCAATAGTAAGAAGGGTAAGAAGAAGTCAGTAGCTAGGCAGGTAGTATAGGCAGGGTGACTAGATGAGGAGAAGAAGGCTGGGAAGAGGGAGATAGAGAGAGACTGTGAAGAGATGCCATGATGCCAAAGAAGGAGCATGCTAGATTACAGCCTCAAGACAATACATAGATTAATAGAAATGGGTTAACAATTAAGACAGAGTTAGCCAATAAGAAGCCTGAGGCATTAGCTAAACATTTTATACTTAATATAAATCTTTGTGTGTTTATTTGGAGAAGAGCAGCTGTGGGACCAGGAAGGACAGAAACCTCCAACTTCACTCTCCACATGGATTCTATCAAGGCAGAAGCAGACCAGATGAGAACAAACAAACAAACAACAAAAAACAAGAGAGAGAGAGAGAGAGAGAGAGAGAGAGAGAGAGAGAGAGAGAGAGAGAGAGAGAGACTATAATAGATGGGAGCCATTATAGGTTTGAAGAGAAAACTGACTCTAGAGAAATGTCCAGAGACCTCCAAGGATGACCCCAACTAACAACCTGAGCAGTAGAAAGGCTACCTTAAAATGCTTTTCCCTGATAATGAGATTGATAACTAACTTATGTGTCATCATAAAGCCCTCATCTAGTAGCTGATGGAAACAGTGGCAGACACCCACAGCTAAACACTGAACTGAACTCCTGGAATCCAGTTGCAGAGAGAGAGAGGAGTAATAAGAAAATTGGGTCAAGACCAGGCTACAGAAACCCACAGAAACAGCTGACCTGAACAAGGGAGAGCTCATGGACCACTAGTCTAATAGCTGGGAAACCAGCATTGGACCGACTCAAACCCCCTGAATGTGGGTCTTAGTTAGAAGGCCTGGGCAGTCTAAGGGACCTCTGACAGTTAAACCAGGATGTATCCCTGGTGCACGAAAGGACTTTGGGAGCACATGGAGGGATACTCCCTTAGCCTAGAGGCAGGAAGGAGGGCCTAGTCCCTACTCCAAATGACTTGACAGATTTTGATGATTCCCTCCTGGAAGGTATCACCCTCCCTGTGAAGTGGGGGTGGGTGGGACGGGAGGGGGGTCAGTGGCATGGGAGGAAGGGAGAGGGACACCAGGGATTCTATCTCTCACTGAGAAGCACAGAACTAAAGTTCTAAAGCAAAAACAAGCTAAGGGATTCAAATTGTATTCACTCATGGAAGACATCCCTTGTATGTATTCAAGGGAAACATGCCATTGGTTTCATGTAGTATAAGACTGCTTAAGCTAAAAAAATCCTATGACCTGGAAATTTAAGTATATACATTATTCATTATTTTGTTAAGTTTTCACATTAAATGCTATTTCATAAGGGCATATTTTTTGTTTTATTTGATAATCTTGAGGACTTCATCATGACCTTCTACGTATAGCTTAATCTTCAATGAAGAAATTGCAATAAACTATAAACTGTACTTACACTTAATCTGATCCCACCAGCATTAACACCAATTATAATACACCAAGTTTAGCCATCATGCTTGTAACAGAAAAAGACTATAGTAAAATTATATACTATGGAGTCAATTTCAAGGAGGAATGTTAATGTCAAATAGCAAAATAAATGGGTCAGAATAATGCAATTCTCTGCTGAAACAAATTCTTTGCTGAAAAATCCTCATCTGAAAGAGATAATTGGCTGCTTTCCCCTGAAGAAGTCAACTCCATCTTTTGAAAGTCCCTGACAGTCTCTAACACACAGGCTTCCAGTAACTGAAAGCTAATCAAAGTACTCTGAAAGCATCTCAAACACACTCTACTTGCAGAGACAAAGAAACAATGTGTGCTTTGTCATTTCTGATTCTTCAATTCTGGTTCAAGGACTTCAGATCCAAGTGCCCAAACATGCAGGGTTAGTGCTGGACCACTGAGTGACATCATCAGCCGAGGTGTGGACTTTAACATTACACAAGAGGTCACGCTGCCACTAAAACCAAATATGAAGAGGAGCTAGTGTTCTTCCTATGAATTTCAGTTAACAATGGCTCTCATCTTAAGGAAAAATAAACACTGTATGTTAATAACCCCAACTTCATATTTTAGCGTGAATAAGCGATGCAGTCTTGTTGAACAACAGCTGTCTGTAGTCAAAGTAAGTGAGCTTTGGCCTTAGTTTGAGCTTCTGCTAGTTTATTTTATAAAGGGTAAGGGATCACTGTCAAATCCAGAGCCAGCTCCTAGGGTTTGGGGATGATCATCAAGGATAAACACAATAATCTTTATCATCTCAGCCCTTGAACCATAGCTAGCAAATTTCTTCCCTTTTCTTCCATGCCTTGCCTGTCTTCAACTCCTTAAATGTAAGGGATTTCAAGAAGCATTAATACACCTTGATTAACTTCAGCAGACTTTGCAGATTCTAAATAATTTTCATGAGGGCCCATTGCCCATTGCCTTCTGGGATGTGTTATCAATTTTATGTCCCAATGACAGTCTTGTTCTTTTCTACATACATCCTCTGTCTGCTTCCCAAGGGGAACTGATCATAACCAGGATATGGAAACTATTTAAGAAAGTTCCTGAAAGGCTTGAGAGCTGACACACACAAAAGCTGAACTAAAATAACTATATATGATTACTCATGTCATTGATTACAACAATTATTTAGGGTAAAGTTAGCTCTCAGTTGGAGTGTAGACAGAAAAATTATTATTATAATAAAATTATTAATGTAATAAGCATAAAAATATTATAAATAATAATCACCTTTTATTGACAATATGCATTTAAGTTTTCAGCCTGTTTCTTCACAGCTGATGAGCTTAATTTAATCTTTCCACAATACTCCCTATCTTGGTGGCATCATCTTGGCTACAATTTGTAACTTGGAAAGAATCTGTGCAATGGTTACCGTATCTTCTAGAAGAACAAATTTTGGTAGTAATAAATGAGTTTTTTAAATAGGTGGAATCTAAATGATCCAGATTTTTGTAAGGAGTTTTTCAATATTGTAAAACTTTTTAAGTGAGAAATTGTTGTATCACATATACATCAAAGAGAATTAAGTGACTAGAAGCCAAAAGAAAACAGCTTCCTCAACAATCAACACATTTAGAATGAAAAGGCAATAATATAGCAAGAAAATGCAAGAGAGAACACAAAGTATCATCTTTAATTTTTTTGTCTAGATATCTCATAGTTCCCAAATAAAAAGCAAATATAAACTAATCAAGACTAATTTTACTTGGAAAACACTGCATGTAATTTTGCTGATATCAGCAAGACAGAAGTTCCCAGTGGAGAGGCAGAATGTGCTTCCTAAGCAAACTGGATTTATTTCCAAGTCACAGAATTATTAAATCTCCCTTTGGAATACTATTGTTTTTCAGAAAAAGAATCTTTTATGGTGCAGAGACAACATGACACCAAGAAAAGCGAATGTCACAATCCATTCATTTAACAAATGTTTATTGAGCATTTCTTATGTGATAGGCATGGTGAAAAAGAGATGATGAATAAGGCCATCCACTCCAGTAGTCCATTTGGAAACATGCATATGAAAACAATTGTGAAGCAGTTCAACAGAGAGTGTAACAAAGGTCTGTACAAGGTTCTTTTGGAACATGGAGAAGTGAGATGTGTATTTAGCCAGTTCCCAAGAAACTCTCACTGGAGTAGGAGCATTGTAGTTGTTCATGTATACATTGCCAGAGGTAGGAAGATCTGTGATCTGTTACAGACAGCTTATTGCAAAAACAGGGGCAGAAGCTGGTGATGGTTTTACCTCAATGTGCCTCTGAATAGGAAGCAATAATGGAAAAAGAAATTTACTGTTAGCAGTAGCAGAGCTTGACCCTGGGAATAGTAGGGGAAGAATTAGCATCAAGGGGTCAATTTCTAACCTCAATTAAATTCTCAAGCCAGGCATTAACTAAAATCAATATGAGGAAAGGAAATTTGCTTAACAATGGTAGTGTGTTTATTTGGGACATGTTGAGTTTGTAGTTGTACTAAAATAAGGTTCAAGCTTCAAGAAGAGGTGAAGTCTGAAAACAAAAACCCATCTGTTCTTGTCATAGGCGTGGTTGGTGGCATGAAGATGGGCAAAAACAGCAGCAGAAACAAATGACACACAAAGAGAAAGCAGCCACCACCTAAGATGCACCTCCTGGGCAGAAAGCTGAGAAGAGGAAGAACATCTCAGGCAGCTCCTGATGATGGCATGAGGAATGGGACGGAGGGGAAAACACAGGAGGAAAGTGGGTGACAGAGAAGGTAACCTTAAGGGAAACGAAGACTCTTGTTATCCCAAATTTCTGAAATATCGTCTTTTCCCCATGTCGGTTTATCTTTTATTATTTTAAAATGACATTTTAAGATGATTGTTTTCATAGCCAAATAACCACTATATTGTGCTAAAAAAGAGCTTTTAAAGAAGATACAAGTTCTACACCAAAATCAGTGTGAATATAAAGATTTTTAAAAGTGTTCTGGAATATTCAGAGGTTTCTCATGAAATTCAGACAAAAAAACTTCACAAAACTAAGTTCAAAAAAGAATTTTGTATTGAACACATTTAAGATTTTTTTCACCACCTCTTCTGTGGTGTTCTCTAACCTCCGTGGGGAGGTTTTTGATGGAGCCAATCCATTTAGCCATGAGTGTTCCAAGGTGTCTTACTCTCTGCATATTGTCTCTCTATGGGTCTCTCTATATTTTTATCATCTGCTACAAAAGGAAGCTTCTCTGATGGTTACTGAACAAGGCATTGACAATATCTTTCTGGGTCTGGGATAATTTACTCAGGATTACCTTTTCTAGTTCCATCCATTTGCTTGCAAATTTCATGAATTAATTTTTTTAAATGGCTAATACTCCATTGTACAAATATACCTCTTTTTTGATCTATATCTCTTTTCAGGGATATTTAGGCTGTTTCCAAATTTTGGCTATTATAAATAAAGCCACACAGTTGAATAAGTGTCCTTGTGGTAAAATGGAGAATTCTTTGTGTTTATGCCCAAGAGTGGCAAAACTGGGTCTTGAGGTAGATAAATTTCCTACTCTTCTAGGAACTGCCATATTGATTTCCATGGTGACTGTACAATTTTGCACTCCCACCAGCAATAAAGGAGTGTTCCTATTACTCCATGTCCTCACTGTCATAAGCTGTCACTTTTGTTATGGATCTTAACCATTCTGACAGATGTTAGATTCTCAAAGTAGGTTTGATTAGCATTTCCCTGATTGATTATTCCCATTTTAAAACTGGGTTATTTGTTTTCTTAATATCTAGTTTCTAGAGTTCTTAATATTTTGTAGATATTAGCCCTCTATTAGACATGGAGCTGGTAAAACTTTTCTCATTCTGTAGGCTGTTGCTTTGTCTGAGTGACAGTGTTCTTTGCTATGCAGAAGCTGTTCAGTTTCATGAGGTCCCATTTGTTAATTGTTGATCCCAGTGTCTGTGCTAATGGTGTTGTGTGTAGAAATTCTATTCCTGTGCCAAAAGTTCAAGGATATTCCACACTTTCTATTCTCTCAAGTTTAATGTATCTCATTTTATGTTGAGGACTTTGATCCATTTGTTGAGTTTTGTACAGGGTGATCTCCCATCATCTCCTCTTTTCTGTCTAAATAAAAAGAAGGGTTTTAAGCTTAACATAGCAAAACATATAACACAACAGTTATCAAGCAAGTATCACATTTAACAATTTTAAGTCCATTAACATTTAGCATGATTTAAGAAAATATTCCATCATCTGTCCTATCTTTGTGAGTCTAAAGTCTTATATGTAACTTATCTTTAAGCCTAAGGAAAACTATACTCATAACTATCTGTCTTCAACTCCATCAAAGACCACAGAAGGATAATATATAAACTCTAGAAATGACAGAGACATCTTGCCTTTTCAGTCACCTGAAGTTCTTCTGTAATCTTCCATCTTCAGCCCATAGGCCATAGTGTGTCTGGCAGACTCTTCAGCAAAGCAGGAAACTTTAAACTGTCTTCTTGTATTGGCAGTCAGTCACTTTTCTCTGTGTCCTGCAGAATGTCTGGCAGACTATTCCATGAAGCAGGAACTCTGTAGCAATGTCCATCTTGAATCAGCAGTCACTTTTCTGTGGGTCCTGCATGTCCAGTTTATACAGCATAAAGTCAAACAGTCCAGACAAGAGCAGTATCTTGTCCAAATGGCTAGTCTTGCCATATTGTAAGCAAACTCTATAATGAGTTTCTTCAATGTCCATCTTCCTTTCGGACACAGGTGGTGTTGCCAGGAACAATTATGTCTCATTGTCAAGAAAAACCCTAAACCATTTCAAATGCCATATTCTGTAGGTCTTTGAAAGGTTTGAAGAATGCCTATCTATCTCAAATATATCTTTGTATATCTAGAAAACCTAACTCACCTAGCTACAAGTTTTGACTATTATAGGTAACTATCTAAAATCTGTACTAAATCATACATTACATTTCTAAATGAGCTATATAAACACAATACCTAAACAAGAGGAGAAATATACATATCAAAAATTGACATTAAATTTTATCAATAAATGAAAATCCATTCCAAAACAAAGTATTCATATCTATACCATAGGCTTCAATTTGATTCAATTGGTAGAAATGTCTGTTTTTGTGCTAATACTGTGCTTTTTTGTATGTTTGTAACTGCTACACTTGTGTGGCACAACTTGAAATTGGGGATGATGACAAATACAGCAGTTCTTTTATTTTTCAGGATTGTTTTAGTTATCCTGAGATTTTTTTTTCTTATGAAGGTGAGAATTGTCCTTTCCCAATCAGTGAACAATTGTGCTGGAATTTTATTGAATTGAATCTGTAGGTTGTTTTTAATCCTACTAATGCATAAGCATGGGAGATCTCTTCATCTTCTGATATCATCTTTAACTTCTACCTTCAATGTATTGAAGTTTTTAGCATATGAGTTTTTCATTTATTTGGTTAGAGTTATTCAAAGATGGTTTTTATTATTTGAGGCTATTGTGAAATATGTTACTTTTCTCTGACTTCTTTCTCACTCAATTTCTCATTTGCATATTGGAGGGCTAGTTAGTTTTGTGTTGATTTTGTATAAGGCTACTTTGCTGAAAGTGTTTCTCTGCTGCAGGAATTTCTTGGTAGAAATTTTTTTTGGGGGGGGGGTGGTTACTCATGTATACTGTTCTGTCACCTGCAAATAAAGATACCTTGACTTCTTCCTTTCCAATTTATATCCCTTTGATATAATTTTGTTGTCTTGTTACCATAGCTAAGATTTTAAACACTATATTAAATGGCTATGAAAAGAGTAAATACCCTTGTCTTGTTCCTAGTTTTAGTGAACTTGCTTTGAGTTTCTTTTCATTTAGGTTGACTTGGATATAGGCTTGCAGTAAACTGTGGTTATTTTATGGAGGTATGTCCCTTATATCCCTAATTTATTTAGACTTTTATCATGAAGAGATGTTGATTTATGAAGGACCTTTTCTGTATCTAATGAGAATGAGATGATTATGTGGTTTCTGTTTTTCAGTCTGTTTATGCAGTGAATTACACTTATCAATTTACCTATGTTCAATCATAACCATCCCTGCATCTCTAGGATGAAGTTTACTTGATAATGGTGGATGATCTTTTCAATGTGGTCTTGGACTTGGTTTTCAAGTATTTTATTGAGTATTTTTTGCATGTTACTTCATAAGCGAAATTAGCTTGTCCCTTTCTTTTTTGGGAATTTATGTGGTTTGGGTATAAGGGTAGCTGTGGTCCAAAATGAATTGGGCAATATTTCTTCTGTTTCTATTTTGTGGAATAATTTGAGGAGTATTAGCATTAACTCTTATTTTGAAGTCTGGTAGAATTCTGTGCTAAAGCCATCTTGCCTTGGGTGTTTTTTGGTTGGGAGTCGACAGAAATTTCTGTACCTCCTGGTTCTGCAATCATTTATTCCAAATAAACACACAGGGGCTTATATGAATTGTAAACTGTTTGGCCAATGACTCAGGCTTCTTATTGGCTAGTTCTCTCTTAATTATTAACCTATTTATATTAACCTATGTATCTCCCCATGGTCTTGGCTTACCAGTGATGCCTGAGACTCTTGCTTTTTCTAGTTTTATGATGTCTGTCTAGAGACTCACTCCCTGCCTTCCTCTTCCTATCATTCTCCTTGTCTGGTAGACCCACCTATACTTCCTGCCTGGCTACATCCTGTATGTCTACTGGCAGAAATAGATTTTTCCATCAACCAATAAGAGAAACATATATTCCTAGCACAAGAAGAACATCCCCGCATGATCTCCTCTTTTCTGTCTAAATAAAAATATAACGAAATAATTATCAAGAAAAACTATAGTTAACCATATTTAGTCCATTAACATTTTGCAAAATTTAAAGAAAATATTTTATCATCTATCCTATCTTTGTGAGTCTAAAGTTTTATGTATAAGTTATCTTTTATCATAACTAAGGAAAACCATAACTATCTGTCTTCAACTCCATCAAAGACCCCAGAAGGATAATATATAAACTCTATAAATTACAGAGAAATTTTCCTGCTTGGACAGTAATCCAAAGTTTCTCTGTAACATTGGGGCATTCATTTTCATCTTATAGGCCCAGAATGTCTGGCAGATTTTTGATGAAACAGGAACCTTGAAAGACCATCTTGTCATATGGAAAGTTCAGCAGTCATTTTTCTTTGTAACCTGCTTGTCCAGTTTTGACAGCACACTTTCAAGCAGTCCAGGCAAGAGCAGTTTCTTGCCCAGATGGCTAGTCTTGCCATGTTGAAGGCAAACTTCCTAAAAATTTTCTTCAATGCCCATCTTGTTCTCTGATATAATCAGTGTTGCCAGGAGCACTTGTGTCTCATTGTCATGAAAAATCCCAATAAACCATTTAAATGCCTTATTCTATAGGTCTTTGAAATATTTTTAAGTATTTGAAATATATGCCTGTATATCTAGAAAAGCTTTCTAACGTAACTACAAATTTTGACTATGAAAGATAGCTATCTATAATCTGTAATTTTAAATTATACATTACATAAATGAGGTGCATAAACACAATCACTAAACAAGAGTAACAAAATACGTACAACAAAATTGTCCTTAAATTTATATCAATAAACCAAAATTCATAACAATGTAAAGTATTCACTTCTATAATATATTCCCCACCACTTTTTTTAGATAGAGATTGACTGTGATCATTAACCATTTATAACCAACCCCATTTAAATGAAAAAAATTATAAACATTATTAGGGAATTTGGACATAATTTTTCCAAACTGCTTCCTGCTATTTAGGGGGACTGTTAGTCCTTGGGGGATCCTGAGAAAAGCCAGAACCCTGGCCAAATCCTGGCTGTAGTAGTCTGTAAGGCTTCACTGACTCAACTGTTTTGGATATTGGACAACCTGGGCCACTGTTTCAGGGTGTCTTGCTTTATCAAACCATGCTTGTCTGGAAGAAATCCACAGGTTTTCATCTCCTGTGGAAACAAAAGCAGAACTTCTTTTCCAAGGTAACATGTCCTTAAACTTAAATCAAAGACAACACAGTAACATATGGCAGCCAAACTCTCTGTGTATTTTCCTTCTTTACATGACATTTTTACTATTTATTTTATTTTTTATTTTTTCATGCTTTGAGACAGGGTTTTTCTCTGTGTGTGTGTGTTTGGTTGTTCTCTCTCTCTCTCTCTCTCTCTCTCTCTCTCTCTCTCTCTCTCTCTCTCTCTCTCTCTCTGTGTGTGTGTGTGTGTGTTTGTACTGGAATGCAATCATCTGAAAACCAGACTGGCCTTGAAATCATAGAGATTTGCCTACTTCTGCCTCTGCCTCTGCCTCTGGAGTTTTGGGATTAAAGGCATGTGTCACCACACACAGTTTCTCTCTCTCTCTCTCTCTCTCTCTCTCTCTCTCTCTCTCTCTCTCTCTCTTTCTCTCTCTCTCTCTCTCTTCTTTCTTTCTTTCTTTCAAAAAGACTTTCTCTATCCTTTTTTTCTCTCTCAGGCCTATGTATAGTTGTAAATGCACTATAAATCATTTAGTGGGTTTTTTCTTCTGAATATTCACATGGTCTTGGCTTACCAGTGATGCCTGAGCCTCTTGCTTCCTTTGCAGCTACATGGTGTCTCCCTAGAGACTCACTTCCTGCCTTCCCTTACCTAGCATTCTGTTAGCCCTGCCTATATCTCTTACTTGGCTATATCCTGTATGTCCATTGGCAGAAATAGCTCTGTTCATCAACCAATAAGAGAAATATTTATTCATAGCATGCAAAAGGACATCTCCCATCAACAGATTTTAATGACTAGAAGTTGTAGGTCTGTTTAAATTTCATATCTGATCTTGATTTAACTTTGGTAAGTGCCAAAACACCTTCTGATTAATTTAATAAAGGGCTAAATGGCCAACATCTAGGCAGCAGAGGATAGGCACAATTGCTGAGGAGAAAGAAGAGATGAATTTAGGCATGCAAAGATGCCAACAAGACCCAGACCAAGTTGGACATACAGAATGGTAGATAAGAAAAAACAAACAAACAAACAAAAAATAAAAAAGCCATGTGGCAGGATATAGAGTAATAAAAGCAGGTTAATTTGTTATAAGTGCTAAATGCCAAACTTTCATAATTAATAATATGTCTTCCTGCCATTATTTAGGGGCTGGTTGTTCAAGGTAAGTAGAACCTATGGGGGGAAAAACCAAACTATGCATTTATTTTAGATATTCAAATTTGATGGAGTACAGATTTCAAAATATATATTTATGATTCTCTGGATTTCCTTGGTGTCTCTTGTTATGTCTTCCTTTTTATTTCATTAATTTGGAACTTCCCTCTCTGCCTTTTAGTTAGTTTGGATAAGTGTTTGTCAATTTCAATGATTTTTCTCAAAGAAACAATGCTTTATTACATTGATTCTTTGTATTGTGTTTTGTTGTATTTGTTTATGTTTTATTGATTTCAGGCTTGAGTGGGAGTATTTCTTGCTATTTACTTCTCCTGGGTGTGATTATTTCTTTTTGTTCTAAGAACTTTTGGATATACTGTTAATTTGCTTGTATGAGACCTCTCCTTTTATGTAGCCACATGTTTGCAAGTTTTCAGTTGCTTCTGTTGTTGCTATCTGACTTTTATCCAAGGTGGTAAGATAGTACAAGGGTGGTATTTCTCTTATATCTGTTGAGATTTGCTTCATGTCAGAGTATGTGGTCAGTTTCATGAAAGTTCCATGAGCTTCTGAGAAGAAGGGACATTCTTTCGTGTTTGGGTAAAATTTTCTGTCAATACCTGTTAGGTCCATTTTGTTTTTAACATCTGTTTGTTCCAGCCTTTCTCTGTTTAGTTTTTGTTTAGATGACCTGTCCTATTGGTGAAAGTGGGGGTATTGAAGTCTCCCACTATCAGTGTGCTTACATATCTATGTGATTTAAGATGAAGTAGTGTTTCTTTAACAATCATGGTTCCTTTTTGTTTGGGGCATGGATGTTAATTGAGATGTCCTCTTGGTAGATTTTTTTCTTTTGAGGAGTATGTAATATCCTTTCCTATCTCTTTTTATTAGTTTTGGTTCTAAGTCTATTTTGTTAGAGATTAAAATGGCTACTCTAGATTGCTTCTGAGATTCATTTGCTTGTAATATCTTTTTCCAACCTTTTATCCTGAGGTAATGTCTATCCTTGAAGGTGAGGTGTGTTTCTTGGATACAGCAGAAGAATGGATCCTATTTTTCACTCATTCTGTTATTCTGTGCCTTTTTATTGGTGAATTGAGTCCACTGATACTAAGATTTACCAATGTCCATTGATTATTTTGTAGTTTTTGTTGTTGATGTATGTATGTGAGCATATGTCTAAGTGTGTGTATATGTATGTGCAGGCATGCTTCTCTTCTTTTGATTTTGCTGGAATAAGATTTTTTATTCCCTGTGTTTTCATGAGGGTCAATAACCTCCTTAGGTTGGAAATTTCTATCTAGCACCTGCTGTAGGGCTAGATTTATAGACAGATATTGTTTGAATTTGACTTTATCAAGAAATCCAACTATATTTGGAGAGAGACCTGGTATCTGTGGTTTCTCAGAGTCTGCAGCACATCTATCCAGGACCTTATGGTTTGTAGACTCTCTATTGAGAAGTCAGGTGCGATTCTACTATGCCTGCCTTTATATGTTACTTGGTCTATTTCCCTGGTACCTTTTAATATTCTTTCTTTGTGCTATCTTCTTAGTGTCTTGATTATTATGTGGTATAGGGACCTTGCCCCCTCCCTCTGGGTCCAATCTATTTGGAGTTCTGCATACTTCTTATACCTTTATAGGCATCTCCTTTTTTAGATTAGAAAAAAAAATTTTTCCTATTATTTTGTTGAAAATATTTTCTGGGCCTTTGAACAGGAATTCTTCTCTTCTAATCCTATTATTTTTGGGTTTTTGTCTTTTCATAGTGCTCCAGATTTCCTGAATGTTTTTTGGTTGGAGTTTTTTTGATTTAACATTTTCTTTGACCAATGTATCCATTTCTTCTATTGTTTCTTCCATGCCTGAGAGTTTCTCTTCCATCTCTCATTGGTGAAGCTCACCTCTATACTTTCTATTCAATTTTCTTAGTTTTTAAATTTTATTTCTTGAATTCCTTCAGTTTAGGTAATTTTTTCCCTTCATTTATTCTATTCCATTTTCAGGTCATGAACAGTTTTTTATTTATTTCTTCGAACTATTTAATTATGGTTTTCAGGATTTCTTTTGGAGATTTTAGTTTTCCATTCAGTGAAATTTATTATCTTCATAAAGGAGGTTTTAAGATCTTTTTCTTTTGCTTTAGCTTTGTTGGAATATTTAAGGCCTGCTATGGTAGGTTAGCTGGGCTCTAGTGGAGACATATTGCCTGTTACTATGTGTTTTACATTGGCATATAGGCATCTGGTACTGGGATTACTATAGGTCTAGATGCCAATTTCAGGTTTTTTCTTTTTGGGGTGGATATTTTGTTCCTTGTATTCTGTCTCCTCTATGGTGTTTTGGAAAACATGATGGCTTTGTGTTGCCTGAAGAAACTTTCTTTGGATCCGATAGTTGTTGCCACTGGTGTTTCTAGGTAAAATGTGTATCTGGGCATTGGGAGTTGACACTTAGGAATGGGGACAGGCTAGGAGTCTGTTTGCTTTCGCAAGAGGCAGGAGATTAGAGTTCTCAATCAGGATCTGCTTATTTTGTTGCCTTGGAATGAGGGAGACATTGAAGAGAGGTCACCTCAGAGGGTCTGCTGTAGATCTGGGGATGCAACTTGGAGGTTGGATCTAAAAGGACAGAAGGCAAGGGGAAGATCTAAAGATAGCCTTCCCGTCTCCCTGGTAGCAGTGGCCTTTGAGTTTACAGGGATTGCTGGCTGAAGTTGGGGTCTAGGGTTGGTGGAGGCAGGTTTGTAGTGGATTGTCTGTAGGACCCATAGGAGGTGTGGCCATGGTGGGAAGGAAGGCTGCAAGAGGTGTTCATTACAGAAAAATGGATGAGTCTGGGGGACTTTGTTTAGAGGAGAGGAGGGATCTGTGCAGGTGTTCAGTTGACTTACCTGTTTTCCTGGGCTGCTTAGCTGGCATAGGGAATGTCTGCTGGTGATGGTGTGATGGTGGCAGGGACACCAGACTTGCTGCTCTACCTTTGTCACAGTGGCTGTGGTTTAAACTATTAGTACCCAGCTGCTCAGGCTGTAGCCTGGGGGAGGGGGGCAGGGCGGGGATTCTGTTTCCCTAGGCAATGGCTCTGTTGTTGCTCTTAAATTTAGCATTTACTAAATCTCTACCTGCTAATAAAACTTGTGATTCAAAGGCTAGGGTGAAAACTTGAGAGTTCAGAGAGTAAGAATAGCAAATGGCTAATTTCCTTTATTGGCATCTCTGGAAGCTTCTCTTTTTCCACACTGACCCCATTAAAAAACTCACACTGTGCTCCTCCTGTTAACTAGTTGCTAAATCCACCTGTCTGAGCTCATGTTAATTTTATTGAATGAATGAAAATGCAACACATCTTATCATCGTTAAGCAAATGCAGCACAAACAAATGTAACACATCTTTGCCTACTTAAATATTTCACAACAGGGAAGAATTGGGGAAGTGACATTGGAGGAGATCTTTGTGATCTTTGGGTATGGGGTCAGAGAGAAAAGTTAACCACAGAAGGTGTTATAGCATGAGTTCTAATCAGTATTAATAATAAAAAAAAATCCAGAGTCAGATTAGGTGGGGAAAGCTGAAAAAAATAAGAGAAGCAAAACACCTAGCTACTAGTTCTTATCTCTGCTGAATCTTCAGACCAATGGGCGGTCCTGTCTCTAGGAATCTTCAGACTGACTACCTAGACTGCTGCCTCAGACTGCAATGAGCTTCTGTTTCCTCCCACCTTACATTCCTCTTTCCATCCAGCTATATCTCTTCCTGTCTCTACCTCCTTAGTGCTGGGATTAAAGGTGTGTCGCTTGGACTGTGTGAGCTGTTTCTCTTTTAGATTGGATCAATTTCATGTAGCCCAGCTTGGCCTTGAACTAAGTGTCTCCCAAGTGCTGGGATTAAAGGTGTGGCCACCACTGCATGGCCTCTATGGCTAACTAGTGTGACTAGTTTTGCACTATGATCTTCAACAAACTTTATTTGTTATAGAATAAACAAAATACTACCACAAGTTACTCTGCTATCAAGTTGGGAATAAGACTATGTATGTGTGATTTTAAGAAAATACAGATTTATATTTATTTATGACTTTTAATGATATACTTAGTACTATTTATCTTCCCTCCATACTTGTCATTCATTTTTTGCATTTCCCTTCATAGGCCCCTTATTCTACTGTTCCCTATCTAGAAACCTTCTACCAATTTTCCACATGATCCCATTTTACTTTTCTGGAATCTGCTCTATGTCCAGCTGACATATTAACATCAAAATATTTGGAACTAGGATCCACAAGAGATTGTGTGGAGTTTTGTCTCTGGGTCTGGGTTACCTCAATTCAACCTTTGAAGTTTCATCTATTTATATCAACACTTAGCTGAATAATGGAATCGGTTAATTTTTTTTAATGTAAAATCTCCAGATGATTCAGAGAGTTTTATTAAATTGTTATGTACTGTTTTATTAAAGTCTCATTTGAGAGCTCGTTAACATGTCTGTTTTGACAAGCGTGTGACTCTCATGTGTCACAGAAACATCGGGGCCCTGGTAATTTATACATGGGCAAACACAACAAACATATTTGGAATTTATCTAATGTCTTACTTTATAAATTAACACCCCTCAACTCTTAACTGGGGCCAGGGAGTACAATAAAGTGGTTTGAAAGAAAAGGGACCTTATAGGGCCCATATAGGGACCTTATAGGGACCATAAAGGGCCATAGGAAGTGGCATTATTAGGGTGTATGACCTTGCTGGAGGAAGTGTGTCACTGTGGGGAATGGGTTTTGAGGTCTCATATGCTCAAGTTATTCCCAGTGTGGCTCACAGTCTCCTGCTGCCTGTGGATCAAGATGTAGAATGTCAGCTGTAATGGGAGGTTCTTTGTCCAAGCTGGTCCAGCCAAATGAACACATGAACACTATGGTAAAAACAAAACAAAACAAAACAAAACAAAAAAAAAAAAAACTGTTGACTGGTGGCTTGGGCTTCTTATTGGCTAGCTCTGTCTTAATTATTAACCCATTTTTGTAAATCTATGTATTTCCATGTGGTCTTACCTTACCAGACTTGATACTCCTTTGTGATCTACATGGCTACTCCATCTGCCTACATTTCACAGAATTCTCCTTATCTCCTAGCCCTGCCTATACTTCCTGCCTGGCCAATCAGACAACCAGTGTTTTGTTCATCAACCAATAAGAGAAACATATATACAGAAGAGCATCTCTGATGATTCAGTTCCTTTTCAAGCACCTTCTCTGCCTGAATGCTGCCATGCTTCCTGTATGATAATGGGCCAAAGCTCTGAAAATGCAAACTAGACACAATTAAGTGTTTTTCTTTATAAGAAAGAGTTCCTGTGTTCATGGGTCTCTTCATAGCAATAGAAAAACTAAGATAGTAACTTTGGTTACACAGTGTATCTGTTTTCTTATGAATATTACATCATCTCAATGTTTCTTACTTGAGAAAATAGGATGCTAGGATATAGCAAACATACATTCTTCGGTTGTTTGGAAGACCTTATGGTTCTTGCTAGTAGTTTTGTTTGTTTTTAAATACTACAATGTTTCAATTATTTTTTTTGACAATTGTATACAACATTTTTTTGATGACAAATCAACTCCTTCTATTTTGCATTCTCTCATTTATTCATTGTCTTGCATGTGTGTGCATGTAGCAGTAATAATCAAAGGCAAAATGCTTTCCAACTTCGAAGTGGAGATACAGGAGAGGTTTGGAGGACAGTAGCTGGGAGAGTTCTGGGGAATAGAAAGGGAAGAAGAAGAAAAAAAAAAACAAAATGACATTTCTATCTGAACTAGACACAAATTTAAAATGTTTGTAAAAATGAGAAAAAAAATTAAGGCTATTTCAAGAGACCATAGACCATATTTCTAGAGGAAGCTATTTCACAATTTTATATTTTTGATATTTATTGGAAACATCTTCAACTTTATTAATCTATATTACATATGTTATGCAAAATGACAAATGTGACTTTGCACCTGACAGAGGAAATAATTTTCTTTCACTCTGATAGTACAAAATTGCATTGGAATTGTGTCTGTGTCTTTAAAAATATATCACACAAGTAAATGATGTGTTGAAATAAGAAAAATACTGCATTACATAAAATAATGTAAGTCTCCAAAGGTCCAGCAATGGTGAGCAGAACTGAGGTCTTGTGAGTGGACGAGGCAGCTGGATGGTTGTTTCTCTGACTTAGGACTGCTTTCTCAGTCACTACATGTGATGGTCAATAAGGAGGAGAAACAGCACCAGCCTGAGAAATGTGTGTAATGCATGGGGACTTACTGTAGATGGCTCAGGGAAGTCTCAGCACTGTGATCCCAACATTCCCATGGTTTAAATCAGAAGAAAAGAAAGTGAAATAAGACAGAACAAAAACACGCAAACACTGGAATGGCTGGCTTCACCACAAAGTGGTAGTGATTCATAACAGCTTAGCAAAAACCACAGTAGTAATGTTTGGGGAAGTTATAACAATGTGCAGGCGAGTTGACCGAGGGGGATTTAAAGATGATGATCACAACAGGATGGAAGCTACAAAAGTAATGTATTATTGAAAAGCTTAAGAAAATATCAGTAGCTGAAGACTGTCAAGGGAAAAAACAGGAACAACAGAAAAAAAATTTGCCTGGAGAGGACCCTGGATTTACCCTAAACATGAGAAGATGGTGGTGGAGGATGAGAAGTCAAAGTTTGGAAGCAGACTTTTTTCCCAGAGGTGGGCGGGGGGGGGGGGGGAATGATCCTGAGGATGGACTCAAAGAAACAGATGACAGATGAGATGGGGAAGGTGGGGGAGGAAAAGATGAAGGGAAAAAGTAACAGGTTATTTGTTTTCTTTTTCTTTTGAGTGATTTTAGATGATAACAATGATAACAATTATTCAGTCTTTCATCAAAATTAACCTAAATGTACCAGAGAAAGTGAATTTACTTAAAAAAAATTCTCTGTGTCCTTGTCCTCTTGTGTGAAGGGGGAGGGGGCAGGGGTGCTTTTGAACTTTAGTTGAACTTTCTGTCGTACATCTAGAATTGGGGGGAAAACAGCATTACAAATGTTTAATTATGTTAAATTTATATTATAAAGTATGATTTAATAAATTTAAGCATAACAAGTAATTGAAAAACTAGATGCACCTAACAGGGGTGGAATGATTTTAAGAACCACAGATCAGTAGAGACCAGAGTGAAATGATATCTTCTGGACACGACAGGCCAGTTGCCCTCATGAACTCACAGCAGCTGTGGTTGCTGCACAAGATCCAGCCAATCACCATCCTACTACTGGCTGAAGAGCTACTGGCAGTTGATGGCCTCTGGGGAAGGTCAAATCCGTTTTCTTTAAGCATGCGGTCCCATTCCTATTGATGGATCCACACCTAAAGAGTATTTGGGATACCCATAAGTATTTGGTCAGCACAAATTAGACTTGGTAGTTTATATATCCATCCATCCATACATACATACGTTTACATATGTATGTATGTATGTTATGTATATGGACAGAAATTTGGCAGAGTGTTGGGTGATGAAAATTGAGCTAAAAGGAGTTAGGAAGAGGAGTCTGGGGGAATATTTTCAAAATACATTGTATGCATATATGAATTTCTAAAGAATGAATAAAAATATTATATTAAAAACGAACAAGCAGTGCAATATAGTATCCTAGGAATAGAGGAATAAAACTGAGAGTTTTATGTATAAATGCATAAATGTAACATTCACCGTCAGTTTTGTTTAACCTTCTATGAAATCTGCCTCGATTGCTATTGATAGTTTAGAGTGGCTTGTAACTGTTTTTAAATGATTTTAGAAAGAGGTAAACATGGGTATACATCTTAAATATAAAAGTCAAGGTAGCATTAAAAATGACAGTTGTACAAAGAAAATAACATAGCTTTTGTGTAGATATTTTAACATGTAATTTCCAGCACACAATTCATATAATCAAAGGACTTGTATTGACCTTGAGATGTGGCCAGACCCATCCTTCTGCTGTGATAGGCAAGAGTAAATATGAGACAGTGTGCAGTGATCGGTACAGACAGGTGAATTCAGAGTGGTAACTTCCTTCTCTGAAAATAACATTATTTTCATTTCGATAAAATGAATAGTCCTCTAAAAATACATAATTCTTTGGAATTTACTCAAGTCCTATATGGTAACAGTTTGGGTCCAGTTGCATCTTACTTTACAAAAAAACATTTGCATCATAAAGTGGTAGAGAAAGGGGGCTTAAAATAGCTGTCAATTTGTGGAACAAGGATGTATCTCTGGTGCACATAAGGACTTTGGGAGCACTTTTCCCATGGAGGGATACTCCCTTAATCTAGAGGCAGGAGGGAAGGCCTAGTCTCCACTCCAAATGACTTGACAGATTTTGTTGATCCCTCCTGGAAGGCATCACCCTCCCTGTGGAGTGGGGGTGGGTGGGTGGGATGGGAGGGTGGTCGGGGGCATCCGAGGGAGAGGGAACTTGGATCAATATGTAAAATAAGAAAAAGTAAATTAATAAAAATAGCAGTCAATTGCATATATTGAAATGAAAAACATTTTAAATGACAGAAAACTTCAGAATTTGTGCTATGGCTTTGGAAAGTTTTGTATATGCCTCTTAGCTCTAAATTTGATTATCTTCTCTCAAAGCTGTTACTTGGAATTATATTGAGTATATTTGCTGCACAAGGCAACCTTTCTTTGAATGTACTTTCACAGAAGAGTTTCTCTTTGAATGTAGTTAGCTGGAGTCTGGGGATTTTGATGACAGGGTGGAGAAGAATCATAGAAGCCTTCCCTCTCAAGGCTTAAAAAAACTCCAAAAGATAGGGCCGTGAGTTCTCAACAGTAGTCAAGTAAGGAAAGGGTATGCTTTTTACTAAGGCTCCAAAAGTAAGAGTGGAGAGAGAGAGAGAGAGAGGATGTGAGAGAGAGAGAGAGAGAGAGAGAGAGAGAGAGAGAGAGAGAGAGAGAATAGTTCTCTGAATACCCTACTTTAAAGACACATGGTCTGAAAAGGTAGAATTTTCCTGAATAAGGCCGAGAAAAAACCCTTCAAAACAGGAGCCATGCATAGAATACAGGTCATCCATAAAGATGTGAAGGGCCAGTCTCTGCTCTGCTCTTGCCCATGGTGAGTGGACTGGTCACACGCTTTACTAATAGACACAGTTGTGCTAATGGACATTGAAAAAAGGACATCAGAAGAACTTGGGACCCAGGGTCCTCCTTATTAAGGCACCAAAAGAGTTGGGGGGGCAGTGAAAAGGAAGGCATGCTCCCTGAGATGCTGGCTTCTCCTTCTCAAAAAATTCTTCAAGGTGATATAGTTGGAAGGCCTATGGGCAGGCATCTATACAGGACCAACTGGGAGAGGGGAAGGCACAGGGACCTTGTAAAATACCCAAGCCAGTATTCATTTGTTACCTTAGGTTTCTCCCACCAGGAAGAGATAAATGCAGCTTTTCCTTTCCCTTTCTTATCAGCTTGGTCTTCTGTCTTCTACTCTTTGCTAATGCTCAGTAGTTCCCTAGGTGACCAACAGCAACCCTGTTACAACTCACAGTTGCATTCAAGCCCAACAAATAGCACTGTTTTCTGTGACACAGAATTATGTTAACACATAATTTTGCTTATTAACTTGGCTAAGTCATGGATCCCAGATATACATGGTACAAAATTGTTCTAGCTGCTTCATTAAGTGAGCGCTGGAAAGATCAACATTGAAATCAGATATATCTAGTAAATCAGCTTACTTTCCCTAAGTAAGGCTCACCAATACTTAACAGGTATGTTGGTGCACACCTTTAATTCCCGCACTTGTGAGGCAGAAGTGGCTTACTCTGTTGGTTCAAGGCCAGCCTTGTCTTCAGGGAGAGTTCTAGGCCAGCTACAGCTATATGGTAAGACCTTATCTCAAATAGAAAGTAAAAGGAATAGGAAACAATCAGCAGCAGCTCTATTTGAACTCTGCTAAGGCAAGCCACCAGCAGCTAACTACAGCTGTTTCTATAGCTTGCTGGCACCCACTTATTTTTTGGCTTCTTGAGACAGAGTTTCTCTGTGTAGCCCTGGATGTCCTAGAGCTCACTCTGTAGACCAGGTTGGCCTCTGACTCAGGGATCAAAGCACTTTTCACTTGGAGTCTTTACTGATTTCTGAGATATTAGTGTCTTCTTCTAGATTTCCTACATCAGCCACTGTTCTTGGGATGGCAATAGGGGTTATACCCAGAACATGACACAGGACATTTGGATGCATTCTTTATGGACCTCGCCTTAAACTTCATCCCATCACCAGGGAGGTTGAGAAACAAGGTGTATCTGTGACAGGAGACAAGGGGATTCATCTTGTGAACCAAAGTGGGGTTTCAGTTATGCATTCCTATCTACTTCATAGATGTGCTCAGACTATTGAATGGGGTAGTGTTTTTAAAACAATCAAGTCAGAGACAAATGTGTGCTGTTATTCTCATTATTTCAAAGGGTAAGATTCTGCAAAGCAGACTCATTTTTCAATTGCATGGGGAGCTTAAATGTAAATAATAAAAAATATCTTCAACTTGGGACATTTAAACAGTCTACCTAAAACACTATTTATTGTTCTTACTGATAGTAAAATAAGGAGCTGTGGAAAATACCCAAAATAAAGAAAAGTATGAAATAAAATCCTATGTAGTCTCAAACTATTTATAGATAGAATCTGTATAATAGAGACTTTAACAATTCTAACCCAACATGTTTTAATGTGACTGCTGCAGATTTCCAGCCCTGCTAGTCTTTTCCACTTGCTGTATGTTTCCTTCTTGTTGCACTGGTATTGCAATCAGCCCAGATTCCTTTGGATAGTAGAAAAGACTGTAGGCATTCCAAATGGCATGTTCTTATGTTGCACTAGGCCAGAGGAATGCAAAAGAGCCTCAGTTGCTTTCTCTGTAGTGATAGGAACTTATTTTTATTCCCTTCCAGAAGTATTCAGAAAAATCTTGTGAGTCACAATCTGAACTAGATTATGTGCCCATCACAGATCTAAACTCATGTTCTCATGCTTGCAAAGCAAGTGCTTTGCCTTCTGAGCCATATCCTGAGCCTCTGTTTAATTTTTGAGACAAAGGCTCTTGTATCCAGGCTGACATCAAATTCTTTATGTAGCAGAAGATGACCTTGAACTTCTGATATGTCTTTATCCTCTCCCCCAAGTGCTTGGATTACAGCAAGAAATAACTTGTCTTAAATATCCTAACAAAATTATCAGGCACATTCCATGGTAATACTTCAGGTTGTAAACTCCAACAAGGGTGGTGTTATTATGTCATCATCAGTTTTAGGAAAAAAAACATTAGTGAATCAATAAGGCAAGAATGAGACTAATATTTCTCCATTGGAACTTCTGCTCTGATATTCTTGCTTAGTATTAGGCAGGGTCAGTTAGGGCTGAGCAATGTGAGTTTTTTATGACTTACTCTGAAGCTGAGGTATGGAACTCCAGCTGGCTCCATGTAGTGTTGTGGCTGTCACTGATTTTGCAATTTCCTTTTACCTAGTATAATTGCAGTGTATGGAGGCAAAGGCTTGGGTTTTATTGAAGACTTTTGAGGAATACACTGAAATTGTCCCATCCAGACATTGAATCAGGGCCAAAAAACATTCCTATTCTCCTGGCAATACCAGTTTCTGAATGAGGCTGATGGGTATGCCGATAAGCATTGCAATATAGTTTGAAATAACCTGGCAGGTCTTGTCTAGGCAGGTCAAGGCCATGACTGAGGAACCTACATAGGTGGCTGACCTGTACTCATGGAAGCTCATGGACTCTGGACCAACAGTTAAGGAGCCTGCAGGGGACCAACCTAGACCCTCTGCATATGTGTGACTGTTGTGTAGCTTGGTTTGTCTGTGGGGCTCTTAGCAATGAGATCATGACTTTTCCCTGGCACCGTGCTTAGCTGGCTTTTGGGAACGTGTTCCCCATGCTGAATTAACTCTCTCAGCCTTGATGCTGGGGGAGAAGATTGGTCCTTCCATAACTTTATGTGGCAAATTTTATTCATGCCTGTAGGAGTCCTGTCCATTTCTCAATTGAAAGGTAGGAGGAGGAATGGATAGAAAGGGAGGGAAGGGGGTGGTGGGGGTGGGGGTTGGGGGATGAGAGGGTGGGAGGAGAGGGGAAGGGAGGGGAAACTGGTGGGTATATAAAAGTAATGAAAAACTTAATTAAAAAAGAGAAAAAACCCAACCCTTCCAATATTTACATAAACAGCAGCTAGGTAAACTTCCAAAACAGATATAGATAAATATATACACATATGTGTGTATATATATATATATATATATATATATATATATATATACATATACATACACACATACACACACACACACACATATATATATATATATACACACACTATAATTTGCATTGTGTGGATTCGCATCCTAGAATAGATTTTAAGGAACATTTTTTTTTAAACTTTTGAGAATGTAATAGAACCAAACCATTCTTTCCCTTCCCTTGCCTCCCGCTAAGCCCTCCTGTGTAAATTTCCCACCACAAGGACTGCCTTTCAAATTCATGGTCCTTTCCTTTAATTCTTGTGTGTGTGTGTATGCATGTGTGCATGTGTGTACATGTGTATGTGTGTGTATGTTGTATGTGTGTGTATGAGTGTATACATATACATACATACATATACTCCTTACATATAAGCTTCTCAGTATGTGTAATGCTGCTTGTATGTAAATGCATTCCCATCTAATATTGGCTAACCAACTGAGTGGGTCTTCCCTGGACTGTTCTCCTAATCTGAGCATTCTTTAGTTGTCTTGTACTTTGTCTAGGATTAAGGCCTTGTAAGATTCTTCCCTTCCATATTAGCATGTCTATTGGTATCCTGTTTAGGAAGCCATGATAGTGAAACTTCATGGATATAGCATATCTGGCATTTCTAGGAGACACCCTCATAGCAAATGTCTTGTACCTCTGATTTTTTTTTTTTTTTTTTTTACTTTTTTGAATTTTGAGACAGGGTTTCTCTGTGTAGCCCTGGCTGTCCTGGAACTCTTTCTGTAGATTAGCCTGGCATCTAACTCAAAGATCTGCCTGCCTCTGCCTCTCAAGTGCTGGGATTAAAAGCATGGGACACCACCTGGTGTGCCTCTGGTTTGCTCACTCTTCCTTCCTTCCTCCCATCCTCCCCCCTTCCTTTTTTATTTAACATAATTTCTGTGTTGAACCTTTGCGGATTTCAGATCATGCATTCCAATTCCACTCACTTCCAAGTCCCTCCAGTGCCCCACAGTGAAAAAAAGAAAATCAGATCCAACTTAAACAATAAGCATACAAATAAAAGCAGAAAGCACAAAACAAAAGCAAAACAAAACAAAACCACGAGCAACAAAACATACAGCAGTAAAAGCCCCTCTTTGCTCCTCCATCTTTCCTGCCTATCCAACACTCTTCATTTTCCTGGTGGCATTGGAATGGTGTGTCACACATTATTTCCTTTTATCCAATGAGTTACTCCTACTGCTACCTCTTCCTCAACCATTCCTGAACTTTGTGTGCATGGTTGTGCTGTGGATGTATCAGTTGGGACTAGGTCCTACAACTCTGCATTTGATTGGTTGTGGTTTTCTTCAATGGTCTCTGTTTGTTGCAAAGAGAAATTTCTTTGACAAAGGGTGAGTGCTCCATCTGTGGGTATAAGGGCAAGCATTTAGAATGTGGTTTGGGATAATGCAGTTGAGTAAAGTACTTGTGGTAGGTTCTCTTCCAAGATCTATGACTTCACTAGCTCTGAAGAGTAGGTTTCCAGTAACCAGGCATGATCTCCTTGTTGTTGAATAGGTCCTAAGTCCACTTACATAATTGTTGGTTACTACCCAGGTATGTACACCACTATTGAATCTTCAGGATCATTGTGCCATTCTGGTCACTGTTGTGTTCATCTGTGTTACAGCTGTTTAGAACTGTTGGTTGCTTCCTTTGTTTGGAATTTTGCAGGACTCTTTCTAGTACAATGCAGGCTTATCCTTAGGGGAGAGGTTTTCAGGTTAGCCCTAGATTGGGTGCCTCTGGCTCCTGTGTCTGAAGTGAATATTGCCTTCAGCAATATAGCAATAGCCAGTAATGTTTGGGGAATTCCCTGAACAGCCATGACTAGCAACTCAAAAGAGTGCTTCTCACGCCTGGCATTAGGGTTTTTGTTAGATAAACTGTGGCCTTTTGGGAAAGCCTCGTCAGCCCAAATGGGCTACATATGTATGTGTGGACATGCATGCATTAGAGATATTTAGGTAAGTAGTTAATTGTGTGATTTCTTATCACCTTTTCAAATATCCATGCTGTTATTTTACCCTCTTCCTTCTTTGTGTTTATCTCCCTCCCCCACTCCAATTAGCCCTTCCTGTTTTTCCCCTTTCTCCCTTCAAATCACCTTTATTCTGTTGCTCCTGTCTCTATTGATCCTTTTCAGTATAGCTGTTCCTCTTCACTTTCCTGGATTCTGCAGGTACTTCAGGTATAGACTCAAAGCTGGGTCAAGGTACCTCAGATGAGAGAGAACATGGAACATCTTTCTTGGTCTGTATTCCCTTGTTCAATATGATCACCACTAACTTCACCTACTTACCTGCCAATTTAATGACTTTATTCCCCTTTATATTGGAATAATATCACATTGTGTATATATACCACACTCTGATTTCCATTTACAATTTGAAGGACATTTAGGTTGTTTCCTTTTCTATCTGTTGTGAATATATCAACAATGAACATGACTGAGCAAGTATCTGTGAAGTAGGATGTTGAGTCATTTGGGAATATGCTGAAGAAAGGTTTATCTGGGTCACATTGTTTTTAGCTTTGTAAGGGTTTATGTTACCAATTTCCAAAGTGGCTGCACCAGTTGGCAATGTCACTAACAGTTGATGAGGTTTACCCTTTCCCCCATCATCTTCCGCATTTGTTGCCCACTATTTTGTTGATGTTCACCATTCTGATTAGGGTAAGATGACATTTCAAAGTTTAAAAAAAATAGTATCTCTGTGATCTTGCATTTTAAGCTAAAAATGTAGTTTTAGAAACAGTTTTTCAAAATTTGTATTTTAGGTTAAGTTTCCATATATGTAGAAAGGAAATGTTACAGGAGTTATTTTCTTGTTAATGGATGATTACAAGTTATGATTATTACTGAAACTTCTTAAAATTATTTCCAAATATCATTAGCCAAGTACATCTCATAGACAGCCCCCAATCATCACAGGCTGTTGCCAAGGCTGTTGGCTATTTATCATCTTGTGATGTTAAGGCCCCATTGCTAAAAGCACAATTTACTTGCATCATCAAACATGAAGAAATTTACCTTGTGCCCAACTAGAAGCTTCAACTCTCCTGACTAGTGCTTATAGTGTTAGGAGATACTTTTTGTGGTACCAGATGAGAAAAGTAATTACCAATATCACCCAGTTACTAACCCTAAGACCTACAATAAAGATTGGCCTGCAGGATGTACTGGTACAATAGTAGCTTAGATACTTTAGGAGTAAAAAGCCACTTTTTGAATGAATTGAAGACCCACTTCATGAAATGAAAGAAATCGGCCAAGAATCTGAGAGTAGGTAGGTCTTGGGCACTCATACATATGAGCCCATGGGGACAATTCTCATGTACAATTTAGGGGTCAAAGTCTATGATGGTGGAGCTGAGATAGAAGATGGTTGGAGCAGTAGTTGAGACCTCACACGTTGTTCCACACACACGGGACATTGAACATACTGCGAATGACACTAGGGTTTTGAAATTCCCAACACCACCCTCCTCATGAAATACTTCCTCCAGTAAGGCTTCATCTCATAACCTTCCTCAAACAGACACCAACTGGAGATCAAGTATTCAAATATCTGAGACGTAAAGGGATCATTTCATGCAAGATGAATGACACTGGCAATTTGGATATTGCACAACCATCACATTGGTTAAATGATATTGTATAATCAACACGTTGGTTACATGTAGGTTGCCAGCATTAAATATGGATGCCAGGTTCAGGCCAGAGGCACAGAGAACACTGACTCCTTATCATGTAGATTTCATCTTCTCAGTCCCAACTTGAAGTTTGCTGTGGGTACTGGCTGGCAGTAACAACAATGATGTCACTAGCGCAGTCATTAAGCTAGTAAATTTCCATTTATTCAGTCAGTGTGCTAGTACTTCATGTACATAGTCTTATGTAGCACTTATGCTGGTTTTTTTTTTTTGATGATCATGAGCTGCAAGCTAAAACGTGTGTGTGTGTGTGTGTGTGTGTGTGTGTGTGTGTGTGTGTAAGAGAGTATAGTAATGAGAGTGATTTGGATATGGAGTTCCCTTTCTCATCTAAATTGATTCATGACTTTGTTTCCCAATGGATAAATTTTGCTTTGAAAGTATTATATGAACTGATAAATGATTAGATTCAAAAAACAAAGGCAAGTAACAACCTCACAACATCAAATGTAGCTGAATTAGACAGCTATATGTCTTTAAAATAAAATTAAAATTCTTGTGTGTTACATGCACATGCCACTTGCCTGCTTGTAGATGTCAGAAGACAACTTGCTAGAGTGAGTCAGTTATCTCCTTCTACTTCCTGGGTCTCGGGATTGAACTCAGGATGTCAGGGTTTGGCAGTAGGCACAGTTGTGAAGTTACAAAAGTTTATCATCAAACCCTTCCAAATTGAAAAGGGTGTACTACTTTACAAATTGTTTATGAACAAAGAACCTTAGTCTTCATCCTTTCAATGCAAAGTGCTAAGGGATCACTAGGCATGTCCTCTTCCAGTGTTAACTCAGAGGGAAGAGACATACATACCTTTATATTGTACTCCTATTCATCAATTTTAAGATACTTCAAAAAGTATGATTTTTTTAAAATGAGGTATAATGTACTATATTATTCAAACATAACTGAAAAATAGTTATTTTGTATCCCATTATTGTCTAGCACAAAAGGAGCCATCAGATAGCATAATTATCAATTAATGTTTCAAAATATAGAGACAAACTTTTCTGATTTGTAAGCCACATGCAAACATTTTAGTTTGTTATTTCATAGCTTAGAGAAGACAAAGGAGTGACCTCTAGGAGGATTCAGTCAAGTTTGAGTCAGGGACAGGAGAGAGGAAGAAAACCAGTCACTGAGCCAAACTTCTGTCCCTTGTCATCTTGTCCTTGAAAACCTTGTTTCTTTCCATCCTTCAAGTTGGTCTCCAGGGACCATCAGAAGGCAGTGGAAGGGCTGTGATTATCATCTCTTTATGCGTAAAGAATTAGCCCACAGGATATATTGACTAAGAGAGAGTTATATTGGTTAGATTTTTAAAAATCTATTCTACCAAAAACCTATTAATGTTCATGATCATTGGATCTCAACCTGTGGATTGAGACCCCTTTGGGGGATGGAATGTCCCTTTTACAGGGGCCACCTAAGACCAATGGAAAATAGATATTTACATTCTGATGATTCAAAACAGTGGCACTCAGGAGGCAAAGGTTGGTGGCTTTCTGTGAGTTCGAGGTCAGCCTGGTCTACAGAGCTTGTTTCAGCACAGAAAGGGTTACACATAGGAAGCCCTGTCTTGGAACAAACAATATAGATAACACAACAAAAACAGTACCAATATTACAGTTATGAAGTAGCAACAACAACAAAATTATCACCACAACATGAATAACTGTATTAAAAGGTCTCATCATTAGGGAGGTTGAGAACCAGTGTTCATGACCATCAAAAAGTAAACACTTTTACCCAGATGAGCTACATGTCATAAAATGAATGTTCTTTTTAAGAAAGTTCATGATCTTCAAATCACTCTGATGATGCCGGCAGTCTCTGGAATCTGGCCCTGTGGACTCCTGGACACAAGTTCAGTCAGAGTAATCTCTGAGAGAGGGGACACTTGCTTTCTGGGCCATAAACCAGTCAAAATTCACAAAAAGGAAGCTTTAAATTTGCACACTGGGAAGGGGGCTGTTAAAGCTGGCTCTTAGAGTGCTGGAGCTGTAGTGTGGAGCTCTGAATACGGCCTCTGTTGTCCTCCCTCCTTCCACTCTGGCTCCCCGAGCACTGGCTGCTGTAGAAACTGGTAGGATGTTGTCTGTGCTAACATTGCCTCCTTTCTCCATTGATTTCTTTTCTGAATAGGCCTCCTTGAATTCCTAGTTATCTACATCTTTAGGGTTCCCCTAAGGGATATTGGATTTCCTGCTTCTAGGACTAATCAGAACCATTAATCAGCCATGAGAATAAGCACTGGCCTATATAGGCCAAAGGCCTGAAGGAAATTAGGGCTGGCTCATTAGGCAGTAAGTATAGAAGAAATGTATTTATTTATGAACACTAGGTTCTATAAGATTCCTGACAAGGCAAAAGGTTTCCCGTGTTTGTGTGGTTTGAATTTTGGAGACTGTTTTCAGGGCAATGAGAAGGTGGTAAGCCTTGCTCACATCGGGCACATGGCCACATGGGCAGACAGATCCTAGACTTTGGCTTCAGGAGAAATGAGTGAGAATTTTTTTGACCGCCATTCTCACATCCTTAATTAAATAATGCGCTATATTATTCTGATCTCTATAATCATTTTCTCAGAATGTTGTTGTGGAATCTAAATAGTGGGAAATACATCACCAAATTGGTAGCAAAAGTGCTAAATTGGCTTTCTCTGAAGCAGACTATCAGGTTCCCAGTCATATATTTGCAAGTAGAAAGGTTTGGGAAATATAGGCACCAGCTGTGCTGGCTAGTTTTACGTCAGCTCGTCAGGAGCTAGAGTTATCAGAAAGGAGGGAAACACAATTAAGAAAATGGCTCCATAAGTCTGGCTGTAACGCATTTTCCTAATTAGTGATTGACGAGGGAGGGCCCAGCCCACTGTAGGTGGTACCACCTCTGGGCTGGTGGTCCCAATTCTATAAGAAAGTAGGCTGAGCAAGTCATGGTGAGCAAGCTAGTAAGCAGCATCCCTCCATGGCGTTTGCATCAGCTCCTGCCTCCAGGCTCCTGCCCTGCTTGAGATCCTGTCCTCATTGATTTGATGTGGGACTGTAGGTGAAATAGATCCTTGCTGTCCAGGTTGCTTTGCTTATGGTGATTAATCACAATTATACTAACCCTAACTAAGACACCAACATAAGTGAGTAAGGAGAATAAAACTTGGGGAAAAGAATTAGGTAATAAAAGGAGGGCAAGCTATTAAACCACCTGACATGGCTTGAAAGTTTATATTTTGAAAATTTACCCCATAACTTAATAGGTTAAGAAGCAGTATTTTAATAAGTGATTTAATAAGGCCATTCTTTATTTCTGGATATTTAAATGACAGCATCACAGAAATGGGTTAGCTATTGTGGCAGCAGATATGCTAGAAAATACTTATCTTGGATTTTCTTGTGTACTTTTGGATGGTGTAGTTTTCTATTCCATGTACAATGAAGCAAGAAGGCAAAAGCAAACAACTGATTCCCACCTTTAGAACCATGACCCCAGCAAATCTCTCTCTTTCTCTCTTTAAAGTGTCTTTAAGTATGTTAGTCTTATGCCAACTTTTGGCAATCTACAAATATCTACCTCACTGAAATTATGGGATAAAAAACATGTAAGTAATAAAAAAAAAGTCAATTAAGACAGGCAGTGGTGGCACACACCCTTAATCCCAGCACTTGGGAGATAGGTCAATGGGTCTCTGAGTTTGAAGCCAGCCTTGTCTACAGAGCTTGTTTAAGGATAGCTGGGGATACACCCAGAAACTGTCTCAGGAAAAATAAATTGAAGTCAACTCATAAAATCTGTCCGACCTTTTACTCAAATAGGTTTGAAGATTTTGAGTCACCTTAGTTTCCATTCTTTGCTCTCAGTCTTGATGTAGCAAAGATTTAATTAAGCAGGATACAGAGATAGAGTGATCATGTCTCAGCTCCAGGGTGTTATTTGGAATTAATTTATCCTGACAGGCTTTATCTTCAGTTGTTCAACTACATTTTCATTTGTTTATAATCTGTGGCTTTTTTTCATAGCCCAATTTTTGTTGCAGTGTCTGTCAGGGGTAGAGGCATAGGCCTTGGTGAAGCTGACAGACTGGTGAGCTCCAGATGTGCCTCCACACCCCAGAACTGGTATGGTAATGATTACTATTTTTCATGACTTTTGGGAATTGAACTTGGGTCTTCTTGTTTGTGAAGCAAGTACTAGGCTCAAACTCTTCATTGAGAGTGCCTCCCAGTATTTCATATTCAATATATTCCAAAGTTATGATGTCTTCCAACACAAATGCTTTGAGATGGATCATCACTATACTCATGTCATATACTTCTTTGTTTGATGGAAATGAAGCAATGACTTTAAACCACAAAGCACAGTGTTCAGCACACTACACAAGCTCAATGAACACTGGCTATTACTATTATTATGTAAATGAGCTAATCGGCTCATAGCCACACACATTAGTGAAGCAAATTTTTCTTCATTTATTCATAACCAGCACCCCCTCCCCACCATTCCTCCCTTCTTTACTCTTTTTTTAACTACTGTGGTGTGTGTGTGTGTGTGTGTGTGTTTTCCCCTCTCTGCCTCTGTTGCTTGATTAGCACTGGGTTTGAGCCCATGGCTTTGCACATACTAGGCAAGTGCTATATTACTGAATATGCATATCCTCAGTTGTTTGTAATGTATGTTTATGATAATGTCTTAAGAAAGAGTTGTCGGGGCTACAGAGATGAGTCAGTGATTAAGGAGACTGGCTGCTCTTCTAGAAGAATCAGGTGCAATTGTCAGCACTCTGTCTATAATTCCAGTTCCAGGGGACCCACCACCCTCTTCTGGCCTTCATGGGCATCAGACATGCATGTGCTATATAGACACCACACAGACACAACACTCAAACAAAATAAACAACATTAAAAAAGTTGTTAATAATACCATCTATTGCTACTTGAATTTAAAGTTGCTATAAAGAAAGAAACATCTTGTATAAGAATATTTCCTTTTTCTAATGTTCATTAAAAATGCTTCAGTTCTCTTTATTAAGCATGGCATATCTTTTTAATAGTATGCTAGATGAAAAGAAAACAGGACTCACATGGAGTCATTCATGGACATATGAGCAGGAAGTGAGGAAAAATGTTTGCTTAGGTCACACTAGATAATTACTTTATATTTATTTAATAACCAATGTAAGCTGTAAATAAGAAATATTAAAATATTTTAGAATCTTGGAAATAAGTAATATTTCAGTTTTTGGATAATTGTCTGTTTTGGCATGACTGGCCCCTATTTATTTGTATGTTCTAAATACTAAAATATGTGTTGTCATTTTTTAAAATTGAAAGTTTAGTGACTAAGTGGTATTGAATTCAACCAGCCCAATTGTTATGATTATTTACTCACCCATGTCTTGGCAGCTGAATATATTTTGGTGAAAACTCCCATTTGTAAATCAGTTCATATCCAGGATAGGATAAAATTATAAACTTCAAGCTGAATTTTATGAAAAATTTATAAGGAAGAATTTTTCAAATATTTCATAGGAGATTTGAATCTCGATCTTCAGCTTACAGAGTTTGGTGCATCCTCTAAAGCCACCACCAAGGTCCTTCTTCACAGTCAATTTTATTTATGTAAAATCTTTCATCAAAAGATCACAAAGAGCTGTCTAACCAGCTATAAAGAAACATAAATCACAAAGGAAAGTGAAATGCTCACACAATAAAATTATACATTAGAGGCCCATTTAAAGCTGAGCATTTTAAGATGAGAGAAAAGTCTTGGCTGAAGTATACAGAACATAAGTTATAATGGGAAGCTATTTCATAATTTGGAGAAAAATGAAAAAAATCCCACTTGTAGTCGTGGAGAGCCTATTATTGGGAGTGATCCCTTGCATACTAGTGCTGAAATGAGGGGGTGAAGAGCATAATAATGCAAAGGAGAATTGTCAGAGGACTGAGGCCCTTGCTGCTCCCAAGAAGAAAAAATAATATTCTCCCCCAAGATGGGCATTGTCCCCAAAGCGTTGGACTCCTTAATATGCCTGGCACCTATTTCTATCATGCTGTTCTCAGAGATCTATGCTAAGGTCCCAGAGTACATATATACTACTCATATATTTATGATACTATCTACCACACAGGGGTCTCAAGGAAGCCAAAGGGACCTTTCACTCTTTGCTGTCATCCTTACTTGCTTCCTCAGCACCGATTCATCCAGTGTCCCTTAAGTCTCTGTATTTCTAATTTATAGTTAGAAAGATATTCATTTTCATGTCCCCAAGCATGAGAGAAATATGAGAATCTTGTCACAGCATTGCCTTAACGAAAGTCAGCAGAAGCTCTTTTATGTGTACGTCTACAGAGAAGCTGAGGAGTTTTGAGACACTGGTCTTTTCTTTTATTGCTATTAAAATAAACATAAAAATGTTTCTTGGGACAAGGTTTATGACATTCAGATTAAAGTATATGCTGTAATTCCAGAATTTCAAATATGTCTAAGACTTCAGTCCCTCTTGCTTGAATATTCAAGTCATTCTTGATAATTCATTTGTTGTTTGAGGTCTATTCCTATCAACTTGTCTTAAGAAGACTTACACAAAGTGTGGCGTTTATACTTTTCTGATAGTTAAAATGCATTTTAAAATTAATGCATAGTCTGTATGTAGTACATGTTAAGATTATGTGGTATGGGGAGCTGGAAAATTGCTCAGTGGTTAAGAGCACTGGTTGCTTTTCCAGAGGACCTGGGTTCAATTCCCAGCACCCACATGGCAGCTCACAACTATCTGTAATTCCAGTTCCAAGGGATCTGACACCTTCACACCAATGCACATAAACTAACCACGGGTGATTTCTCTACACTGGTGATATTTGAACTAAGACCCAAAACAAGAAATGGTGCTGGCCACATTTGCAAAGGAGAGCAGAATGTGCAAAGAATGGAAAAACTTTCAAATGTTTGAGGCAATGCAAAATATGCTGTAACATTAATTCCATCAACTTGCTGGAGGATGTAGTTAAATGGAGAGTAGGTGAAGTATCAGGCAAACTCTTGGTTTCAAACAATGGAAGTACCTGCAGTGGTACGATTGCATACTCAGACATCCATATGTTGAAAACTTAAGCTTTAATAGAATAGTTCAGAGAAGTATTAAATTTGGGGAGATCCGCAGGTTATAAGGGCTCTACCCTCATAACTAGATTGTTGGTGGTGTAGACAGGGCTTATGGGAATGGCTGCCTTTCTACATTCCATGAAACACATGACCAGAAAACCCCCACAACATAGCCACACCTTGATATTTAACTTTGTGACATTCAGAATTTGGGAAGATAACCCCCTCTGCCTTATAAACTGTTCTGTCTGTGCCATCTCGTGATGACTGTACAATGTGGGTTAAAACAGCAATGATGGCTTCACAAGTTGGAAGGAATTTGTTTTAAACCTATAATGGATAGGAAATGTGGATCAATAGAGTAATGAGCAGGAGTCAAAGAACTACAAAAGGAGATGCACATCTTTAGGCCACTGCTGGTGTTCACATGTTTGTGGCCCCAGAGGATAATGAATGCTGGCAATTTATGTCTTGAGGAAGCCTTCCTCTATCATCTCCATGGCTTTATGACCCTTTCTCAGGATTCAAGTGCCTGCTTGGAGAAGTCAACCTTGTAATAAATAGAACGGGTGTAACGGGTGTAGTGTTTGGGATATGAAGACTTACACAGTGTTGATCATGGTCCATATTAGCACTCACTCCTGGAAAGTAAGGAGCTAGATTTAGATGTGTGAGTTCATTACAGCTCTGATGGGAGGAGCAAGCTTGATTCTGTATTTCACAGCAAGATTACCCCAGCTGCTACTATTGAGTGTGCCCCTGGAGAAAGGAAGTGCCATTCATTCTATTTGTTGAAGAAAAAGTTGGTAAACTTTAGACAGCTGGAAAATAATTTCACTAGTAGAGTAATACTTTTTTTATATACTAGCTAGTGTTTTAAACATAACAAGACAAGGTATAACTAGTTTGAAGTTTTTTTCTCTTAGATCTCAACTGCCTGTAGCTTCCTAGCCTGTCAAAAGCAGGAACTGAGAAGGACTTAGTTATCACTACCACTAGGACTCTGTGGGACACAAGCAGGAACTCAAACAGTAAAACAGGGCTATACAGAGCACCAAAACCCATACTCAAAACCTGGCAAGGGTTTCAGTGAAATTCAGAAGTGGAACTGGGCTGATTTTTTTTTTAAATGAAGAACATAAAGCTACAAACAAACTGTTGGCCTTATGAGCACTGGTATGTTAGAAATTGCTACTTTTTTCATTGTGCCCTTTTTGAAAGCAATTTTGCAAAACTAGAAATAATTTAAAATATCACTTTTTCTAGAGTCTTAGATTTTCAAATCACTGCAGACGTGATACAGATTCTTAGCGGATGTCCTTAAAAGAAAATTCCAGATGAGAAAAGACTGAAACTCACTGCCCATTAGTCTCCCAAGGCACACAATAGGGAAATCATTTAGAAGAGAAAAACTGTCCAATTTTCTTTGACAGTCAGTGTCAGAGTACTGGAATTCAGGTAGCTAATATATTTTAAAAACAGTGAGTAGGTATCTCTGAATACTCAAATGAAGCTGCTAAATGGTTAATAATTCATGAAACATTCTTTTTGCAACAAAATTAAGAAATTTCTTGAATGTATTACTAAAATAAAAATGAAAGGGAGACTTTTAACAAGAACAGCGTTTGCCAAAAAGGAAATAAAATTGCAGTGTGATATGCAGCTCATGTCCATACACACACACACACTCACACTCATTCACACACCCCGATTCATTCAGAATATTAGTGGTACTTTTTGACTAATTTGCCATTTGCCTTTCAGAATACTGTTTTTATAGCCAATTATATTTCTGTTTTGGAATATGAAGGAGGAGGGCCCTTCTAATATTTGTTGAATACCTCTCAGACTGGCAGTTTGCTTGTTTGTTGTGATGATTTTTCAGATGGCTATTGCTATTTGATAGATGAGGAAATTAAAGGCTCAGAGTTAATAAGAATTTTTGCAAGATCATGGACCTGGTAGTTAGGTAGGTAGGCACACTAGACTCTCAAAACTAGGTTTGATTAATTTTTCTTTTCTTTTCTTTTCATTCTTTATTTATTTATTTATTTTATATAACCAAGTCCATTTAACTGAAAACAAACATTTATAGACAATATTTTGGAATTTGGGCATCTTCCTATCCAAACTACTTCCTGCTGGTAAGGGGCGCTGTCTTGGGGGGATTCGAAGAAGATTCAGATATCCTGGCTGTAGTCTATAAGGATGCTTTGTCCAGCTGTTTTGAATGTAGGATCACCTGGTACTCTGTTTCAGGCAGTATGGCTTGATCAAACCACATTAGTCTGGAAGGAATCCACAGCTTTTCATTTTTTGTGGAAACAAAAATAGAAATCCTTTTCCCCAGTAACTTGTCCTTGAACTTAAATTTTGGAGTCAAAGCAATTTTTTTAAAATTTAATTTATTATTTTACGTCGATCCCAGTTCCCTCTCCCTCCTTTCCTTCCTCCCTCCCTCCTTTTTACCCTCTCTGCCCTCTCACATGCACCCTAGCCACCCTATCCTCCCATCCCCCCACCCCAATTCCATATGTAGGTGAATGCCATCCAGTTGGGGTCATGTAGCTCTGACAGGTCATGTGAAGTAGGGACTAGGGCTTCTCTCCTGTCTCTAGGTTAAGGCAGTTATTCCTCCATGGGGGATGTGTTCATAAGGTCCTTTTGTGCACCCTCAACCTGATTAATTTTTCAATTCATAATTTCTTCTTAATCTTGCATGCTCCTAGATAATATGTATATGAAAATTTAACATATAGCTACTATTATTTAAATAATAGTATGTGCTTGCATTTATTTAGACCATATGACAAAATTCTATTATTACATAATTTAACCTATAAAACTGGCACTGTAAAAGTTTCACTGTAAAAACCCCATGATGGGAAAATCCCTATCATAATTAATGATGAAATTCATTTTCCATTGCATATATAATAATAATAAAAATATAAACATCATATTTCTATTAATCATAATGGTGTATAAGTTCTTTCTTTTGATCTTTTGACATTTTCTTTGTTCATTTTTTTATTGAAAATGGATTTTCCCCCCACACACTATATCCTGATTATACTTTATATTCCTTCTACTCCACCCAGCTCCTCTTCTCATCCCCTCTCTTCCGACTGGATCACCCCCATTCTATCTCTCATTAAAAAATGCTTATAAGGGATGATAACAAAATAAAGTAAAATAAGATAAAAACAAAAAGAACACAATGGAATAGGGAAAAACAAACAAACAGGAGGAGAAGAGCCCAAGAAAAGGAACAAGAAACATACGTATGCACAGGCCCATTCTTTTGGTTACTCAGAATTACCATAAAAATACTAAACTGGAAGCCATAACATATACCCACAGGACATATAGAGGAAAAAAAATAGGAGAAAATAAAATAATGCATGAACGAGGAGCCTGAACATTCATGCACACACACACAAAGCAAAATTCAAGAAAGTCTATTAAAAAGTAGATTTCAAAAGAAAAACAAGAATTTAAAACACAAAGAGAGACAAATTAAATCCTGATCTATTCACATTAATGCATCATTTTTAGGCATTAAGTATGTTTGCTGGAGTTGTCATCAAAATTGTACTCAGAATATCAATCGCATTAAGTTATTAAAATGGTTATTTAAAACACATTTCCTTGGAACTTCATAAGCTTTAAATAAAAAGTGTTAGGTAAAGTCTTAAGGTGACAATGACTGAAAATATGACCCCAAAGTCCTGGACTATGACCTTCTCAAATACAGCACCTCTGCAGGCTGTGTACTAACTACAGCAGCTATAAGCACACACAATTCTTGTAGTGTATGTAAAATCAGTGGACAGCTAAAAACATTTTTTAAATTTTTATTTTTCTTATTTTACATATTGATCCCAGTTCCCTCTCCCTTACTCCCTCACTCCCTCACTTCCTCTCTCCCTCCCTCCCATGCCCCTGGATTACCCTACCATCCCATTCCCCTTCTCCACTCCACAGGAAGGGTGATGCCCTCCAGGAGGGGTCAACAAAATCTGTCAAGTCATTTGGAGTAGGGACTAGGCCCTCCCTCCTGCCTCTAGGCTAAGGGAGGATTCCTCCATAGGGAATGTGGTCCCAAAGTCCTTTTGTGCACCAGGGATACATCCTGGTTCCACTGTCAGAGGTTCCTTAGATTGCCCAGGCCTTCTAACTGAGACAGACCCATGTTCAGGGAGGCCTGAGTCAGTACAATGATGGATTTCCAGCTATCAGTCCAGGGGCTCAGTAGCTCCTCCTTGTTCAGGTCAGCTATCTCTGTGTGTTCCTGTAGCCTGGTCTTGTCTTCCCTCTCTGCATCTGGACTCCACTTCATTTTAGTGTTTAGCTGTGGGTGTCTGCTTCTGTTTCCATCAGCTACTAGATGATGGTGAATAAGTTAGTCATCAATCTCATTATCAGGGAAGGGCATTTATGCTAGCCTTTCCACTGTTGCTCAATTTGTTAGTTGGGGTCATCCTTGTAGGTCTCTGGACATTTCTCAAGAGACAGAATTTTCTTCAATCGTATAATGTCTCCCCACTTATGGTATCTCTCTCTCTCTCTCTCTCTCTCTCTCTCTCTCTCTCTCTCTCTCTCTCTCTCTCTCTCTCTCCTCTTGTCTATTCCTCCCCTGAATCAATCTTCCTAGTCCCACATGCTTTCCTCTCCTTCCCTTCTCTTTCTCCTAGCTTTCTCTACTCACTGCCTGCGGCCCACTTCCAATATGCTCAGCAGATCTTGTTCCTTTCTCCTTTTGTGAGGGACCATGTATGAATCTCCTAGGTTCCTCCCTCTATCCTACTTGCTCTGCCTGTGTGAATTGTAGGCTGGTGATCCTTTGCTCTATGTCTAAAACCCATATATGAGTGAATACATACCATGTAGGTTGGTGAAGATCATTTCCCAGTCTGTGAGCTGCTGTTTGGTCTTCTCAACTGTGTCCTTTGCCTTATAGAAGTTTCTCAGTTTGAGGAGGTCCCATTTATTAATTGTCAATCTTAGTGTCTGTGCTACTGCAGTTATGTTCAGGAAGCAGTCTCCTATGCCAATTTGTTCAAGGGTAGCTCCCACTTTCTCTTCTAAGAGGTTCGGTGTGGCTAGATTTATGTTCAGATCTTTGATCCATTTGGAGTTGAATTTTGGACATGGGTCTATTTGCAGTCTGGTACACACCATTATCCAGTTGTGCCAGCACCATTTGTTGAAGTTGCTTTCTTCCTTTCATTGTATACTTTTAGTTGTTTTGTCAAAAATCAAGTGTTTGTAGGTGTGTGGGTTAATATCAGAATTTTGATTTGATTCCATTGGTTAACTGTCTATTTTTGTGCCAATAGCAAGCTGTTTTTAGGACTATAGCTCTATAGTAGAGCTTGAAGTCGGGGATGGTGATACCTCTTGAAGTTCCTTTATTGTACAGGGTTGTTTTGGCTATCCTGGGTCTTTTGTTTTTCCATATGAAGTTGATTATTATCCTTTCAAGATCAGTGAAGAATTGTGCTGGGATTTTGATGGGGAATGCATTGAATCTGTAGATTGCTTTAGGCAAGATTGCCATTTTTACTATGTTTATCCTACCTATCCAAGAGCATGGGAGATCTTTCCATTTTCTGGCATGTTCTTTAATTTCTTTCTTTAAAGACACACAGTTCTTGCTATAGAGATCTTTCACTTGTTTGGTAAGTGTTACCCCAAGATACTTTATGTTGTTTATGGCTATTGTAAAGGGTGATGTTTCTCTGATTTCTTTCTCAGCCTCTTTGCCATCTGTACATAGTAGGGCTACTGATTTTTTTTTTTTTTAGTTTATCTTGTATCCTGCCAATTTGCTGAAGGTGTTTATGAGCTTTAGGAGTTCCCTGGTAGACTTTTTTTGGGTTGCTTATGTAAACTATCATATCATCTGCAAATAGTAACTGTATGATATTTTTTTCCTTTCCAATTTATATCTCCTTTATCTCCTTTTGTTGTCTTATAGATTTAACTAGAACTTCAAGTACAATATTGAAGAGGTATGGAGAGAGAAATGGCAGCCTTGTCTTGTTCCTGATTTTAGAGCAATTACCTTAAGTTTCTCTCTGTTCAGTTTGATGTTGGCTGTTGGTTTTCTGTATATTGCTTTTATTATGTTTAGGTATGTTCCTGTTACCCCTGAACTCTCCAAAACCTTTACATGAAGGGGTGTTCAGTTTTGTCAAAGGCTTTCTCAACATCTAGTGAGATGATCACATGGTTTTTCTTTCCCAGTTTGTTTATATTGTGGATCACACTGATAGATTTTCGTATGTTGATCATCTCTGCAACCCAGGGATGGACTACTTGGTCATGGTGGATGATTTCTCTGATGTATTCTTGGATTTGATTTGCCAGTATTTTATTGAGTATTTTTGCATCAATGTTCATCAGGGGTATTGGTCTGTAGTCCTCTTTCTTAGTTGTGTCTTTGTGTGGCTTGGGTACCAAGGTGATTGTGGCCTCGTAAAAAGAGTTTGGCTTTCTATGACTGTTTCTGTTCATTAGGGGGTCTATTTAAGTTGCTTATTTAATTTTGGTAGTGATAGTTATCCAGAAATTTGTTCATTTCCTTGGAAGTTTCAAATTTTTGGAGTACAGGTTTTGAAAGTATGACCTGAAAATTTCCTCAGTGTCAGTTGTTATGTTCCCCTTTTCATTTCTAATTGTGTTAATTTGCATGTTCTCTCTCTGCTTTTTGATTAGTTTGGATAAAGGTTTGTTTAACGTGTTGATTTTTATGGAAAAACCAACTTTTTGTTACATTGCTTTTTTTTATAATGTGGTTTCTACTTTATTGATTTCAGCCCTCAAATTGATTATTTCCTGGCGTCTACTCCTACGGGGTGAGTTTGCTTCTTTTTGTCCTAAGGCTTTCAGATGTGCTGTTAATTCTCTAATGTGACTATCTTCTGTTTTCTTCATATGGACACTTAGTGCAATGAGCTTTCCTCTTAGCACTGCTTTCAAAGTGTTGCATAAGTTCAGGTATGTTGTGTCTTCATTCTTGTTGAATTCCAGGAAGTCTTTAATTTCTTTCTTTATTTCTTCCTTGACCCAGGTATGGTGCAATTGCACATTGTTCAGATTCCATCAGTTTGTATGGTTTCTACAGTTTTTGTTGTTGTTGAATTCCAACTTTAAAGCATAGTGGTCTGATAAGATACAGAGGACTATTCCAATTATTTTGTATCTGAAGAGGTTTGTTATGCCACCTAGTATGTAGTCGATTTTAATGATAGTTCCATGTGGAGCAGAGAAGAAGGTATATTCTTTTGTGTTTGGATGGGATATCTATAGATGTTTTTAAACCCAATTGGGACATAACTTCTGTTAGTTCTTTTGTTTCTTTGTTAAGTTTCTGTCTGGTGGTCCTGTCTAGTTGTGAGAGTGAGACGTCTCCCACTATGAGTGTGCAAGGTTTTATGTGAGCTTTTAGTTATAGTAGCATTTCTTTTATGAATGTGGGTGCCTTCGTGTTTAGTGCATAGATGTTCAGAATTGAGACTTTGTACTGATGGATTTCTCCTGTGATGAATGAAATGGCCTTCTTCATCTCTTTTGATTGATTTTGTTTTGAAGTCTAACTTGTTAGATATTAGGATGGCTACACATGCTTGCTTCTTGGGTCCATTTGATTGGAAGATCTTTTCCCAACCTTTTACCCTGAGGTAATGTCTTTCTTTGAAGCTAGATGTGTTTCTTGTATGCAGCAGAAGAATGGATTCTATCTTTGTATCCATTCTGTTAGCTTATGTCTTTTTATAGGCCAGTTAAGACCATTAATGTTGAGGGAAAGTAAGGGCCATTGGTTGTTAATGCTTTTTTGTTTTAGATTTGTTGTTGCCAGTGGTATTGTGGATATATTTGTACTGTTTTACCCTTGGGTTCAGGTGAAGTGGGATTATCTATTGCCTATATCTTTGTGAGCCTAGTTAACTTCCTTGGGTTGGAGTTTTCCTTCCAGAACTTTCTGTAGAGCTGTAGATCCGTATTTTAAAAATCTGGCTTTGTCATTGAATATCTTATTCTCTCCATCAATAATGATTGAGAGTTTTGCTGCGTATAGCAGCCTGGGCTGGCATCCGTGGACTCTTAGTACTTGTAGAACATCTATCCAGTTTCCATGGAGAAGTCAGGTGTAATTTTGGTAGGCCTGCCTTTATATGTTACCTGGCCTTTTTCCTTCACTGCTCTTAATATTCTTTCTTTATTCTGTATGTTATGTGTTTTGATTATTAGGTGTTGAGGAGTCTTTTTCCTTTTGTCCAATCTATTTGTTGTTCAGTATGCTTCTTGTACATTCATAGGCATGTCCTTCTTTAGATAGGCAAAGATTTTGTTTTCAATGATTTTATTGAATATGTTTTCTGCACCTTTGAGTTGGGCTTCTTCACCTTCTTCTATGTCTATTATTCTTAGGTTTGGTCTTTTCACGGTGTCCCACATTTTCTGAGTGTTTTGTGTTAAGGAATTGTTGGGTTTAAGATTATCTTTGGTTGATGAATCTATTTCCTGTAGTTTATTTTCAGTGCCTGAGATTCTCTCTTCCATCTCTTATATTCTGTTGGTTATGTTTGCATCTGTAGTTCCTGGTTGTTTGCCCAGTTTTTGTATTTCCAGCATTCCCTCAGTTTGTGTTTTCTTTATTGTCACTCTTTCAATTTTCAAGTCTTGAACTGTTTCAGTTGTTTCCTTCATCTGTTTGATTGTTTTTTCTTGGCTGTTCTTACTTTCTTTAAGGGATTTGTTCATTTCTTGCATTTTTTTTTGCGTGGTCTTTTTCTCTATTTCTTCCAATTTTTTGTTTGTTTTTTCTTCCATTTCTTTAGAGGATTTTCTCATATCATCTTTGAGGGCCTTTATCATTCTTATGAAGTTATTTTTTAAGATGTTCTGTTGTGCTTCATCTGCTTTGTTGTATTCAGGTCTAGTTAGTGTAGAGTCATTTTGGTGGGGTCATGCTTGTCTTTCTATTGTTAGGTATTTTCTTGTATTGCTGTCTTCCTTTCGCTTCTTCCAGTGGGTATAGTTGGAGTCTCTCTCTATGCTAGTCTCTCGGTGAGTGTTGGTGGGTCAGCAGTTTGATGTCTGTAGCTCTGGGTGGTTCAAGCTCTCTAGGAGGTCTCTCCTCTAGCAGGGGCCCAGCAGTTGGGGTCAAAGATCAGGCAGGCGGGGACTCAGGGTGGTCCAGCATGGATAGGCATTTATCAGGCAGAGACCCTGAATACTGAAAACTTAAAGTGCATTTTTTTCACACATCTTAAAAATTTAGAAATATTGAATTAGGTGTGAGTAATTGGTATTAAACTGAAACCAGTATATTGTAAAAGACAAGGTTTGACTTAAGAATGAATAAAAACTTCCCATTGATTTAATTTTTAAGTTTTGGTTGATAGCCTCATTAGCTCTGTGTAGGAAATAATTCTCTCATTTAATATAACTCTAGATTTGAAAAAACTCAGTGCAGAAAATCATTATAATTATTTAAAGAATTAATCAACATACTAGTGCTTTTGTTACAAGCTAGGTCAGTGGCTCATAGTTCTCTTCTGCTGCCTGAAGATATAGATATGAAACTCTTAGCTGCCTCTCAATCACTGTGTCTGCTTGCATGTTACCAGGTTTCCTGCCATGATGGTAATGGGCTAAACTTCTTAACTGTAAGCCAGGCTCAGTTGGATGCTTTATTTCCTTAGAGTTGCTGTGGTCATGCGGCCTCCTTCATAGCAATAGAAACACTAAGACCATCAAGTTCTGGGCTGGGAGTTTCCATGTTCTTGGTTATTTCAACAATGAAATAAAAGCCCAAGTAGATTGTAAAGTAGTATGGAAACCTTTTCTAATGCAAAGGTGTAGAACAGGTTAGAATATCCTGTAATATAACAAAGGGCCACTAAAGTAGAAATATCTAAGGGATTATGCTGGTATAGTAAAGTGGTGGTTGTAGATTCTTCTCCAAAAATGAGTAGTTTGCTAGGTTTATGGCACAATTTTTTCTTTGTTTGTTTGCATTGTGTATCTCTTCCCCTTCTCCTCTCTGGGGGGTGGGGTGGGGCAGAAAACCAATTGAGAGCATTTTACTCATTAAACCTGGGCTTTTTCTAATTTGGTTTGATTTGGGTTGCTGCATCAGCAGAGAGGCTTATACAGGTGCAGAAACTTTTCACTGTATCCTTAGGGTTATTATGCCATGCTGGCTACTGCAGTTCGCAAGAAACAGTGTAGTTGGTTGCTTCCCTTCTTTGATTGCTTGCTTGACTCCCAATATCATGACAAATAGTCCTCAGAGAGGAGGCTTACTGCTCAGTAGGCTTTTAGTCCCTGTTCCCTAAGTGCATTTTGTTTTTAGCAATAGGGACTTACCTTCCCCCTCTCATGGGTCAACCAGGGGCATAGCAACAGTGGAATTGTTTAGGGAGTTTCTTGGTCAACCAAGATCAATGATTCAAAAGAGGGGTTCTCATGCCAGCTATTTGGAGTTTTGTTAGATGATCTTTGGCTTTTGAAGGAAGCATGATCATCTAAGATGAGCACATTTCATTTAAACTTGATATGAATATTTATGTGCAAACCTATATTCCTTAGTGTTTTTTATTCTGTAGATGGTTAACAACATATCTTATGGCTTTTTCAGGCATACTGTTATTTTATCTCTTCCCTCTTTCTTCTGTATTAGTCTCCCCCCTCTAGTTAGGAAACCCTCTCTCTCCATTTTTTAAATCAATTCACTTGTACCCTGTTACTCCCCTCTTTATTGCTCCCCCACCCCCACATTGACAATGGTCCTTTTCCATTTTCCTGGTTTTTGTAGTTATTTAAGTGTATGTTCTCTCACATCTGAAGAGTGGAGCTAGAGGCCTTCAATGATTCCTAACTGCATTCCAAAATTTAGTCCCCCTCTCTCTCTCACACACACAGATGAATGCCATTCTCAGTCCTAATCAAGGAAACTTCTCTTTACAACAGATAGAGACCATTATGGAAAATGCAGAGCAATGGTGCCCCTACCAATGGATATTCTACAAAACTCTCTCACACCTAAGTCAGGAAAATTACAGAAGAGGCAACAGGAAGATTGTAAGAGAAAGTGCATAGTTTGCTTGCTTTCAGACCTTGTCTCCAAGGAAAGTCAGACACTATTTACCTGAAGTCTCAGTAACATGACTGCCTAATCATGAGCTGAGAGAGCAGTTGTATACTAATGCAGAAGGGGGAACTATCACAAAGCTTCAACCCTAGACAAGTAACTGCAGGCAACAAAGGAAGGCTGAGTGCAGGAGAAAGAGTCTTCCCTAGGGAAGAGCACAGCCAATATAAAGTGGCCAGCCCTAAAATCATACATAAAAATAACATTATACAGACTGAACAGGTTATACTTAGGAATATGTATGTATGTATGTATGTATGTATGTATGTATATATATATGTACGTATGTATTTATGTATGTATATGTATATACACATACTTGCTTGTAACAACAATTAATGAAGAAGAGCTCCCAAATGTGAAAGAGAGGAAGAAGGGGAATATGGACAGCTTGGAGGGAGGAAAGGGAAGGGAGAGATTATGTAATTATATTATAATCTCATAAATAAAATAAATAACAATAAAATACACTTAAGGGCTCTAACTATTGTTTGGGGCTTTTAACCATGGTATTATAAAGAGCTGGCTGTTCATTAGCTGGTTATTTTGGTTCATTAGTGGTTGTCTATGGATTAGGTGGGTTTGTACTTTACAAATATCCCTTCCCACTATGCATGTGACTTTATATATATTCATGTCAAATCCTGCATAAATTGGTAAAGCAAAGATTATCTCTAAAATTCAATCCGAGACCTCAATTTGCCTCATTGTCCATGTGTCCCCAACCACTCTGGGGCATGTTGACCCAGATTCTGGTCCATGATGTCTTTGAAACAACATGTTACACAGGGCTGCTGGGGAGAGCAACTTATTCCCACTTCTTAAAACAGATGTGTGCACAGCTCCATGGAGGTAGAGGTTACTAAGGGCTTGTTAGATACATTGTCTGTAGAGCAGTGTGTACATGGCCCAAGCTATGTGGAGTTCATGCTTGCTAAGCCATTCCCTATGGTTGTCTGCTTCAGTCTAAATACGTTTTTATCCCCTTTAAGATTAATATTGAAATATGACTTCTAATGTAATAGTGTAGGGGTATAGGAACTTTAGGGAAAGTTTGCACTATGGAAAGGAAGGCTCCCTTAGGAAGTCATGCTGCTCTGTAGGGGTTGGGATAGTTCTCGAAGGAGTAAGCGCCTACTCTTACTCTGGAGGGACTGGATTGGATTAATCAGTGTCATGAAACCAATCTGTCCCATGTCCTTTCTCTCTTCCACATCCATCAGCTTGTCTTTCCATCAGATTGTCATGCATCGCAAGACTTCCATCAGAGATACGCACCTACTTTTGAACTTTGGGGTTCCTAACTCTTTAATTAAACTTCTTTTCTTTATAACTCATTGAGTCTCAGTCTGTTACACAAAAGAAAACAAAGGAAGACTGAAGTCCTAAGAAACTTACTTGATCATAAAAGTGCAACTATGTTTATCAATTAAAGAATTTTTAAAAATTTTCTTCTGGGGAAACGATCCTGTTGCATACTTGTGATACAAGCATTAGGACATGAGTTCAGAATCTTAGAATTAGCATAAAAGTCAAGTGTGGCAGTGAGTTCCTGTGATCTAAGTGCTGGGGGATGGCTTAAGTGGAGGAAGGTAGATCCCTGAGCTAACCGGCCAGCCTGCATATCAAGTCTCATTTTCAGTGGAAATACCCTGTCTTAAAGCCAAGGCAGGGGGAACAGATGAAGGTACCCAGAATTAATGTCTAGCCTTTGCACATGCGTGCATGTGCAAGCACACTCTTACATATGCTTGCACTCCCACAGCATAGCACTGACATGTGCATATCCATGGTGTGTGGGGGTATGTGTTTGTGTTCATGTGTGTGTATGCATGCCATGTGTACACAAAGAGAAGAATGTGCGTTTTTTTTTTTTTTCTTATAGTGAGGAAATGACAAAACCCACTATAGGCATTCTTGCTACACAATGAGAGTTTAGGTTTTTATTGATTATCTATCACATTAGAAAAATATTGCCTTTGGTGTTTGACTTTTAGAAAAGCTGTTATTGTGGCTCCTTGCAAATTAATTATTAGCATGATCAGGAAAAATTGCATTGGGAGGGTTCTTAAATGGGAAAATTGAATGAATATTTGTTCTAGCATTAAGATATGAAAATATCAATTACATTGTATAATGTTCACAACAGAATGTTAAATATTTTCTTGGAAAAGATGCTTTTCCATCGTAGACTTGAGGAAGAAGTATTATATTAATCATCTTTGTTTGTCTCTCTGTGTATAAAAACTCAATAATATTGGGTAAATTTAGCAATCCAGAAAGAAGTTAGGATTTGACTTTGTATCAGTCTGGTCACTTTCTACAAAGATGACTACAGAACCATTACTATCTGAGTTTCTTCTTCAGTGAATGATTTGCAGGAGCCAGGGCTGGGGTTTATTTATTTATGCATAGATTTTCCAGACGGGTTTTCTCTATGTACCTTTGGAGCCTGTCCTGGAACTCACTCAGTAAATCAGGCTGACCTTGAACCTGCAGAGATTCACCTGCCTCTGTGTCCCTAGTGCTGGTACTAAAGGCGTGGACTATCAACTCCTGCCTAGGGCTGGGATTTAGAAGGCATGGCTCTCTGTGTGAGCATAGAAGTTCCATTCAGCATAGAGAGTGTAAGTTTTTCCTCCATTAGTAGAGTGAGCACTCTATGTTCCAGCAGGAATCACCACTAGGTTTAGGTGCATTCTAGCAAACTGGGAAGGGAATAGTCTTTTATTGCCCAACACTAGCGTAACTCCTTGTTTGAGAACAACTTGTAGACATTTCCAGGTACCTGTTTAAGAAATTCTGAAATCCTCTGGTTTTTGTTTATCTAATGTGATTCTCTGTTCTATGAAAAATTTCTCAGAAACATGGGTTAGGAGTTAACAATGTAATGCAGTGGAAAATTGCGTGACTGTATTCTTGCTTGTTTCTCCTTTAATTGCCAAGGAACAAATCTCATTTGAAGGCTCCATCGTCCCTTTATGAAGCCCTTATGGCAGTTGTTTCCTGCTTTGATGCTCATAGAAAAGTTTGTGTGATATAACATTTTGAGGTTGAGGTTATTTGCAGAAGATGACTGAAAATGTTGTTCAGCTTTTCACAGGACTAGGAGATCTATATCCTAGTCATATTTTTCTTTTTTTCCTTTCTTCCTTCTCCTGAATACCTCTCTCTCATTCCTTTTTCTCTCTCCTCCCTCAGCTCATTCTTTTTTTCCTTCTTACATGATATATATATTTTAATTTTTATTTTACATATCAATCCCTGTTCCCTCTCCCCCCCTCACTCCCTTCTTCTCTCCCTATCTCCCACCCTCTCATGCCCCAGGCCACCCTCCCCTCCCATCCCCCTCCCCCACTCCACATGTAGGGTGATGCCTTCCAGGAGTGGTCAACAAAATCTGTCAAGTCATTTGGAGTAGGGACTAGGACTTCTCTCCTGTCTCTAGGTAAAGGGAGTATCCCTCCATGGGGTTTGTGCCTGCAAGGTCCTTTCATGCACCAGAATACATCCTGTCTGCACTGTCTGAGGTCCCTTAGACTGCTCAGGCCTTCTAGCTGAGACCTATGTTCAGAGGGTCTGAGGCAGTTTATTCCCCCTTTCATTTTCTTTGGGTAGTTCTTACTGTGTAGCTCAGATTTGCTTAGAACTTGTGACCCTCTTGTCTCAGTCTCCCAAGTGTTGAGAAGATATGATTGCATGACCACACCCAGTTGAAAAAGATAATATCTTAAAACATGAGGGTATGACTGAGTATGTGGAGGATTTAGAATATGCAAATCCTAACATTTATTTTTGAGCATAAAGCTATTAACCCCTAAGAAGTAGGAACTTGGTACAGACTCTCTCTCTTCCCCCTCCTCCTGCTTTATCTCTCTCTTTGTCATTCAGGTTTGAATTTACAGTTTTGCACGTGCTAGAAAAGAAATGTAAGAAGAGAGAGTGTTTTGAGATAATCAGGGATGGTATTCTGGAAATTGCATAATGATGCTGAATCCCAAAGGTGTTTTGTAGTGTTTCCTGTAAGGGCAGTTCATCTTCAGAGAATAGGCAACATTTTATTTAGTGATTCCTTCTTAGGTATAGTTCCCTAAAGCAAAGAAACAAGCTGGGAACCTAAACACATCTCTTGACTAACTAATCCTGCAATAGTCCCACTGGAAGATTTCATTGTTTCATGCTATATGAAATGATAGGTAAAAGGGAGGTTAATTGGGCTTAGGAACTTACAATAATTTTTAGCACCTATTTTAATTTATTTTTCCTCTTGCTGTGATAAAGTACCTTTAAAAAGCAACTGAAGGAGATAGGAGCTCTTTTTAAACTCCTGTTCAAGGTATAGACCATTAAGGCCTAGAATCAAGGAAATAGTAGCTTGAAGTATCTGGTCATCTTACATCTACAACCAGTAAGCAAATGGAGAGAGAGAGAGAGAGAGAGAGAGAGAGAGAGAGAGAGAGAGAGAGGCAGAGACAGAGACAGAGAGACAGAGACAGAGAGAGAGACAGAGAGAGAGAGAACCGGCCCAGAGAAAAAGAGAGTCTTGGAATGACTGAAATAAAGGAACTAAAGCTCAAGTTCCTGAATACTTGCAGACTTTGCAACAAGAGGAAGATGAACTGAAGGAGCCTTACCCATTGCCTCCAGTGATGCTACCAGAAATAGATGGGGAGGAGGTACTATTGCAACCCTGGCTGACCCCTCACACAACTTCATCTTACAGAGGAAATAGACAATGAAGAGGTCGGACATTTTATTAATGTCCTAGAGGGTAGAACATTTTATTCTTTTGCTCTTAAAAATGTCTAAAGTGCATCAGTGCTGATGAAAGACACACCAAGTCCTAAGGAGAGTTTCTGAAAACCCAAAGGGAAAAGAAAATCTGTCCTCCTTCTCTTCCAAGTAGGTGGGGATGTGGAGAATCCTCCATTAATGTCTCCTTGTCCCAATAGCTGTGGCTGCTATCATGTGATTTGGAGGTGCTCCCTAGGCCTAGTTCAAGGTCTAGAAGTTCTGACTTTACACTGTTTTATTAGCAGCAGCTGTTTTCAGAGCCAAAAGAACAGGCAGAAACCTTGATAACTGTCTGGGTAGTGATATGTGGATTATTAAAAAGACCCATTATTTCCACAGTACAAAAAAAGTAAAAATAAAAATAAAAAGAATCCTCAATACCAACTCATGAATTCCTCATTCTAGTAATTGAGATATAGGCTCTGAAAGACTAGAGATGCGATGGTTCACTTCCTTTCTTTCAATGAATGTGCTATGGAATACCTTTCCTATACTTATTTATTTAGATTTTCCTGAGAACTTGATCCCAGAGCATAAACAGTTTAGTGGAACTTGGGTTGGCCAGTGGTAGGTAGTGCTAAGGAGTAGTGGCTGCAATGATGGTGAGGATGTGTGTTTCCCTTGAGACTATTAATCTGGCAAAGAAAATTTGTATACACTCATAAAATGGAATAAATAAAAAATTGAGAAAAAGGAAGATGCTGAGTCTGAATAGGTGTGGGTTACCCTGCTTAGACACTACTTGGGGGAGGGGTTGAGAAGATGCAGCACCAAGGACTCAGGCACTGGGAGTCAGTGAGTAGGGGAGCATGCTGCAGACTCGTTTATTGAGGAAGATAGACCTGCCTTTATAACCCCTCCCAAGGCAGCTGACTCTGCCATGTTGTCCTTTCCTCACTGGAGTCTCAGGTCAGCTGTCTCTCTGTCAGCAGTCTCTGGGTGTAGAGGTAGGCTTGGCTCAGGGAGGAAGTGCCTGTTGAGCATACTCATGCATGCTCATGCAGGCTGGCCTGGGCACTGGGTGGGGGGTGGGAAGTCATTGTGACTGTAGCTTGGGTATGCTGGCTGCAGTTTCTCCTACAAATAGGCACTAACATACTTATTCTTTGTTTAGTCAAAACAGTTAGGGATATAAGAGGGTGAGGATAAGGAGTGGAGGTTAGTCATAGTGAGTCATCTCCAAACCCTACCTAGCAGTAGTACATGGACCTGTAAGTAGATTCAATTTTGGCACCTAGTAAGTAGATTCAATTTTGGCACACCAGGTGTCCCCTTGAGATGTTTCCATATTTATTTTTGCATCAACCCTTTAACTAAGGATTTTTTCCTTCCTTACATTAAGTATGAGTGTGGTTCTTTGATTGACAGCAAACTTCCTAGGCAGACATTCTGCTGTGGGAAGGAGTGCAGGAGAAGAAATATGCTTTCTGGCATTTCAAGGAGGCATCTCTGTGTGAGTTATTGCCCAGGGCTCCACAGCTGCCGTGTTTGTTTACATCATTTTTGCACTACAGTGCTGAATTCATTGTTTGTAAAGCTCTTTGGGATAATTTGTATATGAAGGATTCTATATAAAAATCAGTATTTATTCCTTTTTGTATTATGCTTTTTCAGCCTGACACATAAGGGTGCTTTTATATGTAGCATGTAAGAAGCTAAACACTCAACTCCTATTAACAGCACTAGGAACTGGCTTTCAGTGTTCTATCTGGGGCAATGAAAAGGGGCTCACAGGTATGCAGGTAAATTGAAACAAAGACAGGGCAGAGCTCAAGTATTTATTCAGCCACTGTAAGTTTTATGGGCAAGCAAGATATACAGAATGTGGGGGAATTATACTGATGGAGCTTGAGCAAAACTGAATTATTTGTGGGTATTGTTATATCAGTTTGTGTGTGTGTGTGTGTGTACAAATAATAAACTTTCCATTATCAGCACCTTGTTATATGATAATTTCCCCTAAGTAACATAATTGAAAGTCATTGATGACATGATACTAGCAATATTCACCATATTACTTAAAATACTGAACAATCCTGTAACCATCAGAATCTAAAGAAAGATATTAAACTGTGGTTTTTTTTTTTTAGTTTTTTTTTAAAATTATGATTTCTTTTCTATTACTAGACAGAAATAGTTGAACAAACAGTTGTAGTGACCTTTCAAGTAATAAGTTCATAAACTAGGTTTTTAGTAGCTCAAAAATTAGAATACAGAGCAACGGGTTTCATGATGGTATTTTCTTGCACATTTATTGTTAATTCTCTTATGTCACCTGTTTTTGCCAGTCCCGTGCCCCTCTGTGCTGGCCCCACCCTTATTTCTTTGATCATCTGTCTTCTTCCATGTCACCTACACTTTGCTACCCTCTTTTCCCTTCCCCTTTCCAAGTCTTCACTGAAGAGCTTCCCCAATATTCTCATGTTCTTATTTCTAGTTTTGCAAAATATACCACATGAATATATACAAACATGTTAATTTAAAGCTTGGAGTCTTATCTGAAGGAAACATGCAGTATTTGATTTTGTATGTCCAGGAGAATGAGCCCAAGATAATAATTTCCAGTCTGTCTATTTTCTTCATACATCATGATGTCATTTTTTGTTACAGCTGAGTACAATTATATTATATATACATACCACACTTTTATTATCTATTTTATGTGGATGGACATCTAGGCTGGTGCCATTATGGATTATGAAACAATAAATATGACTGTACAAATAAGACTTAGTGTCCTTTGGATAGATACTTAGGAGTATTGCAGTTGGATCATGTGGTAGTTTAATTTTTTTTCCTTTTTTGAGAACTTTTCATACCAATTTTCATGGTAGTTTTATCAGTTTACATTCTCATCAACACTGAACAAATTCCCGTTTTACCATGTATCCTCACCAAGTTTTTTTTTTTTTTTTTTTTTGATGTTATCTCTTCTAATTTAGGTGAGATGGTTCTTCAAATTAGTGTTATCCATCAAAGAATATTTTGAGGAAGGAAGATGATGGATGACCATCATTCCTTAACTACTAGAATCTCCAGGAATAATTTAGAAACAGTTGAGAAAATCCAGCTTGCAAAGTGGGTGGTGCTGGAAAGACAAGGACATTTTAATAGTAAAGAGAAAGAAAGGAAAGCTCATCCCCAAATCATGGGTGCTCCATTTTGAATAGTAAATGCAATTGCAGTGGGAAAGAACTAAAGATAAAACTAAAGATAGCATCAGAAATATGCACTGTGTATTCATTCCCAGAAAAATTTGAGAGCAGTTGAGTGAAGATAGGGTGTTAAAGAGAGGCAGGGAAGAGAGAGAGAGAGAGATTCAGCAAGCACCAGAGTGAACCCAGAGACTCAGAAAATAAAACCAATTCTGGATTCATTGATGAGTAGTTTTACAGCTTCATCCGATAGGAATCCTGGGTTCGCCATAACATACAAGTACTAGGGAAACCCTCTGTTGTTAGAGTTTGATTCACCAGGGGTGGTGTGAGAAGAACCATGTTGAGTTGGCAGATAGGTGAATCCAGAAGCAAAGGTTTCTGTTTGCACTGGCTAGTCTACAAACCCAGGGAAAATGTCTGACAGTTATACTCAGAGCTGGTCTGCAGAACTTCGCTATCTAGAGGGGAAAATTGTGAATGGGGACCATGGACAGGTCCAGGAGTGTCCATGTGGTTTGGGCCATGAGTAAAGAACTCTCCATCCTGGTATTAGAATGTGCCCACTGGAGTTCCACTGGAGGACGGGATAGCAACCATAAGTAAATATGTGGGAGCCTTTTTTAGAACTGCTTTGCCTAGAGACTTGAAGGTACCAAAGTCTTAGACACAACAGTAGACTGCTTCCACACTACTCTATCCTGTTTCTAAAGATAGAAAGACCATCTTGGGTATAAACCCACACTATTCAGCGCATAAAACTACCCTCTTGTTTTGGAGGAAGCAACACAAAGATTAACAAAGGAAGCAAAATATCAAAAAGGTTTTGTTCTCATTGGAAGACTCCAATGCCAATAGTCAAGGGAAGGAAGTGAGACAACATAGAGACAGGCTCTGCTCTACCACATATGGAATGACAACCTCAGGGGATATCAACCTAGTTTTCTTTAATTTCATTTTGTGCATTTGCTATTATTGTTGCTAACTTCATTTTCAATTAAAATTATTTCTATTTTGTTTCCTCTTCACCCCCTTTCTTTATTCAGACTATAGGAAATTTATAGTGTTTAAGTCAGATTGATCCAATCTGATAGAGTAGTTCAAGCACTTACTTCTATAATTCTCTTTGTTAATATTTAATCTTATGGTCTAGCTTTGTATGCTTCCCCATTATGATTGTCTCTGCCTCTGCCCCCATTCCCTGTTATCTGCTGTCTCTCCTCTGTCTTTTCTACCTCCTCTGTCTTCCAACAGGGCTTAGGTATGTTGGACTTTTACTAGGGAAGAACTTGTCTGTCTCATTTTTCCAAGTGTTGTGAGTGTTTTAGCTTGTCTCTTCTCATTCTTATTTTTTTTTTTATCTTTCTCCTCCCACTGTACCTTTGGCTAGACTTGTCTTCTCTCTTATTCTTACTGATACCCTTTATATCTACTTTTCCATCTTTTATTTTATCTCCATTGCTGTAAGCTTATCACTAGGCTTACTCTCTTTTTTATATTGTTATATCCATTAACCATTATTATTATATGTGCTGTACTGTCTTTTTTCTTTGTTCATAAAATTATTGAAATTGAGGGAGTTCTTGTTTTAAATTTTCTATTTATATATTTTTAATATGTGTTTGACTATCTATGTAGTTAATTTTGAATGGAGTTTTCTATTCTTAAAGTTATTATTAAAGTTCAGGCCTGATACCTTGAGAATGTGGGCTTACAGTTTAGCTACTAAGCAATCCTCACAGTCTAGTCAGAGAGAAAAATGCATCTCAACCATAAAACATATTAGTCTCATTTGAATATTGTAAAAACAACTGAAACGATGTAGACAGTACATAAAATAAAACCAGTGATCCAGTATCAGATACACAAGTCCCAAAGAAAAGACGAAATGACACGAAAAAAACTAGAGGAACATGACTCTTCCTGAAATTAACAATTCTGAATTAAGGGATTCCGGTGAGGATAAAGTCATTGAAATTTCAGACAAATAATTCAAAAGAAAAAAAAATGATTGCAAGAGTGTTCAGTGAAATCAAGGAGGACAAAAATAAATTCCTCTGTGAACTCAGAGAGCATACAATAAATATCTGATGACATAAGGAAGATGGCATATGAAGGGCAAATTCAAAAAAGAGATAGCACCTCCTTGTTCAGGTCAGCTGTCTCTGTGAGTTTCTGTAGCCTGATCTTGACCTCCCTCTCTGCATCTGGATTCCAGTTTGGCCCAGTGTTTAACTGTGGGTGCCTGCTTCTGTTTCCATCAGCTACTAGATGAGGGCTCCATGATGGTGGATAAGTTAGTCATCAATCTTATTATCAGGGAAGGACATTTATGGTAGCCTTTCCACTGTTGCAAAATTGTTATTTGGGGTCAGTCTTGTAGGTCTTTGGGCATTTCTCTAGAGTCGTTTTCTCTTCAATCCTATAATGGCTCCCACTTTTATGGTATCTCTCACTCTCTTTTTTCCCCCTTTTGTCTATTCCTCCCCTGACTCAATCTTCCTAGTCCCACGTGCTTTCCTCTTCCCCTTCTCTTTCTCCTAGCTCCCTCTCCACTCACTCCCCCTCCCGCCCCCTGCCACTCCCAATATACTCAGGAAATCTTATTATTTCCGATTCTGTGAGGGACCTTGTATGAATCTCTTAGATTCCTGCTTGTATCCTAGTTTCTCTGACGGTGTGAATTATAGGCTGGTGATACTTTGCTCTATGTCTAAAATTCATATATGAATGTGTACATACCATGTTCCTCTTTTTTTTTTTTTGACTGGGTTACCTCACTCAGGATGGTTTCTTCAAGTTCCATCCATTTGCCTGTGAATTTTGAGACTTCATTTGTTTTTCTCCACAGAGTAGTATTCCATTGTGTAAATGTACTACATCTTCTTTATCCATTCTTCAGTTGAGGGGCATTTAGGTTGCTTCCAGGTTCTTGCTATTACAAATAATGCTGCTGTGAATATAGTTGAACACATGTCTTTTTTGCGTAGATGTGGATCATTTGGGTATATGCCTAAGAGTGGGATTGCCAGGTCCTGTGGTAGACTGATTCCCATTTTCCTGAGGAACTGCCATACTGATCTCCAAAATGTACAAGTTTGCACTCCCACCAGCATTGGAGGAGTGTTCCCCTTTCTCCACATCCTTTCCAGCATGAGTTGTCATTGGTGTTCCTAATTTTAGCCATTCTGGCAGGAGTAAGATGGTATCTCAGAGTTGTTTTGATTTGCATTTCCCTGATAGCTAAGGATGTTGAGCACTTTCTTAAGTGTGTTTCAGCCTTTTTAATTTCCTCTATTGAGAATTCTCTCTTCAGTTCTGTACCCCATTTTTTAATAGGGTTATTTGGTGTTTTGTTGACTAGTTTCTTGAGTTCTTTGTATATTTTGGAGATCAGTCCTCTGTCAGATGTAGGACTGGTGAAGATCTTTTCCCAGTCTTTGGGCTGCCATTTGTTCTTGTCAACTGTGTCCTTTGCCCTACAGAAGTTTCTCAGCTTGAGGAGGTCTCATTTATTAATTGTTGATCTCAGTGTCTGTGCTATTGGAGTTATGTTCAGGAAGTGATATCTAACTGGGAAACCAGCATTGGACCAACTCAGACGCCCTGAACAATGGTCTCAGGTAGAAGGCCTGGGAAATCTAAGGATGTATCCCTGGTGCACAAAGGGACTTTGGGAGCACATTCCCCATGGAGGGTTACTCCCTTGGCCTAGAGGCAGAAGGGAGGGTTTAGTCCCTATTGCAAATGACTTGACAGATTTTGTTGACCCCCTCCTGGATGGCATCACCTTCCCTGTGGAGTAGGGGTAGAGAATGGGATGGGAGAGTGGTTGGGGGCATAGGAGGGAGTGAGAACTGGGATCGATATGTAAAATAAATAAATAAATAAATAAATAAATAAGATAGCAATACTGAAAAGGTTAATTGAAAATTTAGAAATATAAAGCTTATTAAATGAAGTAAGAAACTTGATAGAAAGCCTGATAGAGTGGTTAAGATATAAAGCAGAATAATAGGGATTTAAAAAATGTGAAGTTGGGCAGTGGCAGTGCACACCTTTAATCCCAGCTCTTTTGAGGTAGAGGCTGGTGGATCTTTGTGAGTTCAAGACCAGATTGATCTACAAAGCATGTTGCAGGATAACCAGAGCTGTTATACAGGGAAACTCTGTCTCAAAAACAAAGAAACAAAAATTGTAGATTAATTGACAATTTATAAAATAATGCAAAGTAATAGGAAAGTATAGAATGAACATCTAAGATTTCTGGGACATCATTTGTCTTTTCAATTTATGAATATGAGCAAGAAGACAGGAGAGAAACCCTAGTCCCTACTTCACATGACCTGTCAGATCTACATGACTCCAACTGAATGGCATTCCCCTATATACAGAATTGGGGTGGGGGGATGGGAGGGGAGGGTGGTTAGAGTGCATGTGAGAGGGCAGAGAGGGTAAAAGGGAGGAAAAGAGGGAAGAAGGGAGGGAGAAAGGGAGGGAGGGAAGGATGTGAGAGAGGGAGAGGGAACTGGGATCGACATGTAAAATAATACATTGAATTAAAAAAAAATGCTTTGACTCTAAAATTTAAGTTCAAGGACAAGTTACTGGGGAAAAGGATTCCTATTTTTGTTTCCACAGAAAATGAAAAGATGTGGATTCCTTCCAGACTAATGTGGTTTGATCAAGCCAGACCACCTGAAACAAAGTACCAGGTGATCCTACATTCAAAAGAGCTGGACAAAGCAGCCTTACAGACTACAGCCAGGATTTCTACCTCTTCTTCGAATCCCCTTGACAGCGCCTCTTACCAGCAGGAAGTAGTTTGGAAAGAACGACACCCAAATTCCCAAATATTGTCTATAAATGTTTGTTTTCATTTAAAATCACTTGGTTCTATAAAATAAATAAATTAATTAAAAAAAAAGAAGAAAAAAGAAAAAGGAGAAGCCCAAGAAAAAGGGATTAAAAAAAAAGTCTATAAAAGAACAGAAAACTTTCAAACCTAGGGAACAGTTAGCTGTCTAGGCCCAGGTCATATTTAAACCATCAAGCAGATAAGATTAGATAAGAATTTATGCTCTATTACAGTGAAAAGAGAAAGCATGCCAAACAAAGATAGAACACTGGAAGGTTTAATAGAGAATCACCATGTTTCTATAAAAGTAAACCCATTGGAATAATAGAAGATTTCCACACCAGAAATTTAAAAAGTCAGGAAGGCATGTAGTTATGTATTTCAAGAAATCACAGATTAAATTACTTAGAAAAGTTACCTTTTAAACTGGAGGAGAAAAATGAGTCTTCCATGATGAATACAAACTAAGGGAATTCATGATCACCAAGCCAGCAGTACAGGAGATATTTGAAGAAATCCTACACATTGAGAGAGAAAAAGATGAATATATCTAAGAGGTCATGGGGAAGATCAAATTGTAAAACAGTAAGTAAGCATATAAGGCCTAGGACTACATCAACATTACAAGCCACAAAAGGCTTTTCAATAGTAATGCTGAATACTATTTGTCTTAATTCTCCAATAAAGACATAGACTAATAAATTGGGAGGAGGAAGGGAGAAATTATGTAACTGTATTTTAATCTCAAAAATAAAAGAAATAATATAAACAGCTATAGTCAAAATATGAGCATACCAAACTAATTTAATTGTTCAGTTTAAAACTATGCAGACTATTGCATAGCAAATAATTCTCAGTAAAGAGCTTTAGACACCCTTATACTCACCTCCATAAAACAAGTGAGATGGCTCAGTGATTAGGAGTATTGGCTCTTCCAGAGAACCCTGGTTCAATTCTCAGCATATACAAGGTGGCTTGCAGTCATCTGTAACTCCAGTCACACAGGATCTGATACCCTCTTCTGGATCTCCTTAGATACTGATTAAACATTATTCACAGACATAATATATACAGGCAGAACACTCATACAATAATTTTCAGAAAATTGAGGAAAAAATAACTTCTAGGACCTAAATATCTGTTACCCTTAAGAAACACATCTCTGAAGTGAAGACAAACTAGCCTTATAATGAAAGCTCGGAAAATTTATGCAGAGAATATGTATCTAGAAAACAGCTACTAATAACTGACAAAGTAGACTTCAAAAATCAGGAAAACATCACTTTACATTGATTGAAGGAATGTTTCTTAAGGGGGAAAAGAAAACACTGATGGGCATAAGGGCACAAACTGGCTTTTACACACAGTGGGTGATTTAACTGTCCTACTCTCATCAATAAACAACTCATTTATATAAAAACACTAGCATGAAAATACCAGAGATAAGTTATAGTTAAGTTTGATGATTTTCACTCTCCACTTGCTGCAGAATATATTATTCTCAGCAGACGATGGGACTTAATTTAAAGTACTACAGACTTTAGGATATAAAGCAATTCTTGACAAATATGAGAAAATTAAACAACTTTTCACACTCTATTTTGTCACAAGAAATAGCAGCAACTGAAAATATATGAACTCATGGAGACTGAACAATACACTATTGAATGACCAATGGGCCATAGTCAAAATCAAGTTGGAAACAAAATAATTCTTATAATCAAATGAAAATGAAAACACAACATAGATCCTGTGGGGTATAATGAAAGAAGTACTAACAGGAAAGGCTATAGCTATAAGAGCCTATATATAAAATCATAGAGATCTTAAAATATATGACTTCATGATTCACCTTTATCTTAGACAGATAAAGATAAAATCAAACAGTATCATTTGATAAAAAAAGAAATATTAAAAATCAGGGTAGAAACTAACAAAATGAAAATAACAATATAAAGAATCAATGAAACATAGGATTGGTTCTTTGACAGAATAAACAAGACTGATAAACTTTTAGCTGAATTAACATAGAGAAAAGCCAAATGAGTACATTTAGTGATGAAACTGGAGACATTACAACAGATACTAACAAACTCCATAGGATCACTGAGGTATACTGAAATGATGAGTATTTAAGAAATCACAGAGAAATAATACAATCTAGAGAGACAGATAATTTTATAGACACATTAGATCTGCCAAAATTGTACCAATAGAACAGAAACAATTTAAACATATTTATGGTGAATACTGAGGGGGAAGCAGTAATAAAACTCTCATAACTAAAATAAGCCTTATCCTGGATGATTTGTTTCTGTATTCTATCAGACTACTAGGAAGAAGCAAAACCAATGTCCTTCCAACTTTTTCATAAAATAGATTGTGAAAGAATGCTACTTAAACTTTTTATGAAGCCAATACTGTGATGATACCAGGTAGGGGATGGAAATTATGGACTTATCTTCTTGATGAAGATGGGTACAAAAATGTTTAATAAAATATCTACAAATTAATTCAGTAGCATATTGAAAAAGATCGTTCACCATGACCAAGTTTGCTTCAATCCAGGGGATGCATTCATGGTTTAATATAGGCAAATTATAAGCATTAATAGATCACATAAATAATTCAAAGTCAGGAATCACACAATCATCTCAACAAAAGAAGAAAAGGTGGGTGACAGAGTCTTACATCATTTAAAGATAAAAGCTCTGAAGAAGCCAGGATCTGAAGGAACAAAACTCAATACCATAAACACTATGTATGACAAACCTATAACCATTGCTCTACTAAATGAAAAATAATTAAAAGTGTTTCTACTAGAAACCATACTGAGTGAGGTAACCCAGACCCAGAAAGAAAAACATGGTATGTACTCACTCGTAAGTGGATATTAGACACAGAGCAAAAGATAACTAACCGATAATCCACAACTCCGGAGAAGCTAGGAAGCAAGGAGGACCCTAAGAGAGAGGTACATCAACACCTGGAGAAGGAGAAAGGGCCAAGAGCTCCTGAACAAATAGGGATCATGAGACAGAGAGGGCAAAGGAAGGTAAGAGGAAGGGAAGAGGGAAAAGAACATGAGAAATTGGGAAGATCAAGGTTAGAGATGAATAGAGAAAGAGAGCAAGAAAAGAAATACCTTAATAGAAGGAGCCATTATAGGACTAAAGAGAAATTCAGCACTAGGGAAATGTTCAGGGATCCACCCCAACTAAGAATCTAAGCAATAGTTGAGAGACTACCTTAAATGTCCTTCCCCTATAAGGAGATTGATGACTACCTTAAATGCAAAGGAGTGATGAGCAAAGGAGTGAAGACCATGCTGGGGAAACCCACAGAATCAGCTAACCTGAGCAAGCAGGAGCTCATGGACCCCAGTCTGACAGCTGGGGGACCAGCATAGGACCTAACCAGGTCCCCTGAATGTGTGTGTCAGTTGGGAGACCAGGGCAATCTATGGGGCCTCTGGCAGTAGAGCCAGTATTTATCCCTAATGCATGGACTTTGGGAGTCCATTTCCCTATGGAGTGATACTCTCTTAGCCTAGATATACAGAGGAGGCCCTAGGCACTGTCCAAAATGATGTGACAGGCTTTGATGATCTCCCATGGGAGGCCTCACCCTCCCTGGGGAGTGCAAAGGTGATAGGATGGGGGATTGGTGTGGGGAATGGGAGGATGGGAGGGAGAGGGAAGTGGGATTGGTGTAGAAAATAAGATTGTTTTTAATTTAAATAAAAAGTAGTTATTCCGAAGTCAGATCAAGATGGGTGTCCTTCTCCTCTACTCTTACTCAATATAGTGCTTGAAATATTAGCTAGAGACATTAGAAGAAACAAACAAACAAGCAAACAAACAAGTAGGAAATTATACAGTTATTTTTAGCAGACATGGTTCTACAAATAAGAGACCCTAAGGACTCCACCAGAACATTGTTAGGACATTTTCATCAAAATAGAATACAGAATTGACAGGCAAAACCCAGTAGCTTCCTTATATACCAATAACAACATTGTGAGGAAGAGTCAATGATAATTCTCCTCACAGTTGCTTAATAATCTTGGAATAAACCTAACTATGTAACTGAAAGGCTGCCACAGTGAGATAGATGAAGGAAAGACCACCCGTAACTCAGGAATGAAAAAAAAAATCAAATCAAGATGGCTGTCCTACCAAAGACAAATTATACATTTAGTGCAATAATCACTAAAACACCAGCGTCATCCTTCACAGAAATAAAAAAAAAATAATTTTAAAGTTCACATGAAAGCACAGAAGACATCAGAGAGTCAATGCAACCCTACACCAAAATGGAGCTAGAAGTATTATTATGCCTGGCTTCAAGTTATTTTACAAAGGCATAGTGGTAAAAACAGTATGATACTGGCATAAAAAAGAGATATGTCTCTCAATGGAACAGAAGACTCAGATATAAGCTCACTTAGCTATAGCCATCTGACTTTTGAAAATATATCAAAAATCTATCTTGGAATAAAGGTAGCCTCTTTGACACGGGGCAGAGGAAACTGGATGTCTACATGTAAAATAATGAAACTAGATCGGTCTCAATCCTGTACAAAAGTTAGCTCAAATGAATCAAAGAGCTAACTGTAACACCAGGAAATTTGAAATTGTTAGAGGAAAGTATTGGAAAACCACTTCAGGATATGAGTATAGGAAGGACGTTTTGAACAGGACATAAGCCTATCAGGAAATAAGGCCAACAACTGACACATGACACTTCATGACACTAAAGTCTTCTGAATAGCAAAGGAAAAATTGAGTGAAGATATATCTTAGAGAGTCAGAGAAAAGTATTTGCTAGTTATAAACTTTTGCTGACAAAAGTGTGGTATCCAAAATGTATAAAGATTCCAAAAAAAAAAAAACTGAATACTGAAAATCAAATAATGCAGGTAATTAATGGACCGATGAAAGAAACAAATATTTCTCAAAAGATGAAGTACAAATGGTTGAAATGATGGCTCAGCAATTAAGAACAATACTTGTTCTTGCAAAGACCTCTTGGGTATTCTGAGGGTGTTTGCAGTCACACACACACACACACACACACACACACACACACACACACACACACACACACACACAGCACACATACACAATCAGAAATAAAATAAGTCTTAAAACACAATAAAATAAGCCGGGTAGTAGTAGCACACACCTTTACTCCCAGAACTCAGGAGGCAGAGGCAGGCAGATCTCTGTGAGCTCGAGGCAAGCCTTGTCGACAGAGCAAGTTCCATGACAGCCAGGGCTGTTACACAGAGAAACCCTGCATCCAAAATAAAAACAAAAACAAAAACAAAAGCAAAAACAAACAAACAAAACGCCCCCCAAAAACCCCAAATAAACAAAAACCAAAGCAAAACAAAAAACACAATATAAGTTCCTGTTCAAGTACTCAATAAGTATATTTTAAAATATACAATAATCACAGACATCAGGATAATGTGAATTAAATGTACACTGAAATTCCATCCAAACCCCAACAGAATAGCTTTCATAATGAAAATTAAAACAAATACTGATAAAGATTCAGGGACAGTGAATGCTTACACCGAGTTGGCAGGAATGTCAATTAGTCTAGCTATGGTGTAAATCAGCATGGTGGTTTAAAGAAACAAGGAGTAAAAACAAATAAAGAAAAACTAAAAGTAGATATACCATAGGACTCTCCTCTACCACTTATGGGTATATTGGGGAAGAATTCAAGTCAACACATCACAGAGAAACTTGAGAAATTCATCTTTATTGCAGCACTACAATAGCTAAGCCATGGAATTAACCTAAGTGTTCATCAGCCATTGAACAGTGTATATGCATGATGGGTAGCTATTCGCCTACGATGAGATTTGTCGTTTGCTGGGAGATGCATGTAAAACCGGGGTCACTCCATTCAGTGAAACAAGGAAGGCTCAGACACTTACTGCTTCCCCCATTTGTCAATGCTAAATTCATTGAAGATACCTAAAACCATGCACAAAAGGTCCCCCATGTATGAATGCAGTATGATATCCATAGGAAGGAAGGAGACTGTGTGTGGGTGGGTGAGGAACAGAAAAGGGAAAAAATGGAGGATGTGTCAACACTGCAAAAATTCATGGTGTATTTTAAAGAAGTTATATTTACGAGTCCCAACACTATGTACAGTGAATGTATTAGTGTACAAGTAATACTGCGACAGCCAAGTGGTAGGTAGAAACAAGAGCAGTTTAAAATTCATGTTTATTGTTTCTATGGCTTGATCCTACCAAAACCTTCTGGGCACATTTTAATCACTGTATTGGCTGCTGTAAATTTTTCACATCTTAAAGAGGTTAAGGTAATAGAGCCCGATTTCCCCATGATGACCATTAGAAACACTATTTAATTTATGTGACCCCCCCAAGGTTCTGAAACCCATTCAGCCTGTGGGTTCAGATGATGTAGCTTATTATTGATGCTCTAATCACAATGGTTACTTGGCTTTGGGAAGCCACTTAACCTTTTAAAACACCTGTTAACTCATCTGTAAAATGAGGATAATAATAGGACCAACATCGTTTTGTCTGCAGATTAAGGAGATGATCCATGCAAAGCTGGTAAGAAGTGCTGAACTCTTAAGAGCAGAAACAGACATTGCTATTAAAGACATCACTCTGTTTATTCCTTGGTTTCTATCCTACTTTTAATAAAACAAAACTAAAGGTAAAGGAGGGGTTTATACTAATTTTAGTTATATGAAATACTTTTCTTCACTACACAGTATCTGAAAAGAATACACAAAAGTTGGAAGAGCAAGAGTTGTCAATACTTCAAAACCTCAGTTCAAACTTATCTTACAACTCAATCATTGAAACTGGAGCCATGGAATATGCCTTTAAAGTTCAGTCAATCAATCTCATTATCAGGGAAGGGCATTTAAGGTAGCCTCTCCACTATTGCTCAGATTTTTAGTGGGGGTCATCCTTGTAGGTCTCTGGACATATCTCTAGAGTCAGTTTTCTCTTCAAACCTGTAATGGCTCTTCAAACCATGAATCTTCCTGGTCTTTCATGCTCTCCTCTCCTCTCCTCTTCTCCTCTTCTTTTCCTCCTAGCTCTCTCTCCACTCACTGCCCCCTTGCTCCCAATATGCTCAGGAGGTCTTATCACTTTCCCCTTCTGTGGAGGACCTTATATGACTCTCTTAGGTTTCTCCTTGTATCCTAGTTTCTCTGGTGGTGTGAATTGTAGGCTGGTGATCCTTTGCTTTATGTCTAAAATCCATATATGAGTGAGTACATACCATGTTGGTCTTTTTGTGACTGTGTTACCTCACTCAGGATGGTTTCTTCAAGTTCTATCCATTTGCCTTCGAATTCCAAGGTTCCATCCCTCCCCCTTATGTGCCATCCTAGAGCCCTCATCTAGTAGCTGATGGAAGCAGAAACAGAGCCGACCTCTTGCAGTCCAGTTGCAGAGAGGGAAGAGTGATGAGTAAAAGGGTCAAGACCAGGCTACAGAAACCCACAGAGACTGCTGACCTAAACAAGGGGAAGCTCATGGATCCCCACCCCGACTGATAGGTGGGAAACCAGCATTGTACCGACTCAGACCCCCTAAACGTGGGTATCAGTTAGAAGGCCTGGGAAGTCTAAGGAAACTCTAACAGTGGAACTAGGATGTATATATACCTGGTGTTTGGGAGCACATTCCCCATGGAGAGATATTCCCTTACCTAGTGACAGCAGGGAGGGCATAGGCCCTACTATAAATAACCTGACAGGTTTTGATGATCCCTCCTGGAAAGCATCACCTCCCTGTGGAGTGGAATGGCATGTGAGGGGGTTTGGGGGGAGCATGGGAGGGACAGAGAAGGAACTGGGATCGATATGTAAAATAAGAAAAAATAATAAAAAAAGTAAAAGTTCAGTCAACTTCTGCATTTTGAAGATAGATTCAGTTCCACAGTTATTTCTTGGCTGCACATGATTAAAATGCCGTTTTCTGTATACCCTCCAGTCTGTGAGAATGCTTTGTTCTGGAAAAGGCAAATTCTGGGAAACTCAGCAAGACCACACAGGTCTTTCCTGTATAAGTGTCAGTGGACAGGGATGCTGATGTGGGATATGATTCTACTTAGCAAAGGGATCCCTGAACATTGCACAGGCAATGGCTAGCCATAATTATATATACTCGGTGACAATGGTTATTTTGCAAAGAAAAAGCAATAAAAGCAAATAAAGGAAATATTTAGACATTGGCATAGAGAGGAAGAAAATCCACTACTTAGAATGAATGAAAGGAGAAAGGATCAAAATATGTGGGAGTAAATGGAAATAAGAGCAGTTTTGTCCTGTTTCTACTGAAATAACTGGGAGACTAGAAAGTACTAGAAATGACTGTTGACAGTCACAGAAAAAACCCCCAGGCATAAGGTATTTTATAATGAAAAAAGGAAGGAAATAGAACAGTTTATTTGTACTTTGCATTTTTGTTTAGGGGTTAGAGAGAGAGGAAAGAGATTGAGAATGCACATGCAAGCACAAAAAGTATATTGGTCTGCTGTGAAAAAAGAACACGTTTAGCATAAAGGTCCCTTTACAGTTTTCCAACTTTTAGGTAATTGCTTATGTCTTCTCTTTAAGAAGTAGAAAATGGAAGAACTTGCCAGCAACAGTAGCATTTGGGAAAATAATTGCATATAAAGAGCTACAGCAGCAGTAGCAAAGGGGAAAGCCATCTTTCTGCTTTCTTAGGATGTCACTGTCAGGTATAACAGGTGTTCCTGCAGAAGTAAGCTCAGACCAGGAGAACAAGTGGCCAAACTACAGATGGGAGGGGGGAGTGAAGGACAAATAATGTTGCCAACCATGGGGTACAGTAAAGATTATACAACAGAAAGGTCCAAGATGGAATAGTGGGAAATGGCTCTTTTGTTAAATACCCAGCCCTGATATCAAAGGTTGGAAGAACAGACTTGCTCACCAGCCCCAGGGCAAAATGCTCTTATATGGTCAGAATAAAGAGATCACTTTTCCTCATGTCCTCTGAAGCCAAGTTCTTTCATGAGTACAACATCTAATCTCAAATAAATAACAAAAACTTGTGGAGATGATGCTATTCAGTCCTACAAGACATATATGTAACATATTTTATATTTCATTGTTTAGCTATTAGGGTTTTATTTTCACTTCTTTTAATTATAAAGAAACAAATACTTTTAATTTACTACAGGGTTCTGGTATGTAAGTATCAAGAGTTGTTTCCCTATATTTGCAATTAACTTTGAGAGACCTCCAAGTTTTACATGCCTGTGAATGTCCCCCCCCCCCACTCCATCTCAAAAGTGGTATCACTCTGGCTCAGCCCTAGAAACTGAAACTCATTTCCCAGTGAGCCATCCAATCTATGGTAGAGGTCACTTCTGCAACCTCTGGTTAATGATCATAACAAGCCAGCAGTCACTACATTCAATAAAACCAACAGGACTTTTGGCTTTAAAGCAGTGACAAATGTGAGTGTAGCTCTCTCACCTACCCTGGGTCCCATGACCATTATCCTTTGCAACCTTCTGTATCTCATGATTTGCAAGGTGTGCTGGGCTCCAAAAGAAGGAAGGTATTTCTGGTGCCCTTACCTCTTCTATTTCTTAAGGCAGGAGAGCCTGCAAAATTAGAGCCTTACCACAGCTCCTTCAGGTGTATGGTGCTTTTAAAATTTGCCAATTTCTTGCAGTGAATTAGATTACCATTTTCAAAAACTCATCATTACTCTCTCTCTCTCTCTCTCTCTCTCTCTCTCTCTCTCTGTATATCATTTTTACTTATAGGAAAACCTCCCTCTGCTTTTAATCTCACATAGAGGTAGGGTTTCACATTTCACTTTTCAAGTGCACTTCCACAGAAGAGAAATAAATAGACATTCTGATAGGCAATCTTTCAAAACCAGAATGCTATCATAACTTTTTATCCTTTGGCACTCTAAACTCAAGAGTGCGTAGAGAGGCATTTTCTTTTTCTTATGCTAAATTGTTTTTAAATGTAAGTGCTAAATTTGTATTGACCAGACAAGGATGCTAAAAAGAGCTTTAGAGTGTGCTGGTCACCAGCTGCTTAAACTAAACAAAGAAATAGTATTTTACATCTGCAGAAGTATAAGCATGACTTATATATCATATTTATACATGTACATATATGTATGTGAGTGTGTTCTTATCATGTACTGGTAAATTTATTTAATCTATTTACCATCTACTTATATTTATCTCAAATCTCTCTATTGTGTATTACCAATCACCTATTTATCCATTGTCTATTCTATGATCTGTCATCTATCTGTCATTTATCATCTATCTACCTACTATCTATTACATCTATCATCTATCTATGATCTATCTATCATCTGTCTCTCTCTCATTAATCAATCTATTTTATACCATCTATTTATCTATCATCTATAATTGATCAATCTATTTTCTATCATCTATAATCATCTATATTAATCAATCCATTTCCTATCTATTTAAATGTCTATCTAATCTATCATCAATTAATTCTATCAGCTATCTATCTATCTATCTATCTATCATGTACATATCTAATAAGTATCTATAATACTTATTAATGTGAAGTTTCTTAAATAAAATACAGATAAAACAGTTATGAAGGACTTTGAATAAAATACTTCATTAGATATAGCAAAGGCTCACATGTGTTTGCTGCATTCCTTAGTCATTGTAAAACCCAGAGGTTTTATGCCATTACAGCTATTAAGAAACTGAAGTAGCACTTGTCTTTTACAACTGTCACTCAAGGACACCTGCTTGGAAAATCTAGGACGTCTAGAAGGCTATTGTATATATTCTAGTAAGCTTTATAGGTGAACTCTGGAGGAGATATTGTGATTTGTTATCAGATATATGAGGGGGGATGGCCAGGATTCTGAAATAGAATTAAACCACAGAAACATGTTGTTCAATTTGCCGTTTTAATGTGACAGAAACATAGAGAGCTGTAATTGTTGGATAATATTTGGACTTTATGAAAGTATATAAAGTTGATTTTTTTTCTTTCCTCTTATTTAAGTTTTCTTTGAGATAGGCTCTCTTGTAGCCCAGGCTGACTTGAACTTGATATGTAGCAGAAAATGACCATGAACTATTATTCTTCCTGGTCCAGCAAGATAGATTCTGTCAATTTTCCCCATCTCTGCCTCTGTCTGTCTGTCCATCTCCCTTTCTCCCTTCTCTTTGCCTCTCCACCTCTCTTTCTCTTTGCCTCTATCTCTCCCCTTCCTTTCTTTATTTCACTTCTTCACTGTCCAGCTTATTAAAATCTCATGTTTGATAAGTCTTTCCTGTTGCTAGCATCTCACCACTCACAGAACAAGTTGTTTTTTCTTACTCACCTCATAAAGAAGAGGTTCATGCTTTCCCCCATGGCAGCACAAACATGCCTGCATGTCTATGTGGAGCTGAAATTGAGTATCTGTCCCAAAGATGGAGTTAGTGAGAGGCCTACTTGAATACACATCAAGTGAGATTTAGAAGGTGGCAAGAGGGTAAAACTGACTAATATGCATGGAAATGATTCTGATCCAGGAGAGAAATAAGAACAACACATCCAAGTTTAGGATGATAGTTCCTGTAACTAATGGAGCTACCATTTGCCAGATAGCGTATGCCCATATATAAGGGGATATGATAGTCTGCACAGTATGTACATGAACTGCCAAAATACTGTGTGAAAGCTGGCCTGACAAATTATGTGGCAGCTATCGTACTGTCCTGCTGCTGTCCTGCAGGCTTCTCAATAGGTTTGGCATGGGCAAGATTTACGAAGGCTAAGTGGAGGCGACTAGAGATGACTACGATGTGGAAAGCATTCATGGTCAGCCTTGTGCCTGCACTTGCTTTTTGGATATAGGCCTTACCTAAAATACAAGTGGCAATAACATTTTTGAGCTCTGAAGAGAGCGATGGATGGAGACCTGTCTGTCTCTCATAGAACGAAATGATTCTCTGAGTATGATTTTGAAAGCAAGCTCAATGCAGGAGTACATTGGAAGCACAACAATGGAACAGAATGTTGCATACTATATGTGTTACCTAATGGGGGAAGACAAAGATACTTACAGGAAACTGTTCTCTCATACATAAAGGACATTATAGCTCCAGATATGAAAGGATGTATACGAAAGCTCATGCTGCTATCCAAGATCTAGCCTATAAAAAGAAACTCAGGGGAGAAGAGAAGAGATGTAACTGTCCCCAACTATCCCTTGCTGAGAAGAAAGAACTGGTTGCTCAAAAGAAGGCAGGCTTCCTCAGAGCTCAGGAATATGCTGCTGAGAGGTAAAACATTTTTTGTTTGCTTGTTTTGTTTTTCAACACAGGGTTACTCTGTGTAGCCCTGGCTGTACTAGAACTCACGTTGTAGACCAAGCTGGCCTCAAATCAGAGGTCTGCCTGCCTCTACGTCCTCAGTGCTGGAATTAAAGTCATGCACCACTACCACCCAGTGCTAAAGCAATTTTCTATGAGCAGTTTTGTTCACAAAGACAATACATTTATTAGCTAAGGAGCTACAAGATAAATGAAAATAAATTCTTTTCTTATTTTGCTGTTTAAAATTAATTTATTTTTTTACATTCCAATCCCAGTTCCCCTCCCTCCTCTCCTCTTGCTCTCCCCACTCTCCCCTCACCTCCCATCTGCTCCTCAGAGAGGATAAGGCCTCCCCTAGCAAGTCTACTAAGTCTGTCCCATCATCTAGTTGAGGCAGGACCAAAGCACCTCGCCACCCCCAGCCCTGTGTCTAAGCTGGGCAAGTTATCTCTCCATATAGAGTGGGCTCCACTAAGTCAGTTTGTGTGTTAGTCTTAGGTCTTGGACCCACTGCCGATGGCCTTGTATGTTGTCTCAGTTACACCATTGTCACCTATATTAAAGGAGTCTAGTGTGATCTTATGCAGGTTCCCCATTTGTCATGAGTTAGTGATCTCTCATTAGCTCTGCTCAGCTGATTCTGTGGGTTTCCTCATCATGATCTTGACTCCTTTTATTCTATTATCGTGCCTCCCTCACTTGACTTGTACTCCAGGAGCTTGGCACAATGGTCAGTTGTGGATTTCTGCACCTGCTTCCATCTGTTTCTGGAAGAGGGTTCTTGTGTCTCTGTGTTTGTGGATTTTAGGTTGGGTATCTTTTTCTTTATGTGTGGTATGTGCTTATAAGTGAGTACATACTATATTTGTCTTTCTGGTTCTGGGTTACCTCACTCAGTTTTTTTAAAGGTTCTGTCCATTTGTCTGCACATTTTAGGATGTCATTGTCTTTTACCACTGAGTAGTACTCTGTTGTGTAAATATACTTCATTATCTTTATCCATTCATCAGTCGAGGGACATCTAGGTTGTTTCCAAGATCTGGATATTATAAATAACCATGAACGTAGTTGAACAAACGCCCTTGTGGTGTGAATGAGCCTCCCTTAGGTTTATGCCCAACAGTGGTATTGCAGGGGCTTGAGGTAGGTTGATTCATAAGTTTCTGAGAAATCACCATACTGATTTCTTTTCTTTAAACCCTGAAGATTCTGTTCTTTTTCCTTAGGTTTGTTGGTATAATAAAAACCGTGTGTTTTCTTTTCTTTAGATACTCTGCCTGGCTTTAGCGGAGAAAGAGCTATGAAGAAAGATTTCTCTTTTTTATTTTAAAATTTATTTATTTTCAGCATTTGGTGTGTGTGTGTGTGTGTGTGTGTGTGTGTGTGTGTGTGTGTGTGTGTGTACAGTGTACAGGTGTGTGTGTGACAGGGTGCATGTGTGCAGCCAGTAATAAAGATAGTTCCTTAAGGCTTGGGAAATATGTTGGTCTGATTCTCAGATCAAAAACTAAGCGCATCAAATTATTTAAAATGAATTTCTGTTAATGAAAACATCATAAAAACATTAAAAATTACCACACAGGAGTAAAGGATGGAGGCATGATGTCTTCTGAGATAGATACACCTACCGTGATGCTTCCAATGAGACCCACACATATGTTAAGACATGGGGACAGGAATGTTAGCAGTAATGAAGTGACAAGAATTGACTGAAACTGTGACTTGTGGAAAACACAGTACCCCCAAGACAATGAGCTAATACTATATATTTTTTCAATATATAGAAGGAAAAGCAAACAAAAACAAAGCTTGTTTGCTTTGAGCAGGTTTTAAATTTTATAATTAGAAGACAGCATTACCACTCATTTCCTTATTCCACCCAGAGAATAATTTCTTTCTTTTTTTTGGAGAAAAATATCTCACTATGTAGCCCTTTGCTTAATGGGATAACCCTGGCTGGTCTGGAATATACTGTGTAGGCTAGGCTAGCCTTGAATTCACATTGATCATCCTGCCTCTGCCTCCTCAGTGTTGGGATCAAAGATGTGCACCACTATACCCTGGGCCTACTGAAATAATTTTTGAAGTAGAAATTCCTCAAAAGGCATTAGCCTAAGTGGCTCAGCCTAAGATTGGGGCATAGAAGACATTGACATGTCTTACACATCAGGTTCTACTCAGTGTCTACACAATTTGGCCATATGCTGTACAATACTTTTCTAAGCATAATAACAAAAAATAAAACAGCACAAATGTTCCCAGTATGTGCTCTGTGATGACATGTTTGGCATAGGCATGGGAGGTAGAGATTTTCTCTGAGCAATAACAGCCATTTGCTTCTGTATTGGGGTCATTGGTGTGTTCTGTCAATGGCTGTCTGTCTTGCTTATACAATTCCTATGGCTTGGTGATAATAAATCACACAAGTTTTAGTGTATGCATTGTTTATTAAATTCAGTAGCTTTTAATGTTCGTTTCAATGAGTATGCTGGATAGCTTTTGTAAACCTGATGCAAGCTAGGGTTATCTGGGAAGACAGGACCTTGATTAGAAAAATGTCTCTATCATATTGGCCTGAAGTAAGCCCATTTTGCGTTTTCTTGATTAATTATTGATGTGGGAGGGTGCAGTCCACTTGAGGTTAATGCCTGGGTTCTATAAGGAAGCAGATTGAGCAGGCATTGGACAACAAGCCAGTAAGCAGCTTTCTTTGCAGCCTCTGCTTCAGTTCCCACTCCCAAGCTCCTGCCTTTAGCTCCTACCATGACTTTCCTTCATAACTGTTCTGATCTATAAGTTGTAATAAACCCTTTCATTCCCAAGTTGCTTTTGGTCATAGTCTTTATCACAGCAAAAGGAAACCAAACTAGAACAGAGGAGTTTGTACTTTTGTGAAGACACTGATATGTCTAGGTAGTTTCTGAAATGGAAATGGTTTTTAAGACTTTGATTTCTCCTGTTATTTTATTTATTTGAGCAGAAGTCTAACATTTTGTCCCCAAGAATTAAGAATATATATATATATATATATATATATATATATATATTCTAGAAATATAGTTTTTTGATTATTATGATTGCAAACTGTGTAGCCTAGATTAGAATTAACCCAAGCAGCTAAAACAGGAAATAATAACATTTTTCAGTTCAACAGTTAACCAATTAGGAAGAGCTCTGGATCCAGTTAAATTAAGAAGGCATCATGCAGGAGGTACAAAGCAATGCATGAAATGGCTGCTGAACTTTATTTCTGTCTCACTGTGGCATAGCCTAGAATTTGGGATTATGCCAGCCTTTTTATATTCAAAGTAGTTCCCCAAATAGTTTAGAACTCTCAAATATTGGGGCAGTAAATACCATCAGCATTTATTAGCTGTTTTTTTTAAAAGAATACAAAGTGACATTATTATGGTATGCCACCAAGACAGGAGGTATAGATGAGACCCATGTTGATCACTGCAAATAAAGATTTATACCTACAAGCACAGCAGAGTTTATGCCCCAAATTTATATGTGTTTCAGTAGATTAGCTTGTGTAAAGCATTCTTCATTCATTACAGCTAAACATCTCAGACTAGAGGAGGGTGAATTACATTGACCTAATTTTTGAAATGTTTCACTTATTTAAGAAGAACTTGTGTGAATTGTTGTCCAATTAAAAATGGATATAGCTGGGAGTGGTGCTTAATGCCTATAGTTTCTATGCCCCGGAGGCTGGAGTAGTGGTTATGAGTTTAAGGCCAGATGGTGAGACCTTGACTAAAAAAATGATTATAAATGGTAGTTTCTTATTTTCTATGTTTCAGCTGTTTTGGTGACTTATCAGTAGCAAGTTTTCAGACATTTTTTTTTAATGAGGCTGGTCTAGAGTATTATTAAAACATGAGTCCCTCATCTTTGGATCATGCTTTTGTCCCAGACATTTTTTAGATGAATGCAAGGTAAAAGACGGAAAAATGTAAACAAAGGTAGAGATTTTGTTCATGAGAAGCAAATATGCTGTAAAGATTTTGCCTTTAGGAAGCAGGCAGGCCCTTGGTGACACCTCTTTAAAAGCATAGAGATTGGATGGATGAGTTTGAATAGGCTGACTTCTTGAGTTAAAGAAATAAAGAAACAGTAGTGATTGCTGAGTTCTTGCAATATGATGCTCAATAGATGAATGCTACTTTTTGTAAAATATATCCCTCTTAAAAGAAAAGATAATACAAAATAATTACAACAGTTATATAACAAAACAATAGATATTGGGATTCATAGAATACAATACAGAGAAGACTCAAATGTAAGTCATTGCATTTAGATAGTTCATCGCTACAAATCAATATTGTAACTAAGGTACTAAAGAGAATGTAAGATATTAATAATAGGGAAGCCAAGAGTTTTGGGTAATTATTAGGACCATGTGTATTCTACTTAGCATAAATCTAAAAGTATCCCCAGAAAAATCTCATTAAGCAAAATACTTAGGTATTTGATAATAAAAGGAAAAAGAAATTGAGTAAGATGAAATGAGAAGAAATCAATAAAATCAGCAGAGCTCATCTGATGTTTGTCATGCTTGTATCAAAAGTGACAGAGTGAGTCTGGCTTATCATGGTTGAGAATGCTCCTTATGTTTGTTCACACATAATCCTTTTATAGATGTCTTTGAATTCATCTTTATCATTAGTAAAATAATATCTTCACATTTAAAAACGTGATGAAACACAACTATTAATAAGGAAGCATGAGTCATAAAATGATTGCTCAAGAGTTTATCTTATTACAGACTAGAGGACTGGTAATGTGTGTATGTGTAGGAGAAAGAGAGAGATTGAGAGAAAGAGAGAGAGAGAGCTGCAGTGGGACAAATTCTACCAAGGCATTTAAAAAATACTTTCACTAGAATGAGAACACATATTATAATGACAGTCACTCATTGTTGACATCAAGAGTGATGACAGAAAGAGCAAAGAGGAAGGCAAGATTCTCAGAGTGGGGCTCATTTTATAGGGAAAATAACCAATTTTCAATTTGTATATAGTGTAAGTATCTAAATGACTTACTGTAGAATGTCTTATGGTAACCTCCTTTGGAATCACTCAGTCAGCACAACCTGCAAATGCGAATTGTTTTATTTTAACCTTTGCCAGCATTTCTATTCTCCATTTGGTATTACAATAATGCAGGATCTGCCTCTATTTTGCTAGCAAGCCATTCCCATGTACATTAATGCACACACACAAACGCATGTACACACACACACACACACACACACACACACACATATATATATATGTACTTCATCTGCGTGTTTTACAAATAGAAAAGAGATGATTTACCTAGATAGTGCTTGTATTATGCTCTATTTCTCTCCATTGGCGTGAAGAATACCACTTGTATTTTTATGAGTGATTTTTATGTTCAGTTATTCTCCGGATAAATGTTCTTGATGTATTTGGCTCAGTCTAAATCTTTGCAGAAATATGCTTAGTACCAAAGTGTAGGAAATTGATTTCACACTTTAATATATTGAGCAACGATCTAGGCATTTCATTAAAATGCATCTTCTGAATTGGCAGGTAGAGAATTGGCCTGAGATCATGAATTGCTTTCAATTTCCTGGTGTTGCTCTTCAGAAGGTATGCTCAAGCACTCTCTGCCTCCTACCCTATAACTAATACCCAGTTTGATCTTTTTAGTTTTCATTCTATACAATGTAGTATCCCATACAATATATTTTGATCATATCCACTCCCCATCTTCCTCTCTCAACTCCTCCCAATTACATCCTCCAAATCCTCAAGCCTTTTCAACTTTGTGTCATCTTTTTTTTTTTTTCTTTTTAAAATAATCCACTAAATCCAGTTTGTATTATTCATTTACTAATGGTTTTGGGACCATCCACTGGATCATAGTCAACCTACCAGGGGTCACACTCTTAGAGAAAACTGACTCTTTATCTCCGTCTCTCTTTTTCTCTCTCTCTTTCACCATCTCCAGAAGCCATAAAATATCAATATAGGTCTTTAATGAGGTGTGGAGTCTTCACCCTCTCACACTGAAATGTTCTTTGGCTTGATTTTTGTGCAGCTTTGTGCAGGTGGTCACAGTTGTGGTAGGTTTCTGAGTGAAGTGAGTCTGTCCTGAGTGGAGTTCTTCCTAACCACTGGCTATTGATCTTTCTAGCCCCTATTTCATGCTGGATATTTTTATTTTTACGCTGTGTGAGAGTCATGAAATCTCTAGAAATAGGAAGTATTTTCATTGTTTACATAGGCTCTAAGCATTTACAAGCTGTTTCTTTCCTGCCCACCTGTAGTCTATGAGATGAGGGTATAAGAAGCCTACGTGTCACATTTAACAATCACAAATTCTGTACTCGAATGTCAATGCTGTGACACATAGAAGCAGGGCACTATGCTGCTGTCACCTTCAGCAGCCTGAAGAGTTCCCTTAATCATTTAGGAAACCTTGATTTAGGCCAATCTAGGGTCATGACCATGGTACAGAGAAGGATTGCTGTAGTAAACAGTGGTATACAGAGCAGGGGTTTATATGTGCATTTAAAGACAGCTTCAAGGACTAGGGTTCAGAGCAAGCAAGGTGCTCAGAAGAAAAGGGGACTTCTCCAAAAGGAGTCACAGATTATTACCTGTAATAATCACATAGAGGATTTTGGTGGGGTTTGAAGCTGTCTTCTTTAAAGGATAGCTAAAGAAACTAAAGAGATCACCTGGAAAAATGACAAGCTAATGAGGTAGATGGCTAGGTTCTAGAAATGCAGATGCATGGACACAGGATACTTTTGCTGTTGACGAAATTATCAGATCTGCTGGACATTTCTAAGAAACTCTGGAGAAAGGACTGAAGCACTGCCCACTGTCAGGTACATTTTAGTCTCAAGCCCGGGCCATTGCTATTTTAAAATCAAGTATCTCTATGTGAAGGGAGTATTAGCTGTGTGTTGGCAGCCTTCACAGGGAATGTTATTTGCCCTGGAATTCCTCTGCTGGGGAGAGTCAGACTGCAGGATAGGGCTTTTTCCTTTCCCTGTGTCCCCTTAATTCTCTGTTTTTATACTCACTTTGGTGAGACTACAGATTGCTTGTAGTCAGGTAGTAAATGTAACCATTAGGGAAAAGATGGCTGTATTTTTTCAGAAAGAGTTAAGGCCAACAAAATTGGCACTTGGCTGTTTTAAATAGCAGAGTGCTTTTATCCTCATTTAAAAAATAGTAAGCTGATAATTAAGTGCATTGGTAATTAAAATAGACATTTTCGTGTATTTAGAGATGATTCTCAGTGGTTTGTTTCTGTGGAAGCCTTTGTCATCATCAAATTCTCAGAAAATTTCACGATGAAGCTTTTCACAGAAAAACATAGAATATCTTACGTCATTATTTTGTCTGCAAATACACTTAGCATAAAAATGTTGACCAATGAATTCACTGACATATATTTTACAATGTTTCCTGCAGTATGAATGATCTGACCTGGTTCAAGAACTTTACAAAGGAGCGGCTCAGGGGAGGGGCAGAGGAAGGGATGCAGGGAGAATAATGGGGTAGGAAAAGACAGCATCAGCTGAGGGAATTCACCATGGAGGAGGGAGGGTAAATGCGTCCAGCTCTCCAACCTTGCAGGTAGCATGTTTGTCTGCCACAGGAGCACACTATTTGTTCTTTTTCCTCTGACAGTGAACTAAAGAATGCTTTGTGGGGAAAACCCATCCTGACATATGACACAGTGCAAAGGAGGCTCACAGCGTGGGGCAGCATCAAGGAGTTGACATGGCCTTGATGCACTTAGGCACAGCACGGGGGCTGCGGAGTGGCTCTACCAACCAAAGCCCTGGTGCAATTTGCACAATTCTCCAGAGAGCTCCCAGTGAAACCCCAAGCCTCAGTAAACCGGGCCAAAGAGGAGAGCAAAGACCTCGCCTCCTGCTGGGAGACACACAAAAGGAGGCAATTCAAAGGGGGCTTAGTTAAAAGGAGGGAAAAGTATACACAAATATTGGAGGAGAGCTGGGTGGGTTTTAAAGAAGAGTCATGGTATGAATGGGAGCAAAGGGGGTGGGAAGAAAACGGGGAGCTGGGGACCTGGATAGCAAAGTGCAGATCAGAGAGATGTGTGAACATTCCTCTCCCTCCCTCCCTCCCCTGCATACCTCTCCCTTCCCTCTCTCTTCCCTTTCTCCCTCCTTTCTTGTCCCCTCTTCCTTTCTCTCTCCCTAGTGCAAAGGAATGCTTTGCCCCCGATTACTTGGAGATTCTTTTTTTCCTCTGACTTTCATAACTTTTAAACAAATCCCCATGTTCAAGTGAAAGTTTGCAATTAAAAAAAAAAAAAAAAAAAAAGGAAAAAAATAAAAGAAAGAAAAAGGAAAAGAAAAAACTGAGCAAATCCAGTTGATATTTCTCTTATCTATTTTCCCTTACTGTTTCTTGTAACATGACACATTTTATTCACTGAGATTTTATTTCAGTCTTTGTATATCCTGGCTGTACATTAATCATTGATCTTTCATTTGTCCTTTCTGTAGAAGAATTTGAAGCTTTCATTTTAATGTATATCCTGAACAGAAAAAGTATATCTAGTGGGTGTTTTTTTTCTTACTCTATAAAGAATTCACATTATACAAGTGTTATATACTTAGAAAAAATTTCCTTGATGTTTAAAAAGTCAGAAGCGTGCTTCAGACTGAAGGTGACAATTGTTCCTCCGAGCTATCAGTAGCTCTTAACAGAATGCTGGGTCACCGCAAGCAGGTTTTATTAAGGTTTAATAAAGGATGAGAGGGCTAGGACAATAAAAATGTTAAATGCTTTTATTTTGATTTAGCTCCTTGTCTGCCTACCTTGAAAGCCAAACCAAACCTAGCTCAGTTGCCTTAGTCAGTATTCTGTTGCTGTGAAAGGACAGCATGACCAAAGTAAGTCTTATGAAAGAAAGCATTTAATTGTGGGCTTTTTTACTCTTTCAGAGATTTAGTCTGTTATGGTAGGGAGCATGATGGCAGCTGAAGTTCTATAACTGGATCTACAAACAAGCTCAGCATCAACTTTTGAATCCTCAGAGTCCACCCCTAGGGATACACTTCCTCCAAGAAGTCCAAACTTTCTAATCCTTTCAAATAGTGTCAGTCTCTGATGACCAAGTATTCAAGTCTATAAGCCTATGGGGGCCATTTTTCTTCAAACTACCTTAGGAGTTATTGGAGAAGTACACAGTGGTTGAGCTGCTTCCTGACTTCATTACACATGTTCCAAATTTCAAGTTATAGTCACACAGGATTTCTTCATAATTAAGATTTTTTTCACTTATTTCTGTTTCTAAAATAAGCTTACTGCTAATAACACCTGTTCTTAGTATTTTAAGGGAGTCATTAAAGAGAGAGAGATTGAGAATGAACATAAAAGAGGGAGCCATTATTGGTTTGAAGAGAAAATTGAACCTAAAGAAAGGTCTAGAGACCTACAAGACTGCCGTCAATTCACAATTTGAGCAACCCTGGAAAGGCTACCATAAATGTCCTTCCTGGATAGTGAGATCAACAACTAACTTATCCACCATCATGGAGCCTTCATCTAGTACCTGTTGGAAACAGAAGCAAACACCCATACCTAAACACTGAGTCAAACTAGAATCCAGATGCAGAGGGAGAGGACAAGACCAGGTAGCAGAAACACATAGAGACAGCTGACCTGAACAAGGGGTAGCTAACAGGCCCCCAGACTGATAGCTGGCAATCCAGCATGGGACTGACTCAGACCTCCTGAATATGGGTCTCAGCCAGAAGGACTGAGCAATCCAAGGGACCTCAGACAGTGGAACCAGGATGTATTCCTGGTGCACAAAAAGACTTTGCAGACACATCCCCCATGGAGGGGTACTCCCTTAACCTAGAGACAGGAGAGAAGTCCTAGTCCCTACTTCAAATGACTTGACAGATTTACATGACCCCACCTGAATGGCATTGCCCTACATGTGGAATTGGGGGGGGGATCAGAGGGGAGAGTGGTCAGGGTGCATGTGAGGGAGGAGAGGGTCTGAGGGAGGGAAGGAGGGAGGGAGAGGGAACTGGGATCGACATAAAAATAATAATAAAAAAAAATAAAAAAAAAATAAAAGAAAGTCTAAAAAGAAAAAAATGTGACCAGGTTTAGGATAAATTCTATAATCTACTACCACACACACACACACACACACACAAAAAAAAAAATCTGAAAAAGGATAGAAAATGGAAATATAAATGTTTTCTCATGATTTGATGGGGTATATAAACTTCTAAATTATTGTAGTTGTGTCCTTTTACTTCAGATCAAGAATTCATACCAATGACATAATTGTCCCTGGGTTTTATATCCACCTGAATCCCAGTTGCAGTGTGTGTTGTGTGTAATGTGTTAAGTACAGTGTGAGTTAGCTCCTCAGGTCAGTGGCAGTGTAGAATTTTGCACTGTACCTCTAAGATTCCACATTATTACAAGTGGAACAAATTCTATGTGTGTTACTCTTGATTTTTATTTGCCATTAAGCAGAATGTCTGGTGTTATAAAAACTGTGGAAGGACTACAACTCATGGAGAAAAAGGAACAAGCCTAAGAGGCAGGTACAACCCACTAATATTGCCATAAAATAACAAAAATCTTGGCAAAGTCACTTCATTTCCCTGGCTCTAGTTTCTTAGTGATAATCACAGTTATTGATATCAGGTTGTGTGCTGGCTACATGCTTAACAGATGTATCAGCTGTAATCTTTCTGATGGCTCAAAGGTAAAATCTTTTATCAGACTGAGTGTATAGTCGAAGAAAACAGATTCAGTGAGGTGGAGAGCAGTTAAGATGAGTCCAATTGGTTCTAAGTTTACTTTCCTACGTATGGTTTCACAAAACATACTGTATGAAATGAGGCACCAGGACTCTGGCATCTCAGACAGTCTAGGAGTGTGTATAAAAACACTGGGAACTTAACTCTTCTTGATCCTGTTTTTTTTTTTTTTTTTTTTTTTACAACTTTAAAATAGTTTTACTGGCATATGAATGAGACATAACAAACTGCCAGTTTCAAGGTGTACTTGGATTCACTATAGAATAGAATACTTTCTTGAAATAAGAGAAAAGGTAGTCTCTTATTTTGATTTTTTTCCCTAATGAGTGATAATATTTAGCTATTGTGGGATATTTGTATACAGTAAAACTCTAATTTGTTTATATATAATAAAAAACTGAATGGCCAATAGCTAGGCAGGAGAGATAGGTGGAACTTCCAGACAGAGAGAGAATCGTGGGAAAGAAGGTTGAGTTGCCAGCCAGAGGAAGGAGGATGGGCAGTAAAGACTAAATGTAATGGAACCATTAAAAGAACATAAATTAAAAGATATGGGTTAATTTAAGTTATAAGAACTAGTTAGGAATGAGCCTAAGCTATGGTTAAGCTTTCATAATTAATAATAAATCTCTATGTTGTTTTTTATGAGCTCTTGGCCCAAAGAAAAATCCATCTATATTTAGCTTATTTTCATGTGTCTATTACATTGCTCACATATGTTCTTAAATAAAATTTCTGATCAATGTTTTTTCTACTTAAGATATTTTTATATTGAAATACTTTACTGTTTATATTCATTTCCTACTGTAGTATATTACATAAGGACATTTTCATACAAGTATATGAAAGTATATGCTGTTACAAGCTGTTTTTCCCGCTGGCACTATCACCACACCAGCCTCAAATAACACACAGAGATGCTGTATTAGATATAAATTCTGTTAGCTTGTTACTAGCATTTCTTATTGGCTAGCTCTGTCTTAAATATTAACCCATTTCTATTAATCTTAATATTTCCACGTGGTCTTATCTTACCTGAGATTGGGCCCCGATCTCTGTTCTCTCAAGTCCCTACATGTTGACTCCTTCCTATTTCCAGAATCCTCCTTGTCTCCTGGTCCCGCCTATCTTGCTTTCCTATTGGCCAATAGTACTTTATTCATTAACCAATACCAGAAACATATTTACAGAATGACATCTCCCATCAATATGCTTTCTATTTCCTACTACCCTTCTCTTTCTATAATCATTTCCATCGGTTCCTTTTTTTCTCCAGACAATTTCTCTACACTTTCACTCCATATACACTTACCTGATTTTGTCTTTCCAAACATCTAGGGAACTCAAATGAGAGAACACATGTTCTTGTATTTCTGCAGTTGTCTTAATTCTCTTAATGCTGGTTAGTTTTTGTATAGTTGGCACAAACTAGAGTCATCCTGGTCTCTGTTAATTATTAATGTACAAGAATGCAGTTGGCCGGGGGTGGTACCACCCCTGGGCAGGTAGTCGGGGTTGATAAGAAAACAGGCCGAACATGAGCCAGTAGGCAGTGCTCTTCCACAGCTTCTGCTTCAGTTACTGCCTTCAGGTTCCTGCCTTGAATTGTTTTTTGGGATTCCTTCAAAAACTAGCTGTAAGTTGTTTTTGAGCATTGTCTTTATCGTAGCAGCATCAAAAACAAAACAAAATAAAAGAAAACTAAAAGAATTCCCATTGTGTCCAATTGTATCCATTTTCTTCCAATTATTGCTGTTCTTGTTGAAAAATAATTCCATTAGTCCTCATCTAGTACCTGTTAGAAACAGAAGCAAACACCCATACCTTAACACTGAGTCGAACTAGAATCCAGATGCAGAGGGAGGGGACAAGACTAGGCTGCAGAAACACATAGAGACAGCTGACCTGAACATGGAGGAGCTAATTGGCTTCCAGACTGATAGCCGGGAATCCAGCATGGGACTGACTAAGGCCCCCCTGAATATGGGTCTCAGCCAGAAGGACTGAGCAGTCTAAGGGACCTCAGACAATGGAACCAGGATGTATCCCTGGTGTACAAAAGGACCTTGTGGACACATCCCCCACGGAGGGATATTCCCTTAACCTAGAGACAGGAGAGAAGTCCTAGTCCCTACTTCAAATGACTTAACAGATTTGCATGACCCCACCTGGTTGGCATTGCCCTACATGTGGAATTGGGGTGGGAGAATGGGAGGGGAGGTCAGGATGCATGTGAGGGGGCAGATAGGTTAAGAGAGAGGGAGGGAGGGAAAGGGAACTGGGATTGACATGTAAAATAAAAAATAATTAAAAAAGAAAAATAATTCCATTGTACTGGTTCCATACCTTCACTCTTGTGACTAGGAGCTGTAATAAACGTTGATACACGAATATCTCTGTGATTAGTTGGTTTGTTTTTTGACTAACTACCCATGCATGATAGCTAGGTCATGTAATAGAGTTTTCAAAGGAAACTACACTGTTTCTATTCTGGCTGGATAAATTTATATTCGCCCTAAAATGTAAGCACTCCTTTTTGTCCTCATCATTCTCATTTATTATTTGTTTTTTAAAGGATTGTCATTCCAATTGGGTAAGAAGAATCCTCAATTTAGTTTTAATTTATAATTTGCTAGTAAATAGTGTGGTTGAACATTTTTTTCATATATTTTGGTCGTTACTGTTTTATCTTTTGAGAACTGTTTATTCATTTTAATAGCCAATTCATTAATTTGGTAGTTTTGATGTTTGTTTAGTCTTTTTTTTAGATCTTTGTATATTCTTCATATTAATTCTATATTTTTTATTTTGCATATCGATCCCAGTTCCCTCTTCCTCCCTCCCTTTTTCCCTCTCTCCCCCTTCACATGCACTCCAACCACCCTCCACTCCCCTCCCCCTCCCCACTCCACATGTAGGGTGATGGCATCCAGAAGGGATCGTCTAACTCTATCAAGTCATTTGAAGTAGGGACTTGGACTTCTCTAAGTTATGGAGTGTTCCTCCATGGGGGATGTGCCCGCATTGTGCACCAGGAATACATCCTGGTTCTACTGTCTGAGGTCCCTTAGATTGCTCAGACTTCTAGCAGAGACCCATGTTCAGGGCGTCTTATTCAGTCCCATGCTGGATTCCCAGCTATCAGTCTGGGGGTCCATTAGCTCCTCTTTGGTCAGGTCAACTGTCTCTTTGTGTTTCTGCAGCCTGGTCTTCTCCTCCCTCTCTGCATCTGGATTCTAGTGTGGCTCAGCTTTTAGTTGTGGGCATTTGCTCCTGTTTCCAACAGGTACTAGATGAGAGCTCCATGATGGTGGATAAATAAGTTGTTGATCTCATTATCAGGGAAGGGCATTTATGGTAGCCTTTCCACTGTTGTTCACATTGTTAGTTGGAGTTAGTATTGTAGGTATCTGGACATATCTTTAGGTTCAGTTTTCTCTTCAAAACTATAATGGATCCCTCTTTTATGTTATTTTCTCTCTCTCTCTCTCTCTCTCTCTCTCTCTCTCTCTCTCTCTCTCTTTCTTTCTCTCTCTTTCTCTGTCTTTTCGTCTGTATTTCTGTCTGTCTTTTCTAACTTCTATTCCTCCCCTGACTCAATCTTCCCCTCCTCCCATTCTCTTTCTCCTAGTTCCCTCTCCCCTCATTGCCACAACACTCCCCATGTGCTCTGGAGATCTTGTCCCTTCCCCCTTCTGTGAGGGACCTTATAAGAATCTCTTAGAATTCACCTTGTATCCTAGTTCCTCTGGCAGTGTGAATTGTAGGCTGGTGATCCTTTGCTCTTTGTCTAAAACCCATATGTGATCAAGTGCATACCATGTTCCTCTTTTTGTGACAGGGTTACCTCATTCAGGATGGTTTCTTCAAGTGCCATCCACTTGCCTGTGAATTTCAAGATTCCATTGTTTTTTTCCCCCACTGAGTAGTATTCCATTGTGTAGATATGCCACATTTTCTTTATCCATTCTTCAGTTGAGGGTCATAGGTTGCTTCTAGCTTCTTGCTATTACAAATAATCCTGCTATGAACATAGTTGAGCACATGTTTTTGTTGCATGGATCTCTTAGTGTTGGCAGAATATCTATCCAGGACCTTCTGGTCTTCAGAGTTTCCATGGAGAAGTCAAGTGTAATATAAAGGTTTGCCTTTATATGTTACTTCCTGTTTTCCTTCGCTGCTCTTAATATTCTTTTTTTATTCTGTATGTTTTGTGTTTTGATTATTATCTGGCAAGAGGATTTTCTTTTGTGGTTCACTCTATTTGATGTCTATACAGTTCTTGTACTTTCATTGACTTGTCCTTTTTTTCTATGATTTTGTTGAATATATTTTCTGCATCTTTGAGTTGGGTTTCTTCACCTTCTTCTATACCTATTAGTCTTAGGTTTGACCTTTTCACAGTGTTACATATTTCCTGAATATTTTGTGTCAGGGATTTCTTGGACTTGAGATTTTCTTTGGTCAATGAATCTATTTCTCCTAGTGTATCTTCAAAGCCTGAGATTCTCTCTTCCATCTCTCCATCTCTTTTATTCAGTTGGTTATGCTTACATCTGTAGTTCCTGATCATTTGCCTAACTTTTTCTGTTTCCAGCATTGCTCAGACTTTTTTTTTTTTTAATTTTTGGTTTGTCTTTTCCTCCATTTCTTGAATTTTTTCTTTTATTTCTTTAAGGGATTTTTTTCATTACCTCTTTGAGGGTCTCTATCATTGTCTTAAAATTGTTTTTAGGGTAGTTCTTTTTTGGTTCATCTGTGTTGGGTTGTCAGGCCTTGCTGGTGTGGAGTACCTAGACTCTGTTAGAGTCAAATTGATCATTCTGTTGACTGTGTTCTTATATTGTCATCTACCCATCTCTTCATCCAGTGCCAACTGGTATGGTCTCTCCCTCTTCTGGTGGGTACAGGACCAAGGTTCTCTTCCAGTGGTTGCAAACAGGTCTAATAATCCAATAGCTATCCTACTCCAGTGGGTGATGGTAGGGCTCTTCCCGTGGTTGGAGGATGGAACAAAATGGTGGCAGACTTAGGATGGGCAGGTCTACTATGATGGGCTCCCTTGCATGCAATCCTTACTTCTTAGTCTTCAGAATTCTCCTGGGCCTTTGACTGTTGTGCCTGCTTTTGGGACACTTTTCTCCTCTATGGTTGCTGTGGTACAACTTTTGATGTGGTAGCTTTTGCTTTATCTTATTATATTTTGTTTTTCAACATTTGGTTGTTATCTCTGAGAAGCCTGTTCTTTTCCAATGAGAAAAAGAAAGGGAATGAATCTGGAGGTAAGCAGAGGTGTGGAGGAACCAAGAGTAATAGAGGGAGGAGAAACTAAAATCAGGTTATAGTATATGAGAAAGAATCCATATTCAATAAAAAGATAAAATGAAAGGAAAAGAAGTGTTCATTAGTCACTAAATCCAAATTGGGTCTTAATCAGAATGCAATAAAAACCAAAATAAATCAACACTATTTTAATGGTAAAAACAAAAACAACCTAAAATATTGTCCAGATAGTGCTTTCCCATGGAAGTGATTAGAGGCATACTTCATACTTTGTATTCCATAATATTCAAGACATGTTGAATTCAGGGTATTGCATTGAAGTCTTCAATCCATGTGGAGTTAAGTTTTGTACAGAGAGATATGTATGTGTGTATGTATGTATGTATGTATATATATTTGCATTCTTCTACTTGTAGTTATCTGGCTTGATCATTACTATTTGTTAAAAAAATACTGTCTTTATTCCGTTGTGTATTTTTAGTTGCTTTGTAAAAATCATGTCTGTAGGTGTGTGGAATTATGTCAGGTCTTAAATTCTACTCTATTTATCAATGTGTCTTTTTTATGCTAATACCTTTTATTTTTTATTACTTGTGTTCTGTAGTATAACTTAAATACAGGAATTTTGATACCTGGATACCTATAGCATCTCTTAAATTGCACACTATTGTTTTAAATATCTTTGTGTGTGTCTCTCTGTGTGTGTGTGTTTCCTAATGAAGTTTAAGCTGTTAATTTCAATTTCTGTGAAGAATTGTGCTTGAATTTTGATTTTGATGGTGATAGCATTAAATCTGCAAATTGCTTTTGGTAGAATGAGTACTTTAAAAAACATTTTTATTTTCTAATTTTACATATCGATCCCAGTACCCTTTCCCTCCCTCTCACTCCCTCCCTTTCTCGCTCCTGCTGTACACCTCTCTCTCTCTCTCTCATGCCCCCCAACTACCCCACACTCCACTCCACAGGGAAGGTGATGCCTTCCAGGATGGGTAAACAAAACCTGTCAAGTCATTTGGAGTAGGAACTAGGCCCTCCTTTCTGTGTCTAGGTTAAGGGAGTATCCCTCCCTGAGAAATGTGCTCCCAAAGTCCATTTGAAAACCAGAGATACATTCTGGTTCCACTGTCAGAGGTCCCTTCTAACTGAGACCCATGTTCAGGAGTTCTGAGTCAGTTTCCCAGCTATCAGTCTGGGGGTCCATTAGCTCCCCTTGGTTCAGGTCAGCTGTCTCTGGGTTTCTATAGCCTGGTCTTGTTCCCATTTTCTTATAACTTACCACTCTCTGCATCTGAATTCCAGTGCAGATCAGAGTTTAGCTGTGGGTGTCTGCTTATGTTTCTATCAGATACTCCAGGAGGGCTTTATGATGGTAGATAAATTAGTCATCAATCTCATTATCTGGGAAGAGCATTTAAGGTAGCCTTTCCACTATTGCTCAGATTGTTAGTTGGCATCATCCTTGTAGGTCTCTGAACATTTCTCTAGAGTCAGTTTTCTCTTCAAACCTATAATGGATCCCTCTTTTATGGTCTCTCTCTCTTCTCTTGTCTATTCCACCCCTGACTCAATCTTCTTAGTCCCACATGTTTTCCTCTCCTCCCCTTCTCTTTTTTCTAGCTCCCTATCCACTCACTGTCCCCAGGCCCATTCCAATATGCTCAAGCAGATCTTGTTCCTTTCCCCTTCTGTGAGGGAACTTGTACAAATCTCTTAGGTTCCTCCTTGTATCCTAGTTTCTCTGGCAGTGTTAATTATAGGCTGGTGATCATTTGCTCTATGTTTAGACATATATGAGTGAGTACATACCATGTTCCTCATTTTGTGAATGTGTTACCGCATTCAGGATGGTTTCATCAAGTTCCATCTATTTGCCTGTGAATTTCAAGATTCCATTCCCCCCCCCACAGAGTAATATTCCATTGTGTAAATGTGTCATATCTTCCATATCCATTCTTCATTTGAGGGGCATCTAGATTGCTTCCAGGTTCTTGCTATTACAAATAATGCTGCTACAAACAGTTTAAAACATGTCTTTGTTGAATGTATGTGTATATGCCTAAGAATGGGATTGCTGGGCCATGTGGTAGACTGATTCCCATTTTCCTGAGGAACTGGCATATTGATCTCCAAAATGGCTGTACAAGTTTTTACTCCTACCAGCAGTGGAGGAGTGTTAGTTGTCATTGGTGTTTCTAATTTTAGCCTATTTGATTTACACTATTGAGAATTCTCTCCTCAGTTCTGTACCCCATTTTTTAGTATGGTTATTTGGTGTTTTGTTGTTTCTCGAATTCTTTGTATATTTTGGAGACCAGCTCTCTGTCAGATGTAGGATTGGTGAAGATCTTTTCCCAGTTTGTGGGCTAACGTTTGGTCTTGTCAACTGTGTCCGTGCCTTATAGAAGGTTCTCAGTTTGAGGAGGTCCTATTTATTAATTATCAACCTCAGTGATGTGCTACTAGAATTATGTTCAGGAAGGGGTCTCCTGTACCAATTTGTTCAAGGGTATCTCCCACCTTCTTTTCTAAGAGGTTCAATGTGGCTGGATTGATGTTGAGGTCTTTGATCCATTTGGACTTGAGTTTTGTGCATGGCTATAGACATGGGTCTATCCGCAGTCTTCTTCTCACCATCATCCACTTGTGCCAGTGCCATTTGTTGAAGATGCTTTCCTGCTTCCATTATATACTTTTAGTTGTTTCATCAAAAATCAAGTGTTTGTAGATATGTGGGTTAATATCAGGATTTTTGATTTGATTCCACTGGTCTACCTGTCTATTTTCGTACCAATACAAAGCTGTTTTCAGGACTATAACTCTATAGTAGAGCCTGAAGTCAGGGATGGTGATTTGTACTGAAGTTCCTTTATTGTACAGGGTTGTTTTGGCTGTCATGGGTATCTTGCTTTTCCATATAAAGTTGAGTATTATCTTTCCAAGGTCAGTGAAGAATTTTGCTGGGAATTTGATGGGTATTGCATTGAATTTGTAGATTGTTTTTGGCAATAGTGCCATTTTTACTATGTTTATCCTACCTATCCAAGAGCATGGGAGATCTTTCCATTTTCTGGCATGTTCTTTAATTTCCTTCTTTAAAAAACATAGTTCTTGCTATATAAGTCTTTTACATGTTTGGTAAGTATTACCCCAATATACTTCATGTTTTTTGTGGCTATTGTAAAGGGTGTTTTTTCCCTGGTTTCTTTCTCAGCCCCTTTGTCGCCTGTACATAGTAGGGCTACTGATTTTGTTTGAGTTGATCTTGTATCCTGCTAATTTGCTGAAGGTATTTATCAGCTATGGGTGTTACCTGGTAGAGTTTTTCGGGTTGCTTGTGTAAACTATCACATCATTTTCAAATAGTGACAATTAGACTTCTTCTTTTCCAATTTGTATTTCCTTGATCTTCTATTATTGTTTTACCACTTTAGCTAGAATTTTAAGTAGAATATTGAAGAAATATGAAGAAAGTGGGCAGCCTTGTCTTGTTCCTGATTTTAGAGCAATCCCTATAATATTCTCTACATTCAGTTTGATGTTTGGTGTTGGTTTACTGTATATTGCTTTTATTATATTTAAGTATGTTCTCTTTACCCCTGATATCTCCAAGACCTTTATCATAAAAGGGTGTTGAATTTTGTCAAAGGCTTTACCAGTATCTAATCAGATACTGATCATGTGGTTTTTCTTTGTCAGATTTTTTATATGGTGGATCACACTGATAGATTTTCATATGTTGAACCATCCATGCAACCCAGGGATGAAGCCTACGTGGTCATGGTGGATGATTTCTCTACTGTGTTTTTGGAATTGATTTGCCAGTATTTCATTGAGTATATATGCACAATGTTCATGAAATATTTTGGTCTGTAGTTCTCATTCTTAGTTGTGTCTTTGTGTGGCTTGGGTACCAAGGTAATTGTGGCCTAGTAAAAAGAATTTGGTAATGAACCTTCTGCTTCTCTTTTGTGTTACAATTTGAGGAGTATTTGTATTAGCTCTTCTTTGAATTTATGGTAAAATTTTGCAATGAGGCCACCTGGCCCCCCCCCCTTTTTTTTTTTTTTTTTGGTTGGTTGGGAGGCTTTCAATGACTGCTTCTATTTCATTAGGGGTTATAAGTCTATTTAAGTTGCTTATCTGTTCTTGATTTATTTTTGGTAAGTGATAACTATCCAGGAATTTGTCCATTTCCTTAGAATTTTCAAATTTTGTGGAGTACAGGTTTTCAAAGTACAACCTGAAAATTGTCTAGATTTCCTCAATGTCTGTTGTTATGCTCCCCCCTTTTTGTTAATTTTCATGAAAGGTTTGTCTGTCTTGTTGATTTTCTCAAAAAAAAAATCTACTTTGTTACGTTGTTTTTTGTATTGTTTCTTGGTTTCTACTTTATTGATTTCAGCCCTCAAATTGATTATTTCCTGGCATCTACTTCTCTGGGGTGAGTTTGCTTCTTTTTTTCTAAGGCTTTCAGTTGTGCTGTTAATTCTCTAATGTGACTATCCTCCGTGTTCTTCATATGGGAACTAGTGGAATGAACTTTCTTCTTAGCACTGCTTTAAGTGTCCCATAAGTTTGGGTATGTTGTGTTTTCATTCTCATTGAATTCTATGAAGTCTTTAATTTCTTTATTTATTCTTCGACCCAAGTATGGTACATTGGGCATTGTTTAGTTTCCATGAGTTTGTGCAGTTTCTATGATTTGTGTTGTTGAATTCCAACTTTAAAGCATGGTGGTCTCATAAGATACAGGGGATTATTCAATTTCTTTCTTTCTTTCTTTCTTTCTTTCTTTCTTTTTTTTTTTTTTTTTTTTTTTTTTTTTTTGCCTAGTATGTGGTCGATTTTAGAGAAGGTTCCATGTGGAGCAGAGAAGAAGGTATATTCTTTTGTGTTTGGATGGAATGTTCTTAGATGTCTGTTAAACCAAAATGGGACATAACTTCTGTTAGTTCTTTTGTTTCTTTGTTAAGGTTCTGTCTGGTTGTACCGTCTAGTGGTGAGAGTGTGGTGTTGAAGTCTCCCACTATGAGTGTGTGAGGTTTTATGTGAGCTTTGAGTTTTAGTTGCATTTCTTTTATGATGTGGGTGATTTTGTATTTGGAGCATAGATGTTCAAAATTGAGACATTGTACTGATGGATTTCTCCTGTGATGAATATGAAAAATGGCCTTCCTCATCTCTTTTGATTGATTATGTTTTGAAGTCTAACTTGTTAGCAGTTAGGATAGGTACATCTGCTTGCTTCTTGGGTTCTTGATTGGAAGATCTTTTCCCAACCCTTTACCTGGATGTAATGTCTGTCTTTGAAGCTAGATGTGTTTCTTGTATGCAGCAGAAGGATGGATTCTGTCTTTGTATCCATTCTATTAGCCTGTATCTTGTTATAGGTGAGTTACGACCATTAATATTGAGGGAAAGTAAGGACCATTAATTGTTAAATCTTGTTTGTTTTAGATTTGTTATGGGTAGTGGTATTGTGAATATATTTGCCCTGCTTTATCCTTTCAGTTTTCTTGAAGTGGGTTATCTATTGCCTATGTCTTTGTGAGCGTACGTAACTTCCTTGGGTTGGGGTTTTCCTTCCAGAACTTTCTGTAGGCCTGGATTTGTAGATACGGGTTGGGAAAATCTAGTTTTGTCACTGAATATCTTGTTTTCTCCATCTATGATTGAGAGTTTTGCTGGGTACAGTAGTCTGGGCTGGCATCCATGGAATCTTAGTACCTTCTGGCCTCGAGTGTTTCTATGGAGTATTCAGGTGTAATTTTGATAGGTCTGCCTTTATATGTTACCTGGTCTTTTTGCTTCCCTGCTTCTAATATTGTTTCTTTATTCTGTATGTTAGGTGTTTTGATTATTATGTGTTGAGCGGTCTTTTTTCTTCACTCCAGTCTATTTGGTGTTCAATATGCTTCTTGTACTTTCATAGGCATGTCCTTCTTCAGACTGGGAAAGTTTTCTTCAATAATTTTGTTGAATATGTTTCCTACACCTTTGATCTGGGCTTCTTCACCTTCTTCTATGCCTATTATTCTTAGGTTTGGTCTTTTCATGGTGTCCCACATTTCCTGGATGTTTTGTGTTAAGGATATATTGAATTTATACTTTTCTTTGGATGATGAACCTATTTCCTCTAGTTTATCTTCAGTGCCTGAGATTGTCTCTTTAATCTTTTGTATTCTGTTCATTATGCTTGCATCTGTAGTTCCTGATTGCCCAGTTTTCATGTTTCCAGCATTGTCTCAGTTTAGGTTTTCTTTCATGTCTATATTTCAGTTTTCAATCTTGAATTGTTTCCTTCACCTATGTGATTGCTTTTTCTTGGCTGTCCTTACTTTCTTTAAGAGATTTGTTAATTTCTTGCATTTTTGTTTGACCTTTTTCTCTATTTATTCCATTTTTTGTTTGTTTTTTCTTCCATTTCTTTAAGGGATTTTCTCATGTCATCTTTGAATATCTTTATCATTTTATTATTATTATTATTATTGACATACATGTTGATCCCAGTTCCCTCACCCTCCCTCTCTCCCTTTTATCCTCTATCCCCTCTCATATGTACCCTGACTGCCTTCACCTCCCATCCCTCACCCCAATTCCACATGTAGGGCAATGCCATTCAGGTGGTGTTATGTAAATCTATCAAGTCATTTGAAGTAGGGACTAGGACTTCTCTTCTGTCTCTAGGTTAAGGGAGTATCCCTCCATGGAGAATGTGTCTGCAAGGTCCTTCTGTGCACAGGGAATACATCCTGGTTCCACTGTCGAGGTCCCTTCTAGCTGAGACCCATATTCAGGGGGTCTGAGTCAGTCCTATACTGGATTCCCAGCTATCAGTCTGGGGGCCTGTTAGCTCCTCCTTTTTTGGGTCAGCTGTCTCTATGTGTTTCTGTAACCTGGTCTTGTCCTCTCCCTCTGCATCTGGATTCTAGTTTGACTCAGTGTTTAGTTGTGGGTGTTTGCTTCTGTTTCCAACAGGTACTAGATGAAGGCTCCATGATAAGTTAGTTGTTGATCTCACTATCCAGGAAGGACATTTATGGTAGCCTTTCCATGGTTGGTCAAATTGTTAATTGACAGCAGTCTTGTAGGTCTCTAGACCTTTCTTTAGGTTCAGTTTTCTCTTCAAACCAATAATGGCTCCCTCTTTTATGTTCTCTCTCTCTCTCTCTCTCTCTCTCTCTCTCTCTCCTTCTCTCTCTCTCTTTCTGTCTCTCTTCTGTCTTCTATTTTTACCCTGACTCAATCTTCCTAGTTGCACGTGCTTTCCTCTTCTCCCCTTCTCTTTCTCCTTCTTCTCTCTCCATTCACTGCCCCCCCCCCACTTCACCTGTGCTCTGGGGGACTAGTCCCTTCCCAGTTCTGTGAGGGACTTTATATGAATCTCTTACCTTGTATCCTAGTTCCTCTGGCACTGTGAATTATAGGCTGGTGATCCTTTGCTCTAGGTCTAAAATCCATCTATAAGCAAGTATACACCATGTTCCTCTTTTTTTTTTTTTTTTAAACTGGGTTACCTCATTCAGGATGGTTTCTTCAAGTGCCATGCACTTGCCTGTGAATTTCAAAATTCCATTTTTTTTTCTGCAGAGTAGTATTCCATTGTGTAGATGTGCCACATCTTCTTTATCTATTCTTCAGTTGAGGGGCATAAAGGTTGCTTCCAGTTTCTTGCTATTACAAATAATGCTGCTATGAACATAATTGAGCAGATGTCTTTTTTTGCATGGTTGTGGATCATTTGGGTATATGCCTAAGAGGGGGATTTCCAGGTCCTGTGGTAAACTAATTCCCATTTTCCTGAGGAACTGCCATACTGACCTTTATCATTTTTATGAAGTTGTTTTTTAAGTTGTTCTCTTCTGATGCTTCTGCTTTGGTGTGTTCAGGTGTATTTGGTGTAAAGTCCCTAGATTCTGGTGATGTCATGCTTGCAATTCTATTGTTGGGTGTTTTCTTGTATTTCTCTCTTCCCATTGTTTCTTTAAGTGGGTGCAGGTAGAGACTCTCTTTTATACTTTACTCTCCTGGTAGGTGTTGGTGGGTCAGAAGTTCGATGTCTGTAACTTTGGATGTTCTAAGCTCTCTAGGATGTCTTTCCTCTGGCAGTGGCCAGGCCCTGTTGTTCAAAGATGGCATTGGGGGGGACTCAGGGTGGTTCTCTTGGATGATTATTTTTATGATATTAGTCCTATCAATCTGTTTAAACCAGGAGTATTAGAAGATCTTGCCAAGAAATTATTTTTAATTTCTTTCTTAAATAACTTAAAGTTTTTAATTATATCATCATTCCACTTCCTTAGAGTTATTTCTAAGATTTTTTGTTTTTGATTATAGTGAATGGTATTGTTTTCTTGACTTTTTTTCTCAGTATGTTTGCTGTTTGTGTATGGAAAGTACACTGATATTTGTTTGTTAATTTTGTACTTTGCTCTTTTGTTGAATATATGTATGAGCTGTAGAAGTTTTCTGGTGGATTACTAAAGGAGCTTTATTTATTAAATTATATCATTTGCAAATAAAGTTATTTTTAATATCTTCCTTTCTTATTTGTCCTCTATTGATGTTCTTCTCTTATCATTTTGTTGTATGTACTTAAACACTATGTCAAACAGTCATAGAGGAAGTGTGCATTCTTTTCTTGTCTTTCTCTCCATTTAGAATGGTGTTGGCTATGAACTTATAAATTGCTTATATTATGAAGAGGTGTGTCCCTCATATGCCTAGTTCCCCAATTACAAAAGCCTTTGACAAAATAAATGATCATGTGTGAACTTTAGTACCTTTATATGGAAGAGTATATTTATTGATCCACCAATATGTTGAACCACCTATTCATCTTTGAGATGAAGTAAAATAAATCATGGTGCAAAAAAGTTTTTTGGTGTGTTTTTGTATCCAGGTTGCAAGTATTTTGTTGAGATTTTGTATCCATGTTCATAATAGTATGTAAAAGTATGTAAGTTTCTTTCTTGGTTGATTATTTTTTCTGTCTTTGTTATCACCATAATTCTGGCTCCATAAAATACATTTTGGAGTTTTCATTACATTTTTATCTTCACTGACCTGGAAAGGATAATAATCAACTTTATATGGAAAAACAAAAGACCCAGGATAGCCAAAACAACCCTATACAATAAAACAACTTCAGGAGGTATCTCCATTCCTGACTTTAAGCTCTATTACAAACCTATAGTTCTGAAAACAGCCTTGTATTGGCATAAAAATAGACAGTCAGACCAATGGAATCGAATTGGAAATCTTGATATTAACCCACACACCTATGAACACCTGATTTTCGACAAAACAGCTAAAATCATACAATGGGGCAAAGACAGCATCTTCAACAAATGGTGCTGGCACAATTGGATGAGTGTGTGTAGAAGACTGCAGATAGACCCATGTCTGTCGCCATGCACAAAACTCAAGTCCAAATGGATCAAAGACCTCAACATCAATCCAGCCACATTGAACCTCTTAGAAGAGAGAGTAGGAGGTACCCTTGAACAAATTGGTATAGGAGACTGCTTCCTGAACATAACTCCAGGGGCACAGACACTGAGAGAAACAATTAATAAATGGAACCTCTTCAAACTTAGAAGCTTCTGTAAGGCAAAGGACACAGTGGCCAAGACCAAATGGCAGCCCACAGACTGGGAAAAGAGTTTCACCAATCCTATATCTGACAAAGGGCTGATCTCCAAAATATACAAAGAACTCAAGAAACTAGTCAACAAAACACCAAATAACCCTATTAAAAATGGGGTACAGAACTGAAGAAAGAATTCTCAATAGAGGAAATCAAAAAGGCTGAAAGACACTTAAGAAAATGCTCCACATCCTTAGCTATCAGGGAAATGCAAATCAAAACAACTTTGAGATACCATCTTACACCTGCCAGAATGGCTAAAATTAGAAACACCAATGATGACTCATGCTGGAGAGGATGTGGAGAAAGGGGAACACTCCTCCACCGCTGGTGGGAGTACAAACTCATACAGCCATTTTGGAGATTAGTATGGCGGTTCCTCAGGAAAATGGGAATTACTTTACCACAGGACCCGGCAATCCCCCTCTTAGTCATATACCCAAAGGTTTCACATCCATGCAACAAAGACATCTGTTCAACTATGTTCATAGCAGCACTATTTGTAATAGCAAGAACCTGGAAGCAACCTAGATGCCCCTCAATTGAAGAATAGTTAGTGAAGATGTGGCACATCTACAGAATGGACATAAGTCATTAATAAAATGATAACTAACATAAAATAGAAGACCTAGAGAGGTTAGGTACAGAGAAAGGGACTTGGGAGTACCCATGGATCTCACTGAGAGGGAGTATTAAAAGAGATTTTTATGGGTGAACTGGATATGAGCAGGCTGAGAATGGGAGGACCAGGTTGGGAAGAGGAGGTAAAACAAAGAGAAAGTTGGAACTGAGGGTCATATGAAAACCTAATGTACTGAAAACTTCCTAAAATATATGACCATGATCCTAAGGAGGTCTCCTGAAAAAGGAGGAGTCAGAGTCCCAACTGGCCATTTCCTATCATGGAATGAAGTTTCTAGTACTCTGACTGAGTTACAACCAACCAATTGAGTTGTTGGTCTAAGGGATCCCATGGAAACCCAACCTGTTGACAAGGAAATAGGTTTCTCTCCACAAATTGACAGCCAATGACCTATTACTGAGGACCATATTCACACAACTAATTGAACTTTGAGGGGAAGAGCTAGTGTCTCCATAGAACCTTCACCCTCAGAACTCAGGGAACTCTATGGAAGAAAAAGCAGAAAGATTGTAATAGTCCAAGGGGATGGAGGACACAAGGAGAACAAGGTCATCTAAATCAACTGCCCAAAGCTGACATGAGATTACAGAGACTGAAGCAGCTTGCACAGAACATACATATGCCTACACATGGTCCTGTACTTACATTATGTTTAGTGTTTTTATGGGACTCTTGAGTATGTAAAGGAGTGATTCTTGTGTTTTCTCCTGGGTTCTTTTCCTTCTGTTGGTTTGCTTGTCCAACTTCAATATGAGGTTTTTTCTTTTTATCTCACCATTCTTTATGTTTTGTCTTCCCTTACAAGCCTGTTCTTTTCTAAGGAGAGACATAAAAAGAGTGGATCTGGATGGGAGAGAATGTGGGAGGGTCTGACAGGAGCAGATGGAGAGGAAACTGTGATCAGGTTATACTGTGTGAGAAAATAACCCATTTTCAATGAAAAGGAAAAGAATAAAGAAAATGAAAAGCTGGCTGTGGCTCTCACATTTGTGTTTGTTCCCTTACATGCACACATTTTCTCTGACTGCTTTCAGTATCTTTTTGCCTTTATTTTAGACATTCCTATTGTGATGGATCTTGTAGGTTCCTTTGTCTTTGGGGGGATTTGAGTTTCATCAGTCTGTGCTTTCTTGTTTTCAGTGAATTTGCAAACAATTTAATTTTTTTCTATTTTCCCCCATTCATATTTCCTTGCAGCTAGCTGTTATCCCTGTTTGTGTTGATTTTCTTTGTACTTCATTTTGCATAGTTTTTTATTGATATTTCTTTAATGTCAGACATATTTTCACCAAAACTATAAACAGTGTATTTAATGTTTAATGTCTTGTGTTTCTATCTTAATTGAAATACCTGCTTGAGATTTGCTGATATATCCTATCATTGCAGATCTTCTCCTCCTCCTCCTTCTTCTTGATTGAATGTCAATACTTATGAATTTTAACTGTTAATGGCTTTTCTTGTTGAGAGTCTAGTCTCACATATCATGTGATTCAATTCTATTGTATGAAATTCTTTGATTCTTTTGAATTTTCATTTTTTAAAAATTTTACTTCAATGGTTCTGGAGCAAAGCTCAGTTGTGGGTAATTACCCTTTGCTGCTGAAGCACAGGTTTGCCTTGTAGTCTACTGTGCAGACTGTGAGTAGTGTGGTTTTCCTGGCTGTCTGTTGGAACAGGCATGATTCCAAGCCTTGTATAAGCTCTCAGCACTATTGTCTCTAAACTTTTAACATAGGCTTTTGCTAGAGAGTAGGCATATTTCTTATTCACATTCACAGATAGCATTCACTAGATACTCGGGAATTCCCCTGCCTATCTTGCAAGTTCCATGTTGATTCACAGGTTATGATTATGCAAAAGCAGAGTGGGATAGATTGGCTTACTTTCTGAAATGGAGAGGAAATGGAAGAGTATTTAGGCAGGAGATTTCTCAGTACACACTACAAATACCTACAAAACTATTTAAGAGGAAACCCTCCAAATGATCATGATGAACTCACTGCATAAACTGGTTTCTTATGGTATAGAAGACTTCAAAAGGTCTCTCTCTCTCTCTCTCTCTCTCTCTCTCTCTCTCTCTCTCTCTCTGTGTGTGTGTGTATGCAGGTACTATATACATGGAGCCAAACACAGATTTAGATTTTCACTTAGATCATTGGAGACTACAGATCTCCTGGCTGTCTTTGCAAAAGTCCTGAAGAGATGAAAATCACCCATTAAGAAGAACTTCAGAGATTTTCATATGCAAGAAGAACAGGGAAGAAATTAGCAAGAAAATTTCAGGACTAGGTATAGAAGGTTGGGATAGAGATTGTAGAGATGGACAATGAATTCACAAACACAAAGAAGGAAAAATGACTGGATTTAGACATGGACTTTATATACAATGTAAATCCTGGAAGCAGTTGTGGGTGACTTGAAGGCTTGAAGGAGGTTTGATTGATATAATGTTCATTTTTGGAATAGAAATAGAAATGACAGAGAGCTTATTTCAGAGTGAAGATGACAAATTTATTTTTTAGATGTTTGAGTCTTGAAATGACAATTGTATATTAAAATGTATATGTGCATCCGTTGGATGAAAATATGGAAGTGTAATCTTGAGAGTTCAGAGTTAAGGACAGAAATGGTTGACAGGAAAGTCACCTAATAAAATTAGGTTCAACTAAGTTACCAAGTTATTAATATCAATAGTTTGTCAGAAGCTGACCTTGACATTGGTATTGAAAGAATAGATATGTGGTTCCTATTCTCAAGAAGTGGGCAAACATGAAACATGCCAGACATTACATCATAGTCCCAGAAGCCTATAATATTTCTGTCTGTGGTAGAGTGGGGGTAAGTGTGGTAGTGTGGTAGAGAAAGTGGTAGAAGCTTTCTAAGAAAGCTTCCTGAAGAGATGTATCTGGTTGGTGTCTTAAGACAGTATGTGTCGATCAATAAGAGAAATAAACAGCTAAAGAGTATTAGAGGCAGAATGAAGAGTATGTGCAAGTGCAAGGCAACAGAACATAGAGTACTCAAGGTCTACTTGGGATGGATGTACATAAGCAGAGAAAGGACAAAGCCGGAGAAAGATGAAGACCTAGAACTAAGGGTGGATGGAAATTCCCTAAGGCAATGAGCTGTGGTAATGAAACAAACGCATTTTCATTGGCAACTGAGAAAGATATGGGTAGCTGTGTAATGCTTTATTTGGGGCTAAAGGCTTAACTCAGGGGAATTGCTATAGTGCTACTTTATCTTTGTAGACACAATGAAAAAGGCTGCAATGATAGCAGAATTAGTAGAAATGAAGAGAGAGATATTCCCCCAAAGACCAGAGAATTATAATAGGCAAATTCTGGGAGACTGGACATAGGAAACATGAAGTTGAAAGTTTTACATTATGTAAGTTATTTTTGAGTGTTTTGAAGGGAAAATCATTCTAATACTTGTGATAATGTCTATCTTGGCCAACAACTCAGATTCCCCCTTCCCCGTTACCGATTTTATGCGGTTTGGTGGATTCTCTGAGAAACTATGAAGTATAGTTCTTGTTACTTCACTTGCAATATGTCTTAAGTGTGTATGTTCATTTTTCTTTTAATTTTTATTATTTTTTTATTTTACATGTCGATCCCAGTTCTCTCTCCCTCCCTCCCCCTCTCTCCCTCCCTCCTCCCCTCTTACCTTCTCTCCCCCCTCAAATGCACCCTGACCACCCTCCCCTCCCATCACCCCACCCCCATTCCACATGTAGGACTATGGCATCCAGGTGGAGTCATGTAAATCTGTCAAGGCATTTGAAGTAGGGACTAGGACTTCTTTCCTGTCTCTAGGTTAAGGGAGTGTCCCTCCATGGGGGATGTGTTCACAAGGTAATTTTGTGCACCAGGAATACATCCTGGTTCTACTGTCTGAGGTCCCTTAGACTGCTCAGTCCTTCTAACTGAGACCCATATTCAGGGGGTCTGAGTCAGTCCCATGCTGGATTCCCAGCTTTCCATCTGGGGGGGCATTAGCTCCTCCTTGTTCAGGTCAGCTGTAATTCATACCACCAGAGGAACTAGGATACAAGGTGTATTCTAAGAGATTCATATAAGGTCCCTCACAAAAAGGGGAAGGGACAAGTCCCCCAGAGCACATGGGAAGTGAGGGGGGCAGTGAATGGAGAGAGAGGTAGGAGAAAGAGTAGGGGAGGAAAGGAAAGCACGTGCCACTAGGAAGATTGAGTCAGGGTAGGAATAGAAGACAGAAGACAGAAGAGAGAGAGAGAGAGAGAGAGAGAGAGAGAGAGGACATAAAAGAGAGAGCCATTATAGCTTTGAAGAGAAAACTGACTCTAGAGAAATGTCCAGAGGGAGCCATTATTGGTTTGAAGAGAAAACTGAACCTAAAGAAAGGTCTAGAGACCTACAAGACTGCCACCAACTAACAATTTGAGCAACCATGGAAAGGTTACCATAAGTGTGGATGTTCTTAATTTTCCCTTTCCTAGAGCATACTTGATATTTACTGTCTTTGTATATAGTTTTGCATCAAGCCTAAATCTTTTCTTTAGAATGAAAGGGGAATTATAGTGAGAGATCCACCTTCCCGCACCTATCACACTAACCATGTCCATTGGGGTGTTCTGACAGGTGCAGATGTGATCTGGAGGAACTAGGTCTGGGGTCCCGGCCCCCAGCTCACTCTCTTACTTCCTGATCAGAGACAAAGAGCATCTGAAGACATCCTTGGGACTGGCACCTCCGGCAGTCATCTGTTCCTGGTGTAAGTGGTTTCTATGTGAATAAACATCCACCAGCCTATCATTTTCCAGATTCTTATTTACCACACATTATCTGTAGTTCCTGCCATGCAGTGACTAGCTTCAAATGTTACAGCTAGTCCCCTTGAGAAATTTTGTTGCCTTAATTTCTTTTTTCCTACAGGGTCCCATGGAGTCATTTTTGTCCCATTTCAGCAGGAAGTAATCTTAAGAAAATGATGCCCCTCCCTTTTTTTTTTACTGTTGGCATTAAGGGATAATATTCATCTGCATAGGTTTACTTTTAGTTACTTATGGTTGGGTATGAAAAGTGATGGTCAGACTTGGGTATCTCTTTTAGATAAGTATAGGTTATGTTTGGGATGGGTATGGTTTAGATTAGATATGGGTTAATTAACTTAATCTTCTTGTGAATAATGTTACTAATTATTAGTTATATACAACTTACATTGTTATAGATTCTTATATGTTGTAACTTATGTAAAATTAGGTTTGTATTCCTTTCTCTTATTTTTGTATATTATATTTTGCCATATTGTATAAGATCTTTCTGTTTGCAATGCTCTGTGCACAATATCTTTATCATACTCTATACATATACCTTTACATATGATCTAGACATTTTGTATATTGATATAGTTTAGGATATTTTTTATCATGTTACACTATACAGTTCTACTCTGGTCAAGACATTTCACGTCTACCTCTGTTTTAGAAATTTATACACACACACACACACACACACACACACACACACACACACACACTCCTAAAACCATTTACCTTGATAATTACTTAAGGAAGTTTCAACCATTCATGTAGTTATGTTCCTGAGTATTACAGATTATCTTCACCAATGTTTCCTTTTTTAATATATTTATTACTTTTTCTTTTATTATATATTGATCCCAGTTTCCCATCCCTACCTCCCTCCCTCCCATGCCCCATGATGCCTCCCGCCATCCCATCCCCACACTCCAGGAGGAGGGTGATGCCTTCAAGGAGGGATCATCAAAATCTGTCAAGTCATTTGGAGAAGGGTTTAGGCCCTACCCCCGCCTCTAGGCTAAGAGAGTATCCCTCCATGGGGAATGTGCTCCCAAAGTCCTTTCATGCACCAGCGATACATCCTGGTACCACTGTCAGAGGTCCCTTAAACTGCCTTGGCCTTGTAACTAGGACACATGTTCCAGGGGTCTGAACAGTATAATGCTGGTTTCCCAGCTATCAGTCTGTAGGTCCATGAGCTCCCCCTTGTTCAGGTCAGCTGTCTCTGTGGGATTCTGTAGCCTGGTCTTGAACCATTTTCTTAACACTGCCCCATCTCTGCAAATGAATTCCAGGAGTTCGGCTCAGTGTTTAGCTCTGGGTGTCTGCTTCTGTTTCCATCAGTTACTAGATGAGGGCTCTATGATGGTATATAAGTCAGTTATCAATATCATTATCAGGGAAGGGGATATAAGGGAGTTGGGGTAATCCTTGCAAGTCTTTAGACATTTCTTTAGAGTCAGTTTTCTCTTCAAACCTATAATGGCTCCCTCTTTTATGGTCTCTCTCTCTCTCTGTCTCTCTCTGTCTCTCTCTGTCTCTCTCTCTCTCTCTCTCTCTCTCTCTCTCTCTCTCTTCTCATGTATATACATACCCTGACTCAATCATCCTGGTCCCACATATTCTCCTTTTCTCCCTTTCTCTTTCTCTTAACTCTCTCTCCAATTACTGCCTCAGCCCCACTCCCAATATGCTCAGGGCATCTTGCTTCTTTCACCTTTTGTGAGGAACCTTGTATGAATTTCTTAGGTTCCTCCCTCTATCCTACTTTCTCTGGCTGTGTGAATTGTAGGCTGGTGATCCTTTGCTCTATGTCTAAAATCCATATATGAGTGAGTACATACCATGTTCCTTTTTTTGTGACTGGGTTACTTCACTCAGGATGCTTTTGTCAAGTTCCATCCATTTGTCTGCAAATTTCAAGAGTCCATTTTTTTTCCTGCTGAGTAGTATTCCATTGTGTAAATGTGCCACATCCTCTTTATCCATTCTCCAGTTGAGGAACATCTAGGTTGCTTCCAGATTCTTTCTATTACAAATAATGCTACTATGAACAAAGTTGAGGAGATGTCCTTGTTGCATGAATGTGGATCTTTTGGGTATATGCCTAAGATTGGAATTACCAGGTTCTGTGATAGACTGATTCCCATTTTCCTGAGGAACTGCCATATTGATCTCCAAAATGGCTGTACAAGTTTTCACTCCCACCAGCAGTAGAGGAGTCTTCTCCTATCTCCACATCCTTTCTAGCACAAGTTGTCATTGGTGTTTCTAATATTAGCCATTCTGGCAAGAGTAAGGTAGTATCTCAGACTTGTTTTGATTTGCATTTCCCTGATAGCTAAGGATGTTGAGCACTTTCTTAAGTGTAATTCAGCCTTTTTGATTTTCTCTATTGAGAATTCTCTCTTCAGTACAGTGCCCCATTTTTTAAATAGGGTTTTTAGTTTTGTGATGACTAGTTTCTTAAATTCTTTGTGTATTTCAGAGATCAGCCCTTTGTCAGATGTGAGGTTGGTGAAAGAGGTTTTCCCAGTCGGTGACCTGTCATTTTGTCTTATTGACTGTGTCCTTTGCCTTATAGAATCTTCTCAGTTTGAGGAGGTCCCATTTATTAATTGTCAATATCATTGTCTATGCTACTGGTATTATGTTCAAGAAGCAGTCTCCTGTACAAATTTGTTCAAGGGTACTTCCCATTATCTTTTTTAAGAGGTTCAGTGTGGTTGGATTTATGTTCAGGTCTTTGATCCATTTGGACTTGAGTTTTGTGTATGGTGATAGACACAGATCCATTTGCAGTCTTCTACAAACCATCATTGAGTTGTGCCAGCACACCCTCTTTCCACTGTATACTTTTAGCAGTTTTGTCAAAAAAAATCAGGTGTTAGTAGTTGTATGTGTTAATATCACGATTTTTGATTCAATTCCATTGGTCTACCCATCTATTTTTGTGCCAGTTCTAAGCTGTTTTCAGGCCTATAGGTCTATAATACAGCTTGAAATATGAGATGGTGATGCCTCCTGAAGTTCCTTTACTGTACAGGGTTGTTTTGATTATCCTGGGTTTTTGTTTTTCCATGTAAAGTTGATTATTATCCTTTCAAGATCAGTGAAGTATTGTGCTGGGATTTTGATGGGGATTGTATTGAATCTGTAGATTGCTTTTTGGCAAGATTGCCATTTTTACTATGTTTATCCTACCTATCAAGAGCTTGGGAGATCTTTCCATTTTCTGGTATGTTCTTTACTTTCTTTATTTAAAGACACAAAGTTCTTGCTATATAGGTCTTTCATGTGTCTGGTAAGCATTACCCCAAAATACTCTATGTTTTTTGTGGCATTGTAAAGAGTGTAGTTTCTCTGATTTCTTTGTCAGCCCCCTTGTCATCTTTATATAGTAGTGTTACTGATTTTTTTGGGCTAATCTTGTATCCTGCTAATTTGCTGAAGGTGGTCATCAGCTGTAGGAGTTACCTGACAGAGTTTTTCAGGTTGCTTATGTAAACTATCATATCATATGCCAATAGTAACAGTTTGACTTCTTCATTTCCAATTTGTATTCCCTTGATCTCCTTTTGTCGTCATATTGCTTTAGCTAGAACTTCAAGTACAATATTAAAGAGTATGGAGAGAGTGGGCAGCTTTGTCTTGTGCCTTATTTTAGAGGAATTGCCTTAAGGTTCTCTCCATTCAGTTTGATGTTGGATGTTGGGTTGCTGTATATTGCTTTTATTATGTTTATGTATGTTTTTGTTATCCCTGATCTCTCTCTCTCTCCAAGACCTTTATCATGAAAGGATGTTGAAGTTTGTCAAAGGCTTTTTCAGCATCTAATGAGATGATCATGTGATTTTTCTTTTTCAGTTTATTTTATGGTGGATCACATTGATAGATTTTTCATGTGTTGGACCATCCGTGGATGATTTCTCTGATGTGTTCTTGGATTTGATTTGCCAGTATTTTATTGAGTATTTTTTGCATATTGTTCATGAGGGATATTGGTGTGTAGTTCTCTTTCTTATTTGTGTCTTTGTGTGACTTGGGTACCAAGGTTATTGTGGCCCATAAAAGGAGTTTGGTAATGAACCTTCTGCTTCTAATGCATGGAACAATTTGAAGAGTATTGGTATTAGCTCTTTGAATTTGTGGTAGAATTCTACACTGAAGTCATCTGCATCTATTCCTGTGCTTTTTTTTTTGGTGGGGGGGGGGAAGATTTTGATGACTGCTTCTATTACATTTTTGTTGCTTATTTGTTCTTGATTTAATTTTGGTGATAGCTATCCAGAAATTTCTTCATTTCTTTTGTATTTTCTCATTTTGTGCAGTACAGATTTTAAAAGTTTGACCTGAAATTTGTCTCAACTGCCTCAGTGTCCATTGCTATGTCCCCCTTTTCATTTTTGATTTTGTTGATTTCCATGTTCTTTGCTTTTTGGTGAGTTTGGATAAAGGATTGTCTATCTTGTTGATTTTCTCGAAAAACTATCTCTTTGTTACATTGATTCTTTGTATTGTTTTCCTAGTTTCTACTTTATTGAATTTATATCTCAAATTGATTATTTCCTGGTGTCTACTCCTCCATGGCGAATTTGCTTCTTCTTATTCTAAATTGTGTTGTTGATTCTCTAATGTAACTATCCTTCATTTTCTTCATATGGGCACTTAGTGCAATGAACTTTCCTCATAGCACTGCTTTCAAAGTGTCCCATAGATTTGGGTATGTTTTGTCATTATTCTTGTTGAATTCTAGGAAGTCTTTCATTTCTTTCTTTCTTTCTTCCTTGACCCAGGAATGGTGCAATTGCACATTGATTTCCAGGTATTCTAACACCTTATTCTGATCTTCACAGGCACTAGACTGGCAAGTACTGCATATGTGTGCATGAAGACAAAACTCTCATACACACAAAATAAAAATACATTAAAAACTGGAAATCAAATTGTAATACATAATTGGAAAATAAATGAAATGAAAAGCAGAACGAATGATTAGCTTTTAAAATCATGTTTATTCATTCAACACTTTCTGACCAAAATACATTGCTTGACTTTAGTACCGGGTTGGCAATAAAGATTGAAAAAGAACACATCAAATCTGTCCAGGAAGGCAGGTAGGCTAACAGCAGATCTTTATCTCTCCTTCTGTTCTCTCAAGACAACCACCATTCCCAGCCCTGAAGCAGACCACTGGCTCTGGCTATCCACTTCTTTCTGATGAATTTTCCGATGAATTATGTAGACCTTCTCTTCTCACTTCAAATCCAAGAGGCATTCCCTGGACACCCATAGGCCAGTCCTTCCAGGAAGGCAGGTAGGTTAAATGCAGATCATCACTTCTTCCTCCATTCCTTCAAATATAATCCTTAGTCTTATCCCTAGCTCTATAGAAGACCACCTGGTATAGCATTCTTGTCCTTCCTGTCCTTATCTCAAGTGGATCACATGGATTTTTCCCTTCAACCTTTATTCCCCTTGTGGTCACTTTACTCCAGTCTCCAACTCCAGAAGAAATTCTTTGGAAACACACCATCCAAGCCTGTCAGAGAAACAAGTAGGGTGACAAAATAGGTATGAAATCTTCAAAGTCTCACCTTTCCTCTACTTTTTCCCATCCAATCCCCCAGTACCATTGCAAACTCTGTAGTGAATAAACTGTTGTGGTCTTTCCTTACTTTCTGCCCTAATTCCCAAAGGACTAAGAAGATTCTGGTGGAAAAATCTGCTTATCTCCCTCTTGTGGGCTTTTCAATTCCCCATCTCCTAGCCCATTCCTATTCCTAAGTGTCAGCACCAAATACCTAGAAATACATTTTATCTTGAATACCCAGTGCCCACATCTTTCAGGATCCCAAAAATTTCATACCAGTTAAGAATATGGCCTACATGTCTAACTAGAGAGAGGGGAGGGGACAGAAGCAGAAACCAAGGAACAAAACCCTCACCCAACAAAGAAAACATCAGATATAAGTACTTAGAGTTTCAATCTTCCCAATCCCAGAAGCCAAGATGTCATTATAAAAACACCATCAAAAACAGACATGATGAATGTTTCCACTGAAGCCCAACAACCCAACCACAGTAGGTCGTGATTATAGCAACAATGGGAGTCTGTTATGAGTAGTTTCTCTGCCAATCTGGCCCTACCACCATGCCAGCCCCAAATAACACACAGAACTCTATATTAGATATAATTCTGGTGGCTTGTTTCTAATGTTTCTTATTGGCTGGCTCTGTCTTAATGATTAACCCATTTCTATTAATCTAAGTACTTCCACGTGGTCTTATCTTATCAGAGAAATGGGCTGGCATTCTGCTCTCTCTGTCTTCCATCTTGGATCTCCTCCCTACTACTTCCTCTCTCCTCCTAGTCTCCTAGTCCCACCTATCTTGCTTTATTCATTAACCAATAAGAGAAACATATTTACAGAATGACATCTCCAATCAGGAGTCCTCTTTCCATCTCATGCCAAGAAGGAAAGGAGCAGAAGGGGGTCAGGCAACTTGTTTAGAGAAAGCTTTTAGATAAAGTCAGCTCTCCAGGCCCAGGGACATTCTCAAGATAAGGGCAGGTAGAGAGCAGGTTTTATATTGGCAACCTTATAGAGAAAGTTACAAGATTATGGAAGACTGTGACCTCTAGCCAGCCAGCAATGTGTTTCAACAAACAGCATAGCTGAAGCAAAAGCAAAAGACCCTAAAATATATTCACAAATCTGAAAGAGGTGCTTAAAAAGGAAAGAGATGGATAAAGCATTTGCCATCAGCTGCCATTCCTGTCTTGCCCCTCCACCATCTGGTAGAGAGGTAGGTAACAGGGGGAGATCCTCCAGGTGACCTCTCCATCTTTCAGTCCTCTGACCTGTAGTGGACAGATGCTTCCTGCAACTGAACCTCCAGAGAGACCTGGAGGTAGAAAAAATTGGGGGGGGGAGACCTGGAGAAAGAACAAACAATCCAGCATCAGCCACCATTCCTGTCTTGCCCTTGCACCCTCCAAGAGAGAGGAGAGGCTAGAGCCTTGAACCCATGCCCATCAAAAGAGGGAGAGATGACACTTGTACCTGCTGCAAGAAGAGATGCAAAGAAGACAGTATAAGAATACATCAAACAACAGAAAAAATCTATATGACAACATCAGAGTTTAGGGATTCTACACCAGCAAGACCTGAATCCAAATGAAGATGAAACATAAGAGAATAACCTTAAAAACCTTCATGAAAATGATAGAGACCCTCAAAGAGGGCATGAAAAAGTCCCTTAAAGAAATGAAAGAAAAAACAAACAGAAAATATGAGAAATCAAGTATCTTTTAAAAAACAAGGAAAACCAAGAAAAAACAATCAAAGAGATGAAGAAAACAATTCAAACAGTTCAAGACCTGAAAACTAAAATAGAGACAATAAAGAAAACACAATTGAGGGAATGCTGGGAATAGGAGAGCAGGGTAAATTGATCAGGAACTACAGATGCAAGCATAACAAACAGAATACAAGAGATCTAAACAATCTCAGGCGTTTAACATAGACTAGGAGAAATAGATGGTCCGACCAAAGAAAATCTTAAATCCAACAACTAATTAACACAAAATATCCAGGAAATGTGGGACACCATGTAAAGACCAAACCTAAGAATAATAGTTACAGAAGAAGGCAAAGAAGACCAGCTCAAAGGTGCAGAAAACATATTCAACAAAATCATTGAAGAAAACTTTCACAACCTGAAGAAGTACATGCTTATGAAAGTACAAGAAGTGAACAGAACACCAAATAGACTGGACCAAAGAAAAAAAATACCCCTTGACACATAATAATCAAAACACCTAATATACAGAATATAAAAAGAATATTAAGAGCAGCAAAGGAAAAAGGCCAAGTAGCATATAAAGGCAGACCTACTGGAATTACACCTGACTTCTCCATGGAAACACTGAAAATCAGAAGGTCCTGTATGGATGTTCTACAAACACTAAGAATCCATGGATGCCAGCCCAGACTACTGTACCCAGCAAAACTCTCAATCACTATTGATGGAGAAACAAAGATACTCCATGACAAAACCAGATTTAGTAATACATTTCCAGGGTTGGCCCCTGATCCTGCTGCTTCTGTCTCTTGTCCCCATCGAGAGCACCCTTGGAGCTCTGATACACCCCCACCCATCACCACCACGAGCCTGGTCCCCCTACCCTGTGCCCTACCCTACCCACGGTCCTGCCGCTCTGGTTGAGCACTGGGACAGAGGAGCCAACAGTCCACCCTACTTCGGAGACTTCTCAGAGAAAACTCTGAACAAAGGAGACCTGCCTATCCACGCGTGACCACCCATGATTTCCACCTGCTTGGTCTCTGACCCCCACCTCCAGTCCTCTGCTGGAGTCCTGGTCCCCTCCCAGAGATCCACCTATCTCTGCGGGTCCACTCTGAGTTCCTGCCCTCAAGATCCTTGACCCCCAAATCAGGGCTTCTGCTATAGAAAGGGGCCTCAGCTGGAGAGTTCTAGTTTCCAGTGAGATCCGACTATCCTGCAAAACTTTCCCAAGCTTCAGCTCAGCCATTTTCCTCTTCTGCCAGCTATTGGCCAGAGGTGAGTTTGGGCCCAATCGGGGCTGACTCTCCTCTACAACCTCCCTCCACCTCCCCCCCCCCCCCCCCCCGCTGAACTCCCTGGGTTGGTCCCTGATCCTGCTGCTCCTGTGTCCTGTCTTCATCAAGAGCACCCTTGGAGCTCTGATACACCCCCACCCATCCCCACTGTGAGCCTGCCCCCCCTACCCTGTGCCCTACCCTACCCACAGTCCTGCCACTCTGGTTGAGCACTGGGACAGAGGGTGGAGCCAACAGTCCACCCTACTTTGGAGACTCCTTGGAGCAACTCTGAACAAAGGAGACCTGCCTATCCACGCAGAACCACCCATAATTTCCACTTGCTTGGTCTCTGACCCCCACCTCCAGTCCTCTGCTGGAGTCCCAGGCCCCTCCCAGAGATCTGCCTATCTCTGTGGGATTCCTGCTGGCATCTTCTACTGGATCCTAATCCTTGACCCCATCCCTGGGTCCCTGTCTGCAGAGAGACCTCCTAGAGAGCTTAGACCACACAGAGCTACAGATATTGAATCTCTGATCCACATAAGCCCACCGGGGAAGTACCATAGAGAGAAGGGGAGACCCCACCAACATCTACTGGAAGAAGCTATGGGAAGAAGGCAATACAAGAAAACACCTAACAACAGAAAGACAAGCATGACACCACCAGAATCTAGGGAATCTACACCAACTAGAATGGAACACAACAACAAAGCAGAGGAAGCAGAAGGGAACGACTTAAAAATTACCATCATAAAAATGATAGAGGCCCTCAAAGAAGATGTGAGAAAATCCCTTAAAGAAGTGGAGGATAAAACAAACAAAAAAGAGGAAGACATGAACAAATTCCTTAAGGAAAGTACAGAAAGCCAACAAAAAACAAGCAGGTGAAGGAAACAGTTCAAGACTTGAAAACTGAAATAGAGAAAATAAAGGCAACACAAACCGAAGGAATGCTGGAAATAGAGAAACTGGGCAGGGGGAAGAAAGGAAAACATGCGCGACCAGGAAGATAGAGCCTGGTTAGGAATAGAAGATAGGAAAGAGAGTGAGAGACAGAGAGAAAGAGAGAGAGAGAGAGAGAACATAAAAAAGGGAGCCAATATTGGTTTGAAGATAAAATTGAACACAAAGAAAGGTCTTGAGAACTACAAGACTGCTCCCAACTAACAATTTGAGCTTCTGTGGAAAGGCTACCATAAATGCCTTTCCCGGATAGTGAGATCAACTACTAACTTATCCATGGAGCCCTCAACTAATGCCTGTTGGAAACAGGAGCAAACACCCATACATAAACACTGAGTCGAAGTAGAACTCAGATGCAGATGGAGAGGACAAGACCAGGCTGCAGAAACACATAGAGACAGCTTACCTGAACAAGGAGGAGCTAAAGGGCTACCAGACTGATAGCTGGGAAGCCAGCATGGGACTGACTCAGGCCCCCCTGAATATGGGTCTCAGCCAGAAGGACTGAGCAGTCTAAGGGACCTCAGACAGTGGAGCCAGGATGTATCCCTGGTGCACAAAAGGACTTTGCAAACACATCCCCCATGGAGGGATAACTGCCTAAATCTAGAGATAGGAGAGAAGCCTTAGTCCCTACTTCACATGACCTGTCAGACCTACATGACCCCAACTGGATGGCATTCCCCTACATATGGAATTGGGTGGGGGGATGGGAGGGGAGGGTAGTTAGAGTGCATGTGAGAGGGCAGAGAGGGTAAAAGGGAGGGAAGGAGGGAGGGGGATCTGGGATCGACATGTAAAATAATAAATTAAATTAAAAAAAATGTTTTGACTCCAAATTTAAGTTCAAGGACAAGTTACTGGGGAAAAGGATTTCTATTTTTGTTTCCACAGAAAGTGAAAAGCTGTGGATTCCTTCCAGACTAATGTGGTTTGATCAAGCCAGATGGTCTGAAACAGAGTACCAGGTGATCCTACATTCAAAACAGCTGGACAAATCAGCCTTACAGACTACAGCCAGGATTTCTGAATCTTCTTCGAACCCCCCATGACAGTGCCCCTTACCAGCAGGAAGTAGTTTGGAAAGAAGAACGCCCAAATTCCCAAATATTGTCTATAAATGTTTGTTTTCATTTAAATTGACTTGGTTATATAAAATAAATAAAAAAATAAAATAAAAATGCAATGTATATAAAAAAAAAATAAATGTCCACAAATCCTGCTCTACAGAAAGTCCTGGAAGGAAAACTGCACACCAAGGAAGTTAGCTACACTCACAGAAAAAGTGGAGTAAAACTACACACAATACCATTACTACCAACTGTCCAAAACAAACAAGAATTAGCAATCAATGGTCCTTAATTTTGCCCAATACCAATGGTTTTAACTCACCGAAAAGAAGACACAGGCCAACAGAATGGATACTAAGACAGAATCCATTCTTTGGCTTTATACAAGAGTCATACCTCAACTTCAAAGACAGACACTACTTCTGTCTTTGTTGCAAAATATTTTCCAAACAAATGGAACTTAGAAACAAGCGGGCGTAGCCATCCTAATATCTAACATATTAGATTTTAAACTAAAATCAATTAAAACAAATGACCAAGGTCATTTCATATTCAACACAGGAAAAATCCCTCAGGACGAAGTCTCAATTCTGAACATCTATGCCCCAAATACAAAGGTACCTATGTTCATAAAAGAAACATTACTAAAACTCAATTCTCACATAAAACCTCACACACTCATAGTGGGGGATTTCAACATCCCACTCTCACCCCTCTACAGGACCACCAGGCAAAAACTTAACAAAGAAACAAAGGAACTAACAGAAGTTATGACCCAATTGAGTTTAACAGACATCTATAGAACATTCTATCCAAACACAAAAGATTATACCTTCTTCTCTGCACCACGTGGAACCTTCTCTAAAATTGACCACATGCTCAGCAACATAACAAACCTCAACAGATACAGAAAAAAAAAAAAAAAGGAAAATAACCCCTTGTATCTTATCAGTTAGATACAACAACAACACAAATTGCAGAAACCCTACAAACTCATTGAAACTGAACAATGAGCAATTGCACCATTGCTGGGTCAAGGAAGAAATAAAGAAAGAAATGAAATACTTCCTAGAATTCAATGAGAAGGATGAAAAAACATACCCAAACTTATGGGACATTTTGAATGCAGTGCTAAGATGAAAGTTCATTGCTCTAAGTGTCCGTATTAAGGAACTGGAGAACAGTCACATTAGAGAATGAACAGCACAACTGAAAGCTCTAGACAAAAAAAAAAAAAAAAAAAAAAAAAAAAAAAAAAAAGCAAAATCACCCTGGAGTAGATGGTAGGAAATAAAAAAATTCAAATCTGAAATCAATAAAGTAAAACAAAGAAGTAATACAAAGAATCAATGTAACAAAGAGTTGGTTCTTGAGAAAATCAAGAAGATAGACAAAACTTTATCCAAACTAACCAAAAAGCAGACAGAGAACATGAAACTTAGCAAAATCAGAAATGAAAATGGGGACATACAACAGACATTGAGGAAATCCAAAAACTCTTCAGGTCATACTTTGAAAAACTACATGCCACAAAATTGGCAAATTAAATGGAAATGGGCAATTTTCTGGATAGCTATCACTTACAAAAATTAAATCAAGAATAGATAAGCAATTTAAACAGACCTATAACACCTAATGAAATGGAAGCATTCATCAAAAGCCTCCCAACCAAAAAAGCTCAGGGCCAGATGGCTTCAATGCAGAATTCTACCAGGAACAGCTAATACCAATACTCCTCAAAGTGTTCCACACACTAAAGCAGAAAGTTCTTTGCGAAACTCTTTTTATGAGGCTACAATTTCCTTGGTACCTAAGCCACATAGAGGCAAAACCAAGAAAGAGAACTACAGACAAATATCCCTCATGAACATTAATACAAAAATATTTAATAAATTCAATAAATTGAATAGAGGAACACAACAGAGAAATCATCCACGATGACCAATTAGGCTTCATCCCAGGGATGCAGGGATGGTTCAATATATGAAAATCTATCAATATAATCCACCATATAAACAAACAGAAAAAGAAAAAAACATATGATCATCTCTCTTTATGCTTAAAAAGCCTTTGGCAAAATCCAACACTCCTTCATGATAAAGGTCTTAGAAAGATCAGAGATAACAGGAACATAACTAAACATAATAAAATGCAATATACAACAAACCAATAGCCAAGATCAAACTAAATGGAGAGAAACTCAACATGATTCCTCTAAAACCAGGAACAAGACAAGGCTGTGCACTCTCTCCATATCTCTTCAATATTGTACATGAAGTTCTAGCTAGAACAATAAGACAATAAAAGGAGATCTACGGAATACAAATAGGAAAGGAAGAAGTCAAACTTTCACTATTTGCAGATGGTATGATAGTTTACATAAGTGACATGAAAAACTATACCAGGGAACTCCTACAGCTGATAAACACCTTCAGAAAAATGGCAGGATACAAGATTAACTAAAAAAAAAAAAAAAAAAAAAAAAAACCAAAAAAACAAAAAACAAAACAGTAGCCCTACTGTAGATATGGGGTTGAGAAAGAAATCAGAGAAACAATACCCTTTAAAATAGCCCCAAACAACATAAAATATCTTTGGTAACACTAACCAAACAAATGAAAAACATTTGAGTGTGTGCCTCTTCTTCCTTTAGCTACTGGATGAAGGCTCTAGGATGGAATATAAGGTAGTCATTAATCTCATTATGAGGGAAGGGCATGTAAGGTAGCCACTCCACTATTGCTTAGATTGTTAGTTGTGGTCATCCTTGTAGATCTCTGGATATTTCCCCAGTGCCAGAATTCTCTTTAAACTTATAACGGCCCTCTTTATTCTGGTATCTCTTTTCTTGCTCTCTGCTATTCTTTCCCTGGCTCAGTCTTCCTGCTCCCTTATGTTCTTCTCTTCCCTCCTCTTCTCCCTTTCTATTTATCCTGACTCCCTCTCCCATCCCTCCCTGCTCCAAATTTCGTTAGGGGATCTTGTCCCTTTCCTTTTCTATGGGGGATCAGGCATGTCTGTCTTAGGGTACTCCTTGTTTCCTAGCTTGTCTGGCAGTGTGAATTGTAGGCTGGTGGTCCTTTGTTTTATGTCTAAAATCCATGGTATGAGTATATACCACGTTCCTTTTTTTGTGACAGGGTTACCTCATTCAGGATATTTTCTTCAAGTTCCATTCATTTGCCTGTGAATTTCAAAATTTTGTTGTTTTTTTCTACTGAGTAGTATTCCATTATGTAAATATACCACATTTTCTTTATCCATTCTTCAGTTGAGGGTCATCTAGGCTGCTTCCAAGTTCTGGTTATTACAAATAATGATGCTATGAACATAGCAGAACAGATGTGTTTGTTACATGACTGTACATCTTTTAGGTATATGCTTAAGAGTGGAATTTCGGGATCTTGTAGTGGATTGATTCCCATTTTACTGAGAAACCGCCATACTGATTTCAAAGTGGATGTACACTTTAGCACTGCCACCAGCAGTAGAGGAATGTTCCTATTTCTCCACATCATCTCCAGAGTAAGCTATCATTGGTGTTTTTGGTTTTAGCCATACTGACAGAAGTAAAATGGTATGTCAGAGTTGTTTTTGTTTGCATTTCCCTGATGGCTAAAGATGTTGAACACTTTCTTAAATGACTTACAGCCATTTTATATTCCTCTATTGAGAATTCTCCTTTCAGTTCTGTATCCCACTTTTCAATTGGATTGTTTTGTGTTTTGATGACTATCTTCTTGAGTTCTTTGTATATTTGGAGATCAGCCCTCTATCAGATGTGAAGCTGCCATTTGGTCTTGTCAACTGTGTCCTTTGCCTTACGGAAGCTTCTCAGTTTCAGAAGATCCCATTTATAAATTGTCGTTCTCAGAGTCTGTGCTATTGGTGTTATTTTCAGGAAGTGGTGTCTTGTACCAATTCAATCAAGGGTTGCTCCCACTTTCTCTTCCAAGAGGTTCAGTGTGGCTGGATTTATGTTGAAGTCCTCAAACCGTTTGGACTTAAGTTTTGTGTATTGTGATAGTCATAGATATATCTTCAGTCTTCTACACACCAGCACTCAATTATGCCAACACCATTTGTTGAAGATGCTTTCCTCCTTCCATTGTATACTTTTAGTTGTTTTGTCAAAAACCAGGTGTTCATAGGTGTGTGGGTTAATATCACGGTTTTCAATTCAATTCCATTGGTCTACCTGTCCATTTTTGTGCCAATACCAAGCTGTTTTCAGGACTATAACTCTATAGTAGTGCTTAAAGTCAGGGATTGTGATTTCTACTGAAGTTCTTTTATTGTACAGGGTTGTTTTGGCTGTCCTGGTTGTTTTGTTTTTCCATATAGAGGTGAGTATTATCCTTTCATGTTCAGTGAAGAATTGTGCTGGGATTTTGATGGGGATTGCGGATTGCATTGAATCTGTAGATTGCTTTTCGCTAGATTGACATTTTTACTATGTTTATTCTATTGATACAACAACATGGGAGTAGCCTGGAGTTGGTGGTGCACACCTTTAATCCCAGTACTCGGGAGGCAGAGGTAGACAGATCTTTGTGATTTTGAGGCCAGCCTGGTCTACAGAGCTAGTTCCAGGATATGCTCCAAAGCAATCCAGAGAAACCCTGTCTTGAAAAACAAACAAACAAAGCAAAACAAAAGCAAGAACATGGGAAATCTTTACATTTTCTAGTGTCTTCTTTAATTTCTTTCTTTAAAGACACAAAGTTCTTGCTATATATGTCTTTCACTTGTCTGGTTAGTATTACCCCCAAGATATTTTATTTTGTTTGTGGCTATTGTAAAGGATGTTGTTTCTCTGATTTCTTTCTAAGCCCCTTTATCGTCTGTGTATTTTAGGGCTACTGATCTGTTTGAGTTAGTCTTGTATCCTGCCACTTTGCTGAAGGTGTTTATTAGCTCTAGGAGTTCCCTGGTAGTGTTTTTTCAGGTTACATATGTAAACTATCATATCATTGGCAAATAGTGAAAGTTCAACATCTTCCTTTCCAATTTGTATCCCTTTGATCACCTTTTATTTTCTTATTGGTCCAGGGTGAACTTCAAGTACAATATTGAAGAGATATGGAGAGAGTGGACAACCTTGTCTTTTTCCTGATTTTAGAGGAATCACATTAATTTTCTCTCCATTTAGTTTGATGTTGGCTGTTGGTTTACTGTATATTGCCTTCATTATGTATAGGTAGGTATGTTCCTGTTATATCTGATATTTCCATAACCTTTATCATGAAGTGGTGTTAGATTTTGTCAAAGGCTTTTTCAGCAGCTAGTAATATGATCATACGATTTTTCTTTTTCTGTTTGTTTATATGGTGGATTACATTGATAGATTTTCATAAGTTGAACCATACCTGCATCTCTGGGTTGAAGCTTACTTGGTCATGTTGAACTCCAACTTCTTATTATATATTTACCCCTTTGTTGATATAGAGTTCATAAATACCCAATATGTTAACTAGTAGACTAGTTGCTTTTTACCACTAGCTAGATAACTTTAAAAGAAACATTTCATGGCTCAAATTGAGCAAATTATTTTAAACAAAGTCTTTGATTTGTAAGAATTAGTGTCATACATGAGCTCCTGATGTAGGTGCTGTACGTGGAGTATGACTTGGTTTCTTCCCAGCTAAATAAGAACACCAAAAAACACATAGATATGCTCTAGTATACAAGTGTCTGTCATATTGGATTGTTTTCCATGTATAAATAAGATGAGAAAAATTTTACATCAACTTTTCTAATTTAGAAATGTTAATATTGGTTTTAATATTTTTGTTTTTTATTAGAAAGACTCCTTCCTTAAACCCAATTTGTCCATTTTTCCTCATCTCTATGTGGTTACTGTTATTTGAACTTATATGAAACCTGAAAGATATATAAATTCTTTTATTGTGGAAAAGACAAAGAGCAGCAGATATTTATCTACTGAACACTTCATATGTACCATGTTATTTTACTTATCTAGTAGATGTATAATCAATAAAGAAAATACCAAGCCCCGATATATATTTTATTTGTGATACAGACTACCCTTTTTCTGATTTTTAGTCACTAATTTTAAGTTAATTTATTCTTTACCAGAATACCTCCTTGCACATACTTTATGGCTGAGGAATTGGTATAATTACCTTTATCATTGTTGAGGAGCAGACATGGAGAAACCAGTGCATGTGTACCAGATCAGAGTGAGGATTCATACCTGAGCGTGTCTTACCCTGAAACCTAATTCTTTTCCTGGATCCTATATCCTTCATATGCTATTTTAGTGTCACAATTAATGTTCTTTCTTTCTTTATGCCCACAAATCTCATACAGATATTTAGAGAACTGAAGGAAGTCTTTAGGTTGTAATGTGGTGTAAGGTGTTGTTATATGTATATTTCTCTTCTTGTTTATATATTGTGTTTATATAGCTCATTTAAAAATGTAATGTATAATTTAGTACAGATTTCAGATAGTTACCTGTAATAGTCAAAACTTATAGCTAGGTGAGTTAGGTTTTCTAGATATGAAGAGATGTATTTGAGATGAATAGGCATTCTTCAAATCTTTCAAAGACCTACAGAATATGGCATTTAAAATGGTTTAGGGTTTTTCTTGACAGTGAGACATAAATGCTCCTGGCAACTCCACCTACATCAGAGAGGAAGATGAAAGATGGACATTAAAGAAACTAATAATGGTGTTTGCCTCCAATACGGCAAGACTAGCCATTTGGATAATATACTGCTCTCGTCTGGACTGTTTGACTTTATGCTGTATAAACTGGACATGCAGGACCCACAGAAAAGTGATTGCTGATTCAAGATGGATATTGCTACAGAGTTCCTGCTTCATGAAAGTATCTGCCAGACAGTCTGCAGGACACAGAGAAAACTGCCAATACAAGAAGACAGTTTAAAACCGTACACCTTACAATGTGGTCTAAGAGTGTATGATTAAAAACACTTTCTAAACTATAAAAACCTCAGAAACTGAATTACATACAGAGACATTCATATTTTAAAAGATGAACCTTTAAAGGTAAAAATGTAAGAACTTAAACATATATAGCATTATCTTGAAAAATCAATAGAGCAGCAGTAGTATAAAGCTGAGAATTCTGATGATGGACGTCATGTAATGACAGTACTGGGCCCAGATACCTGTAAGCACCTCTAATGACATCACATATAGCTTGAAACCCAGAAATACCTTTAGAATCCTAGTATGAATGTACCTAGTTTCTGTAGGAGGCACAGCTTTAAGAAAGTATTGGTGAAACTAGACTTAAGCACCTGACCTATTTTCTTCAAAGGAATTAGGTGACTTATGTCTGTCACTCAGAAGGCTGGAGTTGATGTTGTCTGACAAGCTGGTGATCTTTTTGCTATTCTATGGAGGCAACCTTCTTGAATCTATCCAAATCCTAGGCACTGTTTAGGCCTTAATCCTGAGTTTTGTCTTCCAGTGAATGAAAAAGGTCCTGTGTATTTTCAGCCCCCACCAATAGAATCTGTCTTTATGATTATTATAAATCCCTCTCTTTTAGGTTCTTGCCCTAAGCACTGCAAATAGAATTCACCCATTCTTTCTTTCTTTATAACTTTATTTATTTTATATCATGGCTGAAGTTTGGCCTCCCTTCTTTTCTCCTAGTCCCTTCTACCTCCCTGTTGTTCTACCCGCAACCCATTCCTCCTTCTCTGTTCAGAAAAAGGCAGATCTCCCATGTATATCAACAAAACATGGCATATCAACTTTCAGTAAGATTAAGCACCTATATCCATGTATTGGGGCTGGACAAGGAAACCCAGTAGTCCCATAAGAGGACAAAACTACACAACTATAACATATATGCAGAGTGCTTAGGTCAGTCCCATGTAGTCTCACTGGTTGACAGTTCAGTCTCTGTGAGCCCCCATGAACCCAGGTTTATTGATTCTATGAGTTTGCTTGTGATGTCCTTGGTTTCCACTGGATCCTACAATCCTTTCTTCTACAGGATTCCCTGAATTCTGCCTAATAGATGGCTGTGACTCTGCGTCTGTTTCCATCAGTTGCTGGATGAAGCCCCTCTGAGGACAACTAGGGTAGGCGCCAATCTGGTCACAGGAGGTGGCCAATGCAGGTCTAATATTGCGAGGAATCTTAGCTGGGGTCATATTTTTAGATTCCTGGGAGATTCCATTGTATCTTTTACTTTATAGTTAATAACCACTTATGAGTGAGTGCATACCATGTTTGTCTTTTTCCATCTGGGTTACCTCACTCAGGATGGATTTTTCTAGTTCCAATCATTTGCCTTCTGATTTTTCTCATGTCCTTGTATTTAACAGCTGAATAAGACTCTATTGTGTAAATGTACCATATTTTCCTTATCCATTACTTACTTGAGGGACATCTAGTTTGTTTCCAGGATATAGTTTTTATGAACAAAGACAACATGAACATAGTCAAGCAAGTGGGCTGGAGAGAAGGCTCAGCCATTAAGGGCTAGACTTCCTACCAAAAACAGACCTCATTCTTAATGTCAAGGTCACAGATACTTTTCTACTTTGCTAGGGTGTTTCTATGTAGCTATGCCTAAAGATTTTTTTGTGATAATTTTTATGTGGAAAACTTCCCCCAAAGTTTTACTGTGCCTAAGTGTGTACAAAGAATAAGTCATAATGCCAGACTCTGGGAATGTTGATCCAATGCCTGCAAAGTGGGTACTGACTCTAGTTTCATTCTCCACCTCATGTAGATTGTCTCCCTGCAGGCCAAGAGCTTTGTGGAATCCTCAACAAGTGTCAACATATTTAAATGTTTTAGTTTTGCGAATGTAGTGTACCCAGTTATCACATCTGTTCCCAAATAATTACAAATGTGCTTGAATTTACAGCATTCACACATAACCATGCTGGGTATATGATCCACTAGGAGAGTGCCACAGACAATACTGTACTGTGTTAAACTATATATATGATTAAATCTGCACAGTATGAAATTAATAACAATAATTAATAATAACATATAACACTGAGCCTTAGTAAGACATGTGGAAGTAGAAAGTGGCATGAATCTTCCTTTTTTCTTTCCTCCCTTCCTTCCTTTCTTTCTTTCTCATCTTATGGTACCTACTCTTCCAATGATGTGAGCTAATACTTAAAGAAAAAACTTTATTGACAGGCTTTGCTACATCTAAATTTCCACATCTCTGTTTTACACTTTTGGAAAATTCCTAACTAAAATGAACATGACATATGCACAATTACTGTAATAACATGATAATGAGTGGATAGTGTATAGAGTAGTGGTTCTCAATCTGTGAGTCATGACCTCTTTGGGGATTGAGTGACCCTTTCACAGGGGTCACCTAAGACCATCTGCATCTCAGATATTTACATTATGATTCATAACAGTAGCAAAATTGGTTATAAAGTAGCAATGAAAATAATTTTATCATTGAAGGAACATGAGGAACTGTATTAAGGGGTCATAGCATTAGGAAGTTTGAGAACCACTAGTATAAAGGATGGAAATGTAAAAATAGAGTGGGGTGAGGAAACACTATATTATACCACTTAGAATGCCAAAATTGTTATTATAATTAGTTTAGTAAACATTATATTTAGTAACTTTGTACTGTGATTTGCTGGCTAGAATTTGAAACCACAGAAAATAAAGCCATAAGTAACAGGATATTATATATAGACTAAATCTGAAATGATATTAAAAAGTTCAGAATTAAGCCGATGGTTGAGAACTCAAGGGTTTCAGATATCACACTGGGTTTGTTTTCTACAAACAAAAGTAAACAAAAAGTTTGTTTATAGAGGACTCATCTCTGGCAACTTATAATATATGCATTTGTTGTAGAGATATTTAGAGCTGCAATCTAATTCCTACAACTGAACTTGGCTAGGAGTTTAAGCCCTGTGCATATACAAAAAAATATTGATACCATGTAGAAATATTATTTTACATTTGTATTTATTTATTTTAATTATGTATATATGTATGTGTGATGCCACATGTTTTTCAGTGCCTAAAGAGGCCAGAATAGAGTACCTGAGCTAGACTTATAGGTGTAAACCACCAGAAATTGGTACTGAGAACTGAACTTTGACCCTTTAGAAGAACAGCAAATATGTTTAACTGCTGAGCAATCTCCTCAGTCCAGGGAAATATTATACATAATCAGACCACCCTACACGACTTGCTTCCTTCTAGATCTTTTACTCACTATTAAAAATGGGGTTAAAAGAGACATTCATTTTTCTTGTTGTTGTAAAAGCTACCCAAACATATGCTGCTCTGATATGAGTCCAGAAGATGTCTCCTGCCTCTGCTGTCTCTATTGTTCTCTGTATAGAAAAGGCTAGTATTCCATTCTTCTTGCTTCAGCAATTACTGGATGAAGGCTCTGTGATGATAGTTGAGGTATTCACCAATCTAATTACAGGGGAAGGCCAGTTTGGATACCCCCCCACTTTAGCTAGGAATCTTAGCTGGACTCATCCTTGTGGATTCTAGGAAATTTCTCTACCACCAGGGTTCTCCTTAATCCCATAGTAGTTCTCTCTATCAAGGTATCTTTCATTGCTATCACATTCTGTCCCTCCCCCAACTTGCCCATCCCATTCCTTCATGTCCTCATCCCCCATCCCCTGCCCTTGCCATCCTTCCTCACCCCCAGTTTATCCAGGAGATCTCATCTAGCTCCCCTTACTAGGACGATCCATGGGTCCTCCTTATTATTACCTAGCTTCTCTGGAGCTATGGATTGTAGTCCGGTTACCCTTTTCTTTACATCTAATATCAACTTATAAGTGAAGGGCTTGGTCTTGCACTCAGGTTTCCTACCAGAATCACTGCCTTGCTGGTTAGGTTCTCCTCTCTTGTTTCCCTAAGACTCTAAGTGAGTTTGGTATTTTCGTTTGTTTCAGCCTTTCTGCAGCAAACTCCATAGTCATTTTGGCTCCAAATGCCTCAGAAATTAGCTGCTTTTGCATGTTCCTCTATGCAGACTGCTGGCTCTTTGATTTCTTTTCTCCTGGAGACTGCTGGTAGGTTGTGGGCTTTCCCTGGAACCCCTTCTCAGCAGTCAGCTCCACATTTTACCATTATCTGAATAGTTATTGTTATCAGATTTGGAGAGACAATTGGGAATTCATAAAGTGAGGAAATAGTTAAAAGACAGTTTTTCCCCGCATTAAAAACAGGGAAACACTCTTACAATAGAGGGAGTTAGGTCTCTGTATATGATACACTGGACAGTTTGAAAATGGAACAATTAAATGAGAAGATAAATAACTTAAATGGGATTTATGTCATGCCAATTATAAACATTATCAGTTTTGTCATTTTTGTTTTATGGATAAAATTGTTGGTTAATATAAGTACTAAGATACAAGTTTTAGAAAACCATATTAAAACAGATTATAGAGATATTCAGACCCAGACAGAATAATTTAAAGGAATACCAGTTTCAGTGTTGCATTATTAGGTTAGAGAGGAACAGCCTCTCTATATAAACAACCAACTTTAATGTATCTACTCACCTTATAGGAACAACTGCCAAATGATAGATATCCCCAAGGCTGTTCAAGAGCTGAATGGACTCCAGTGGAAATGTTAGCTTTAAGGAGATTCAAGAAACTGATAATCTCATAAGATATGCATTCACTTTTTGTGAAACAGCTGTTAAACTCATGGTCAATTTGTAATAGAATTACTCCTCAAGAATGGAGAATCTGGTTACAGCAATCTTGAAGCCTGATCCTCAATTATAATGGAAGACCTGGTGGAAAGATCATTGAGCAAGGAAGTAGGGCTAGAGGTATGAACATTTCCCAAGACCAACTTCTTGGAGTAGGAGATTACGCTAATGTTCAAAAGCAATCTATATATAATGACTACTCCCTTGCTTTATGCCATGCTATATCTTTGCATGCTTGGGACAGAATTTAGGAAATATGAAAAAAATTGAGTCATTTTCTAAAGTTGTACAGTGCCCAAAAGAAAGCTTAAAAGTTTCTTACAAAGATTGACTTTAGCCGTGAATAGAATGATACCAAAGTCCAAAGCTATTCAAATAATAATTGAATTCCTAGTTTTTGAAAATACAAATTTGCAATGCAAAAGGGTAATTAGGTGTTAAAGGCAATATCAGCACCCAATCGATATTGAATGTCATGACCATGATGATGCATGGATAGGAGAGAGAATTCCCAGAAATTTGAAGAAAAATTGAAATGTCAAGTGTTTCAATTGCAGTAAACCAGGTCACCTAAAAAAAGGACTATAACCAGGGCATTCCTAGGAACAATGATTTTCTAAGAATAGTCCAAATAGAATGCCCCTCCCTTCTGAATTATATAGAAGGTGTGGCAAGGGCAGGCATTGGATTAATGAATGTAGATGAACAAGGAACAATCAAGGTATCCCTTTGCCATTAGTAAATACCTTGATGTGCCTCTTGAAGGCTTCCATGCCAAATTCTGATCAGTCATTTCCTGTTACTGTGGATGGAAGTTCTTCCCAGAACAAAGAACCTAATGCCGTTGGTAAGAAATCATACTGCTCTGGATAATAGTAAAGCTATAGAAGAGAGAACAAAAAAATTTCAGGGGAAATTGTTATGGAAATATTTTAGTAAACTTCTATAAATGTACAAAGACCAAAATTTAAAATATGAATAAATGATTTCATTGAGGGTCTTAAAGACACAGGTATGGGTGTAACAATAATTGAACCAGATTCTTGGTATTCAAACTGGCCTCTCCAGGAGGTAAAAGTTCAGCTTTTAGGGATTGGAATGTTCTTTCAGGAAAAACAGAGCAAAAGATGGGTCAAATGTATAGGGCCAGAAGGACAGAGAGGACAATTAAAGCTGTATGTGGCTAACATAGCAATGAACTTATAGGGAAATGGTTTGTGACAGCAATGAAATGCTCAAACTAACATTCCTCCAATCTTAGAAATAAACCATGAATTAATATATGTTCCTGGGGAAAATATTAGAAGGTATTATAAAGAGCAGTCACTATCTTGTCAGGTTGTACAAGAACAGGGCACAAAAGCTGCTGATCACTCAATGTTATCAACAGCCCTAACTTTAAAATTGTTGAGAGACAAACCTGTGTGGGTTGAGCAATGGCCTTCTACAACACAGAAACTGCAGACCTTAGAAGAGCTGGAACTTAAACAACTAAGTGCTCAGCATATTGAAGAATTAGCCAGCCCTTGGAATTCTCTTGTATTCATTAATAAAAAGAAATCTGGAAAATGGAGAATAGTAGTAGATCTAAGAGCTATTAATAAGGTGAATCCAATGGACTCTCTACCATCTGATATTCCTTTACCTTCTCTATTGCATAAAGAATGGCCTCATATAGTTATTGATATAAAGTTGTTTCTTCACTATACCTTTGCAAGAAAAGGAGAAAAAAATGCCTTCACAGTGCCTACTTATAATAATTCTCAGTTTTTAAAGAGATATCAATAGAAGGTTCTTCCATGAGGAATGTTAAATAGCCCCACCCTGTGCCAATATTTTGTATGACAGCCACCAGAAATGATACATAAGCAATTTCCTCAATCTATAGTTTACTATTATATGAATGGCATCTTATTTGCTGATTTAAATGGAGATACTTTAGAAACAATGTTTGAAGGAGTAAAGAAAAATTTGTCTTATTGGAGATTATAAATTGGTCCTGAAAAATACCAAGAGGAGATTTTATTAATTATTTAGGATATAAAAATAGTTCTACAGAAAACTATACCTCCAAAAGGTGCAAGGTAGGAGAGATCAATTATGGACTTTTTATGGCCTTTAAAGATGTGCTGACCTCGGAATGGAAACCAGGTTATGTGTTACATTGGAGAAGGTGTTTTGCTTTTAGAAAGGAAGATGGACATCAAAGAAATGTGGAGTTTGCTTTCAATATGGCAAGACTAGCTATTTGGGCAAGATACTGCTCTTGTCTGGACTGTTTGACATCATGCTGTATAAATGAGACATGCAGGACCCCTGAAACCTGACTGCTGATACAAGATGAACAGTGTTGCAGGTCCTGCTTCAAGGAAGAGTATGCCAGAAAGTCTGTAGGACAAAGAGAAAAGTGACTGACAAACTGCCAATATGGATGGACAGTTTAAAATTTTCTGCTTTGCTGAAGAGTCTGCCAGACACACTATGGACTATGGGCTGAAGATGGAACATTACAGAACTTCAGGTGACTGACCAGGCAAGATGTTTCTATCATTTCTAGAGTTTATATATATCTTTCTGTGGTTTTTGAAGGAGTTGAAGACAGATAGTTATGGTTATAGTTTTCCTTAGTTAGGATTAAAGATAAGTTACATGTAGGACTTTAGACTCACAAAGATAGGATAGATGATGAAATATTTTCTTCAAATATTACTAAATGTTAATGGACTAAATATTGTTAACCATGATTCTTATTTGATAATTTTTGTGTGATATATTTTTCTTTGTTAAGGTTAAAACCCTTCTTTTTATTTTAGACAGAAAAGAGGAGCTGATGGGAGATGTCATTCTGTAAATACGTTTCTCATACTGGTTAATGAATAAAGTACTGTTGGCCAATAGGAAAGCAAGATAGGTGGGACTAGGAGACAAGGAGGAGAGAGGAAGTAGTAAGGAGAAGTTAGCATGTAGAGAGAGAGTAGAACAGAGGTCTAGGCCCACTCTCCAGTAAGATGAGACCATGTGGAAATACTTAGATTAATAGAAATAGGTTAATAATTAAGACAGAGCTAACTGATAAGAAACTAGTACCTGGCCAACAGCATTATATTGAATACAGCATCTCTCTGTTATTTAGGGTGGTGCGGCTGTGGGACCAGCAGTGTGGGAAAAACTACTCCTTACAATTGATAAATATTTGATTAGAAAAAGAGAGACCTCTTAATTAGAAAAGGTGATAGTTCATCAAACAGCATGGCAGTTCAATCTAATATGCTTATAAAACTAACAAATACTTTTCATTTGATCAGACATAACTTACCAAAAGGGAACCTCCCCGAAATTAATGTTGGGGAGGGTTTAATTTTGTCTTTTCAGGAGAATGACAGCATACAGCTAAGGATTCTGAAGACCACTGGACAAATAATACACGAAGAAAAAGGACAGATATTCAGAAAAATTTGTCCCAAGAAAAAGAGTAAATTGGCCTATTAGTATATCACAACTCCTACAGGATGAAATTTCATAAATCTTCCCAAATATTTGTTTCTGTTTTTCCCTATAACACAAATGGTCTTTTCACCATCACAGATCACTTAAAGATTAAAGCTGGCTTTGGAGTTGGAGTGTGGCTTTTCCTGTAAACCCAGTAATTCTTGTTAAAGTAAATTCCAAAATCTCTGCTTCATGTTAGAAGAGCAACCTGAGATGGGACAACAGAAAAACAGAAATTAAGGGACTATTGTATTGTCTCTAATCTCATAATCCTTTGATTTTGATTCTTTAAAGATTTTTTTAAGGTATAAATAATTGTCTCAAAATTTATAAGATATATATATGTGTGTGTGTGTGTGTGTGTGTGTGTGTGTAATATATATTTAACTTTTGTCATGAAATTAATGGTCATATAGACTAATAATTAATTCTAGAAAAAGGTTTCATCTGGATTCCTGTACATGATTTCTGATTTGAGTCTCTATCAGGTAACTATAAATTAAGATTTAGTACTAGTACTCTGGATGTAGGTAACAGATATTGATCCTTTAACCTCATTTAGATCTGTTGCACATGATATTTGAAATGTTTAAGTTTTCTGCCGTGAACCATGACCATGACTAACAGCAACATTTGAAGTCTCTAAAAGGTTGATGGGGGGCCCCATGATGATGGCTCCATCAGGACTATGATAACACCACTAAGATGAAAACACCACCTAAAGATGAGCTTTGGATTACAAACTGCTTAAGACAATTTTGAGTTGGCTTGCCAAGATGATCCAGCCTCCGAGACTACTTTAACTTGGCTTGAGACAAGCCATGCATTTCCACATTGTGCAGAGCCTGATTAACAAATGATACAGCTTCCTCTCACAGGATGTGACAATTAACCCCACAATTTTCTTTTCAGGATCCTTTAAAGATGCCATTGCCCCCACACAGCAGGAAGTAAATTTAAGAACCTGACTCCCACCATCCCGAGAGTTGGGGTGGTTTGGTTTTGGTTGTTCATTGGGTTATGGATATTTGTCATCATTTAGGGTTGTTGTTTATGAGTTGTAATAGGTAAAGGTCATGAAAAAAGTTGAACAAAGGAGATTAGATTCAGAGTTCTTGTTCTGAAAAGAAAAAGAGTATATATATATATATATATATATATATATATATATATATATATACACGATAGGATAAATGAGTAGTTTACTGAATATAATCTGAAAAGTAAAAGGGGAATATAGAAGTAGCATATATAAAGGTAGATTATTGAATGTAGTATAAAAACAAAAAAGAAACTTCTAGCTTTAAATATTTTACACTGATATGAACTTTTGTATATTGATACAAATTTAATATTACTTTTGTTAGAACATAGTGTACAAATTTTTTTATTTAGTTATTATTTTAACTTTGAAAACCCTTTTTATGATACATTTAGTGTTTTATTATTTTAATTTTTTATATATTTATTTTATATAACCAAGTCCATTTAAATGAAAACAAACATTTATAGACAATATTTGGGAATTTGGGCATCCTTCCCAAACTACTTCCTGATGGTATGGGGAGCTGTCACAGGGGACTTGTACCTTACCAGTTCTGTGAGGGACTTTATATGAATCTCTTAGAATACACCTTGTATCCTAGTTCCTCTGGTGGTGTGAATTATAGGCTTGTGATCCTTTGATCTTGGTCTAAAATCCATTTATGAGTGAGTACATAATATGTTCCTCTTTTTGTGACTGGGTTACCTCATTCAGCATGGTTTCTTCAAGTTCCATCCACTTGCCTGCGAATTTCAAGATACCATTATTTTTTTCTGCAGAGTAGTATTCCATTGTGTAGATGTGCCACATCTTCATTATCCATTCTTCAATTGAGGGGCATCTAGGTTGCTTCCAAGTTCTTGCTATTACAAATAATGCTGCTATGAATATAGTTGAACAGATGTCTTTGTTGCATGGATGTGGATCATTTGGGTACATGGCTAAGAGGGGATTGCCGCATCCTGTGGTAAACTAATTCCCATTTTCCTGAGGAACAGTGCTATAGTGATCTCCAAAATGGCTGTATGGGTTTTCACTCCCACCAGCAGGGGAGGAGTGTTCCCCTTTCTTCACATCCTTTCCAGCATGAGTCATCATTGGTGTTTCTAATTTTAGCCATTCTGGCAGGTGTAAGATGGTATCTCAAAGTTGTTTTGATTTGCATTTCCCTGATAGCTAAGGATGTGGAGCATTTTCTTAAGTGTCTGTCAGCATTTTTGATTTCCTCTATTGAGAATTCTTTCTTCAGTTCTGTACCCCATTTTTTAATAGGGTTATTTGGTGTTTTGTTGACTAGTTTCTTGATTTCTTTGTGTTTTGGAGATCAGCCCTTTGTCAGATATAGGATTGGTGAAAATCTTTTCCCAGTCTGTGGGCTGCCATTTGGTCTTGTCCACTGTGTCCTTTGCCTTACAGAAGTTTGAAGAGGTCCCATTTATTAATTGTTTCTTTCAGTGTCTGTGCTCCTGGAGTTATGTTCAAGAAGCGGTCTCCTATACCAATTTGTTCAAGGGTACCTCCTACTTTCTCTTCTAAGAGGTTCAATGTGGCTGGATTGATGTTGAGGTCTTTGATCCATTTGGACTTGAGTTTTGTGCATGGCAGCAGACATGAGTCTATCTGCAGTCTTCTACACACCCTCATCCAATTGTGCCAGCACCATTTGTTGAAGATGTTGTCCTCGCCCCATTGTATAATTTTAGCTGTTTTGTCGAAAATCAGGTGTTCATAGGTGTGTGGGTTAATATCAGGATTTTCAATTCGATTCCATTGGTCTACCTATCTATTTTTATGCCAATACCAGGCTGTTTTCAGAACTATAGCTCTGTAGTAGATCCTGAGATTTTTTTATTGTATAGGGTTGTTTTGGCTATCCTGGGTCTTTTGTTTTTCATATAAACTTGATTATTATCCTTTCAAGGTCAGTGAAGAATTGTGGTGGGATTTTAATTGGGATTGCATTGAATCTGTAGATTGCTTTTGCAAGACTGCCATTTTTACTATGTTTATCCTACCTATCCAAGAGCATGGGAGATCTTTCCATTTTCTGGTATCTCCTTTAATTTCTTTCATTGGAGTCACAAAGTTCTTATTATATAGGTCTTTTACTTGTTTGGTAAGCGTTACACCAAGATACTTTATGTTGCTTGTGGCTATTGTAAAGGGTGATGTTTCTCTGATTTCTATCTCTGTGTCTGTGGCCTGAAAAAAGTAGGGCTACTGATTATTTTGAGTTTATCTTGTATCCTGCTGGTTTGCTGAAGGTGTGTATCAGTTGTAGGAGTTCCCTGGTAGAGTTTATTGGGTCGCTTATGTAAACTATCATATTATCTGCAAATAGAGACAGTTTGACTTCTTCCTTTCCAATTTGGATCCCCTTGATCTCCTTTTGTTGTCTTATAGCATTAGCTAGAACTTCTAGTACGATATTGAAGAGATATGGAGAGGGCAGCCTATTCTTGTTCCTGATTATAGAGGAATTGGCTTAAGTTTCTCTCCATTCAGTTTGATGTTGGCTGTATCTAACTAATAAGATACAAGGGGTTATTTTCCTTTTTTTATTTTTTTTTCTGTATCTGTTGAGGTTTGTTATGTTGCTGAGCATGTGGTCAATTTTAGATCCCCCTCATATGTTTTTTCTTTTTCTGTTTGTTTATATGGTGGATAATGTTGATAGATTTTCGTATGTTAAACCATCTCTGCATTCCAGGAATGAAGCCTACTTGGTCATGGTTGATGATTTCTCTGATGTATTCTTGAATTCGGTTTGCCAGTATTTTATTGAGTATTTTTGCATCGATGTTCATCAGTTTGGTCTATAGTTTTCTTTCTTAGTTGTGTCTTTGTGAGGCTTGGGTACCAAGGTTATTGTGGCCTCATAAAAAGAGTTTGGCAATGAACCTTCTGTTTCTATATTGTGGAACAGTTTGAGGAGTAGTTGTAGTAGTTCTTCCTGGAATTTCTGGTAGAATTCTGCATTGAATCCATCTGGCCCTGGACTTTTTTTGGTTGGAAGGCTTTCGATGACTGCTTCTATTTCATTGCGGGTTATAGGTCTATCTAAGTTGTTTGTCTGTTCTTGATTTAATTTTGGTAAGTGATAGTTATACAGAAATTTGTCCATTTCCTTTGAATTTTCAATTTATGTGGAATACAGATTTTCAAAATATAACCTGAAAATTGTCTGGATTTCCTCTGTGTCTGTTGTTATGTTCCCATTTTCATTTCTGACTTTGTTAATTTGCATGTTCTCTCTCTGCTTTTTCGTTAATTTGGATAAAGGTTTGTCTATCATGATTTTCTCAAAAACCCAACTCTTCGTTGCATTGATTTTTTGTATTGTTTTCCTGGTTTCTGTTTTGTTGATTTCAGCCCTCAAGTCATTTCCTGGCGTCTACTCCTACTGGGTGAATTCGCTTCTCTCTGCTCTAAGGCTTTCAGTTTTGCTGTTAATTCTCTTATGTGACTATCTTCTGTTTTCTTCTATGGACACTTAGTGCAATGAACTTCCCTCTTAGCACTGCTTTCAAGGTGTCCCATAAGTTCGGGTATGTTGTGTCCTCATTCTCGTTGAATATTAGAAAGTCCTTAATTTCTTTCTTTATTTCTTCTTTGACCAGGAGTGGTTCAATAGCACATTGTTCAGTTTCCATGAGCTTGCAGGTTTTCTGCTATTTGTGTTGTTGAATTCCAATTTTAAAGCATGGTGGTCCGATAAGATACAGGGGGCTATTCCTATTCTCTTGTATCTTTTGGGGTTTGTTATGACACCTAGTATGTGGTCAATTTTTGAGAAGGTTCCATGTGGAGTAGAGAAGAAGGTATATTCTTTTATCTTTGGATAGAATATTCTATAGATGTCTGTTAACCCCAGTTGAGACATAACTTCTGTTAGGTCTTTTGTTTCTTTGTTGAGTTTCTGATTTGTGATCCTGTCTAGTGTTGAGAGTGGTGTATTGAAGTCTCCCACTATCAGTGGGAGGTTTTATATGAGCTTTGAGTTTTAGTAATGTTTCTTATATGAATGTGGGTGACTTTGTAATAGGGGCATAGATGTTCAGAACTGAGACTTTGTGTTGATGGATTTCTCCTGAGATGAATATGAAATGACCGTCTTCATCTCTTTTGACTAGTTTTGGTTTGAAGTCTAACTTGTTAGATATTAGGATAGCTACGCCTGCTTGCTTCTTATTTCCATTTGATTGGAAAATCTTTTCCCAACCCTTTACCCTGAGGTAATGTCTATCTTTGGAGCTAAGATGTGTTTCTTGTATGCAGCAGAAGGATGAATTCTGTCTTCTTATCCATTCTGTTAGCCTGTGTCTTTTTATAGGTGAGTTAAGACCATTAATGTTAATGGCTAGTAAGGACCATTGATAGTTCATGCTTGTTTGATTTAGGTTTGTTGTTGGCAGTGGTATTGTGAATATATTAATTCTGCTTTACCCTTGGTTTCTGGTATAGTTAGATTATCTGTTGCCTACATTTTTGTGGGCATAGTTACCTTCTTGGGTTGTAGTTTTCCTTCCAATAATTTCTGTAGGGCCGGATTTGTAGATAAGTATTGGGAAAATCTGGTTTTGTCATTAAATATCTTGTTTTCTCCATCCATAGTGATTGAGAGTTTTGCTGGATATAGTAGCCTAGAATGGCATCGTGTTCTCTTAATACTTTTAGAATATCTGTCCAGGACCTTCTGGCCTTGAGGGTTTCCATGGAGAAGTCAGGTGTAATTTTGATAGGCCTGCCTTTATATGTTACCTGTCCTTTTTCCTTCGCTGCTCTTAATATCCTTTCTTTATTCTGTATGCTAGGTGTTTTGATTATTATATGTCGAGGGGTCTTTTTTCTTTGGTCCAGCCAATTTGTGGTTCAGTATGCTTCTTGTACTTTCATGGGCATGTCCTTCAGATTTGGAAAGTTTTCGTTGAAGATTTTGGTGAATATGTTTTCGGCACCTTTGAGCTGGGTTTCCTCACCTTCGTCTATGCCTATTATTCTTAGGTTTGGCCTTTTCATGGTGTCCCACATTTCCTTGATGTTTTGTGTTAAGGATTTGTTGGATTTATGATTTTCTTTGGTCAATGAATCTATTTTGTCTAGTTAATCTTTTGCGCCTGAGATTCTCTCTTCCATCTCTTGAATTCTATTGGTTATGCTTGTGTCTATAGTTCCCTATTTTTTGCACAGTTTTTCTATTTCCAGCATTCCTTGGGTTTGTGTTGCCTTTATTTTCTCTCTTTCAGTTTTCAAGTCTTGAACTTTTTCCTTCACCTGCTTAATTGTTTTTTGTTGGCTTTCTGTACTTTCCTTAAGGAATTTGTTCATTTCTTCCACTTTTTTGTTTGTTTTTTTCCTGCATTTCTTTAAGGGATTTTCCCACATTTTCTTTGAGGGCCTCTATCATTTTTATGATGGTAATTTTAAGTCATTCCCTTCTGCTTCCTCTGCTTTATTGTTGTGTTCCATTCTAGTTGGTATAGATTCCCTAGATTCTGGTGGTGTCATGTTTGTCTTTCTATTGTTAGGTGTTCTCTTCTATTGCCTTCTTCCCATAGCTTCTTCCAGTAGGTGTTGGTGGGGTCTCCCCTTCTCTCTATGGTACCTACCCGGTGGGCTTATGTGGGTCAGGGATTCAATATCTGTAGCTCTGTGTGGTCTAAGCTCTCTAGGAGGTCTCTCTGCAGACAGGGACCCAGGGATGGGGTCAAGGATGAGGATCCAGTAGAAGATGCCAGCAGGAATTCACAGTGGTCCTGCAGAGATAGGTGGATCTCTGGGAGGGGCCTGGGACTCCAGGTCAGAGATCAAGCAGGTGGAAATTAAGGGTGGTTCCGCATGGATAGGCAGGTCTCCTTTGTTCAGAGTTGCTCCCAGGAGTCTCCAAAGTAGGGTGGACTGTTGGCTTCACCTTCTGTCCCAGTGCTCAACCAGAGTGGCAGGACTGTGGGCAGGGTTGGGCACAGGGTAGGGGGGGCAGCCTCGCAGTGGGGATGGGTGGGGATGTATCAGAGCTCCAAGGGTGCTCTTGATGAAGACAGGACACAGGAGCAGCAGGATCAGGGGCCAACCTAGGGAGTTCGTGGGGGGGTGGTTTGTAGGGGAGAGTCAGTCCTGATTGGGCCCAGACTCACTTCTGCCCAATAGCTGGCAGAAGAGGAAAAAGGCTAAGCTGAAACTTGGGAAATTTTGCAGGATAGTTGGATCTCACTGGAAACTGAAACTCTCCAATTAAGGCCTCTTTTTGCCAAACTCTTTTTTACAAGGCTACATTTTCCTTAGCACCCAAGCCATACAAATACCCACCTAAAAAAGAGAAGTACAGACCAATCTGCCTTAAGCATATTGATTCAAAATACTCAATAAAATACTGGCAAATTGAATCAAAAAACACATCAGGGAAATCATCCGCCATGACCAAGTAGGCTTCATCCCAGAGATGTAGGTACAGTTCAACATACAAAAATCTGTCAAAAATCTGTCTAAAAATTTTCTTCCTACAGGATCCATTGGAGCAATCATCGTCCCATTTCAGCAGGAAGTAATCTTAATATGACTACGCCCCCTTTCCCTACCCTTGGAATTTTGGGATAATAGTCATCGTCTTTGGGTTGGTTTTAGTTATTTGGGATTGGGTGATGCTTACACTCGGGTTTATCTTTTAGACAGGAATAGGGAATGGTTGGGAAAGGTATGTTTTAGATGGGATATAGGTAGATTAGCCTATTTTCTTGAGAATTTGAGTAAGAATGAGATAGTATTTTACAGCTTACATTGTTGTGTATTCTTATGTGGTAAGCTATGTAAAATTAAGTTTATATTTTGTTATATTGTGTTAAATATTTGCACTTACAATGTTGTATGCACATTATTTTTTACCATATTCTATGTAAACTCCATTATGCCCTCACCCTAGGACTAGATATGTAGGTCATTTTGTTCTCGATTTTCCTTTTCTTGGAGCACACTTGTTATTCACTGTTTTGAATATAGTTTTGTATTAAGCCTAAATCTTTTCTTTAGACTAAAATGGGAATTGTAGTGAGATAGTCCTTCTGTGGCACTGACCACGCCCATTGGGGGGTGGAGCCATGGGCGGAAGGGACCTGTGGAAGGAGGTCGGAGGGGGCCAGGAAGGCGCTCTCTTTCTGGCGTGACTCGGACAGGAGAGGATCGGGTTGAATTTCCTGGTGTTTATCTGTCTAGGTTGTAAGTTATTTCTCCCTGAATAAACATCTATTCGGCCTATTTGTTTATCCTGATCCTTATTTACCGCAATAATCCACTATATAAACAAACTGAAAAAGAAAAACTACATGATCATCTCACTAAATGCTGAAAAAGCTTTTGACAAACGCCAATACCCTTTCATGATAAAGGTCTTAGAGAGGTCAGGGACAACAGGATTATTCCCTAAACTTAATAAAAGCAATATACAGTAAACCAACAGCTAGCATCAAACTGAATGGAGAGAAACTCAATGTGATTCCTCTAAAATCAGGAACAAGACAAGGCATTCGACTCTCTCCACATCTCTTCAATATTGTACTAGAAGTTCTAGCTAGAGCAGTAAGACTTTGGGAGCCCATCCCACATAAAGGGACACTCTCTTAGCCTAGCCACAAGGGGAAGGCCTAGGCCCTGCTCCAAATGATATGACAGACTTTTAAGATTCTTCCATGTAAGTCCTTATCTTCCTGGGGGAACAGAAAGGGGATGCGGTGGGGATTTGAAGGGGACATGGTAGGAGGTGAGGGTGAGGGAACTGGAATTGATATGTAAAACAAGTTTGTTTGAAATTTAAATAAAACATATTTTCCTAAAAATACAATGCAAATTTTATTATTACCATTTAGGATATTAAGGAAATCCAGGTTAGCAATTAGTCACCTATTACAATTTAACTTGTAGTCATATTAGTTTTCAAGGTCAAATAGAGATATATTTTAGATAGGGTGATTTCAAACACTTCAGAAATCTACTGAATATGGCATTTAAGATGTTTTAATGACCATTTCTTTTGTGTGTGTGTGTGTGTGTGTGTGTGTGTGTGTGTGTGTGTGACAATGAGGTGTTTCTTCTCCTGGCAGCACAATCTACTTCAGAGAAAATGATGGGCATCAAAGAAACTCTACATGGTGTTTACTTTCTTTGTGGCAAAAGTAGGCCACTGGGCAAGAAAGTGTTCTTGTCTTGACTGCTGACAGTGTGCTGTCTAAATTGAAAATGCTGGACACAAAGAAAAGGACTGCCAAACTTTGCCAAGATAAGGTAGAACTGCCCTTCAGAATATCCTGCTTCACAGAGAAGCCTGTTGGATATTCAGAGGAACCTGGGGTGACTGTCCAGCTGTTTCTGCTTTTCCTCGTCCTTTTGGGAAGTTGCTTGCTTGTACTTCCTACCTACTTAGTTAGTTCTTTTTGGGTTTCTGATGGAGTTGAAGACTTTATAGTTACAGCTTTCCTTCTGACCAGATTCAGAAAAGAAATTTGCTAAAGAGGTGTAAAGTATATAAGTCTGAGAGACATTAAAAGATAATTTTGATAATGCAAGTTAGAATAGAAAGTGAATTTGGTACAACATTTTGGACTCATCAAGATAGCATAGAAATGAAGTATTTTCTCTGACTTTGTCAAATGCAAAAGGATTAGACATTGTTGATATATTTATTGTTTGTATATATTGCATATAGTTATTGTACTTATTGTATATAGTTTTTTCTTATATTAGTTATCACGTTTTTTATTTTAGATAAAGGGAAAATGTGGTGTTATCTTGTTTGTACTCTAATAAATAAAGCTTGTCTGAAGATCAGAAGGTAAGAGCTAGCCACTATTTACCATAGAGGTCTGCAGGTCTGTACAGACAGACAGGAGGTGATATGGCTTTACAGAGAGAGGAATATAATATGGCAGGAGGAGAAAGGAGCTCAGTCTCTTTTTGGTCTGGAGATTTTGTAGAGGTAGAACTTAGTGGCTATCTGCTCTGCTTCTGTGATCTTTCAGCTTTTACTCCCTAATATCTGACTCTCGGGTTTCATTATTTAGATCAGTTAGAATTCATGCTGTGTGTGTGTGTGTGTGTGTGTGTGTGTGTGTGTGTGTGTGTGTACCCATGGGCCACAGTGCACACATGATGGCTAGAGGATTGTATGTAGGAATTGTTTCTCTCCCATTACCAGGTGACTTCTGGTGATCCAACTCAGACATCAGTCTTTGCAGCAAGGGATTTCACTCACTGAGCCATCATGCTAGTCCTGCTGAACCTTTTTAACAACAATTTAAAGTAGTAGGTTTTAGTTTTTGAGAAAGAGATGGAAGTAGGCAGAAAATAGGGTGCCATAGGAAGGGATTGTGGGATGACAGCCTGATTAGTGTGCTGTTCAGAGTGTGAAGTGGAACTTGTATTTTAACTGGTATTTTAAAAATAAAACCATTTTCCACGTCAATATTTTTGCTGGTAGGATTGCAAATATTCTACTGGAAGTAGAAATGCTTTTTGGTACAGTATTTATCTCCGCAAATTCCCTTGGGCTTAGATGTAACCAAGGAAATAGGGGTCTGTGATTCATTTGTGTCTTTGGAGTCAATACCTGGCTTTGCCAGTTTACAGAGCTGCGATCCCAGCAAGCTCTTTATCCTCATCCAACTTCAGTTTCTTTGTCTATAAATGGGCAAGGCAATGGGAAAAACATCATGCAGCTGTAGACAGTGCCGATGGAATAACTGGCCAGGTCCCAGCTCACTGAACACTGTCAGTAAACAGTCCCATGGATATAATGGCAACACAGTACAGTTTCCACACTCCCATTATATTTTCAGTCCCCCTCCTTTACCCAGGATATGTTCTATGACTTTAAAATCTATGAGTATTTTTTGAACAACACTCTGATATTAGCAGAAAGATTCTGACAGGCCACAGGTGAAAATGTTTGAGCAGAGGAGAGTATTTAGGGAAGACTATTAAGTCACACAAAATGTTGCCATTTTTCCATCTTACAGTTAGTTTAATTCTTGACTCTTTCACCCCTGCCTATAGAAAGGTTCACTGGGCTGAGGGATTAAGCTGTACTTAAGTTACTTGTATGCAGAAATAAACTTGTCCTTTTCCTTCTTCTTCCTGTACGATGGTACATCTCTACTAATTACATCATTCTCAGGGTACTCTGGAGAGCAGGTAGAAGCAATGTTATAGAACATAGGTTTTTCTGCTTTATTGGCCACTGTTATCCACAGCTGGACACTGCAGTTGAACAAACAGTCCAGACCAAATTCAAAAAATCCCACTGATTCCAATTGCATGAAAGTCTGAATTTGATTAGAGTGCCATTTCCCTGCCCTTTCCTCTGTGCTCACAAGAAACAGCTCCAAACTCCCTTAGAGAGGCTGCTTGATTTAAGCCCTGTGAAACTCTAACCAAAAGGTAATAGAAAGGAGAAACCAAGCTCATCAAATGTCCTTGGGAGCACTGGTCTGTGTCAACAGTGGTAATTGGTCGAGTTCAAGCCTGCACTTTGAAGGGCTGCTGGAAGCTGCTGCAAAGAAACACTGGTAAATAATAAAGAGCTTCAGAGAACAACCATTTATGCACTGTTGTACTAATTTAAATGAGAGTGAAGAAGAGTGTGGAAATACACAGGTGAATCAGTGAATCGAGCTGAATTTGGGGGCAGTAATAGCTATTGGTTAATGATGAGAAGAATTCTGATGCTGTGAGTTTTAATTGGATGAAGGACACTGTATGAAATGAAAGTTGGTTTCTATTCAAGTGGTCTAATAGAGGAGGAAGCCAACAGGAGAGGATTGCCTTTTCTCTCAGACACAGATAATTTAATCTATTAGAGCATTTTGTAATAAACAAAGGAGAAAAAATCTTCCAGGTGTCCTTTTAATCACTACACTTGGGTGTTGTGGTCAAAACTGCTTCAGCTGCAGGGCTTTCTACCAAAGGGGCATTGCACAGAGCCATCCTCTGGAAAGCTGTCAGCAATGAAACCATTTATGACATAAGTGGGGAGATGGATCTTAAATAGCTTACCCTGAAAATCTGATATTTAAAATAAGAAGAGTCGTTGGAGCATTTCAGGTGTATCTGACAGTGACACACCAGTCCAGATCAGCTTTTCCAAGCCTGATGCTCATCTGTACCATGGATGCTTAACAAAATTGGAAATTGGAGACAAATGAGGATAATTTGATTCTTAGAAAGGACCAAAACATCAAGCCACATGTATTTCTAGTGGCCAAAAATGCCCTGACTGTCCATGAGGATGAAAAGTAGAGTAAGTGTGAGGAAACCAGGAAGGTGTATGAATAAGGACAAATGGCTCACCAACAACTGACAGTAAGACAATTTTTACTGCCTCTTGGACTACAGTTGTCAAAGAGCAAATGCTTCCTACATGCAATAAACTCAGTTTCCTGTTCTTTTAATTTTTTATGAAGTATAAGTTGTATTTCATGTCAAAGGAAAAAATTCTAGGAGTCTGTTTCAATTCATTGTTGCATCTACTGAGTACTGTGGACTGGGGAGATGAGAGGTGTGTATGGGCACTCAGTGGACAAGAGATAAAAACATCAAGAGCAAGCCATTCTTTTATTTTGGAAGGGGAAAACAAACCCCTGTCTCAGAAAACGTAACAGTTCCATTTCTGAGGTATCTTTGCTATATGTGGCATTTGAGAATAACAAAGGCGCTTCATTTCACAAAAGAAGCTCTTTCTCTGACTTGAGTTGATTTAGGTGTAGCTGAAGAGTCACTCTGGCAGTATCTAGTATACTGTCACGTCACTTTCAATCTCAGAATATCAGGAGGAAATGATTTCCTCTCATCACAATAAGCTGGAAAGAAGAAGGATGGCTGGGAAAGCACCAGAGTGTTTTTGAAGAGTGCCTTGTTCTGATGCCCCAAGTTACACTGTGCGAAGGTATAAGTTCCACAACCAGGATCCCTCGCTATTGTCAGCTGCAGTGACACTAGAGTTCCTGCACAGAGTGAGAGAGCATGCCCAGGATAGCAGCAACACATGTGGAAACAGTTGCCTCTAGGGGTTATAGGCTTTTGAAAGTTCACCAGCGTCTGTTGACAGTTTCTATCCTTTAGGTGTGAGCAAGACTAATTGGAGGCCTGACAAGCCTGTGATGAAAAACTGGCAATAATATCAACAATAAAAGTTTTGAGAAATAGTGGGGATTTTTGGAGGATAGGGCTTGCTTTGAGCTAGGTCTCATGCCTAATCTTTTTGTAGAGCTTTCTTTCTTAGTGACATTTAATCACCCTCTCTGTGTAAGTTGTAATGGATGCTCTGGAAAGGCAGTAGGACAAGATCTTTGTTGCTGAAACCTTATATCTGAATGGGTATAATAGTTATTAACTGGGGGAACACATAAACATTTTAGCAATGTTAACACTGGAATCCAGAAAGCCTATAGGACAATCCCTGCACTTCATAAACAGTAACATTATCTTGACACTTCATAGATAATCTTTATACTGTTACTTGCCTGGAGAGGGCCCCTTTTCTATTCATGAAAGGAATATATAAAATGTGAAAACTATAGGGTCACATTGGAAAAAGTTACATCCTCTATAGTACAAAAATAAAGATGGTTTAGAAATATACTTTTATCATGTTAAGAAAACCCCATGTTAATATTTACAAATTTATTTGCAGAAATTTGACTTTGTTGATGTATACATGTTCATTTGACAGAAATTCAACTGAGAAATATAGACTACAAGGTAAGCTATGTAGTGTTCTGTTTATCAACAAGTAAAGATCTTAATTTCTTTGGATAGCCTCAGAGTATTCTGTAATGTAGGTTGATAATATTTGGCACAAGCTACCATCATTGGTGAGTAGCTGGATTGTTTTAAGTTGAAAATATTTTTGCCTTTATATGTGCATAGCTCTAGTGGGCATCCTTCTACATATACTTTTTGTGCACTTGATAAACTCTTAATGACACAATTTCTGGGTTAATATATGATAGTTGTAAAGGCTTGCAATAAATACGATTTCTTAGGAAAGACTACACCCGTTTATTCTGGTAACAGCCTAAATAGCAAGTCTTCCTTGTCCTTCTGAGAAAGCATTTCCCCATTCTGGGGCAAACCAAGGCATAGATAACGCTTATCTCTGCTAATGGGTATACTTATTTCACATCCATTCATTGCATATGATACTGAAGGTTTTTTTTTTTTATCAATTCTTTGTTTGTTCTACCCCTTTCCAAATATGTGTTGCATTCTTAGCATATGCTAGATATGTGCTATGACCTGGAGAAGAACTTGTGAGAAATGTAATGGTTTGAAATTAAATGACACTTAAATGGAGTGACACTATAAGGAAGTGTGGCCTTGTTGGAGGAAGTGTGTCACTGTGGAGGTGAGCTTTGATGGCTCATATATGCTCAAGCCATGGCCAGTGATACAGACCACTTCTTGTTGCCCACAAGTCAAGTAGTAGAACACTCAGCTACTTTTCCAGTAACATGTCTGCCTATATTGCCAACATGTTGCACTATCATGATAATGAACTAAACCATGAAAGTGTAAGCCATTCCAGTTATATGGTTTTTCTTTATAAGAATTGCTATGGTCATGGTGTCTGTTCATGGGAATAGAAACTCTGAGACACTAGCTAATGGGAGGTGACACTTAGGAATAGGAATCAGTGAGGAAGGGTGTTCTGAGAGGGTCCACAGAAGATTGGAAGGCAGGACATCACACCAGGATCAACTTAGTCATGTGGAAATGTGATTAGAGAGTGAGGAGAGGCTGCAACAGTTAGTCTGCTAGAGAGCTGCAGGTAAGATAGGGGATTGGACTTGAATGATTAGAGAGAAAGGAAAAGATCTGCAGTTAGCATACTTGCTTATCTCTTTTGAGTAGCCCGTGGGTTCCCATGGAATACCTGTTGTAATTAGGCCAGGAATAAAGCCTGTTTCAGAGGACAGAAGTTTGGAGGGTACATTTGTGTACCAATTAGAGATGGGGGCAGCTAGGGAGGGTCCTGGCAGCAGGTATTTTGCTATGGAGCAAAAGATGAAACTGGGGAATTGTTTTTGGAGGATCAGAGGGAGAAGTGAAGATCTGCATTTAGCCTACCCAATTCCTTGGCTACAATATCATGTGGGTTCCCCAGGAATGCCAAGTTTTGGAGGAGCTTAAGGAGAGGTGATGATCTGCTCTTATTTTATAAGCCTTTTCTTGTCAGACTGGTGTCTTCAATTGTTATATTTCATGAAGTTTGACTTCTGAGATGCCATAGGTAACAATTTCAATATATATATATTTAAAATGGATAAAATTCAATCCATAACATAAGCCCAAACAGAAATTAAGTAACACATTAATTAACATAATTAAATTGATGTTCTTGCCATAAATAAAAGATAAGGGCTGAAGAAGAAAGATGTGGCAAATTAGCCAACAGAGAAGTCACCTAGAGTGTATGGAAGACAGGCTAGACCTAAGCAGAAATTGGGATAGATGTGTGAGGTGAAACAGGTAAGGCCAGTAGGAACAGATATATGGACCAGAAGATGCTTGGCTATGAAAGCAAAGGAAACCTTTGAATGATTTTTCGTATAAGAAAGGAAAATGTCAGTATTAGACTCATGCTTCTGAAAGTTAGGAAAGTAAATACAATGGATATCATTGAGCAGGCATTTCAATGACATAGGACATTTCAGGACATAGAGAGAGTATACATTAGAGGTAAACAGAACTGATGCATATAAGCAGCTGTTGATATATGGATAGGGATGTATTCACCTAGGGAGAAGGAAAAATTCATAGGTTCTATATACTTATGTGTGTTTGAAAATTTTAAGAGTAATTATGACAGTTTTATATATGTGATACATATATATCAGAATTTTGTTTATCTGTTTTATAAGAACATTTTGTATGCTAAAACAATATTTGAAATATACATAGCATTTGTTTTCAATTTGTTGCCAATCTTATAATTTTACTTGTGGAGTTAATTATGTTTTTGCCCAATTTTTAACTATGTGTATAATTTTAGTTATCAGCATTTTTCTCTCTATGTACAATATAATATTTAAAGGCTTAAAGTTTCAAATCACACCATCCATGTTGGAATATTGTCTTAGCTACTTTCTGTATTGTGGTGAGTTATTGTGGTGTAGTTAATTAATCTGTGTCTCAGTTTGTTTAACTGTAATGGCAGAACAACAACAGCAACTTCACTGTTATAGATATTTAATAAAATTATATGCATAAAGCCTGAGAATAATGTCAGGTGCCATGAGTAAATAAGTTCATAAAATTCATAATTATTAGGGTTGGAGATTAAATATGACAAAAAGAATTGCTATACACACACACACACACACACACACACACACACACACATATATATATATATATATATATATATAAATTCAAGTTCAAAGAGAATTGTAGAAATTAGTAGAATTAGAGTTAACTATCTGGGCAAACAAATGAGACACAGAATATAATAGCCAGAGTAGTATGAAGACAGTAGATTGGTAGGCCAGCTTAATATGATATTTAGGCTGTAATGGAAAAGATTTTTAACATTTTAATCACCAAGGCTAAATATGGTGTGAACACACTTGAAAGAAAAACATCCTTGTTTCCCAGGTCATCTTGTTTAAGCTTCATGAACAAAATCTGGATCATCAGGATATGCAAATAGTATCTGGAAAATGTCATATATCCAAGGAAGGTTGGAAGAGCTGATTAGGAGCCCAGCAACAAGTAGCAACTTGGGGCCTTCCCAGGATACAGAGTTAAATATAATTATATTACTTCCCCTTTCTTTTCCTCCCTCTAGCCCCTTCCAAGTCCCTAACTCCTACTCATTTTATGTGCCATCTCAAATTGATAGCTTCTTCTTCCTTGAATACACACACACACACACACACACACACACACACACACACACACACATATATATGTGTGTGTGTGTTTTCTTTTTGTTTACACTTTCAGGGATGAACACTTTGTATTAGATAACTAATTATTGTACTTATATCTATATATCTAGCAGAGGTTATCTGTCCCTCTCTCAGCAGTCATCAGTTGCCTATAATTCCTTGTCTGGGGGTGTAACCCCATGAGAGATTCCTTCTTTAGCATGTTTACTGACATGGAAATTTTCCAATCATGTTTATGTAGTCATTTCTATGAGAGACAGTTTCATAGCAGAGTTCCTAGTATTCCTGGCTCTTAAAACCTTTCCATTCCCTTCTTCAGAGATAGTTCCTGAGCCATAGATTCAGGGTGTGTGACTTAGATAATTGCTATTGGGGCTGGACTCGCCATGAGTCAATCATCTGATTTCTATATTATGTCCAGTTGCTATTTCCTGGGATAGTCTCCTTTTGGTGTAAAGGAAAGGATCTTTGATGAGGTTAAGAGCTATACTTACCTGTGGATATGCAGATAAGATTTACATGTAGTTAGAATTATGCTGGTCCAGTAAAATGTCAGTGGAAGACTCTCTTCTGAGATCCATGACCTCACTAGTCCTGAGTACTTGACTAGATTTCCAGTAGGAAGCATGGTTTTTCTTTGATTCATTGGGCCTTAAGCCCAAGTAGTAGTTGCCTACTATCAATGTATGAATGCCACTTAGTACACATTTATGGATTTCATGCTATGGTGGTAAAGATTGTGTTTCATATGTGCCACATGTAGTCAGGACTATTAATTAGGATATTTCCTTGGCAGCTTGCATTCTAGTTTCTGGTACTATGGAGAAAGGGGAACATTTTTTCATTGCTGGTGGGAGTACAAATTTGTGTGGACACTTTGGAAATCAGTATGGCAGTTTATCAGGAAAAGGGGACTCAGTCTACCACAAGATCCAGCAATTCCACTATTGGGCATGAACCCAAAGGATGCATATTCATACAACTATGTTCATAGCAGCATTATTTGTAATAGCCAGATCCTTATGCAAACTAGATGCCCCTCAACTGAAGAATGGATAAAGAAAATATGGTACATTTACACACTGGAGTACTACTAAGCAGAAACAAAACAAACAAACAAACAAAAAATGGAATCTTGAAATTCTCAGCAAATGGATAGAACTGGAAGAAACCATCCTGAGTGAGGTAACCCGGTCGCAGAAAGACAACATGATGTGTACTCACTCATATATTGATATTAGATATAGAGTAAAGGATAATCAGCCTTACAATTCACACCACCAGAGAAACTAGGAAACAAGGAGGATACTATGGGAGAAATACATGGTCCCCTGAAAAGGGGGAAAGGGACAAGAACTCTTGAGCAAATTGGGAGCATGGGGTAGAGGGGATGGAGTTAGAAAAAAGAAAAGGGGAGAGGAGGAGTGGGGAGGAGAACAAGAAGGATCAGAAAGACTGAGTCAGGGAAGGAATAGAAGAGAGCAAGAAAAGTGATAACCTTAATAGAGGGAGCCAGTATGCTTTAAAGAGAAATCTGGCACTGGGAAAATGTTCAGAGACTCACAAAGATGACCCCAACTAAGAATGGAGGCAGTAGTGGAGAGGCCACCCTTGATGCCTTTCCCCTATAATGAAATTGATGACTACTTTAATTGCCATCCTAGAGATTTTATTTATTGGCTGATGGAAGCAGAAGCAGGCACCCACAACTAAGCACTGAGCCATACTCCTGGAATCCAGTTGTAGAGAGGGAGGGGGGATGAGCACAGAAGTGAAAACCTTGAGAAACCTACAGAAACAGCTGGCCTGGCCTAGTGAGAGTACAGGGACCCCAGTTATAAAGTTGGGGAATCAGCATTGGATCAAATAAAGCCGTCTGAATGTGGGTGCCAGTTAGGAGGCCTGGGCAGTCTATGAGACCTCTGACAGTGGAATCAGTATTTATCCCTAGTGCACAAATGGACTTTGGGATCCCACTCCCTATGGAGGAATACCATTGCAGCCCAGATACAAGGAGGAGGGCCTAGGCCCTTCCACAAATGATGTGACATATTTTGATGATCCCCCACATGGAAGGTCTCACTATCTTTGGGGAATTTGTGGGGGTGAGTTGGGAAGGTCAGTGGGAACATGGGATTGATATGTAAAATAAGAATGCTGTTTCTAAATAAAAAAAGGTAGGGCTTCATGAAATGATCATCAACAATTGACAAGTGGTATCTTATATAACTTAAAAATTTTCTTGAGAGCCAAGGATACAATCTCTTGAATGTAGAAGAGGCATACAGAATGGAAGACAATCTTTACTCACTATACATCTGACAGAGGATTGATATCTGGAATATATAAATAACTATCAATGCTGACAAGGCTGTGAGAAAGTCATTCCCTGTTTGTAAGAATGCAAACTAGTACAGACAGTCCAGTAAACATTGTGGTGAAAAAAAAAAAAAAAAAAAAAAAAAAAACCAAAAACAAAACACCCTCCTCCAAAAAAACTAGAAAGTAATCGAGCACATGTCCTAGCTATACTACTCCTTGTCATATGCGCAACTGAGTTGACATTCTACTTTGGAAACTATGTTTATTGCTGCACTATCCATAACAGCTAGGGAGTAGAAAGAACCTAAATATCCTTCCACAGATGAATGGATAATGCAAATGTGGTCCATATATGTTGTGGAATACTATTCAGTTATAAATAAAAAGTGAAATTTACATGTAAATTTCAGTGAGATAATTCACATTCAGAAAGAGAAATTACTACATATTGTCTTATGTCTTCACATCCTAACTAGAAATTTTCTGATGTGAATACACAATGTGGAATACACACAGAAACTAGCAAAGTATCAAGAGAACATAGTGGCAGTTTGAGATGGTAATAGTGGGATGCAGGTAATATGAAGTGGAAAATGGAAAAACGGGGAGATTTCTCTAACCGTGGAAATGGGAGGGAGGTCAATACAAAAAAGATAGGTTTTTTTAGAACCTCAAGGAATCCTACAATTATGCATTTGACTAAAATTTCTCTCTCTTTCTCTGTCTCTCTTTCTTATACACACACACACACACACACACACACACACATAAAAGGAAATTATGCCATTAGGATTAACAATATCATCCATGAAAGCCATTGACTAAAGCCTTCAGTAGCAGGTAAGAAAAATCTTTAGAACAATTAGTCATAGTCCAAGTGACTCCTCCAAACAAAATAGAGTCTGGGTGTTGCCATTGGCTGCCTTCCATGGGTTAAAGGTAAGCAGATTGAAAAAGACACCACACTCTTAAGATTAGGGGCTTGTATTATCATAGCTGCCTCTGGCCTGTTGTTGTCTAGCCTTCATGGTACCAGAAATTACAATACAAGCAGCCAAGGAAAGATCCTAATTAATAGTCCTGACTACATGTGGCACATATGAAACACAATCTTTACCACCATAGCATGAAATCCATAAATGTGTACTAAGTGGCATTCATACATTGATAGTAGGCAACTACTACTTGGGCTTAAGGCCCAATGAATCAAAGAAAAACCATGCTTCCTACTGGAAATCTAGTCAAGTACTCAGGACTAGTGAGGTCATGGATCTCAGAAGAGAGTCTTTCACTGACATTTTGCTAGACTAGCATAATTCTAACTACATGTAAATCTTATCTGGATATCCACAGATAAGTATAGCTCTTAACCTCATCAAAGATCTTTTCCTTTACACCAAAAGGAGACTATCCCAGGAAACAGCAACTGGACATAATATAGAGATCAGATGATTGACTCATGGTGAGTCCAGCCCCAATGGAAATATCTAAGTTACATCCCCTGAATCTGGTAGATTTCTTTTTAGATATTTTATGTATATAATTTTGAAATAGGAATAATCCTGCTTCTTCAATTGAGATGTGTATCCCTTCTCTTGCCTTTTAGCCTCAGCTAGCTCTTACATCATTATATTAAAGATGAATGGGGCTAATGGGATGCGTTTTCTTTCTTGTTTCTGATTTTAATAAAATAGCTTTGAGTTTTTCTCCCTTTAGGACAATATTGGCTATACTTAGGACAATCTATAGCCTTTATTATGTTAAGGTATGTCCCCTGTGGTGATATGCTGTTTATGATCTAATAAAGTTTGCCTGTAGATCAAAGGATCAGAGTGAACAAGCAACCAGAGAGCTCTCACCTCTCCCAATTGTAAGGAGTACGTTTTTTTTTCTGCCCCCTGCCTGGTCTTGTCCTGCCACCATGCCAGCCCCAAATAATGCACAGAGACTCTGTATTTGATACAATGCTATTGGCCAGGTGCTAGTTTCTTATCAGCTAGCTCTGTCTTAATTATTAACCCATTTCTATGTATTTCCACGTGGTCTTACTGAGAGCGGAGGAATGGCAGTTCTGTTTTCTCCAGGCTCTCCATCTTGACTCCTCCTATCTACTTCCTCTTTTCTCCTTGTCTCCTAGTCCCTCCTATCTTCCTTTTCTACTGGCCAACAGTGCTTTATTCATTAACCAGTATGAGAAACATTTACAGAATGGCATCTCCCATCTCCCAATGCTCAGACCAATGAAGCTATCCACTCGACCTGAGATTGAGTCTTCAGACTGCACTGCTCCATGCCAAATCTCAGACTGGTCCTGAGACTGTGGTGAACTCCTTATGTTCTCTCTACTGCTGGTACTAAAAGCTCTGCTTCTCTTTTAGACAGATTCACTCTTATGTAGCCCAGGGTGGTCTTGAACTCACAGAGATACATCTGAAGCTGTCTCTTGAGGCTTGGGATTTAGTTGTGTGCCACTACTGCCCAACTTCTATGGCTGTGTATAGTTTTTTATTCTGATCTCCAGATAAACTTTATTAGATCATAAACAATATATCACCACAATTCCTTCAAGTCCTACTTCTAAGACTTTTATCTCGAAACTATGTTGGATTTTGTCAAATTTTATTCTGTGACTGTTGATATGGTAATGGGTTTTCTTCCATTTATTCATTTACATGTGCTGTATTAACCCTACATTTCTAGAACAAAGCCAATTTAATTGTGGTGAGTGATCTTGGTATGTGTTCCTTCACTTTCATATTTACTTTTTTATTGTGAATGTTTGCAGTTGTATTCTTCAGGGATATAGGTCTGAACTTTTTCTTGTTTTCCTTTTTTGTTTTGTTTTTTTCTGTGTCTTTAACTGACACTGGTATTAGAGTAGTAGTGGCCTCATAGGCAGAGTTTGGGAGAGATCCTTCACTTTCTTTCTTTCTTTGAACAATTTAAGAGGTGTAAGTTATGATTCTTTGAATGACTGGTAGAATTCTGATGTGGATCCATTTGGGTCTTTACAGTTTTAAACCAGAAGGCTTGTTATTAAAGTTTAAGTCCCATCATTTGTTAAGGGTCTATGTAGATTGTCGTTCTTTTCTGGACTTAACTTTGGTAATTTAGATAAATTAGGTAATTTGTTACCTATCCTGTCCCTCTTTTTTTTGTTTTGATAATTTATTTTTATTTAAACTTGAAACAAGCTTGTTTTACATGTCAGGTCCGGTTCCTGCAAACTCCTGTCCTCCCCTGTTATACCCAACAAACACCATCCTATCTCCTTTCTGCTCCCCAGGAAGGGTGAGGCCTTCTTCCATGGGTGAGCCTTCAAAGTCTGTCATACCATTTGAGCAGGGCCTAGGCTCTCCCTCATGTGTCTAGGCTGAGACAGTATCCCTCTATCTGGAATGGGCTCTCAAAGTCCATTTGTATACTAGGGACAAATAATGATCCATTACCAGAAGCTCCATAGACTGCCTAGTTCTCTTAACTAACACTCACATTCAGGGAGTCTGAGTCATTTCTTTGCTGGTTTCCCAGCTGTCAGACTAGAGTCTATGAGCTAGCATTTGTTCAGGTCAGCAGTTTCTATGGGTTTCTCCAGCCTGGTCTTGACCCCTTTGCCCATCACCCCTCCCCCTTTGCAACTGCTGGAAGAAATCAAACTTTCACTATTTGCAGAGGATATGATAGTTTACATAAGGGACATGGAAAACTCTACCCAAGAACTCCTACAGCTGATAAACACCTTCGGCAAAGTGGCAGAATACTAGATTAAACAAACAGACAAACAAACAAACAAAAAAACAGTAGCCCTATTATACACAGATGATAAAGGGGCTGAAAAAGAAATCAGAGAAGCATCACCATTTATAATAGTCATAAAACACATAAAATATCTGCAGGTAATGCTAACCAAACAAGTGAAAGATCTATATAGTAAGGACTTTGAGTCTTTAAAGAAAGAAATTAAAGAAGATACAAAAAATGGAACAATCTCCCACGATCTTAGATAGGTAGGATCTATCAGTAAAAATGGCAATCTTGCCAAAAACAATCTACAGATTCAATGCAATATCGATCAAAATCCCAGCACAATTCTTCACAGAACTTGAAAGAACAATCCTCAGTTTTATATGAAAAAAAAAAAAAAAAAGAACCAGGGTAGCCAAAACAATCCTGTACAATAAAGGAACTTCCAGAGGCATCACCATCCCTGACATCAAGGTCTAATATAGAGCTATAGTCCTGAAAACATCTTGGTATAAGTGCAAACATAGACAGGAAGACCAATAGAATTGAATTGAAAACCTTGCTATTAACCCACACAACTATAAACACCTGATTTTTGACAAAGAAGCAAAAATTATACAATGGAAAAAAGAAAGCATCTTCAACAAGCATAACTGGATGAGACCACTTTCTGTACATAACACCAACAGCATAGACTCTGAGATCAACAATTAGTAAATGGGACATCCTGAATCTAAGAAGCTTCTGTAAGGCAAAGGACACAGTTGACAAGACCAAACAGCAGCTCACAGACTGGGAAAAGATCTTCACCAATGCCACATCTGACAGAGGGATGATTTCCAAAATATACAGAGAAATCAAGAAGCTAGTCACCAAAACACTAAATAATCAAATTAAAAAAGGTGGTACAGAACAAAATAGAGAATTCTCAAAAGAGGAATATAAAATGGCTGAAAGACACTGAAGAAAGTATTCAACATCCTTAGCCATCAGAGAAATGCAAATCAAAACAACTCTGAGATACCATCTTACTCCTGTCAGAATGGCTAAAATCAAAAACATCAAAGACGATGTTTGCTGGAGAGGAAACATCTCCACTCTGGAAATCAGTATGGTGGTTCCTCAGGAAATGGGAATCAATCTACCTCATGACCCAGTAATTCCACTATTAGGCATATACCCAAAAGATGCACATTAATACCACAAGGACACCTGTTCATCAATGTTCATAGCCTCATTGTTTGTAATAGCCAGAACCTGGAAACAACCTAGATGCCCTGCAACTGAAGAATGTATTGAGAAAATGTGATACAGTTACTCAGTGGAGTATTACTCAGCGGGAAAAGAAAAACAAAACAAAACAAAACTGGAATCTTGAAATTTGCAGGCAAATGGATAGAACTAGAAGAAATGATTTTGAGTGAGGTAACCCAGTCACAAAACAAAATAAAACAACAGCAACAAAATAATATGGATTTTAGTCATAGAGCAAAGGATTACCAGCCTGCAATCCACACAGTCAGAAAAGCTAGGAGACAAGGAGGACCCTAAGAGTGACATACATGGTCCCCTAGAGAAAGGGAAAGGGACAAGATCTCCCAAGCAAATAGGGAGCATGTGCGGAGGGGAGAGGGAGTTAGGAGGAAGAAGAGTAGAGAGGTGGGCATGAGGGAGCAGGAAGATTGAGTCAGAGAAAGAATAGAGGAGAGCAAGGGAAAATACCATAAGAGAGGGTGTCATTATAGGTTTTCAGAGAATTCTGGCATTAGAGTAATGTCCAGAGATCTACAAGGATGACGCCAACTAACTATCTAAGCAATAGTGGAGAAGCTACTTTAAATGGCTTTCTCTGTTAATGAGATTGATGACTATCATATGCCATCCTTAAGCCTTCATCTAGTAACGGATGGAAGCAGAAGCAGACACCCACAGCTAAACACTGAGCCGAAATCCTGGAATCCAGTTGCAGAGAGGGAGGAGTGATGAGTAAAGGGGTCAAAATCAGGCTAGAGAAACCCACAGAAACTGCTGACCTGAATAGCTCATGGACTCCAGTCCCAGACTGACCCAGACTGTTTGAACATGGGAGTTAGTTAGGATGACTGGGCAGTCTATCACACCTCTGGTAATGGATCAGTATTTATCTCTAGTGTAAGAATGGACTTTGGGAGCCCCTCAGCCTAGACACATGGGGGAGGATATGGTCCCTGCTCCAAATGATATGACAGACTTTGAAGACTGCCCATGGAAGCAAAAAGGGGGATTGGATGGGCTTTGGTGAGGGAACAGGGAGAATAGGAGTGTGTGGGAACTGAAATTGACATGTAAAAGAAGTGTGTTCCAAATGTAAATTAAAATGTTATATATATATATATATATATATATATATATATATATATATATATATATAAAACAGATTCAATCTTATGCCTGTTAGAATGGCTAAGTTCAGCAACACATGTGACAGCTCATGCTGGTGAGGGTATGGAGTAAGGAGAATATTCCTCCATTGTTGGTGGGATTGCAAACTTGTACAGACACTATGGAAATTAATATGGCAGTTCCTCAGAAACTCGGGAGTCAATCTACTTCCAGACCAGGCTATACCATTCTTGGGAATATATCCAAATATACACGTTATCCTACCACAGGGGCTCTCGCTTAAGTGTGTTCAGTGCTGTTTTGTTCACAATATACAGAAACTGGAAGCAACCTAGATGTCCTTCACCAAAAGAGTAAATTAAATGAGTCTTTAAAAAAAAATCATGAAATTTACATGCAATTGGGTAGAACTAGAAGAAATCATCCAGGTGATATAATCAAGACATAGAAAGACAAATATGGTATATATTCTCTTTTATGTGGATTTTAGCCATTAAATAAATTGTAATCAACCTACCCCAGAGAGGTTAGGTAAATATGAAGGAACTGGGTGTGGGCATGGATCTTTCTGGGTGGGGAAAATAAAATAGTTTTAGTGAATGGAGTGGGGTGTGTGGGATTGGTACAGGAAGATCAGGTGGGGTGGAGCAGATTGGATTGCGGGAGCTAATGCACTGAAAGGCAGCTGGAAATGAGGGACATTTGAGGGACAGGTCGAAAGAGTATAGTGGAAACTTCCTAAAATACATGAAGGTGATCCTTATGATATCTCCTAAAATGTGGGAGATGGAGTTCCAACTGGTCGTCACTTGTCACCAAATGAGGCTTTCTGTAGTGGAACTAGGTTGCATTAAATTGATTTTTTGGCCAAGAGTGTCCCATCAAAATTTGCAAACAACTCAGGCAGCAGCCAAGGCAACGGGCTGCTTATCTACAGACAGCAGAGTCCCATTGCCTACACTGCGCATTGAGAAGTGGAGCTGGGGCCCACATGGAGCCTTCACCCCTACATTTTGGTTCCCTTGGTGTGGGAATGTATTCTTCAGTCTACCAAAAAGAACCATAAATACCAACGCACCCACAAAACCTCTGCCATACAATCTGTCCTGCCTGTGAGATACGCTAGGAAAATGCTGGCACAGAACTTGTGGGAATAGTCAACTAATGTTCGATTTGACTTAAGGCTTACCACACAAAATGAAACTCATACTTGATACTGCTTGGGTCACCAAGAATCAGAAAACTAGACTAAAAGCAAAAACTACTGGTATTAAAAAAAGAGTATCAACACAATGACTTCTAATGATAGTTTTTCTGTTCTCATAGATCAGTGCCTTATTCTGTCACTATCAGAGAAGCTTTCTCTTGCAGCAGATAGGAACAAATGCAGAGACTCACAGCCACACATTATACAAATAGAATTCTTGGGACACATAGTCTAAATCCATCAAATCCCTCTATTCAGAGCTCAGGAAACCCCATTAAAGGGGAGGCAGAAAGTGTGTTAAGAGAGAGAGGGGATGGAGTACACCAGGAGAACAAAACCCTCTGAAACATCTAGGCAAGCAAGACACATGCACTTAGAGAGACTGAAGCAGTAAGCACAGGGCCTACAGGCATTTGTACCAGATCTTCTCCATACATATTACAGGTTTCAGCTTAGTATTTTTGTGAGATTCAAGAGTGTGTGAATAAGTGGGTCTTCGAATCTTGTGCCTTGCTGTTGTCCTCCTTTCTGTCTGTTGGGTTGCCTTGTCCAGCCTTGATGTTATGGCTTTTGTTTATCTTATTATAGTTTACATTGCCATGCATGGTGGTTGTATCTTAGAAGAATCTTCATTTCTAAGAGAGCCAGAAAGGGAGTAGATTCCGAAGGGAGAAGAGGTGGGGGAGGACCTGGAAGGAGTAGAGATAGGGGAACCTGCAATCAGGATATATTGTATGAGAAAAGAATATTTTCAATAAAAGGACACAAAAGAAGCACAATATTTCTGACAGATGAAGGACTTTTTACCTTTTTCTGCTCCCGTTTATGAATACGATTTTGAAAACATAGGGCAATAGCAGGGTTACCAAGAAGAGTCCCAGCATCCATAGTGTAGCAGAAATCAGAGGCCTTGAACCAGGCACATGACTCTTCGCAATGGACAATTGCAAGGACAAAAGGTTTTACTGTGTGACTCCCCATATATGTCACATTACAGCTTCCATGGTGAGATAGTTTTCCTCTTTCCCTTTTCTTTCTTTTTTCTCTCAAATTTTATTGGGGTGGAGGGTTTTCTGCAAGGGCAGATGGTGGCTATGTAGGGACAGGAAGTGAATGGGATTGAGATCCATGATGTGAAAAACACAAAGTATAAATAAAAAAGAATGTTGAAAAATATGTATGTCTTTAATTACCTAGACTTGTAATTGATGAGGCAGCCTGTGCTCTTCTTATATCCTCAGGATCACCAGCCCAGTGGTGGAACTGCTCACATTGAGTTGGGCCATCCCATATTAATCATCAATGAAGGAAATGCCCACAGGCTAATCTTGTAGGGACATTTTCTCAGTTGAGGTTCCCCTTCCTCAGTGTGTGTGTCATATTCAATCATAATGAGGAACACATTGCACAGTGTCTATGTTAGAGAAGCTGTCACATGTTGCTGAGTAGAATGAGTATGGTGAAGTGTTTGGGTAGAATATACTGTCCATATTTGTTAAGCCCATTTGTTATTAGGTATCATTTAACTCTGGGGCTCCTTTGTTCACTTTTTGTCCAGATAACCTATCTTTCAGGGAAAATGGGGTGTTAATATCACCTACTATTAACTGGGTTTGTGTAAGTCTGTGTCTTTCAGTACATTAGAATATTTTGTTTTCTTTTTTATGAAATGGGATGCACCAGAGATTGGTACATATATGTTTAGTATCATGATTAACCAATTTTATTGCTTAGTATTTTTTTCATTGTCTCCTTTGATTAGTTTTAATTTGATGTTTATTGGTATGTTGGTATGGCAAAACCTGATTTATTCTTGATCCTATTTGCTTAATATACTTGTTTCCCACCCTTTTACCTTAAGGTGGTACTTATCTTTAAAGTTGAGCTTCTTTGTTTTCTTTTTCTTTTCTTCTTTCTTTCTTTCTTTTTTTTTTTTTTTTTTTTTTTTTTGAGACATAGTGTCTCTGTGACTTTGGGGGCTCTCCTGGAAGTAGCTCTTGTAGACCAGGTTGGTCTTAAACTCACAGAGATAAAGTTGAGTTTCTTGTAGACAACAGATAGATAAGTTCTGTTTCTTAATTCATTCTGCTATTTCATGTTTTTTGTTTGGAAATTGAATTAATTAATATTCAGAATTATTGAAATGTTTGCACAGTTTTTAGTAATTTTTTCTGCTTTATTCTTAGTTGTGCTTTGAATTTAAATAAATGATAGCTGTTTGTTTTTAATCCTAGAGTCTTTTTTCTGTCCTTATTCTTCTCGCTCATTTGAGGTTTTGCTTCCAGTATTCTCTATTCTCTAGGGTTATTCTTTTTTTTTTTTCATTTTATGTTGTTGTTTTTTAAGTTGTTTGTATCCTGGAAAGTCTTTCATTTTTTTTTTTTTTATTTTCCTTCAACCTTGGCAGATAGTTTTACTGAGTACAGCAGTCTGGATTGGTGGTTTTATTTTTCCAGAACTTGTAGGCATTGTCGTAGGTTCTTCTGATATTCAAAATTTTCAGTGAGAAATCAGCTGTTATTTAATGAGTTTTCCTTTATATGTGACTTGAGTGTGTGCGTTTTTTCTTTCAGCTTTTAGTATTTTTTCCTTGTTTTGTATATTTATGTATATACAGGATGTATGTATCTGTGTTTTAACATGGTATATTTAAGATATACCATGGAGGTATTTCTGGTCTTGTCTAGCTGGGCTTCTCTATGCTTTTTGAATCTATATGGGCATGTCTTTCCTTAATTTTGGGAAGTCTTCTTCTATAACCTTGTTGGTGATCTATTCTCTGTAATTGAGCTGGGATTCCCCCCCCCATCTATGTCTATAATTCACATATTTGGTATTTGATTATTTCCAGATTTCCTGCTATTTTAAATTTTTCATATTCTTTGCTTTATCTTTTGTCCTGATACTCTCTATTCTACTTGATCCATCCTGTGTGTAAGGCTTTCTCCCTAATGTTTTGAGATGCTGGGCTTTTTAATTTCATTTTAGCTTGAGTTCTCTTCAGTTTTCTAAATCTCTTTATTGAATTCAGATTTCAGATACTGATTAATCATCATTTCATTTGTCTGTGTATTTGTACTGTTTTGGACATCACTGAACCTCTTATTAAAATCATTTTAAGCACAGTGAAGTGTTTACTCATGTTTTCTTTAAATTCCTTGGTTATTTGATAAGATATACAATTGCTCTTTTAAAGTTTGTGTCCTAGGGTTCATTGAAATAGTTCTTATTGGACAACACTTCCATAGGACTAGTGGCTTTGTTGAGAGACATGTTGTCTTGGTCATACCTGTTCTTTAGTGTTAGTGATTTGATCAGACATGTGGACTTCTTCCTTTGATTGTACATGATATTAGTTTGGGCCAGTGCAGGAGCTGTGTGTCCTAAGCTAGGCTTAGGGAAGCTGGTAGATGAAGTATTTAACTGGACTCCCAAACCACATGTCTGGAGCTAGGTCTGCAGATGCAGATGGCAGTAGGTAGAGAGGGAAATAGTGTCTCACCAGTCAAAGGTGACATTTGAACAAAGGAAGTTGAAATAGCACTGATCTGGACCTAGGATTGTGGAGATGGCCATAGGTAGAGGAGCAAGTGTGGGAAAATGTGGGTGATAGAGAGGAGATGGGAAAGGAAATAAAGGAAGACCAAGCAATGGTGGTTCATAATTAAATATGACTCAAGAGCCTATGATTTTTCAGATGGCAAAAAGTTCTGTGAACACAGTTTATAAATACTTCTATCTCGTATTTTGTTTCTAAGCTCCTATAGTTCAGGACATTTGTCCCTGATCACTTGCCAGCCAGAACAGGGCTAACTAGCCTAGAGTATTTTTAGAAATTATCTCTCAGTGATGAAGATCATGAAGCATTGGTTATAGAAGGCAGTGTTTTCTTTTTGATGTTGTGTTTGGTGAGGCTTTTGTTTTGATGGTCACTGGTACACTGTGAATGAGGTGGCTGGGTTAGGTATTATCTATAAGTGGTTGGTGCCTTCACTGTTGGTTGGTGGTAAACTCAGGGGACTCCCTGAGGACAAGGCCTGTCAGATGATCAACATCAGGAATCCAGATCTTGTGACAGTACAAATACCTAATCATTATGTCCTTGCAAGCCTATGGGACTTCCCACCTTAGGGAGATTGTCTGTCATTTCTATCACTGTCACAGAGAGGTCAGGGACTAATGGATGATAAGGAACCATTGCTCTTTGCTCCCAATGCTGGGTAATTGGCTTGTTACCAGTGAGTTGTAAGGACACCATTGCTTCCTTGACTCTGCTCCCGAAGTTGGCTGCTCTGGCAGGAGAGACGAAACTCAGACCAAAAGTAAAGGGCTCTTTGTGCTGAAGTTCTCATATGGCTTTGGAGGTTGGTGTGTAAGAATGGCCCCCATAGGCTCAAATATTTGAACGCTTGGTCTTTAGGGAGTGGCACTGCTGGACAGGGTTAGCAGGTGTGGCCTCCTTGGAGAAAGTTTGGCTTTGTTGGAGAAAGTGTGTCACTGTGGGTAGGCTTTGTGGTTTCAAATGCTCAAGTCAGGCCTATTGTCAATCTATCATTTGCTACATGCTGATCTGGATATAGAACCCTCAACTACAATTCTAGCACTATGTCTGCCTGTGTGTCCCCTATGCTTCCCACCATTATAATAGACTAAACTTAAGAAAATATAAGCCCAATTTAATGTTTCATTTTATAAGGGTTATTGGGGACATGGTATCTTTTTTATATCAATAGAACATTGACTAAGACATTGACTAAGATATCTTGAAGATTTGGGCAAGGTTCATGGAGAGGGGGTTTATGAAGCACTTCCTGACATAATCTGATTTGTTATTTTTTTTTACTTTTTTATTCTTGTGTATATGTTTATAATGTGTCTCCTTGGGATTAGGCTGTAATTGTGTGAGTGCAATAGCCTCAAATATGTTTTCACTTTTTTCTTCTGCCTGAAAAATAGTATTTGACATATTGTCCTTTGTAAAAATATAAGTTTTAATTAATAATGAAAAAACAAAGTTGAATTTTTGACAGCACCAAACATTTTCAATTAAATAATGTCTTTAAAAATCACCAGAAATCAAGCCAGTGTTGATGTGTCCTACCCCATCAGTGCTGCACCTGAACACATATGCAGAACATGTGAGGACCTGAAACTAAGAAGACACAGCTCATTATTGCAATGCATTTCTCCAAACATGATCCTGGGAACGTACAGTTCATTATGTGGACATAAAACACACATATACAGATAATTAGTTGATACTAAAAACTTACAGTATATGCTAATCTAATAAGTATTCAAGTGGTGATTAGTATTCACAATTATGTACATCATGTGAAACATAGTAATTATCATCCAATAAGCAAGGTTCTTGAGGATTCAGAAACTTGGTCATGACTAGAGTTGGTGTTCTGTGGAATGGAGAACTCCTCACCTTTCTTCTTGTACTTAAAACTTTTTGATTGTTCTTTAAATTGTATTAAGGTCTATATCTGAAATAAGATGTCTGCTCTAATATGAATGGGAAAGAAGGAAGATAAAGGGGATGATATGGAACATGGTTTCCCTGAGAATCTTCACTGTGCTGAATGTCCTAACATGAAAATCAAGATGAGTGGACATCATTTAGCCAGAAGTAGTTAGAGGAAATAAACACTAAATTCTAAGTACAAATGAGATGGATAATTTGCTTGTGGTGTGAATGTCCTATGTAGAAAAAATGAGACAACAATCCCTTCTCCAAACCTAAACCAATGACATTTGAGTTGGGAGTGCCTAGAAATAAGAGTGACATAAATTCAGTCTCCATGCTTTCTGATCTAGAAATCAAGACACATGGTTCAACACATGATATGACAGATGGTTGAATATTTTGGATTGTCATTACACTAGAAAACCTTTTTACAGATGGTATAGGTAGAGCACTATGGACATGTAATTTGAGGAGCCTGGAGGAAATGCCATGACTTTCTTCAAAATGTCATTTCCAGCGAAGCACCTTCCACTATTAGAGCTTTATTTCTGTGTTCTTTAGAAGACTTCAGATATTCTAGCTTGCCTTTTGCAACTACAAATAATTTTGGTATTTAATATCTTAAACAGTTTTCAAGAACTAGCTTTTAGGGGATCTGGATCTGAAAGAATGAAGAATTAGGGATTATTGTTTTGGGAAAGAAGCATGGTGGGAGGTAAAAAGAAGCAAACTCATATTGAGCACAGAGCTGTAAGAATTTCCAGATGGTGTCACAAATACTCAAGACTAGAAAATTTCTTCCTTGGGGATTTGAAAAATGAGACCATTGACCAGTGATGGTATACAGCACTCAGAAGACAGAGACAGGTGGATCTCTATGAATTTGAGGCCAGCCTGGTCAACAGAGTGAGTTCCAGAGCCAGAGATGTCACACAGAGAAACCTTATCTTAGAAAAGAAAAAAGATGACTGGTTAAGGAGCAGCCCAGCTTGGCAAGCCTAAAGTTAAAGACAGTATTGCCCATCTTTCAGTTGATAACAGCTGTATGGCATTAGACCCTTTCCATCCCATGCATACCCCATTTTGTGAGTCACAAAGCAAATGCTTAAGAGCATTATTACACTAAAGCAAGTCCTATCCTCCAAACTAGCTTCTTTTGACAAAGAAGCTGAAAATTATACAATTGAAAAAAGAAAACATCTTCAACAAATCGTGCTGGCCATAAATGGATGCTGATATGTAGAAACTTGCAGATAGATCCGTATTTGTCGCTATGCACAAAATTTCGTCCAACTGGATCAAATATCTCAACATAAATCCAGCCACAATGAACTTCATAGAAGAGAAAGTAAGAGTCACCCTTGAACAAATTGGCACAAGAGAATACTTCCTGAACAGAACATCAGTATTACAGATTCTAAGATTGAGAATTAATGAATGAGACCTCCTGAAAGTGAGAAGCTTCTGTAAGTCAAAAGACAAAGTTAACAAGACATCTGACAGAGGGCTGATTTCCAAAATATAGAAGGAACTCAAGAAGCCAATCACCGAAATACCAAATAATTCAATTGAAAAATGGGGCGCAGAACTAAATTCTCAATAGGGAAATCTAAAATTGATGAAAGACACTTAAGAAATTGTTCAACATCCTTAATCATCAGGGAAATGCAAATCAAAACATCTATGAGATATCATCATACTCTAGTCAGAATGGCTAAAATGAAAATCACCAAAGGCAGATGTGGGTAAAGGAGTATGTTTCTCCATTGCTTGTGGGAGTGAAAAATCATACAGCCACTTTGGAAATCAGTATGGGGTTCCTCAGGAAAATGGGAACCAGTTTACCTTAAGATTCAGAAATTCCACTCATAGGTATATACATACAACAAGGACATCTGCTCTTCTTTATTTTGTTTCTTTCTGTATATCCATTTTCTTTTTTAAACATTTATAATATGAGAGGCACTGCCATAATGGGTATAGAAGGTAGTTTAAAGGTCACTATAGAGTTTGAGTATTTTCAAAACTAAGTTTTTGAGAAAGACATACACTTTTGAGTAAGTGAAGATCACACACACACACACACACACACCTCATACATCTTAATGTCTAAGAACCCAAATGGATATGGACTAGAACAATTGCTTCTAATTTTTATTAAATAATTGTGATTTATTCTTTTCTTATATAAATTAATACTTCAGTACATAGAGTGATGATGAATTATTCTCAAAAGTAGGCCATACTAGTTATCTACAAGACATCAAGAGAAATTTAGAAATAGGACTACCTAAGATAATGAGAGACAAGAGGGGATTTGGGAGAGCAGAGAATTTGACATATGGAAGTAATTATTATGGATTTTAAATATTTACTAAGTATAGCAATGTTGACATGCTTTTGTTAGTCAACTTAGAAAGTTTTCTTAAAAGAGAATATCAAAATGTAGAGCAACTGCAGAGATTTTATATTCCAAAGGAGAAAAATCCCTACAGTCCTGCAAAGCTCTTGAGAAATCCTCAGCCTACTGCTAGGTGGACACACTGGTATCTGCTTTGTTGTTTCTTGGTTCACTGATTGTTCAAGCAAAAACAAAACAAAACAAAAAACAAACAAACAAACAAACCAAAAAAAACCTGTAAACCATGTAAGCTGGATGATGTGGTGTGTTTTGGTGTATAATCCTTTGCCCAATACTTTCTTGATTTACTTAAAAAAGAAGAATATTTGCATGCTCTTTACAAAGACTTCAGGGTACCATTTACCATTTCAGCTACTAACACAAACAACCTTGACAATCATCATCTTTTTTTTTTTAATCCCATTTCACCCAGACAAGTAAGCAGTCATCAATTACAGGCTCTCACGTGAAATACAAATTTTAACACCTTAGAAATGAAAACTAAAGCAATTTGTACCTTTACTGTTCCAAAGGGAATCATTCTTGGTCTGCTTACTGTGAAATATTCCCTCTATTGTATCCTCTTCTAGTTTATGTCAATGTCATCAACCATAACCTGAATCATAATGAGTATATGATACCCTCGCATGAGTAGAACCATGTCATCATTATTAGATGACTTAGTTAGCATATGTGGTTAAAAATGCTATTAACTTTTTATTTACTGACTTATTCAGAATGTCATAGGTTATATGCTGACTGGGAGCTTATTGTGTTCTAAGGAAATGGCATAGTGTTTTATTTTTTAATTCATATCCACTAACCATGCAGAGACATCCACGCTTCTTTAAAATATTTCCTTACAAAGCATATTTTTCCCTCTGTGACATTTATTATCAACAGCATTGGAAAATATATAAGCATGTGCAAAAGAAGTGTGATAGAAATGTTTCAAAGCATAGGTAAGCATTAGGGGGAATCTCAAATCAGAAAGGATGTCAGTGAGAGATGAAAACCTGCCTCCATGACCCAGTGGAGGTGAAATGAACATACAGTGTGCCTGATTGCTTGCTGTCATTGTTGTGTATGTGAGGTCACCAGGGGAGGGGTGCATAGATGCATATTCACCAAACAAGTTCCCTGATAATCCTGTCAAGGACAGAAATCTTGACACCATTTTACCCTTTGCTTAAATATTCTAATGTATAAAGGAAGAAAGACACATTTGTCTTTAAGACAATGCTAGAATATACTCTTTCTCTGACTCTTGCTTTGCCCACAGTTTTTAATTAATTAATTTTTTTTTGCCTCTTCAGCCTGAGTCCTAACTCTGTGTGTGTGTATTTTTTCTTCTTATTTTATATATTGATCCCAGTTCCCTCTCCCTTCCTCCCTCTCATGCCCCCCCACCCCTCTCCCATCCCATCCCCACCCTCACTCCCCAGCAAGGATGATGCCTTGCAGGAGGGATCATCAAAATCTGACAAGCCATTTGGAGTAGGGACTAGACCCTCCCTTCCGCCTCTAGGCTAAGGGAGTTTCCCTCCATGGGGAATGTACTCCCAAAGTCCTTTCATGCACCAGGAATACATCCTGGTTTCACTGTCAGCGGTCCCTTAGACTGCCTTGGCCTTCTAACTGAGACCCACATTCAGGGGATCTGAGTCGGTCCAATGCTGGTTTCCCACCTATCAGTCTAGGGATCCATTAGCTCCCCCTTGTTCAGGTCAGCTGTCTCTGTGGGTTTCTGTAGCTTGGTCTTGACCCCATTTTCTTATCACTCCCACCCCTCTGCAACTGAATTCCAGGAGTTCAGCTCAATGTTTGGGTGGGTGTCTGCTTCTGTTTCCCTCAGCTACTAGATAAGGGCTCTATGATGGCATATAAGTTAGTTATCAATCTCATTATCAGGGAAGGGCATTTAAGGTAGCCTTTCCATTGTTGCTCAGATTGTTAGTTGGGGTCATCCTTGTAGGTCTCTGGACATTTCTCTAGAGTCAGTTGTCTCTTCAAACCTATAATGGCTCTCTCTATTATGGTATCTTCTCTCTCTCTCTCTCTCTCTCTCTCTCTCTCTCTCTCTCTCTCTCACACACACACACACACACACACACATGCACACACACATGCACACACTCATCTGTTCCTCTGCTCACAATTTTATTTGGCATTCAATTATCACTTTGTATCACTGTAGTTTCCCAATCCCAAGTCATGCTGGTCATGACTTCTTGCTCCCAGGAATGACCAAAATATTTATTCTTTCATTTTGGGAGGAACATACTATCTTGTCTTCTGACTTCTCTGATGTTTGGTTTTTTTTCAAACCCCAGTAGAATATACACTGTTTTCTAAGTATTCCTTGGAACTCATTGAGTCCAATTACTTTCTAAAGTGGCCTGAATTACTATTTCAGCATTAAAAAAAAATAGAATAGATTTAAAAAGTTGTGAGCAATAAAACACATTTTCTTTTAAAGTATTGTTTTGTGATAGACATTAATTAAGGAATTTAAGTTTTGAAGGAAACTGTGAGGCTTTCTTTTCCTTTTTTTTTTTTTTTTAAATTCTGTATATGGTAACCATCTACTGCTAGTTTCGGGGCCTATTCTTAGAGTGGTTTGTATACTCAGCTAGATTCTGTTGGAGAAAACTGGTTTTTCATTTGTGAGTGGTTATCTATTGGAGTTTTTTTGTGGTTTAAAGATGGGGAGCTTAGTCCACTTCCTCTGCTAGCACTGGCACCCATCTGTCCAGATCTGTGTGGACCCTGTGCATGCAGTAGGTGTGGATTTGGTTGGGTTGGAAAGTTGGAAGGATCTGGGAGGAGGTGCCTGAGGAGAAGCTGTGATCAGAACATATTGGATAAAAAAGAAAATCAATCTTAAATTAAAATAAAATTTTGTTTTTGATTTTAAAAATTGTATTTTTACTTCATACCTAGATGAATTTTATGTTTATCAAATCCCTCCTCACCTCCCCAACTTTAACTTCTTATTGCCACCCTGCCACATCCTCCTTTGACATCATGTCTTTCCTTCCTATCTATACTCTATTTGCTATCTATCTCTCTATCATCTATATGTTGTTTAATCTAACCTATATTTATATAATCTATCTACCTTTCATCTATCTACCATTTATCCATCTATCTGTTGTTTAATCTACCTACGTTTATGTAATCGTTCAGTCTGTCTATCATCTATCAATCATCTGTCTATCTCTCATCTATCATGTATCATCTCTTTATCTATTATCAATCTATTGCTTAACTCATTTTGTACATATAATCTATGTATATCTTTACATGTGTCTTAATGAATCCAATTAGTATTGCCTGTGCACACGAGTAGGCATAGGCAACTTACTAGAGCCCCACCAATGAGGTAAACCTGAATTCTTTGCTCAGCAGGTATGAAAATGTCTGTAGTTCAACTGTGAGTGGAGCCTCTCATGAGGCTACTATTTTCCTTGGGGAATATTGACAAGACTGATCCTGTGCACATCTTGTATTGCAACCACATCTGTTGGGTGTTCATTAATTGAACTGCCTGTCATTTCTAGAAGACACTTTCCCCCAAACTATGATTATTTTTCTTTAAATAAATTTTTATTTAAATTAAAACAATCTTGTTTTACATACCAATTCCAGTTCTATCTCTCTTTTCCTCTTCTATGCCTCCCCACAACACCCCATCCCACCCCCTTCATGGGTGAGGCCTCTCATGAAGGATCATCAAATTCTGTGACATTATTTTGGCCATCCCCATGCATCTAGGCCCATAGGGAATGGGCTGCCAAAGCCCATTTGTGCACTCGGGAAAAATATTGGTTGGACTGCTAGAGGCCCCACAGACTGCCCAGGCCTCCCAACTGACACCCATGTTCATGGGGCCTGGTTCAGTCCTATGGTGGTTCCCCAGCTCTCAGACTGGCATCCATGAACTTGCACTTGCTCAGGTCAGTGATTTCTGTGGGTTTTCTCAGCATGGTCTTGACCCCTATGCTCATCACTATTTTCTGTCTACAATTGTGTTCTACATCTTGTCTATGGATCTCTGCTCTGCTTCTATCCACTGCTGAATGAAAGCTCTAGGATGACATATAAGGTAGTCATCAATCTAATTATGGGGGAAGGACATTTAAGGTAGCCTCTTCACTATTGTTTAGATTCTTTGCACATTCATATCACAAGGACTTATGTTCAACTATGTTCATAGAAGCATTATTTGTAATAGCCAGAACCTGAAAGCAACCTAGATGCCCCTCAACCAAAGAATGGAGTATAGTGGGAAAAAACAATGGAATTTTGAAATTTGCAGGTAAATGGATGGAACTAGAAGAAACCATCCTGAGTGAGGTAACCCAGACCCGGAAAGAGAAACATGGTATGTACTTTCTCATAAGTGGATATTAAGCATAGAGTAAAGAATAACTAGTGTATAATCCACAACCTCAGAGAACCTTGGGAAGAGAAGGACCCTAAGAGGGACTTACATGGTACCCCAGAGAAGGGGAAAGGGACAAGACCTCCTCAGCAAGTTGGGAGTGTGTGGGGAGGGGGGTGGTGGAGGGAAGAGAAGGAGGAGGGGAGAAGGAAGGGTAGAACATGAGAGATCAGGAAGATCAAGTTGGGGGAAGAATAGAGAAGGAGATAAAGAAAAGAGATACTTTAATAGAGGGAGCTATTATAGATTTAAAGAGAAATCTGGCACTAGTTAAATGTCCAGGGATCCACAAGTACAAGCTCTGGTTCTTGAAATCTTCCATATTCTCTTCAGTAATGTTGTTAAGTCTGAGGATGAAGCATTTGTTATTTAGCTATGCCATTTGGGAACCAAATACTACAGTAACTTATTCTCTGCACTTTGGTCAATCGGGTTACCTCATTTGATCATTCCATGTCAACTCCATCCACTGTGCAGGTGGAAAGGGAAGCCTCTCTGATATGAACTGATTGTTGGACTAATCTACTGGTTTAAGAATAAGTATTTATAAGGCAGTATAAATACTATCAATTTAGTAAAATGATAGTCATAGGTTTTCCCATCTGGTATATGACTTTTAAACATGTGTTCTTGGTTTAAAGGCATGAGTTCTTTTCTATTGAGTGGAACTTAAATTTTGACAGCTTTGGCTATCTCCCAAAATGTTCATACCACAATTACACCAATGGACATATATTGCTGGGCTGGTTACTACTGTATTACAACTGAATAAGACTGTTGATAATGGCCCTCTGCTTGCAGCTTTCTTAGTACTTTAGAGCATTATGATATTTGGCCATTAAGGAGAAAGTGTCTTGGTCAGTATCACTGTGATTTTTTCTGAATCCTTTGGTCAAATTATGGTGTCTTCAGCAATAGTGTGTTAACACAAATCATGGTGGAAATTTCAGTACAATAGAAATAATGAATTAAAAAAATCTTATGAAGCAGGTGTGAACTCTATATTCTCCATGGCACCTGTTTTCCCTACATATTTCAATGTTTTCTATCCCCCCCAAAAAAAGAAAGAAAAAAAGTAAAAAGAAAGAAAGAAAGAACAGAAATAGTCTGTATTTCTTTGTGGATCTCCTGACCTGCAACCTGCAACCTGAAGGGAGATAGTCTATGTTTAGCCCTTGGCTTTTTTTTTTTTTTTTTTTTGATAGTCTAAAGTTTCTGTGAGGGGGTGTTCTGTATGTAATATAAAGTCAATGATTTTACACATTCTCTGTGACCTACTTGATGATCATGACAGATTAGTTCATGATGGTGATACAGTTAGAAAAACACCAGAAAACTTTGGCAATAATTGCTAACGGACATTGGTTAAGACATTTTCACACAGTTTGCATTTTTTTTTATTTTTACAGAATTCAACTATAAGTAACAGTAGCAAATGAGGGTGTAAATGAATAGCAATTCTGAAAGTAAAGAGACAATGAATATACTATAAGTTAAATTAATCCAATTTTTAGTTCTATTATTCAGTTGTATAAAAAGTCTTTTCCTTTTGAACTACCACTTTTACTATAATAATTAATATCTCTGAGGTCATTTGTTTTTTTGTTTTGAGATATAATTTCTACATACAGTCCAGGCTGCTTTAAAATTCCATGTATAGCATAAGCTAACCAAAAAGTTCTGTCCTCCCACCTCAATTTCTTAATTGCTGGAGTTACAGGCATGTGTCATGATGCTTGACTTACAATAAAGCCTTGATAAAATGCCATTGATTTATTTTTATAATGGAAATTAATCTTCACTAATATGAATAATTCTTCATCAACAATTGTCTAGAAATGTTTATTTCCCCTTTCTTAGAATTCTCAGAATTCTTTCCTATTGTGTCTAGGAAGAGTGACAGTATTTGGGTCTGCGTTTGTGTTACTTAATCCAAAATTAAAGGCATGCTAATTACATATGTAATAATATAATTTTATTCAGAGCTGTGTGTTCTAACAATAGTATATTTTATGGCAAAGCTTTGAATGTCTGTTAGTCTTTGTTCTGGAGATCTTGATGCCATTCATGACATGTGATATAGGGAGTTGTAAAACTCTCCAAAGCAATTTTCATTGTATTATGCAGAAGTATTTGCATTTTTATTTTTAAAAATAATTTCATTTTTAAAATTATAATATTCTCACTTTCTCCCTTTAAATCTCTATCCCAAAATCTCCCTATGTCTCCCTTTTCCATTTTCCAATCCATTCCATGACTCCCACTGCTCAAATGGATGGTCTCTTTATCTGTAGTTTTGTTTTACACACACACAAACACACACACACACACACATATGTAAATGCTTACATCTATAAATACAGCATGCTGAGTCTGTCTAGTGTGGGTTTTTTTTTTTTTTTTGGTAATATTGCAAGACTAGCTACTTTTTATTGGATAATCATTTACTGGGCTCATGCCCAGGTAGGACAAATTATTTCCCTCTTGGCAGTTAGGAGTTGCTTCTAGTTCCTTGCTTAGAGGCGGAACACTGTGAAATTTTCCTCTATTGTATTAGTGTCTATTCATATTGCAACTGTTCATGTGTCCTTTAGGAAACTGTATTGCTGCAAATGCTAGGGGTAGCCTCTACATCATTTCTCGGAGACACAATTTCATGAAAGACTTCCTGATCTTCTGACCCTTAAAATATTTCCACTGTCTATTCAGCAACTTTCCCTGAACCTTATGAGTGGGAGTTGTGTTTAGATGTATTCATTGGGGCTAGGTTCCCAACAGCCCCTTGAAGTTTTGGTTTTCTGAAATTGTCTCTATTATAAAGAGAAGGTTCTTTGATGAGAGCAGTGAGAGTTCCACTTATATGTGTACCAGTATGAGAATATGTTTTAGAACATATTTTGTGGCAGTGCTGGTCTAGTAAAGTAGTCCTGGATGGATCTAGAACCAAGTATGATTTCTCTCCTATTAAATGGGCCTAAAGTTCAATTACATAGCTGTGGGTTATCACCAAGATATGTGTGCCACTATTGTACCTTTAGGGATATCTTGCCATTCTGATCATTGTTATATTTTGTATGTGTCACAGGTGGAAAGAACTATTGATGGCTTCCTTCCGTTGTTAGCTTATGTACAACCCTTCTAGAGTATAAGAAGATTTTAGTTATATCTAGCTTGATTCTTCTGAATACTGTGTATGAAGGGCATTGTGTCTCCAGTAATAGGAACTTACCTTTAATCTCATCAAGGCATCAAATAGCAAGGACAACAGCAGATATATTGGGTGAATCTGAAGGTCTACCTTCACTAATAGCTCAAATGGAAGTTTCTTATTTATGCTACTGGAGACTATATATATATATATATATATATATATATATATATATCTGTATCTGTATCTATATATGTATATGTATATGTATATATATGTATGAATATATATATATTATTTTTTCTTATCTTACATATCTCCCTCCCTCCCTCCTTCATATTCCCCCTAACTCCCCTACCATCCCATCCCCCCCCCACTCCATAGGGAGGGTGATGCCTTCCAGGAGGGATCATCAAACCTGTCAGGTCATTTGGACTAAGGACTAGGCCCTCCCTCTTGCCTCTAGGTTAAGGGAATATCCTTCCATGGGAAATGTGTCCAAAAGTCCAGTTTTGCTTCAGGGATACATCCTGGTTTCACTGTCAGCAGTCCCTTAGACTACCTAGGCCTTCTAACTGAGACCCACATTCAGGGATTCTGAGTCGATCAATTGTTGGTTTCCCAGCTATCAGTCTGGGGGGTCCATGTGCTCCCCCTGTTCAGGTCTCTGTGGGTTTCTGTAGACTGGTCTTGACCCCATTTTCTTATCACTCCTCCCTCTCTGCAACTGAATTCCAGGAGTTCGGCTCAGTGTTTAGCTGTGGGTCTCTGCTTCTGTTTCCCTCAGCTACTAGATGAGGGCTCTATGATACATATAATTTAATTATTAATCTCATCAGGCAAATTCATTTAAGATAGCCTTTTCATTGTTGCTCAGATTGTTAGTTTGGGTCATCCTGGACATTTTACTAAAGTCAGTTGTCTCTTCAAACCTATAATGGGTCTCTCTATTATGGTATCTCTCTCAATCTCTCTCTCTCTCTCTCTCTCAATCTCTCTCTCTTGCTCTCATCTATCCATCCCCTGAATCAATCTTCCTAGTACCACATGCTTTCCTCTTCTACCTTTCTTTTTCTCCTAACTCTTTCTCCACTCATTGCCTTCTAACCCCCAACACCCAATATGCTCAGGAGATCTTGTTCCTATCCCCTTCTGTGAGGGACTTTGTATGAACCTGTTAAATTCCTCCTTGTATTGTAGTTTCTCTGGTGGTGTGAATTGTAGGCTGGTGATCCGTTGTTCTATGTCTAAAATACATATGAGTGAGTACATACTATGTTCCTCCTATTGTGACTGGGTTACCTTACTCAAGATTGTTTCTTCAAGTTCCATCCATTTGCCTGGGAATTTCAAGATTCCATTGTTTTTTTTTTTCCTCCTGCTGAGTAGTATTCCATTGTGTAAATGTGCCACATCTTTATCTATTCTTCAGTTGAGGGGCATCTAAGTTGCTTCCAGGTTCTTGCTATTACAAATAATGCTGCTATGAACATAGCTGAACAGGTCTCTTTTTTTTGCACGGATGTGGATCATATGGGTATATGCCCAAGAGTGGGAATGTTGGGTCCTGTGGTAGACTGATCATCATTTTCTCCAGGAGCTGCCATACTGATCTCAAAAATGACTGTACAAGTTTGCACTGCCACTAGCAGTGAAGGAGTGTTTCCCTTTCTCCACATCCTCTCCAGCATAAGCTGTCATTGGTGTTTCTAATATTAGCCATTCTAGAAAGAGTAAATTGTGTCTCAGAGTTGTTTTGATTTGCATTTCCCTGATGGTTAAGGATGTTAAGCACTTTCCTAAGTGTTTTTCAGACATTTTGGATTCCTGTATTGAGAATTCTGTCTTCAGTTCTGTACCCCACTTTTTTAAAACTTAATTAATTAATTAACATATTGATCCCAGTTCCCTTTCCCTCCCTCCCTTCCTCCCTCCCTTCCTCACTCTTCCCCTTCCCCTCCACATGTACCCCGGCCACCCTCCCCTCCTCTCCCCCCCCCCAGTCCACATGTAGGGTGATATTATCCAGGAGGGGTCATGTAAATCTGTCAAGTCATTTGAAGTAGGGACTAGGACTTCTCTCCTGTCTCTAAGTAAAGGGAGTGTCCCTCAATGGAGCCCTCATCTGTACCCTACGTTTTAATAGGGTTATTTGGTCTTTTGGTGACTAGTTTCTTGAGTTTTGTATATTTTGGAGGTCTGCCCTCTGTCAGATGTGGGATTGATGAAGATCTTTTTCCAGTCTGTGGGCTGCTGTTTGTTCTTGTCAACTGTTTCCTTTGCTTTATAGAAGCTTCTCAGTTTCAGGAGGTCCCATTTACTAATTGTCAATCTCAGTGTCTATGCTACTGGTTTTATGTTCGGGGAGTGGTATCCTGTACCAATTTATTCGAGGGTACCTTCTACTTTCTCTTCTAAGAAGTTCAGTGTGGCTGGATTTATGTTGAGGTATTTGATACGTTTGGACTTAAGTTTTGTGCATGGCTATAGACATAGGTCTATGTGCAGTCTTCTACACACTATTATCCAGTTGTGCCATCATCATTTTTTGAAGATGCTTTCCTCCTTCCACTATATACTTTTAGCTGTCTTGTCAAAAATCAGGTATTTGTAGGTGTATTGGTTAATATCAGGATTTTCAATTCTATTCCATTGGTTCACCTGTCTATTTTTTTGTGCCAATACCAAGCTGTTTTCAGGACTATAGCACTATAGTAGAGGTTGAAGTCCTTTATTGTACAGGGTTGTTTTGGCTATCCCAGGTATTTTGTTTTTCCATATAAAATTGAGTATTATCGTTTCAAGGTCAGTGAAGAATCATGCTGGGATTTTGATGGGGATTGTGTTGAATCTGTAGTTTGTTTTTGGCAAGATTGCCAGTTTTACTGTGTTTATCCTATTTATTTAAGAGCATGGAAGATCTTTCTATTTTCTGGTATATTCTTTCATTTCTTTCTTTAGGGACACAAATTCTTGTTATATATGTCTTTCACTTGTTTGGTAAGCCTTACCCCAATATACTTTATGTTGTCTGTGGCTATTGTAAAGGGTGTTTTTTTCTCTGATTTCATTATCAGCCTTTTTATCATCTGTATGTAGTATAGCTACTGATTTTTTTTTTAGTTAATCCTGTATCCTGCTAATTTGTTTAAGGTGTTTATCAGCTGTAGGAGTCTCTTGGTAGAGTTTTCCGAGTTGCTTACGTAAACTATCATATCATCTGCTAAGAGTGATAGTTTGATTTATTCCTTTCCAATTTGTATCCCCTTGATCTCATTTTGTTGTCTTATTACTTTAGCTACAACTTCAAGTACAATATTGAAGAGATATGGAGAGATTGGGAAGCCTTTCTTGTTCCTGATTTTAGTGGAATAGCCTTAAGCTTCTCTTCATTCAGTTTGATGTTGGCTGTTGGTTTACTGTACATTGCTTTTATTATGTTTAGGTATGTTCCTATTATTCCTGATCTCTCCAAGTCCCTTATCATGAAAGGGTTTTGGATTTTTTCAAAGGCTTTTTCAACATCTTGTGAGAGGATCATGTGGTTTTTATTTTTCGGTTTGTTTCTATGGTCGATCACATTGATATATTTTCATATGTTGAACCATCCCTGTAACACAGGGGTGAAGCCTACTTGGTCATGGTGGATGATATCTCTGATGTGTTCTTGGATTTGATTTGCTAATATTTTATTGAGTATTTTTGCATCAATATTCATGAGGGATATTGTTTGTAGTTCTCTTTCTTAGTTATGTCTTTGTGTGACTTGTGGTCCATAAAAGAAGTTTGGTAATGAACCTTCTGTTTCTATTGCATGAAACAATTTGAGTATTGGTATTAGCACTTCTTTGAAATTCTGGTTGAATTCTGCACTGAAGCCATCTGGTCCTGGCCTTTTTTTTGGTTGGGAGAATTTTGATGATTGTTTCATTAGGAGTTGTAGGTCTATTTAGGTTGCATTCTGTTATTGGTTTAATTTTGGTTAGTGATAGCTATTCAGAATTTTTCTCATTGCCTTTGAATTTTCAAAGTTTGTGGAGTACAGGTTTTCAAAGTATGATCTGAAAATTGTCTTGGTTTCCTCATTTCTGATTCTGTTGATTTGCATGTTCTCTCTCTGCTTTTTGTTTAGTTTGGATCAAGGTTTGTTTATCTTGTTGATTTTCTAGAAAAATCCAACTTTTAAAAATTGTTTCTTTGTATTGTTTTGTTAAATCTACTTTAGTTATTTCAGTCTTCAAATTGATTATTTCCTGGCATCTACTCCACCTGGGCGAGTTTGCTTCTTTTTGTTCTAAGGCTTTCATTGTGCTACTAATTCTCTAATGAGACTATACCACATGTTTTCTCATGTGGGAACTTAGTACAATAGACTTTCCTGGTAGCACTGATTTCACAGTGTCCCATAGGTTCAGGTATGTTGTGTCTTCATTCTAGTTGAATTCTAGGAAATATTTACTTTCTTTATTTCTTCCTTGACCCAGGATAGATGTGATTGTGCATTTTTCAATTTCCAGGAGTTTGTAGATTTTATGCATTTTGTATTGTTGTTGAATTCCAACTTTAATGCATGGTGGTCTGATAATATACTGGGGATTATTCCAATGTTTGTGTGTCGAGATTTGCTAATCTGCCTAGTATGTGGTCGATTTTCAAGAACATTCCATATGGACCTGAGAAGAAGTTATATTCTTTTGTGTTTGGAAGGAATATTCTATAGATGTCTGCTAAGTCCAATTTGGACATAACTTCTGTTAGTTCTTTTGTTCCTTTGTTAACTTTCTGTCTGGTAGTCCTGTCTAGTGGTGTGTTAAATTCTCCCACTGTGAGTATGTATGTGAGCTTTGAGTTTTAGTTGTGTCTCTTTTACAAATGTGGGTGCCTTTGTATTGGGGTATAGATGTTCAGAATTGAGACTTCACATTGATGGACTTCTGTTGTGATGAATATGAAATGCCCTTCTTCATCTGTTTTGATTATGTTTTGAAGTCTAACTTTTTTTTTATATTAGGATAGCTACACCTGTTTGCCTCTTGGGTCCATTTGATTGGAAGAACTTTTCCCAATCATTTACCCTGAGATAATGTCTGACTTTGAAACTTGGATGTGTTTCTTGTATGCAACAAAAGGATGAATTCTGTCTTTGTATCCATTCTGTTATGCTGTGTCTTTTTTATAGGCGAGTTAAGACCATTAATGATGAAGGAAAGTAAGGACCAATGATTGTTAATTCTTGTTTGTTTTATATTTGTTGTTAATCGAGGTATTGTGAATATATTTGCCCTGCTTTATCCTTTAGGTTCTGGTGAAGTGGGATTATCTGTTATGTTGCCTATGTCTTTGTGAGCATAGGTTACTTCCTTGGGTTAGAATTTTTTCCTCCCAGAACTTTCTGTAGGGCTATATTTGTAGATATATATTGTGAAAATCTGGCTTTGACATTAAATATCGTGTTTTCTCTGTCTATAATGATTGAGAGTTTTGCTGGGTATAGTAGCCTGGGCTGGCATCTGTGGACTCATAATACTTGTACAACATCTATCCAGGACTTTCTGGTCTTGAGAGCTTCTATGGAAAAGTCAGGTGTAATTTTTATTGGTCTATCTTTATATGTTATCTGGTCTTTTTTATTTGCTGCTCTTAATATTCTTTCTTCATTCTTTGTTAAGTGTTTTGATTATTAAGTGGTAAGGGATCTTTTTAGTTTGGTCCAGTCTATTTGGTATTTGGTATGCTTCTCTACTTTCATAGGCATGTCCTTCTTCAGATTGGGAATTTTTTTTTCAATTATTTCATTGAATATATTTTCTGAACCCCTGAGCTCAGATTTTTCAACTTCTTCTATGCCTATTAGTCTTAGTTTTGGCCTTTTCATGGTATTCCACATTTCCTGCGTGTCTTGTGTTAAGGATTTATTGCATTTAAGATTTCTTTGGTGGATGAATCTATTTCCACTTGTTTATCTTCATCGCCTAGAGTCTCTCTTCGATCTCTTGTATTTTGTTTGTTATGCTTGCATCTATAGTTCCTGATAATTTGCCCAGTTTTTTCTATTTCCAGCATTATCTCAGTTTTTGTTTTCTTTATTTTCTCTATTTCAGTTGTTAGGTCTTGAACTGTTTGAACTGTTTCTGTCATCTGTTTGATTTTTTTTTTTTTTTTTTTTCTTCTTGGCTTTCCTTATTTTCTTTAAGAGATTTGTTCATTTCCTGCATTTTTTGTTTGGTCTTTTCCTCTATCTTTTCCAAATTTTTTGTTTGTTATTTCTTTCATTTCTTTGATTTTCTCCTATCATTTTTGAGGGCCTCTATCATTTTTATGAAGTTGTTTTTTAAGTCGTTCTCTTCTGCTTCCTGTGCTTTGCTGTGTTCACGTCTAGTTGGTGTAGAGTTCCTAGATTCTGATGGTGTCATATTCGTTTTTCTATTGTTGAATATTTTCTTGTCTTGCTGTCTTTCCATTGTTTCTTCTAGTGGGTTCAGATGGAGTCTTTCTTTCTACCCTGTTCTTCTGGTGGGTGTAGGTGTATTAGGAGTTTGATGTCTGCAACTCTCAATGATTCGAGCTTTCTTGGAGGTCTCTCCCCTGGCAAAGGGCAGGTATTGAGATCCAAAATTCAGGGGAGTGTGGCCTCAAGGTGGTTCTCTGGCAGAGCACCTGAGGCAGTGGCATCCAAAGATGAGTGGCTTGGGCCTCAAGGTGGTCCTAAGTGGATAGGTGGGTCTGGTGTGCTCAGAGCAGACCCAGAAAATTCCATGTAGGTGGAGGGATTGTTGCACCTGCACTCTGGCCCAATGCTCATCTGGAGCAGCCTGCCAGCAGGACAACGTGTTGGGGCAAGGCAGGCTCTGTATGGTGCATGAAGCAGAGTACCAGGACTGTACTATCCAGGGCCAGGATAAAGGCAGGAGAGAGATGCAGAGTTAACCCAGGTTGTTCACAGGGAAAGGTGTGTGTGTGTGTGTGTGTGTGTGTGTGTGTGTGTGTGTGTGTGTGTATTTGGCCTTTACTGCTTTACTGGTCTCAGAAGCACCTCTCGCTACTGGAGATTTTGTAGATAGTTTATAATATTGGGTGGAACATTTTCAGCCCTAGTGGCATCTCTTCAATTAAGATATACACATCTACTGTCAGTATTCTTTAGTTGTCAATAATTCTTTGTGTAGGGTTGAGTCTACTTCGCTTTCCTTTGTCTACTTTGTCATGACTATTGTTATTGACCTTGTGTAACTCATATTTAGGTAGTCATGTTGGTGAGACTTCAATGAGTGTAGCTTTTGACATTCATAGGAGACCCAATCTCACAGCTGACTCCCTGTTCCTCTGACTCTAGCAATTATTCTTCCCTCTCTTCTTCAATCATCCCCAAGCCTTAGGTGTGGGGGGTCATATTAACAGTGTCTTGTATGTTTGTAAAGAGAAGTTTTATTAATTTTGGATGGGAAGTATTTTATCTGTGGATATAAAGATAAATATATGGAATAAAGTTTGAAATTATGCTTAAATTTTCTGAAGAATATACTTGTACTTTAGATAAAATAAAATACATATATATTATAATTTTAGATAAACATAAAATATGATTCCTTTATAACTAACATAGCATCTGAGTCTTCATTTGGGGCAAGACAGCTATGGGACCAGGCTAGCTGAAAAGAATGCTGGTACAGGACCTGGTACAGACCCATGTAGGCTCTTTCCTTACTTCTTTAGTCTCTGTGAGTTCATACTTACCTTGCTTAGTTGATTCAGAAGCCCTTGTTCTCCTGGTGTCCTCCATCCCCTTTGGCTCTTACACTCCTTCTGTTTCCTCTTTCTGCAGGGTTACCTGAGCCCCAAGAGTGGCAATTTGATGGAGACATCCTATTTAGAACTGTGTGTCCCAAGGACTTGCTGTTTGCATATCTGGCTGTGAATGTATGCATCTGTCCCCATCTGCTACAGGAGAAAGTTTCTCTGGTTATGACTAAAGAAGGCATTGATGTATGAATATAGCAGCATTCCATTAGGAGTCATTTTATTTGGTCTGCCTCCAGGTTTCTCTGGGAGATTTGGTGGCAGGTGGGCCTGGAGGTCCCCTGGTGGATAGCAGAAGGCCTGGCACTAAGCTTTCCTGGGGGGTGTGGGTCCAAGACTGCAATGGCAGCAAGTCATACTATTTGGTTTTACCCTAGGTGTCTGGGACATCTAGACTCTGATTCTTGGTGACCATAGAAGTGTCAGGTATAGGTTCCATCTCAAAGTGAATCTTAAATCAAATCAGACACTGGTTGGCTACTCCTCCAAATTCTATGCCACCATTGTTCTAGCATATCTCACAGACAAGACAGATTGTACATCAAAGTTTTATGTGTGGGTTGGTGTTTCTGGTTACCTTTTCATAGGCTACAGAGCAAATTTCAACACCAAAGTCACTAGAAAGTAAGGATATAAGCTCGGTGTAAACATCAGCTTGAACTCTCCATGTTCAAATGAGTTGTATAGGATTTTTCCTTGGCAATGTGGCTGTCAATTTGAGGAGAGCAACCCATTGCCTTGGCTATAGCCTGAGTTGTTTGCAGATTTCCATTGGAAGTACCCCACCCTTGGATATTCAGTCCAACTACCAGAAGCCTCATTTGGTGATTAGAGATGGCTAGATGGGATTGCATCTTCCCCATTATTAGGAGGCCCCACTAAGATTACCTTAGTATATTTTGGAAGTTTTCACTGAACTAGGTTTCTGTACCATTCCCCAAATGCCCCTCAGCTGAAGCTGTGCTCTCCAACATTGTTGGAGACTGCATACTGAATATCCTGCTCTTATCTTTTACACCTCTTTAGTTCTGAAATTAAAGGAGTGAACTCTGTTATTATTTCAGTCTGCTTCAATCTCAAGAAGCCCTGGGTGGCCTTGAACTCAAAGAGATCCATCACCTTTGTCTCTTGAGTCCTGTGATTAAAGGTGTGTACCACCACTGCCTGATCTCTATATATTGAGGCTGACTTGCTTTCTGAATCCTCAGGCAAGCTTTAATAAATCATAAATAACATATCACCACAGTCTTATCAGTATTGGTATTGGTTTAAATTTAACATCTTTTAATGATGTGTTTATTTATTTCCTATCTTCGGTGCCTGCAATTGTGTCTTCCATCTCTTGTATTCTGTGTGTGAAGCATGCCTCTGTAGTTTCTGTTCAAATTTCTAAATTTTCCATTTCCAGTATCCCCTCAATTTGAGTTTCCACTATTGATTCTATTTCCATTTTTGGGTCCTGAACAGTTTGATTTTCTTTCACTATTTAATGTTTTCTTGGACTTCTTTATAGGATTTATTGATTTACTCTTTATGTATCTCTATAAAGTCTGTTCTAAGGTCTTATTCAGTACTTCAGTTACGTTAGAATATTCAAGGCCTGCTGTGGTTAGCTTGTTGTGTACCAGGGGAAACATTTCATTCCTGCTGTTATTGATTTTGTTTTTATGCTAGTATGTAGGCATCTGGAAATGGGACAATATAGACACAGGTGCTGATTTCTGGATTTGTCTTTATTATGTGGGTGTTTTGCTCCTTGATTTCTGTTCCTCTTTTGATTTTAGGGAGAGGGTGATGGCTGTGTGTTGTGATAAGACATTTTCTTTGGCTCTTATATTTGTGGCCACTCTGGGTTCCAAGTCAAATATGTTTCTGGGTATCGGTAATTGACACTTAGGGATACTGATAAGTTAGGGGTCTGAAGAGGTTCACAGGATGGAGGATAGCAGAGTAGACAACCAGGATTTCTGTATTTTGTCTTCTGGTCTTGGGGAGAGTTAATAAATTGAAGTTGCCCCCAAAGTGTCTGCTACACTGAGGATGAGACTACTGTGTGGGTTGGCTCTAGAGGGACAGAAGGAGAGAGGAATCCAGCCTACCTGCTTTCCTGGCAGGAGTGGTCTGTGGCTTAAAAAGGGGTGCGTTCTGGAGTTGGTGGGATGGGGTATAGTAACAAGTGGGGAGAGGGAAGTTAGCAGGGGAAAGTCTGTAGGATCCACATGAGATGGGGTAAATGGGGGAAGGAAGGCTGCAGCAGATGCTCTGTTGTAGAGATAGGGACACATTTGGGGCATTGGTTTATCAGAAGAGGAGGGAGTAGTGAGGGTTTTCAATTATCTTACCTGTTTCCCTGTCACGCTCATCTGGCATGTTAACAGGGAATGGCTGCTGGTGCTGGACATTGTTGAGTTGGGGAAAGAAAGGCTAGGGGAGAAGATCTCTGTGATTTGTTGGGAAATCAGTCAGAGATGAAAAGGGGACTGCAGCTAGTTTTCTGCTGTGGGCCTGTGGGATTTCATCTAGAGGAGCAGAAGGAGAGACATAGATATGCCCTCAGCCTATTTGTTGCCCTGGCAAGAGAAACTCAAGTTAGTGTGAGGTACCTGCTAGTGTTGGAGGGACAAGACAAAACAATTAGTGGGAGGAAATAATATACAAGGTACAATCTATTCGATCCACAGGAGCGGGAACATGAGGCAGGGAAGGCTCTGTTCTATTCCTGAGCTGGGGTTAGAGAATGGATCTGGGGGAACACAGGGAAAAGAGAAGATCTGCCTATTCTGATCACATTTGTACTCCTCTCCTTAACCCCTCCCAGATTCACTCTACCCTGTCCCCATGTGCTGGCTAGTTTTATGTCAATTTGACACGAAGTAGAGAAGTAGAATCATTAGAGAGGAGGGTACCTCAACTGACTATCTACAAGTTTGGGGTATAGACAAGCATGTAGAATATATATTTTTTGAATTATTAATTGATGGGGGAGTGCCCGGCCCATTGTGCTTAGTGCCAATCCTGGGCTGGTGTTCCCGGGTTTGGTGTTGAGAGGACTGGGCAGTCTATGGGGACTCTAGTAATGGGTCAGTATTTATCGCTAGTACAGGAATGGACTCTGGGAGCTCATCCCACATAGAGGCATACTCTCTCAGCCTAGATACATTGGGAGGGCCTAGACCTTGCCCCAAATGATGTGACAGATTTTGATGATCCCCCATGGAAGGCCTCACCCTCCCTGGGGAGCAGAAAGGGGATGGGGATAATAGAGGAAGGTGAGGGAACTGGTTTTGACATGTAAAACAACCTTGTTTCAAATTTAAATATAAAAAGGAAAAAAGGAAAAAAAAAAAAAAAAGAAAGAAAAAAGGGCTCAGTAACCCCATGGATAGCAAGCCAGTACAGAACAATCATCTATGATGGCATAAAAGTTAGTTATCAATCTCATTATCAGGGAAGGGTATTTAAGGTAGCCTTTCTACTTTCTACTGTTTCCCAAATCCTTGTAGGTCTCCAGACATTACTCTAAAGTCAGTTTTCTCTTGAAACCTATAATGGCTCCCTCTATTATGGTATCTTTGTTTTGTTTTGTTTTTTCTCTCATCTATTCATCCCCTGACTCAATTGTCCTGGTCCCACATGTTCTCCTCCCCTCCCCTTCTCTTTCTCCTAACTCCCTCTCCACTCACTAGCCCACCACTCCTAATATGCTCAGGAGATCTTGTTCCTATCCCCTTCTGTGAGGTTCCTCCTTTTATCCTAGTCTCTCTGACAGTGTGAATTGTAGGCTGGTGATCCTTTGCTCTAGGTCTAAAATCCATATATGAGTGAGTATATACCATTTTCCTTTTTTTGTGACTGGCATACCTCACTCAGGATGGTTTCTTCCAGTTCCATCCATTTGCCTGCGAATTTCAAGATTCTATTATTTTTTCCGCTGAGTAGTATTCCATTGCATAAATGTGCCACATCTTCTTTATCCATTCTTCAGTTCAGGGGCTTCTAGGGTGCTTCCTGGTTCTTGCTATTATGCTGCTATGAACGTAGTTGAGCAGATGTCTTTGTTGCATGGATGTGAATCATTTGGATATGTGCCTAAAGAGAAGAATTGCAGGGTCCTGTGGTAGGCTGATTCCCATTTTCTTATGTGTCTTTCAGGCATTTTGGAATCCTCTATTGAGAATTCTATGTTCAGCTCTGTACTCCACTTTTTAATAGTTTTATTGATGTTTTGGTGACTAGAGTTCATTGTATATTTTGGAGATCCGGCCTCTCTCAGATGTAGGGTTGGTGAAGATCTTTTACCAGTCTGTGGCCTGCCGTTTGCTCTTGTTGACTGTGTCCTTTGCTTATGGAAGCTTCTCAGTATCAGGAGGTCTCATTTATTAATTGTTGATCTTGTATCTGTTCTACTGGTGTTAAGCTCAGGAAGCAGTGTCCTGTACCAATTTTTTCAAGGGTACCTCACACTTTCTCTTCTAAGAGGTTCACTGTGGCTAGACTTTTGTTGAGGTCTTTATTCCCTTTGGTGTTAAGTTTTGTGCATGGCAATAGACATGGGTCTATCTTGTAGTCTTCTACACACCATCATCCAGTTGTGCCAGTACCATTTGTTGAAGATGCTTTCCTCTTCACATTGTACACATTAACTGTTTTGTCAAAATTCAGGTGTTCGTAGGTGTGTGGGTTAATATCAGGATTTTCGATTTGCTTCCATTGGTCTACCTATGCCAATACCAATCTGTTTTCAGGACTGCAGCTCTGTATTAGAGCTTGACGTAGGGGATGGTGATGCCTCCTGAAAAGTCCTCATCTAGTGGCTGGTGGAAACAGAAGCAGAGACACCCACAGCTAAACACTGAGACAAACTCCTGGAATCCAATTGCAGAGAAGGAGGAGTGATAAGAAAATGGGTCAAGACTAGGCTACAGAAACCCCCAGAGACAGCTGATCTGAACATGGGGGAGCTCATGGACCTCTGGACCGACTCAGACCCCTTGAACATGGGTCTCAGTTAGAATGCCTGGGCAGTCTAAGGGACCTCTGACAGTGGAACAAGGATGTATCCCTGGTGCTGAAAAGTACTTTGGGTGCACATTCCCTTAGCCTAGAGGCAGGAGAGAGGGCCTAGATCCTACTGCAAATGACTTAACAGATTTTGTTGATCCCTCCTGGAAGGCATCACTCTCTGTGGAGGGGGGGATGGGATGGGAGGGGATATAGGGGGCATAGGAGGGAGAGAACTGGGATCAATATATAAAATACGAAAACTAAATAAATAAATAAAATATTGTAGTAGGTTCACTCCTTGCTCTATGGGCTCCCCCACCATGAAATCTTGGCCATATGTACAGTACTAGATGTGCATTTCTCCTAGGGAGAGGGCTTTAAATACAATCAAAAAAGAGTTTGGCTACCTTCATAACATTTATGTCTCTATTGCACATGTGAGTATGTCTTACCATACCAATCATTCTTGCAGTTCACATTCATATCTCTTTTCATGAGCTACAGTTGATGCCATCTGTGTCTTCCTATCCAGTGACAGATTTCTGAAACCCATGAGCTATACTCTCACATTAACCCAGTGTAGATATGATCATATTCTTCCTTTGCCAACAATTCTAAGTAAAAACAGTTTAAATTGGGACATTTAAAGATGGTAAAAAGTCATTAATTTACATTCAGGTAAAAAATGAATTGTTCATTATTAACTCAGAAGTTACATTTTTTCTTTGAGAAATAGGATAGAAAAAGATCTTGTCACACACAATGAAGTTAGATGACTGTCCATGAAATTCTTTTCTTTTCATAGAATATTATAATAAAGGCCTCTGAAGACTCAGGACATTCTGTCTGTGTCTCCTTGCAATGTGATAGTGATGTTTCTAGTTTCTAGGGTTTGAGTTTATCTCTTTGCCTCCTGGGACCTGTTATTTGCTTGGACCAATGGAGTTAAGCAGATGTGACAGGTATATGGGTTTCAGCATTTCAAGACACTTTAAAGGTTCTTTGTTTACACTCTTACCAGTTTATGTCCTCCGTTTTGTGGAAAATCCTGAAATCATATAGTTAGATGTTTTAGGTGTACCAGCTGACAGCTTATACTAACTTCAAGAGAGGACATTAAGGCTTTTTAGGAATTTCCAATTGAAATTTGCAGCCCAGAATAGAGACTACCTTGTTTCAGCTATCCAAATATGTTCAATCAAGACAGCAGAAAAGACATATAGTAATGAATATGACACATGGCAATGTTTGGATATAAACGTCTAAGCATATAGGTTAGAAAAACCTGGAATAGCCAATAAAATAGTGGCTATTGAATTAGATGTATTTCAGTCATGAGGCATTTTCCAAAGAACAGTCTGAACTTTTATTATTCTAGTTAACCCAAAACCATTTGGCTTATTGTATAGCTTCAATACTTCATAAAGAATCCTTGAAGTTTGATTTGTTGTAGAAAACACCTTAGGACTCTTTATTTGTTGGCTGTGGGTTGCACAATGGTATGTGGTGTGCTTAAGCTTTTTAAAATACTCAAGGTAACCCAAATTACTTCAAAAAAGAATGTACTAGAGGGCAGATTCTCTATAGGACAAAAAGAACTATTATGTAATGTCTCCCATACCATGTAGGACTGTATTGCTTACTTACCAAGAGGTAATATAAAAAAAGAAGAGTAATTAATGAGTATTTGATTACAAATGTACAGAGGAATTAATGTAGTAATTATTACAGCATCTTAGCATTATAAGGTGCTTCCAACCAGAAACTCTGCAATATCTGTTCTGCAGGTTTAACAGATGTTCCGTGTTCTATAGTGGGCAAATCTGAGGTCCCCATTGTACCAACTAGTCCATTTTCTAATTATCCTTCAAAAATCACAATATGTGTCCTTTAGATAATTTTCTCATTTCAGACTTTCTCTTTAAATGTTTTCTTGAAGTTTTATCATTGCTTTGTATCTTTGAAGGTGCTTGGTATAAACTGGAGTACCTGATCTTAAAATAGTAGCATCTTTTAGCAGATGGTAGACAAATGGTCAAAGTACTATGGGAACAGATAAAAGGAGATTTATTGATAGCAAGGCATCAATACAAGTTTGCTGTCTATAGAAGAATGTGACTGTCAGTCAATGTTGGAAAGAATGTAGAAAAGAAGAAATACTCATCCACTGCTGGTAGAAATGTAAAATTATACAGTCACTGTGAAAATCAATATGGAAGTGTCTCAGAGAACTAAAAATAGAACTACGCTCTGACTCAGCTTAATCACTCTTGGGTACCTACCCAAAGACTCCAAGTCTGCATACCACAGAATTTTCGTGACTGTGTTTATAGCTACACTCTTCACAGTAGGTAATAAATCTATGAGCCTAGATATTTATCAATAGATGAATAAATGAAAAAAGTACAGTGCATATAGTAATGGAGTTTTATTAAACAAAGAAAAATAAGTCATGCCATTTGCATAAAAATAGATGGGATGCTAAGTTATTATGTTACATGAATTGAGCCAGATTCAGAAAGACAAAATATCATATTTCTAAGTGGAAGTAGCTTTAAAATTCCATTCTATATATATACATGTATATACATATATGTATCTGTCAATGTGTTCAATAATATGAGTAGAGGATGTAATCTTATTTATTTATTTGTTTTACATACCAACCATAGTTTTCCCTCCCTCCCTCATCTCCTTCTGTTCCCTGATACCCCTACATTTATCTACCCTTCCCTCATCCACTAAACCTCCATCTCCATTCTGAAGAAGTAGTGTCTCCCCTGGGAGTCATATCAAGTTGAGGCAGGACCAAGTTCCTCTACTTTGCATCCAGGCTGGGCAAGTCATCCCACCATAGGAAATAGGTTCCAACAAGCCCACTCATGCATCAGGGACAGGTCCTTGTCCCACTGATAGGGGCCCCACAAAAGACCAAACTACACCAAATGCAGAGGGCCTACATTGGTCCCATACCTGCTCCTTAATTGTCTGTCCATGAACTCCCACAACCTCAGGTCAGCTTTCTCTGTGGGTTTCTTTACCATAATCTTGACTTTCCCTCATATGCCCATTTGCTTGCTCACATAATGCCTCTTCTCTCTCTTCAACTGGACTCCAGGAGCTTGACCCATCCTCCCAGCCTCTCCCTTCTACTCCCACACTGGCACCCCATTTACCCAGGACATCTCATCTAACTCCAGGAGGAGGTAATCTTAATGGAGGTGGTAAGGAAGAGCATCAGTATAGAGAAAGGTAATGCCAACCAGATGAAGATGAGAGAAGAGGAAAGTGGTAGAGATAAACAATGTGAAGAGACTATGACATTTGTATGAAGTTACCAAAATGAAATCCATACTTTGTATGCTAGTGTAAAATAAATAATAAATAAATATGCAACAAATAATTAAATAACAGAATGTTCCAAGTTGTAAGGAAACAGACAGAAATCCACAATTAGACAAAGATTATATAGAAAATTTAGATGCCTCCTATGAGTGATTGGGCTTGAGTTTTGCAGTCAAGGGTTTGACAGGACATGGAACTTGGAGGTAGACTGCAATTAGATTGTAAAGAGACTTTCTATTTTAATGAGGAAGAAAAAAAGTGTTTGATCATCTTTTTGATGATCATGCAACAATAACTTGACCCCTGGGTATTGTATTCAATGCCTTTCTTTTTAGGAAGGCCTGCTTCGTTATGCTTACGTTATGCGTAATTCATTGACATAAAATTATTTGTTGCTCAATTATGTAAAATTATGATAGGAAGTATTCAAGAATTTGGCTTTTTTTTTAAAAAAAACTGAAACTTAAACAGTTAGACTGCTACATAACATAGGCAACAAATTTGAAAGTTGTAATGAATAGGTCTGACACTAGCGTTAATTAAGGTCAATTATGGGACAGGGTGTCACTATTGAAATGAGGAACTGAGGTACCCCTATGAATAATTGACACTCAGCATTCTTGTTGACCTAAATTACCTGAAGATTGGGCTTTAATGATCTAATTAATTGTCTCCAAGCCCCATTTTGCTTTGCCTGTATACCACTGCAAGCACCAGCATCACCAAAAGGGGAGTGCAGTTCTCAGCAGAGATGACCAGAAATAATTTCAAAGTGTACCTAACAAGCAAAAGACACAATGAATTCTCAAAGAAAACCTTCACTTAAGAGGGAGGCCAGGGAAAAAGAATCTAAAGTCACCTTGAAAATATAGTGAATCCTGAGCTATATGAGGCATTAACTCAAACAAACAAACAAAAAGAAGATTAAAATAAATAGCACTTGAATTACAAAGAACTGCTGTCAACTTAAGATAAAAATTACTCTAAGAAAAATTAACCATTTTAATTAAGCTTAAATTGCTATAAAAATTTTAAATTGCTCCAAGCATAATAAGAAGAGATATCTTGCTTTATGTTTCCTAATATAACAGTGTAGTAACATTATTACTATGAAAGTTGTTTTGATTGAAAAATGGGGTTCTGCTATAGGTATTAAAGGGGTCCTCATTCTTTTTTAAAATCTGGGTGGGAGGTACTAATCACAGGAATCTTATCTAAATTCTTGAGCACAGCCAGCATGTTTTAAAACAGCTATCAGATGTTTACAATTTACAACAGATATTATACCCATGTGTACATAATACACATACCTGTATTTTAAAATAGCTGATATTAAGAAATGTGGTAAAAGGAATACTCTTTGTATGTATGTATATATATATGTATATATATATATATATATACATATATATATTTTTTTTTTCTTCCTGCTGTATCAAAGTTTAAAACTGAATCAATATTATTTCAGGGTGAGATAGTGATTACAGCAAGAAGACATCATCAGGGCAATTAAAAAGCTGACGAGTTTACTCACTAAGATGTAATTCAGCCATGTTGGTTGCTATTTTCTAGGTGATCTATTTACACCCAAGTATTCTCAGGTATGTATTAAGAGTGTGGAATGATTGAGTTTTAGTTATATTTGTATGTAATGAGTTTCAGTTATAAGTTCTACTGTGGGTTGTTTCAGTCATACTATTCTCTAACTCCCCAACCTTCAAAAATGGAAGGAAACAGCACTGTTGCTTTCCTGAATCTAAGAACATCAATTCATAGATTTTTCCACCCCCAACACCACAGTGATTGGAAGTTCCCTGATTTAACTCAGAATTACTGCTTTCTCTGGAACTTAAGACAGGCGCCTACTCAAGGGGAAAAAAAAAAAAAAACTTGTAGGAAACAACAATAAACTTTGGAAGATTTTTGATAAGGTGTACCAGACTCTTCAGGCAGCTTTTCACCGATAATTTAATACCTAATGAGACCTTGCTACCTGCTCATGACTTTTATGATACACTTCAGAAAGACGAAGGTGTGCACACAAGTACGGGAGTTGGAAATAGGTTTCAGCTCCAGCGTCAATCCCAATAGACTGTTAGTGGCATCCTGGTTGAGACGATCAGCAGGAAAAAGTGGCACAATTCATTAGCGCTGCCTTCCATGCATGCAGGAGCCGAGGGGACTGCAGCTATCTTTGCTGGCTCATTAGAACAGGCTTTTAGGAAAGCGTTTCAAAGGGAGGCTTGAGATTCGCATCATTTTGTCTTTCTTCTCGTCATCATGAGCCAACTTCTTCTGTTTTACCTACAATGCCTAGAATAATTCTTTGAAGATGGAGACACGTGGCAAACACTCCCTTGATCACTTCCGAATGCTAAAGTAGAAACAATATCCTTGCCATTGATTTACCATAAATGCCCCAGGCTCTGAATTAGTATTATCTGTAATGTTATATTAAATCCTTTAATTTCAGAATGTCTAGATTCTTATAGCAGGAATGTTTGTACAGTTAAGTCAGTGGAAGAAAAAAACATGTTTTCCCAAGCATAAAAAACTGATAGTCAGATTTCATACTCCTATTTTCTTATTCTGCTGTATATATAAAATAGTTTTATATTCATCTCTCACAACCTACTAGGTCATCTTGGAAATTTTTTAATAAGCTAATTTGCTTTACCATTGTCATCTAAACAGCTGAAAGTTAGTCATCAGAGACAAGGCCTCTAGGTTGGTTCCAGCTTGATGTCCAAAGTATGTAGTATCTTCAGCATTATATTTCCTTCAAATCCTGGGAAGGGACTGAGGGTGATGGCAATAACCTACATTTTTCTGTGACTCTATTGCCCACTCCTGACCAACAATTTAGAAATGAATGCTCATGCTTGACACAGTTTTTGTTGCTGTTGTTTTGTGCTTCCCGAAAATATATAACTCAATTAAAATGTGTGTACGTGTATATACAAGCACATATGTGTTATATTTGCATGTTTAAGTAATCTTGTACAATACAATGTTTCTCTATGGCTTTTGCAAGTATCTTTAGTGTTATTTATCTCTTCTTTCTTCCTCCAAGTTACTTCCCCGTTCCCCTCCTTCCTTGTTCTCCACCTCTCCCCTCATAGCACATGTGTTATTATTTTCCTATCTAGATTTCCTCTTCTTTCTAGCCTATGGTCTCTCTATATATTCTATGTTTTAGGCTTCTATAGATACTTCAGGTCCTATTTTCAAATCAAAACATTAGGAGCTAGGATCCACAAATAGAAAAAAAACATTTGACTTTTGTTTTTCTGGATCTGGCTTAATTAGTATAATATTTTTCAGTTCCATTCATTTATCTGCAAATTTCATCATTTCATTTTTCTTGACATCTGGTTATAGCTCCACTGGGTGTGTGGACTCCTTTTCATTATCCACTCATTGGTTAGATGACATTTAGGTTGTTTCCATTCCGTAGCTATTGTGAATTCAGTAGCAATGAGCATGACTGAGCAAGTATCTGTGGAGCAGGATGTCTAGCCATTTGTGTATATATTAAGAAATGGTATAGATGGGTCACAAAGTAGATCTACCTTTACCTTTTTCAGGATACCTGACTCTGATTTCCAGAGTGGCTACACTGGCTTGCAGTCCCATCAGTGAAGAATGACGGTTACCTTTCTCCATATCTTTGCCATCATTTGTTGTCAGTTGTTTATATTTTTCAATCTTGGGATTTGTGACTGGTAAGATAAAAACTCAGTAACATTAATTGGCATTTCTCTAATTGTTAAGAATGTCTTAGGGTCTTGAGACATCAGCTCAGCATTTGAGGACGCTTGTTAATCTTGAAGGCTTCATTCTCCAAATCCAGTGACTCGCAGTGACCCACTGCTATAGTTCCTTGGGACCTTAAGCACTCTTCTGAACTCCATGGGCACAAGATATGCATAGTGACTGATTATGAGCATAAATAAAAAACTTTGAGGAGAATAATGAATGCCTATAAATTTTTGCATGCCTTTTGGGCAATAAACCTGGAGAAATGGTACAAAAAGGTCATCATGTACATTGTAATTATAGCTTAAAATGAACAACTTAACGGTGAAATGAGAATGAGTGAAAGAGAAAAAGCAGTTCTTCTAAATGGTGTGTGTGTGTGTAAGTTTCTGGTCCTGTTTAACAAAAATCTAAAACAAACAAAAAAAAATAAAAATAAAAAAAAATAAAAAAGTGAGCTAGTAAATATTTGTACCAGGAAACAATTGCTTATTCACAACACTAAGGAAAACTAAAATAAAAATGTTTCATTTGCAGTCATTAATGGAGTAATGGTTGTTTGTTATAGTTCATTCTGTATGTGAATCATCTTGGGCCTAAGAATTAGACTCTGTATAATGAAGAGGTCCAAGCTCCTGCCTGGCTGCATGGACCAAGCCCCTGCTGATGCTAGTGCATGTGCTTGACTTACCCTTGTCGGGAGACTAACATGAGGTCCACGGATTAGCGGCGGCCAAGAAGTCAAGGGCTGAAAAGATGGTTGACTGACTTGGTGAATAAAGTTCCGGACATTACATTATTCCTGGCTTGGAGCATACGGAATCAGTCCTGTGGCTCCCAAAGGGGTGGAGAAAGAATCTTGCACAGCTTGTCATGGCCAGTCTGTGTGTGCTGAACCGAAAAACAAATGGAACAAAGACATCTAAATTTACAACTCCAACTGAAGCGCTGAGCGAGGCTAATCCAGAATTCAGAAAGCTCAATTCAAATTGCTGTCCCCCGTATATGTCAGCATCTGCTTATTCGAGGGATGTGAAAAGATTTAACATTATTTCTATATCTATGAATCAATATTTCTATTGATACATCTCTGTATGTGTATTTAAGTGATTCATTCTTTTTCATCCAACTGCAGCTGGTTTCAACAACTTGTTTTTTGAAAATATTATTATTAGTAAGTTAATTAACACTGTTTCTTAATAGTCCCTTTAACATTTTATATGATGCTTTTAAATGAAAATTCATATTTGTTTTTATGGCAGCTTTGATCTTTCAGTACTTACAGTGCCTCCAAACAGTCGCCATACCATGTACATTTGAAGTCACAGTTTCCTCCACACCCTTTCTCTCAACAAAAGAGACTGCTGGGAAGTTGCTAATGAACCTGGATGGTTATGATGAGAAGGCTGGGGAGAGGAAGGCAGAGAGGGGCCAAAAAGAGACACCATGCACCCTATGGAGTAACCTGTCGGATTCTGTATAAGCCACAGACTCATGGAAATACATAGATTAATAGAAATGGGTTAATAATTAAGACAGAGCTAGCCAGTAAGAAGCCTGAGCCATCAGCAAAACCGTATATAAATTAATGTAAGTCTTTGCATGTTTACTTGGAGCTAATCAGCTGTGGGACCAGGCTGGAAACAAACAATCAAACATCCTGGCTCCCGCACATGTAAGCCCAGGTAATGACATCATGTGTCTGGGAGAGTTTCTCTTACCAAGCCATGTGCACAATTTCAGTGCTGGCTACTGTAGTTACTATTAAAGCCTTAATATTTTATACATATTTTCTGTTTTTTTCTTATTGTACATATAGATCCTAGTTCCCTCTCCCTCCCTCCATCTCTCCTGCCTTCACATCCACCCCCCCTCCCCGCTGACCACCCTTCCATCCCACCTCCCCACATCCCACAGGTGGGGTGAAAACCTTAATATTTTTAAATCCTCATATCATTGTAGAATCACAGATATCACTATATTTCAGGAAATGAATACTATCCTCCCCCTCTCAGAAAATTTTCCAGAGTTCAGTTTGCTTTCTTAGAGAACATGTAAGGGTTTTCCAAAAATTCTTTACCAAGAAAAAAAAGCCTCTAAAAGTTTTGATCAAGTGGATGTACTTGGTATATGACCACTTAAAATGATGTACTTTTCTCACCTTTCATTTTCTAAATGTGCATTATTTTAGATTTGTAAATAAATCTTTTGATAATTTTTATATGAGTTGAATTTTATATTTTATGTAGTACTTTAACAATGTATAATATTCAGTGTTGTGAAAGGTTAACTACATTTAAATGCTTTTCCCTTTTAAATACACACCTTCCATTTGACACATTTTTTTTCATATAACCTTTAGTTTGACACTTGTTATATAACTGTTGTTTGTTTATTGTGGAATCCTCAGAAAAATAAAGTTCAAAAAAACGGAATAATAGGAATGAAATGCCAGTGCCCAGAAATGAGTTTTTCAATTTTCAGTGTTTACTGCCTCCTTTTTCTTCATGGATATGTGTGAATCAGTGTTTGTGTCATATTGCAAAAAACAAACAAACACAAAACAAATGTTGAGGTATTATTGTACATCCTTTTAGAGGCATTAATACAGGGAAGCAAAGACAGCCACAGATAACATTAGGAAATCATCACACTGTATTCAGATCTTGGCTCTAATCATTAATGGTCCGACCAAAGGATCAAAGAAATTAATGACCTGTCCCAGTGTCTTCTTCCTTTATCTCACACAGAAACAATAACACTGAGTAGTTGTAAAACTTATGTAAGTTTCTTCAGTAATACATTTAGTTGGGAGGACTGGACAGTCTATGGGGCCTCTGGTAGTGGATAGGTATTTATCCCTAGTATACAAATGGACTTTGGGAGCCCATTGCACTTACAGGGCTACTCCCTCAGCCTAGACATTATAGGGGAAGGCCTGGGCCCTGCTCCAAATAACATGACAGACTTTGATGACTCCCCATGGAAGGCTTTACCCTCCCTGAGGATGGGATGCTGATTGGTGGGGGGGGGGACAGGGGAGGATGAGAGGGTGCAAAAACTGGGATTGATATGTAAAACAATCTTGCTTCAAATTTTAATAATAATAATAATAATAATAATAATAATAATAATAAAACATTAAGCCATGTGTGATGACTCACACCTTTAATCCCAGCACTCCTGGAGGCAGAGGCAGGCAGATTTCTGAGTTCAAGGCCAGCCTGGTCTACAGAGTGAGTTCTAGGAGAACCAGAACCACACAGAGAAACTGTCTCCAAACAACAACAAAATCCAAAAACATTTTGGTAGTATATCATATATTATGAATGTTTGAAACAGAGTTTAAGGGAAGCACAGACATTTTAGGATTTTGTTATAAATAATTTAACTATTTGTTTCAGTTAGTTTGCTTTGAGTCTAGATGACAAAAACCCAAGTGGCTTTAATAAGGATTCTTCACATATCAAGCAATTCAGAGGTGAACTAGCCTAGCATCTCCACTGTGACTTCAGGGGCCACTGCTGATATTATCTCTTTTCTCTTTGTACAGCATATGGGCTTCCTGCATAGGTGTGGTATAATGACTGCACTTCTGGCTCCTGGCTTCTACCTGCTTTCTGTATTTGCATGAGGGAACATGCATGCTGATGAGCAGCCTGCAGAAAATCCCTGACTACTGTTCTTGATAAGACCAAGGTAAACATTACAGGAGGTTGACTTGCCTTCATAATTTACTTGCCGGATGGGTGCCAAAACCTCATACGAAATCACCAATAGAACTAATATTATTCTGACAGGTTTCTTAAGTCCTGACTCAACAAGGTTTATTCTCACTGAAGTTCTTTCTTTGAAGAACAAAGAAAGTCATAAATTAAAATGTGTTTCAAATGCACTGGTGGAAACAGCAGGAAGGTAGGTTATAGCAACAAGGGAATTGCTATAGGCCTCAGCTGCTATCTAAGGACAGTCTTAGCCCGTGAATTGGCAGAAATTGGATGTCTGTTAAGTAAATAAAATTTGCAGGGTTTCAGATGATAATCACACAAACACTAGGCAGACAACAGTTAGACAGTGGTTAGATACTAAGGAGGTCAGAACTACACCCACAACATTCCAAGCTCTCTACAACCACAGAGAAGCTCCAATCAGTTAGCCTTTGTACAAGGCTCAATATAGTGTGCCACTTCTTTTCAGAGACTTTAACTTACATGTTTATCTATGTTCTTACATGCCAGCTGATACACACGCACACACACAAACACACACACACACACACACACACACACACACACACACACATATATATATATACCTTTGTCAGGTAAAAAGTGTTACTTATATTTATTAACCTGCATCCTGCATTGATGGCAAGTTCCCTTGCTGAACTCTGTATTTCTAATATGCTGGCTATAAATTTTTAAAATGGTTTCTGTGTGGATAACAATATATGCTAATGTGTTCCATTCTCTCTTTCCATTCTTTTCTCATTCAGATAATGCCCTTGTACAAACTGTCTAGCACCTCCAGGATAATGGTGAGAAGATGAAAATTACAGATATTTTTGCTTTATTCATGACTTCTAAAGAAAATGCATCTAATAGTCAGTTTTTATTATTTTTTTTCTTATTTTACATATCGATCCCAGTTCCTTCTCTCTCCCTTCCTCCCTCCCATGCCTTCCGACCCGCATCCTATTTCGCACCCCACCCCCCACTCCACAAGGAAGGCTATTCCTTCCAGGAGGGGTCATCAAAATCTGTTAAGCCATTTGGAGTAGGGACTAGGCCCTCCCCCTTGCCTCTAGGCTAAGGGAGTACCCCTCCATGGGGAATGTACTCCCAAAGTCCTTTTGTGTCCCAGGGATACATTCTGGTTCCACTGTCAGAGGTCCCTAAGTCTGCCCAGGCCTTCTAACTGAGACCCATGTTCAGGGGGTTGGAATCGGCATAATGCTGGTTTCCCAGCTGTCAGTCTTGGGGTCCATGAGCTCTCCATTGTTCAGGTCAGCTGTCCCTGTGGGTTTTTGTAGCCTAGTCTTGACCTCTTTTTTCCTTCCTTCCTTCCTTCCTTTCTTCCTTCCTCCCTTCCCTCCTTCCTTCCTTCCTTTCCTTCTTTCTTTTTTTCTTACACACACACACACACACACACACATATATATAAATAAATTTTTTAAAGTTTTATTTTACATATCGATCCCAGTTCCCCCCCTCCCTCCATCCTCTCCCTTCCTCCCTGCCTCCTTCCCCCTTTCCCTCTCTCCCACCCTCTCATGCCCCCTGACCACTCTCCCTTCCCATCATCCTCCTCCACTCCACATGTAGGGTGATGCCCGCCAGGAGGGGTCATCTAAATCTGTCAAGTCATTTGGAGTAGGGACTAGGACTTCTCTTCTGTCTCTAGGTTAAGGGAGTATCCCTCCATGGGGGATGTGTCCCCAAAGTCTTTTTGTGCACCGGGAATACATCCTGGTTCCACTGTATGAGGTCCCTTAGACTGCTCAGGGATTCTATCTGAGGCCCATGTTCAGGGGGTCTCAGTCACTCCCATGCTGGATTCCCAGGTATTGGTCTTTGTTCCTCATGGTTAAATTAGGGGTTGAAATAGATCAGTTATCTTTATTGCCCTCATCTGATGATTGAGTGTGTTTTTGTTTTATAGCATTATATGATGGTAAGTGATAGTAATTTTCTAGTGGAGTTCCTAAAATAATTCCATTTTTTACTATGTTGAATAATTATCCTTGTACTTCTTTCCACATGTAAAATGCTCTCTGTGAGTCTCTCACAATAAGGGCAGAAAAACCAAAGTGTCATGATTGTTCCCATAGAGAGTGAGCTCAAGCCACAAATGGGAATGACAAATTGTGTCTAATGCTTTGTGTAGGGTGGGATGTGGGCTGCAAAGCTGAGAAAAAAATTAAGGCTATACTTTTCTTTTTATACACTCAATAATATTTACTTCAACAAAATTGTCTTAATTTTCACTAGATTCAGTTAGTTTTGTAACTATATGCTTCCTGCAACAAATGTAGCAGAAAAGAAGCTAATATTTCAGCATTTGAAGCAATGCAAAGTCTTTGTGCTCCAGGGGAACCCTATTCCAGTGGACTGACTGATTACCTATGCTTAGAGTTGAAGGGTCATTCCTCTGTCACATGAGGGCATTCCAATCCTAAATCAATGTGGTTTGAATAATACAATAATGAGAAAAATGTCAATATAACAGTTTTACTGAAGGGCTAATTGGTAATTATTTCCTGAGATGACAGGCCAGTGTTTCTTGGCAGTGAGGGATAGTGAGAAGGAAGAAATGTCTGTTTGGGTACTGATTTGGAATAAAGATCAGGTACAGCCAAGGAGGAAGAACTGAGGAGGCACAATTAATAGTCAACAAGTACCTATTATTCTCTAGGAAACATATGCCATATTTGATCAAAAGTTATTGTGTGATATCTTCACAGAAGAAGCTGAAGCCCAAAGAAATGAAACATCATGCTAATACACCATAGCTAGTAAAGATTTGAGTTGGATTCATATGAAATCAAGGCACCCATGAAGCCTGAGATACTTTCCACTTTACTTCCCTAGGGCATGTTAGAAGAACAGTCAAAAGTTATAGGTTTATGTCATTAGAAAGCATATACCTAAATGAAAATGTACAGTAACTAATTTTTGACATTCTCAGAAATTATATACCTAGAAATTAATTCTAAAGAGACAGTTATGGGTATGGCCAAATATATGGATAAAAGATATTTGCTATAGTATTGATAAATTTGATACAACTTATTACAAAATAAAGCATTAATGTTAGTTATGGAATATTACGGGATCACTGAGCAGGAGATTATTGGAGAAAATCTAAGTGATGCTTTTTGTGTTTGACAATAAGATTTTAAATACAAAACCAAATTGGAATTCAAGAAAAAATGGATATCCTGGACCTAATTAAAATTATATGAAATGTGCAATTGAACTTATATATTTAGAGCTATATAAATTTAGGAATATGTAAATGCAACCTGCTCAGTTGTACTCGCCTCACTTACAAAGACACACACATACACTCAGACACACATTTGCAGGTACACACACACACACACACACACACACACACACACCTATGTATACATATGTAAAAATGATTAAGGAAAACAAGGTCATGAATTTGAAAGACAGTAAGATGGGGTACATGGCAGGGTTTAGTGGGAGGAAAGGAAGGAGGAAATGAAGTAATTATATTATAATGCCAAAAGTAATTGGTAGAGATGGTTCTCCCTTTAGAGGAGCAGCAGTCAGCTGATTGTTCAATGCCAAATGGTCAGCCCTGAAAACATACATACAAGTAACATTATATGGTCTCAATAAGTTATATTTAGGAATGGATATGCAAAAACATAACCATATATTCATATAATAACAGTGAATAAAAAGACAGGCCATGGATTTTAAAAAGAATGGGGAGGGCATACATGAAAGTTTGGAGAATTGAAAGGAAAAGGAGAAATATTACAATTAAATTATTACCTCAAAAATACAAACTATAAAAAAAGGAAGGACAAGGGCATCTTATTTGAAATAAATAAATAAATAAATAAATAAATAGCATGCAACTGAAGATAATCATATTAGGTGAATTAAGCCAGGCTTGCAAATATAGCACGTTTCATTTCTGGTTTTACATTTCATACGGATACATAAAAGCATGTATATGTGTGTGTAAAAAGGGGATTGTGATGCATGAGTTAGGTGTGCTTAACATACAATGCATACAAGAAAGAGATCTTAAATAAATAATAAACAAATTATTTCTAAGTAAAAATTATTTAAATAGAGTCACAATATAATGTCAGACAAAATTCCATATCTAGACACCTAGTGCCAGGAATGGACTGTAATTTTCTGAGTCATTGCCTAAAGGGAACTCATAGGCATTCCCTCAATACAAAAATACCATATCAAAGCTTTCCATTATTCCCCGTAGCCTGACAGTAAGGCTCTGTGGCTGAAGACATAGTTTACGTCGTTGTGCATGTAGAATACAAGTTATTGGCCAGCAAAAGGCTTAACCCCTACACAATATCTTTCATCATGATTTAAGTACTTTGCACACTTCCAGAGGAGAAAAGTTAGCATCATTACCAGCAACAAACTATATTGACTACAACAGTTACCTGCTTGCAAGATTTACTGCTGCAATAGTGGTGCTAAAGTTATGTGAGCAACCAATCACTTTTTGATTGGATTTAAGGCCTACTCCTTGAGGTAGAATCCATGTGTGACATTGCTAAAGCAGGCAAGAAGTAATTAAGCTTAGGTAGGTTATATGTCCTAAGGGAAAACATACTATTAACTTGGTGAAGGAATATAGAATAATGATATATTGCTAAAACCACAGATCAGAGTGTCTACTAACCTTCATCAGAGACACTTCTTGTAGTAGACAGTAATTAACACACATCCAGAAGTGGACAATGTACATCATGTGCAGGACTTTGAGCACCTTGTCAAACTCCATCCCTCAAGGATCTGTTCTATGGATAAAGGATGCAGAAAGATTGTAAAGGTAAGAGGTGGTATATGACTTAAAGAAATAGTGTCTTCCAGGCACAACAGGCATGACACACATATATATAAATTCAGAGACTGTAACAACATGCCCAAGACCTACTAGGTTCAAAAAAAAAAATAACAACAACAAAAAAAGAATTTAGTACTGACAAGGGGAAGTTGACACAAAGTTTCACTTAACCACAAAGCTATTTGCAATTTGATACCTGCTGTAAAGTGATATATCAGTTTTCTTCAATGGAGTACCAGGACAGACCCATGCTCAGAAAAAGTTGACCAATTCAAAATGGACTCCATGTTCATTTGCATGTATTTTGTGTGTGTGTGCGGGAGTACACTTTTTGTTTTGATATTTTTTGTCTTATTGGTTTTTCATAGTTAGTTTTGATTTTTATTAGTTTTGGTTTTACTTGTTTTGAGAGAGAATGAGAGGAGGTAAATATGAAATTGAATGGGTAGGGTAGGAATGTGGGGAATATTTGGCAGGGGTTGTGGGGTAAAAGACTGTGATTAAAATGTATTGTATGAACAGATACCCTTGTGGTACGAATGTGCATCCTTTGAGTATATGCCTAAAGAGAGACATACATGGACCCCCTTGAGCTAATTGGGAGCATAGGGGAGGGGGAGGAAGGTAGAAGAAAGAGGAGAGTAGAATGGGGGATAACATGAGGGATCATCCTGATGGATGGAGTTGGGGGAAGGATAGAGAAGGGGAACAAGAAAAGAGATACATTAATAGAGGGAGCCATTATAGGCTTAAAGAGAAATCTGACACTTGGAAAATGTTCAGGGATCCACAAGGATGACCCCAAATAAGAATCTAAGCAATAGTGGAGAGTCTATCTTAAATACCCTTCCCCTATAATGAGAATGTTGACTACCTTAAATACCTTCATAGAGCTGTCATTGAGTAGCTGATGGAAACACAAGCAGAAACAGAAGCAGAGATTCACAGCCAAGCACTGTGTTGTACTCCTGGGATCCACTTGTAGAGAAGGAGGAATGATGAGTAAGTGGGTCAAGACCATGCTGGGAAAACCCACAGAAAAGGCTAACCTGAGCAAATGGGAGCTCACGGACCCCAGTCTGACAGTTGTGGAGCCAGCACAGGATTGAATCAGCTCCCTGAACGTGAGTGTCAGTTGGGAGGCCTGGGAAGACTATGGGGCCTCTGGAATGTGATTTGGGAGCCCATTCCCTCTGGAGGGATACTCTCCTAACCTAGACACCAGGGAAGTGTCCTAGGTCCTTCCCCAAATGATATGTCAGACTTTGATGATTCCCTCATGGGAGGCCTCACCCTCCCTGGGGTGTGGATGGGGATGGGATGGGGTGGGTCAATGGGGGACATGGAAGAATGGGAGAAAGAGGGAACTTGGATTGCTATGTAAAATAAGAGCATTTTGAATTTAAACAAAATTTATTTTAAAAAAGAAGAAAAATTAAAAATATATTGTATGAAAACATTTAAACCAAAAGATGAAAAAATTTAAAAAAGTCTGTTATGCACAATAATGTTAAGGGAATGAAAAGAAACCACAAGTGCAATAAAGTCTTTGACAAAGTTATATCTAATAAAGTATACAAATACATATTAAAGTTCAACAATAGAAAACAAGCTCAATTAGACCATGAACCAATGATATTAATAGACATATTAAAGAAAACATATGGATGACCAATAAATGTATGAAAAAATGCTTTCCACAATCATATGTCACAGGAAGTTTGAAACTGGCATTGAGTTTGAAACTGAAACAATGAAATAGAACTATACACTAGTCAGAATGGCTAAAATGTCCAAAATTGTAATTCTCAATGCTGTTGACGACATGTAGTAATAAGGCTACTATTCTCCGTTGAAGGGAATACAAAATTATCCCCTTCAATTTCTTGCATAGCTGAATTCTTTCCTCTATGAGTCAGCAATAAGTTTTCTAGTGACCTATCCCTGGATATGCTCATAAGAATTTGTATACAGACATTAAGATCTACCTTATTCATAATTGCCCCAAATTTGAACTAACGAACTAAGATGCCCTTCAAAGCATGAATGTATTAACAGTTGCAGATCTTGAACTCACAGTGAGACATGTAACACATGTAAATTCCAATTCCAAGTGAATGAATAGTCAGAAAGTCTACCTGCATCCTGCTACATGACATTCTGAAAATGATGAAACTATACTGCAGCAAAAAGATAAAGGGAGAGATGTAGGAAAGAATGAAGGATACATGCAACCTTGGTGTTTTCATGGCAGTAAATTTCAATGTATGGTGCTTTTGTCATGAATGTGTAAAATTGCTCATTTGTTAAAGTGGATAGAACTCTATGCAGAAACAGGGAAAAGTGATTCTAAATATAAACTATAGATCTTGTAAAAAGAATAATGTGTTAATCTTGGTCTACCTGTTTCACTAAATGTAGCTCATAAATGCAAGATAATACACAACAAAGGAAATGATGTTTAGGAGGAATCATGTAGAATTTCCTATTTTCTGCAAATTGAAAGCTTAAAAATTTAAGTAAATTTTTACTTTAAAGATTACTTTTTAATTGCAGTAGAATTACATTATTTTACATCACCTTTTCTTCTCCCCACTCCCTCCCAAGTGCCCTTCTTGAAAATCCTCCCATAATTTCTCTTTATTCTTTGTTATTATTATTATATGTGTGTGCATATGTATATAAAGATATATAAATTCAACTGTCTGAGCTTGTTTTTATTCTCTGTATGCATACAATTTCTGAAACACCCAAAGAGGGCTTATTCTTTGATGGGGCATATTTTCATTCTGCTAGTAGTCATTAATTGCTTGTACTTGTTTGTATTGTTTGTATTGGGGTGGGACCTCACAAAATTTCCCCATTCAGTGATAGTATGTTCATTGATATTGCTACTGTTCTGATCTTGTTTATGAAGCCATTTCAAGGACACTATTTCACAGATGACTTCCTAATATTATGGCTCTTAAAATCTTTCTGTTTCTACTTCTCCAGTGTTCCCTGAGCCATAGATGCAATAGTTGTGATGTGGATGTATCTATTAGGGTTGGACTGCCAATGGCCTATTCTTTGCATTTTTCCCAGTTGTGGTTTTCTGTGGTGGTCTTCATTTGCTCCAAAGAAAGACTACTTTAATGAGAAGTGGTAGCTACACTTACCTTTTGTAAAGGTTGGTCAGAGTAGGTCCAGTGACTACCTCAAATAGATAGACGATTGATGCAACTAGCTCTTGGATGCCTCTCAAAGTCTGAGGATGGGTCTGTATTGGTGAAGATATTGCATACTTATAACAGAGGACTCCAGTGACTAAGTTGGATGTGACAGGATTTCCTCCTCCTTTCTTTGATCTAGCTTTCGTGGTACTAGACAATATTATGTAGACTGCATGGGAAGGAAACAGTTAGACAATATTACCCAGCTGCAATAAGGGTGAAACACAACAATAAGTAGATGGCCAGATCTTCTCTTAAAGACAGAGAAAGTGCTACTCACATGATGGAGGTAACTGACAACTGTCTAATTGGTCCTAAGGTCCACTCAGCATGAGGTAAATCATGCTTGGTTGGAAATCTAGTCAGCTCCTCTCACTAATGAGATCATGGTTCTTATAAAGGAACCTACTACTGTCACATTACTAGACCAGAATAATTCCTTATTGCATCCCAACTATTATCTTTATACTTCCAAACAAGTATAGCTAGCTCCTCTAATCAAATAACGACTTTACATTTTTGACAGTGTTATACTTGGATACAACATAATACGATGATACTCACAATGGTCTTTTCCTACCTCCTCACTCCTGCTGATTTTCCTGTTTCCAGCTAGTTTACCTTGTATTTTCATATTCATTTTTTTTTAATTTAGGACTTATAGAGGTGCTATAGGCTTGTGATTGTAATGACCATGAGTGTGTCATATCCCACAGTCATTATTTGACAACATCCCAATCTTTCAGTTCTTTCAGTTTTTCCAACCCCTCTTCTGTGAAATCAAAACCCTTTTAAATCATCAGTTAATTATATCATCAATACATATTTGAAAACTCTTTGTTATCTAAGGATTAAGATTCATGTTGCATTTGAGTATATCTATATATATATATATAGATAGATATAGATATGTACGTACATATATCTATCTATATCTATATATAGATATATATATGTTTACCTCTGCAGCATTTGTTTCCTAGGATAGTCATGTTTCTCCCCAATCTTTCCTTTCAATAGTGCTTTTTATTTTTGACTACATGATGCGCATGACTGTCTGAAAATCCACTTTTTGCCTTAAAGTTTCTTTAGAACTTACTACTCCATTTTCAATGTCCATGGCTCATGAATTTCCATTTTTCTTCAAGAATTTAATCAGACTCGTGAAACTTTTTCTGTTTTATTTTATTCCCACGAGAGTCCATCCATTTCCTTTTTTGCTTCTTTAGAACTGTGCTGAAACTCCATTACAGCATTTTTGTCATCAATTTTTTGTGTCTTCCTATATGAGTGATGCCTGCATGACTTTGTATCTGTATATCAAAATATCCCTGAAGATATATCCTATACTTTTGTGTCACTTAAAACACACCAAGTGCAGTTCCTTGCACAATGAGTGACTGCTAAGTAGAATTGGTTTTAATTATATTAGATGTCATTTGTAAGTGCTAGCAAAATACCATGAATTGTGTGGGTGTGAGATACTTTGAATTAACATGTGAGGACAAATACATTAGTGCCAATATGCTCTCAAGTAAACATCACTTGCTCTGCAGTGAAGATTGTCAAACAATAGCTTCATTGACCAAGAATTGTGATTAGAATACAAGAGCTGTAAATTAAGGACAAATGTGCCTTTCTTATCTGCACCAAGAGCAAAAGGCCAAATCATAGTATCAGCATCAAAAGAGGAATAACCAAAACAACCTTTAAGATGAAGTGATCTGGGATAATTTTATTTGGGAGAACATATGCATGTTTCCACAATGTGGGACTGAAAAGGAAGCAGAGGTGATGTATGACTTTTCTCCATTTGTCATGCTGGAAACTCAAACTGGAAGGCAGATATTCTTTGGATTGAAAAATTCTCTAAAAATAACTATTTGATCATGAAAATATGAAAAGACACATAAAATACGTTTTGACATTCCATCAGAAAAACACCACCACCACCACCACCAACAACAACAAAAATCCCTCATCTTAGTACCTGAAGATTCTTTATGGATTTATGAAGGATTTTAATTAAGACTATTCTAAAATTCATAAATAATACAACAAACATCAAGGGAAGTTGCTTATGATATATTTTTAAGAACCCACCATTGTTTGGCATAGTAGCATGTATCCCTGTGTAAACCCAAAACACTGTCCATGGTCCTCATGCTCATATAACACCAGACATGCAAAAGTCTAGACAGGAAAAGAGCCAGAACAATACTTTCCTATATAGCATCTTCTCATAATCATATAATTTACAACTCTATTCAAGAAGGAATATTCTGCTTCATTTATTGTTTGCTCATTTATATATAAAATTGTGGCCTATATAGACTAGAAGCCGATGATCTCTTTTATATTAACTGCTTAATGTCATATTTATTTCAGTCTAGTTTTATAGTGCTGAAAAATAAGCTTTTTGTGATAGTAAAACAATGAAACAATTCATTAACTCCTCAGAAGACTATTAGAGCCTGAAAATATCTTGTGTACTTGTGTGTGTGTGGGGGGGGGGCGTTAAAGAGGGAGGGAAAAGTGGAGGAAGGGAAGGAAAGGGTTATTTTTATGAGTTCAGATAGATTCTTACTCTGTTCTATATGGGGAGATAGTGAATGAAATCTCAGTAAAGGGCTTTTGCATGGGACATACTTGGAAATCTCTGCCTTCTTTAGACAGAAAATTAACTCCTTTTAAGATTCAGAGGAAAATCAAAGTCTTCCAATTTGTAATCATGGAAAAATGTTGGCTTTTGTGACAGTAATGCCATTAAAATCTATTGTTTTAACTCTCATTCTAGCATGAATCTTGATAAAATTCCTCAGCACAACAATAACAACATAAGGAAAGAAAATAATCTTAAATGAGAAAGTAGACTCAGAACTTAATGTTTCTCTGTGATCTGATATTTAGGCTGAGTTTGGACTAGACGAGTGACATAGTGCAGAATGCACTAAAATTTAGAGGCATGATAAGAACAGTGATAAGTGTGCTATTTTTCCTTTGAACTATTTCTATTTATCATCTTGTGTCACACCTGAAATACTACTCAAATCCTGTGTGGTAATCTAAGTTTATAGCAAATAGTCTATGATCCTCATTTTCTATCAAGATGTAACATTGGTGATTAAATTACAGATGACACACCATATCAGTTCTTATTAGAGTTGTACAGGCAGTAAATGTTTACATTTCACAAGATGATTCGCGTTACTCTCTCCCTCATTTCTCATTATAGTAAACATGACCAAATAATACATTTGGCATCTTATTTAGGTTAAGTTTTTTCTATATTTACAGGCCAGTATTTTTCTATATGTTTATAAATTATATGAATATCAGTATATTTTATTTAAAATATTAGGCTATAATAGAATATTACAATATTCATATATTTTAAACTTCTATAGAGTAGGATGTAACATCATATTTATCCACCAAGTACTTACTTAGCACTTTTAATATTTTGATTTATCCTATAGGTACTGGTGATTTATTTATAGAAAAATATTCCTGTCTTCATGAAGCTTATAGTCTAATGAGGGGAGGAAGAAAACTAAAACACCAAGACCAAATAAACAAGAAAACAAGAAACAAAAAAATAATAGACTATATCTCTTAATGGTATATTAAAGAATAGAAGATGCTGGTCATTATAAAGCCTTCATCCAGTAACTGATGGACTCAGATGCAGAGATCCACATCCAAGAACCTAGCGAAGTTACAGGAGACTAGTTAAAGAAATGGAGGAAAGATTTTATGAGCAAGGGGGGGGGGTCAGTATCATGATGGTGAAACCCATAGAACAGTAGATCTGGACTTGCAAGAGCTCAGAAACTCTAGACCAAACAGCTGGGGAGGCTGCATGGAACCAAACCAGGCCCTCTGCATGTGGATAACTCTTTGTAGCCTGGTCTTTTCATGGAGGTGGAAGGAGGAGAAGGTGGAGGAGAACTGTGGTTTGTACCTAAAATGAATGAATAAAGATGCTGTTTAGAGTGTGCTTAGTTGGGTTATTTAAAGGAAAAAATTGAAAATAAGTGAAGCCTTGGTGAGAATCTTACATTAAAAGAACAGGTTCAGTTCAGGCTCTCGTGTGTGCTTGAGGAACACCTCAGTTGTGATATACTGCAGCAGTAACTAAATAAAGAAGAGTAAAAGGCAGAATAAGGCACTTAAGGGACCACTGAGGGCGTGGAATGGAGGTAGTAGACATGGGCACATGCATACTTGGGTAATGTGGTTTAATAAGGATGTGGATAAACAATTAGGCCAAACAGTAGTTTAATCAGGGAGAAATAACTCACAACATAGACAGGTGAACACCAGCAGGTTCCTGCTTCCAAGAATGCCTCCCGAAGTCCTCCTGTCCTCCTATCACCCTTAGGCTTGCAAGAGAGCATTCCCACTCTTCTCCTCAGACCTAGTTCCCCAGGTCACTTCCGCCCTTGGCTCCACCCCCAATTGGCGTGCCACAGAAGGTGACAAAGTGAATATCCCACTACACTTGGGACTGCTACAGCTTTGGCCACTGCAATGTGGGAAGCAGTGACAACACCACTATGAAGATCCCTTTTGTGCCTGGTGTTGGTCTTCTTTACCCTGAATCACAATGGGTAGTGTCACAGTTGCTGGCTCCTACAGTAGCCAAGTCTGAAGGTTTTCAAGTTGAAATGATGTGGAAATGAACACTTTCCATACCTATATGAGAAAAGTCATGTTAATAAAAAGCACACAAGTTGCTTTAGTCATTGGGGTTTGGATTCCATTTTTAATGCAGCACAAATGAGCCCTTGATTTATACAATAAGTTACGGAAGATGTTTGAGTGCAGGAGTCACATAATCAGACCTTTTTCATCAAGCAGGTTATTTGAGTATGTAACAAATCATTCCATTGAGAATAAGGACAGATAAAAGAGAAGGGATGTATAAGCGATGATTGTAGTTAAGGCCAAGAAAATTGTGGGCTTGGTGGATATGGCCTATGGGGGAGGGTGGAGAATTTAGAATCTTTGACTTAACAATGGAAAGGGTGGAGATGCCACTTAAGTGAAAAGAGAGTGTCCATGAAAACAAATTTTGATTGGTAGAGTCTGAAGCTCAAATTGCACTTTTTCATTTAAAATGTGGGTAAGCTATTGCACTACAGATGTTACTGTGATGAAATGTGGATTGCATATCTCACTGAAAATCTGAAGGTGAAAAAGTTTACACTGTGAATAAGAACCCAAGAGCAACCCACATGGATGATATTGTTTCCTAGAAGTGAACCCATCTTCCTGCAAAGGCATGTTTTAAGACATCTACTTCTCAGAGTTAAAAAAGCATCCAAACCAAAGTCACATCTAGAAAGTTCTCAACACGTGCAAGCTTTAGTACCTCCAAGTTTTTACTGCCTCAGCCAAGTTCTTCTGTCATAAAGCAATTAACTTCTGAATTTTATTTGATTTTTATAGGTGTTCATGATGCAAATATACACAATCCCATCTGTAAGTGTAATTGTTTAAATATGAGACTGACTAAATACCAAGGGGAGTAATGGAAGTGGAAAGAGAACTGACTACAGATACCTGGATCATTTTAAACTTGAAAGATATCCTTCAACAATAAAAACAAAACAAAAAACTAAAAATTAAAAACAAAACAAAACAAAAAACAGTATTGAACTATTGTTAAAATCATATCTTACAATTTAATTTTTTTATTATCCACTTGGTCATATTGCTTATATTTATGATTTGTATTTCCAAGAAGCTAACTCATTTGTTAATTTGACTATGGAACACAGTTGCAAATCTTACTCTAGGATTCTTATAATTTCTCTTCTTTTTCCACAGAGAAGGGTTTGAGGGTCATTTTATTGATGCTAGTTTTGCATGGATTAAAGGTAAAATGCTTTTGTATGAGTAAAATGTAAACATGCATAAAGTACTAAAACTTTGGATACCAGTATATTCAGTCTCTTAGAACTGACATAGGGGCCATGAGATGAAATAGCCAAACTGATGTTTTGGGATTGGGACCCAGACCATTTGTTAGGAGAGATGTTTCATTCAGCAACTGATAGAAACAGTTGCAGATCCACAGCCAAATATTAGGTGGAGTTCAGGAATCCTGAAGAGGAAGAGAAAGGATTATAAAAGCCAGAGGTGTCAAGGACAGAATAAAATAATTTGGGATTATAGAGTCTCACAGAAAATGAAAGGACAACCAGGGAGCCTGGCACTAATTAAGCCTTATGCATGTATATTATAGTTGTGCAGCTTGGTCCTCTTGTGGGACTCCTAACAGTGGGAATAGGGACTGTCTCTGATTCTTTCATTGGCTCATACTGGGTAACCTTGTTCAGCCTTAATCCATGGAGAAGTACTTAGTCTTACTGCAACCTGATATGCTGTGTTTTGTTCATATTCATAGGTAATCTGTCCTTTCCACAAGAGAAATGGAGAAGGAGTGGGTGCGGTGGGTGGAAACAGTGGGGGATGTTGGTGAGGAACTAGGAGGAGAGAAGGAAGGGGAAACCGTAATTGTAATTGGGGTGTTAAAAAAAAGACAGGAAAAGAAATAAACAAACAAAAAACCTGACTTATCCATTTGCCTTGCTGGGAATGGAATGGGGGGTGGGGGTCCGGTAGCATGTGAGGATTGGAGGGAGAGGGGACTGGAATTGATGTGTAAAATAAGAACAAATAATTATTTTTTTAAAAGAAAGAGTTGTGACAATACTTCAGATACTTAGGATTGAATTGTTTTTGGAGGGAGGGATAAGGATGAATCTAGTTCATTGGTAGCCAAGTGTGTGTGTGTGTGTGTGTGTGTGTGTGTGTGTGTCTGTCTGTCTGTCTGTCTGTCTGTGTGGGCTAGTATGTATGTTAAGCTTCTTCTGGTAGGTTTGGAAGTATGAGAACCACATTGATGAACTCAGCCTGTGTTTCTGGAACTAGGCATGGCAGTTGTAGCGGTGTAGATATGTGAACTTGTGGGGAACTCCTCTACCTTAAATCTTTACCTTGGGGTTTCCAATGGGGAGACAGAAAGTGAGGTTACCTACTGAATCATTCTTAAAGGCCACCTTGAGACACAATATTGATCTCTCTTAGCCTAATTCCTTTCTCAGAACTGACATATAGCTGCAGAGTGAACATGCTCACCCTACTTCTGAGATCTGGAAGAATATAGCATGCCTTCAGTATTGCTTATATCTTTGTCAATTCACTAATAGAACTCCCATAACAAAGTTGATAAGACTTTAAAGGAACTAATCTCAGCTGGCCCTTCATATGAAATTGACACTGTAGCGTGATTTCACTGTAAATGTTGATAAAGAAGTTGCAATGCTGATGGACTCAGAAGTTGTACTAGATATCTTAGTTTAGAGAAATATCATGATTTCATAATATATTTTGTGAACAATCCAAAGTCCTGACTTATAAAGCTGCCTGGATGCTTAGAAGTCTGGAAGGGCTTGTAAGTTAACTAACTGCCTCACTGTCTTTGGAACTACCCTCTGTCCTGGAGTCATTTCCTTATCAAGATGTTGTGACATTCAATGAGTTAGAGACAAAACACTACAATGATGGCATTTATACACTCATTCATTTAATAATCATTTATGGCATCCTGGAGACAAAGACAAATGAGACCATGGAAGTCTCATGAATTTTCTTAGTTTGGAAGATATGTGGTAAGAAAATGCAGTTCTCGCCCTATAAGATTTGGAACAGATCTTTGCACAGACATTGTTCAGTATCCAAAGAATACTGTGTGTGTCCATGTATTCCAGGCAGAGGGTGCTTTGTCTGTCAAATGCAGACCACATTATCTGATCTTTGGAATGTTTCATGAAACCTATCTTTCTTTTTTATTATGACTGTAACTGCCCCAGTTGAGCACTTGTAATAGTGTCCTAACCTCTAATTCCTTCTACTAACAACTCTCTCTAACAATTATTGCCTCATTATTTCTTCATTTTCCACCTAATACTTGACCTCTGCACCATACCTTAGGTCTGAGCTATACTGTTCAGCATTTCTTTATTTTGTTTTGTTCCGAGTGTTCTTCCTTGCTCAGCCACAATTTCTATGCTCCAAAATCTGGTCATTTCCCTGGAAGTGAATACTCTTTTTAAATGATAGAACTACTTTTTGGAGTTTTCATTGAACTTATGATGATCTGCCTTCTTTTGTGTTTATAGTTTACCTATCTTGCTAGATTGTAAGTTTTTGCTGATACTTTTATAGATGAAAAAAGAGACATATTTTTAAAATTGTGCAAACCTTCTGTAAATACCATATCAGACTAGATATCAAGTTTAACTGAATCTGATATTAACACTTTTGATGCCAGGATGAGTATCACAGGAAAGACATTGGGCTTTCTTTTTAATATGTTCAGTGATTTAAGGCACATTGCAGTGAAAGAAACAGAAGTTGCAAATTCATACATATTAAATAAATATAACAAACATACCATTAAAATATTTAACAGCTTTATATGTTTCCCAAATGCCTAATGGATTCTGTACTAAATTTGGACTTTTGAAGTCTAGATGTGATTTTGGAGTCTCAATGAAAGGTATTTACTTATTAATTACTTGAAATTTAATAGTTCCATTTTCATGTAAAATAATCAAGTGAAGTACATTATAAATGACAAATTTCTTACCTTACAAACAACCCATTTCTTCACTATGTTGAGCTGTCAGCAAGAAGAAGAGATTTGGTAAACTGCATGTCACTATCAGCCATTGATAGCCAGTGATTTGTTCAGAATCCAAAGGCTAAAGTAAGCCTCATGCTGCTCTATGTCAGATACAATTGGTCCACAGTCAAAGTTTTACAGCTCAGACAGGGCACACTTTATCCTTCAGGCTGCTACTTAAGATAGCCATGACCCTGAGGAGAACCAGTCAACAAAACAGACAGACAAGAGGATGTGATTTGTATGCATCCCTGAGCCAGTTCACATCACCCCTGACCTATTGGTCAGACTGCAAATGACAGCAGGGTGCACGCACCTGACCAGACAGAATATTCTCATTATAAACCCTGGGAGGAAGGAGAGAATCCTCTGTGTTTACTCATGATCCAGATGCTATCCACTCAAGAAACAAGAAAGAAATAATCTTAACCCAGTAAGAAAAAATGACTGATATTAAAGTACTTCATAAAATTTTAAACCAAATCTTTACCCTGACAAATTCACATGAACATGAAATGATTACACAGAGGAAATTTTCTTAAATAGAGAATCAGTTTCTTTAGTCAAACAGCCCATTTAAATAAATCGAACCTGAAATGAGTCATCTTGGCAGAACTATACTAGGAACACAATTCTAGATGCATTTTTTTTTTTTAGAAAATAATTTACTAAAGAATGATCCTAAAATGGGGTGTAACTTTCTCAATGTTTTAGAGGAAATGAAAGTTGTCACGTTTTAGGAATAAATCTATATTTCAAAATTATCTACACTGGTATGAAAATTACTGTGCAGTAAGTAGGCCAGATCATTTAATCTACTTATTCTTTGAAATAGGGAAGAGAATCTCTTATATTATCAGAAGGAGCTTTGCCTGAGTATAGCAGAAGTGCAGGAGTAACATTTCTAGGTCTCCACAAGAGTTTTGATTCCTAATTCTTAAACATGACAAAAATTTATCATGCACTTGACAGATTTTGATGATCCCTCCTGGAAGGCATCACCCTCCCTTTGGAGTGGGGTGATGGAATTGGAGGGGGGGTTGGGAAATATGGGAGGGAGGTAGAGGGAACTGGGATCGATATGTAAAATAAGAAAAAAAATAATACGTGTGTGTGTGTGTATAATGCAAAATCCCATTTGTTTTACTGTAGAAATTTTAATGATTATATTTTTAAAAGTCCATCATCACTACAGAGGGTCTTTAAGTGGGCATTATCCCTTCTTCTGAACTACTTGAGCAAGTATGTACATATTTACATATGTGTTATATACTACACATATACATGCATATATGCATACTATACACTATATTTGTGTCTCAAATATCTCTTCATAAATACATATGTATTTCTTTAACTCTGTCTCTATTGATGTACCAAGGTCATTAGTAAAATCAGAGTCAGGACCTTTAAGCAACTTAAATGTAACACTAGTCAACACTGTGATGTTTAATGTCTCATCAGCAACATTTAGTGGAAATATTGACTAATTTAACTTTCCATTAAAAAATTTTTTTCTCCTTGACAGAATGTTCATATATGCTTTCACAATTAAACATATATTTTATGTCCATTGACTTTGAAAAAAGATCTAGAGTCAAAGGGATTCAAATGATCAATCAATAAGCATATATATATATATATATATATATATATATATATATATATGTGGCAAAGTAATTGAGATTTCCCTTTTTGACATTTAAAATTTAGTTTGAGTGCTGGAGAGGTGGCGCAGCACTTAAATATGCTTGATAAGCAGCCATGATGGGAGTTAAGCATCCACTTAACAAGGCAGATGTCCTATGAGTGTTTTTAACTCTAGCTCCAAGGGATACAATGGTCTATTCTGGTCTCTGAGCACACATAGGTCCACACCACACACATGTGTGTACATATACTCATCTCCATGCCCATAAACATTAAGAATAGTAAAGTAAAATAAAATTCATTTTTGCCCTTTAAGTTTCTTCTTGGCTAGGTTCATCCTTTAGCTTATGTTGAGTTTTCATTTCAGAGCCTAAGACATTGATATATAGAAAGTTCATGAAGATAAACACACAAGTAAGAGTATGGTTTACCATTTAAAATTATGGAAATGTCATGAGTCATTTCTATAAAATTAGAAATATAACATTGATTAGGCATATCATATATTGAAGTGTGTCTTAAATGCACTATATAGTAAATTATTTGTAAATATTAAATCTTTCTAAATGTGAACTATGTTATTTATTTTTTTCTCTGGGTAATATCAGAATACCAAGGCCTTAAACACAGTATGTACACATTTATTAGTGGATATTAACTGCAAAGTAAAGCACAACCATAGTAAATTCCACAGACCAAGAGAAGCTAAGAAAAAAGAGGGGGCACTTGGCTCTCTATAAGAAGGGGAAATAGAAAATGAACTAGGGGCAGGTGGGGCTGAGAGCCTATAGGATCAGTTTGGGGAGATGGATGGAGGGGGAAAGGATTAAAAGAGATGATTGTTTGTGTGTGTGTGTGTGTGTGTGTGTGTGTGTGTGTGTGTGTGTGTGTGTGGCATTTCAGGTATATTCCCCAAACAGGAGATCCAACCTGAAAAAGGCCAGGATCCCACCTAGAGGAAGCTCCATGATCTGACCTAATCATGTGTGGTGTGTGGAAGTCACAGGGTTCACCTAACAGCCTTTCCTCCATATCCTCACCTTCCCTGCCCACTACTATAAGGACAAGGGGCAGCATGAGATGAGTCTGAAGAATCATACTGGTTTCCAAGGCAGCATCACTGGGAAAAATATCAGAGAGTGCGAGGAGCTGTTATCTCTTGGCTCTGCAGGTGAAGTCACCTCTACCACAGAGAGAGAGAGAAAGAGGAAGAGAGAGAGAGAGAGAGAGAGAGAGAGAGAGAGAGAGAGAGAGAGAGAGAGAGAGGTGAGTTTTCTGTGTCTATGTAAAGCCTGCTTTGTCTAGGAATTCATGGGTCCCCACATATCTCCACAAAATCTACCCTCAGAGGACCCTTTGTAATATCAGAGCACATGTACTCTGAAAGCTTTGTAGAGAGGGGTAAGCTAAAGAGATAAGACAAGGTTGTCTTTAGGAGGTGAGGACAGTGGTCTTCATCTAGTGGTCATCTTAGAAGATATCAACAGTGTGAAGGTGTGCCAGTGTCAGTGTTCATAGGGGACTGGCACTCTGTTGGCCAAATTGTCTACCTTGTACTCAGACACTGAGCATAGATTGCAGATGCTGAACATTGTGAGTGCTGCATGGAAACGAGGAGTGTGTGTTTCTAGAGAGACTCAGGCAAATGTTAGGTCATCCCTGGGTGTCTCTATGAAGGCAGTGTGAATGGTGGGCTAGACAGGTCCCCATATGAAGCCATATACTGCCCTGTATGCAGAATCCCACATACAGGTTCTGTGATCCTGCAAAATGTAGCAGCTCTAGGACCCAGTATGGTGAGTTTCCTGTTCCTAGAAAGCCAAGAATATGCTACCCTTTTCAGGGCCCCTGGATGCTGCTTCCTCCCTGTCCTTTCTTGAACCAAGGGACCTTCTGGAGACAAACTTTGCTACTGTGAGTCTAGCAATTTGAGCCTGACATTAGGCAGACTGTAGGCCAATCTAGAGAAGTATGGAGACATGTTGGCAAAATCTACAAAAGTATTCAACTTCATGACAATAATGCATGAGAATGAAAATTTTCATGAGTCTTTTGTGTAAAACCACTCAGCCCTTTCCAAATCAACAGAAACCTCCACCCTTTGACACTACTCTCTAAGAAAGTCACTTAAAACTACTGCCCAAGATTAACCAGAGATGGATCTAGACCAGATGCAAGGAGAAAAATCCCAGGGGATATGAAGTATGCAAGGTGGAGTTGGGAGACCGGGGATTATGAATATCACTGGGGCCCTCTACTGCACTCAGTTGAGACACTCTAGTTTTGGCATATTCCAGTCCTGTGAATGTCACATATGATAGCATTGGGCCACTTACAAGCATGCCTGCAGGAGACCTTAAGTGAAATCTACAGGAACCTGATACCACACCATTATGGACCATGGAGGAAGAGACTCAGGGCCAAACTCATGGACTTTTGAACTGTGGCTGACTGTTGTCCTCTATGTGCATAGCCATGATATTCTGAAGGGCAACACCTAGAGACCCAGATGACCAATCAAGTTACCAAGCAGGCCTTGGTATTGCTGGCACCTTGGACCCTGGGTACAACTAAATATCCAGGTCAAGTCAGCCAGCCAGGAATGGGCATCCAAGGCTGACATGAGCCAAGTAAGCCAGTGGGGTTGTGGTTTCCCAGAATACAGGGCAAATAGGAAGTTGGGCAGGTGATATAGGAGTGAGGACAACCTAACTCAATAGGGCCCTTAGCCCAGCACTGGATTCCCCCCTGGCAGAAGGCTTGTCTGGAATGGACACAAGCCAAATTGCAGACAGATATGTGAATTCATGAGTGATCCAATTTCATGATATACATTTGAGAAAGGAGTACAGACACAAGAAACCTTTAGCTTCTTGCTTATGGTACACAAACATGAGGGTTCAGATTGAATGTTCCCCCCATATCATCTGCAGCAGGGACCAACAAAGAGCTGGGACCATCCAGGACGTGTTCCAGGAAGCAGTATGCCCTGGTCCCTAGATGCAGACACAAGGACACATTGAAAAAAAATTCTATCTCACCTTCCCACTATGAATCACCTGGCCACTTGCAGCTCTGTTATAAACTATATCCTGTCCACAGTGTTCCATCCTCCACACCTCACCAGGCACTACTCAGGAAACTTCTTTTTCCTTTCTGTATAAATCGATCCTTCAGTTGGCTGGCTTAGGCACCTCCTGATGTTTCCAAAGAGATTCAAGTCGTCTGAGGAAAGACAAATTGAACACCTAGGGAAAATAAATAATTCATGGTTGTCACAACAGGGTGTTTACATCATATATCTAACCCTGTCCTGCATAGGTACTTCCCTCAAAATTCCAGGTGTCCCCATAGGAAACCCACAAGTTTCCTTCATCCTTTCCTTCCAGGGCACCAGACATGTGTAAAAGGAACAAGTGTCCATAGACAGAATGGGACAGTACATTAAACTCCATGTAAAAAAAAAAACTCCCTCATCAAAATACTTGAAACTGCACACACACACACACACAAACACACACACACACATCTTCATCCAATCTTATTCTATCTATCTATCTGTCTGTCTGTCTGTCTGTCTATCATTCTGTCCACCTTCATATCTACTTCCTCCACTATCTGTGTCTCCCTCTCTCCCTGGCTCCTATATACACTCCCATCCATTGCATCCAGGGACACTAGGCCAGTCTTGACCCAAATGATATACCATATTCAGTAGGGAAATTCTTTTCAGTACCCAACAGAGTAAATTTATAGTATCAAATATAGATACATAGTTTAATATTAATCTCATATAAAATTATGTATTCCTGGTGCACAAAAGGATCTTGCTGACATATCCCCCATGGAAGGATACTGCCTTAACCTAGAGACAGGAGAGAAGTCCTAGTCCCTACTTCAAATGACTTGACAGATTTACATGACCCCACCTGGATGGCATTGCACTATATGTGGAATTGGGGTGGGGGGATGGGAGGGGAGGGTGGTTAGGGTGCATGTGAGGGGGCAGAGAGGGTAAGAGTGAGGGAGGGAAGGAGGGAGGGAAAGAGGGAACTTGGATTGACATGTAAAATAAAAAATAAATAAAATAAAAAACCAAATACCAAAAAAATAAATAAAAATTAATTTTACAAGGAAGCCCTTAATCTGAAAACTATTCTTTAGAATCAGTAATAAACAATCAAGTCTTGTTTGTCGTTGGAAAGCATCTTCCTTATAAAGTTTCCCTTCCAACTCTTTTGTTCTTATTTATTAATTTTCTGATTATAAAAGTGTTTATATACGCAATATCAAAACCTAAAAGTAAAAATAGAAGCTAAGAAAAAAAATGAAAAAAAAAGGTGTTTTATTTTTGCCAAGCCATTTCTTTCTTCTACCAATCACTTAGTAAATAGATATAACAGGATAAAATCTTGGTGACAGGGGGTGCTTAGTATTGCTTCCTTGTAACACTATTCACATCATATTCTGTATTTTTGAGGTTGGAAGTCTGCAAACCATGTTACTATTTGGTTTGCTTGTCTTTAGAACTTGTTATTAGATGCTTGCCAGTATGGCACTTCTGAGGAAATTGGCTAAGACACCCTGTTCCATCAGTTTATGTCCCTGAAGGTGCCAAGAGACAAGGCAAGACTGTAGGTGACTCTGAGAGTCAATAGCATCAGCATTAGTTTGAGGTGCTCAATTACTTGGACATTGTCAGCAGGGTGATGGCTGCAGCAGTGGTTAGTTGCGGCTGAGCTTACAGGTAATGTAACAGTGAGTGTGAGATTGAGCCATTCACCCTTGATATGGTAGTAGCTTCTTAATTTTTAGTTAAAAATTTTCTTCTTTTATTTTTATGTCTAGTTCCTGCACTTATTATTTTACTTCTAATTCCTATGATTACTTTGTGTTCCTGATGTTTATAATGGCTGGAGTGGTTTCTGTTTTCCTGACTGGACACTGGTGTGTACTGGGTTATTAGTTGAATGCTTTCTTAAACCATGTTTGGAATCATTTGACTGAAAACCAATGTAAAACTAAAACAGAGTATGCATGAATCTTCTGAACCACACAGACCTTTTAGCAAGGGGTTTGGGGGAGTCTGCTGTAATTTCCAAGAACTTAGGTGGTAAATGAAAGCTGGATTCACATGACAGAAACATCCACTCACATGGGGGAATGAGAGATAAACATTAGTGATCAAATTTTGTGTCTTTGTCAACCATGCAAAATGCAGCTTAATCAGCCTGTCAGTAATAGTATCACACAGAAGAGAAAACAAAGTCAATATATGATGCTCACACAAAAGGAAAACCTCCTCCTGAGGTCTTGTGATGTGAAGAAAACACATCGAAAGTTATCTGTGTAGCATTTTATTATTTCGAGTTTAGTTTGTATGGTTTACTTTATATTTCCAGGTGATTCAACCCTTAACTAAGATGAAGTTGTAAATGCTGTTTTGCTTACTCTGTTGTATTATTTGATTATTGCATAGCAAAGCATTTCTTCTTATTCCTGCCTGAATTTTCTCTTTTAAAATGTCTAGTCTGTGTGCTCTATAACTTGTCCTCACATGAGAAGAGGGGGATATGTATGTATTTCGCATTACCACTGTAGGTTCCACATGGGAATCCGTTTACCCAGCGCTCTTATTCTGGCATGGGCATATCAGTTCCAGCAGCTGAAGATGGCTGAGTGGTTCAGAGAACTAGCTGCTCTCTTACAGGATTTGGGCTTGATTCCCATTATCCACGTAGAAGTTCAAAACTACCTAAAACGATATTTCCAGGCGTTCTAACACCCTCTTCTGGCCCCTTTGGATACCAGGCACATACTTGAATTCAGACAGGAACACATAGTAAATAGGCAAGTTTTCTTTAAAGAAAAAAATCTCAATTTCACTGACCTCCCATATTAGTATTAGACTGAATATGACCTATGCAAGCTTGCCCATCTTCTAATTGTCATAGAGAGGCATAAGGTTTCTTTAGTTATGTTAAAGGGTGACACCTACGAAATTATACATTTTTTCCTTAAGAGTAACACAAAAAAATGTTATTGTCTCATGTAACACAAAAAAATGTTATTGTCTGATGTCCAAAGTCAGAAAATTCAGGGTTATTGGTCCAACTTCATGAAACACTTGACTAAATTCATACCAATATGGACCATTTGTTTCAATATTATTTAAGTTGAAGGTGGCATGTTTTCTGTTTTTGTAAAGAAGCATGCTAGAATAAATCTACACATTGAAATGGTTGAGTGCACCCAATAAGAAAAATTTGCAAATATTCTAAGTTGAGATAAAGCTTAACCTGAAAAAAAAAACCATAAAATCCAGTCACTAGATAGTGTCACTTAATCCTTGAATACCTATAAACATAAAGTATTTAAAAGAAGAAAAACCAGGAAATGAACTGTCAAAAGAAGACAAAAGAACCAGTGTACATTTCTGTAGAGAATTTATTCTAATGATGTAATGCCTGATTTAAGATCATATGCATTATAGGTACATAATGCAAGACAACATTTAAAATTAAACAATAGTACTAATAGTGCACTGAACAAAAATAGATAATTTAAAGATAAGAATACTGACAATGAGAACATCAAATATATGATAAATAAACCAAATAGAAAGAAAACCAATACATATTCATCTATACATTTCACTATAGTAACTTTCTATTTTAATACACAATATACTATATAATTTGTACCAAAAAAATAACAAATGAATCACAGAGGCTTTTGAAAGTGCTTATATATATATATATATATATATATATATATATATATGTATGTATGTATGTGTGTGTGTATGTTTGTTATTCACAAGAAGATAAAATATTTAAAATTAAAATAAAAATACATCCAAGTAGATTTTTAATAATACAGTCTCTAAAATCTCAGCTTTATATTCTGGAAGATAAAGATATTGGCACCTACATTAGCTTTTATGGTGAGAATATGACAATGTAAATAAGTTTGGCACTGTAAGGTCAGATTTCCATGATTTCTTGCTAGATTGCTGTGATGACAGTGACAAAATCCTCTTTTCTTTGATTTCTTACATAGAAGAATAATATTGGATAATGTCCTAGTTTTCTTCCTTCTGTCAAGTATAGTGATATATAACCATGCTTTGTTTCAGAATTTTATATGACTACTGTATTTACATCAATTCTCCTCTTCCTCTACTCCTTCCAATTTCTCCTGGCATTACCTACGCACTATTAAATTCATGATTTCTTATTCTATAATAAAATTGTTAGACACACATACACAAACACACACTCATACATATAAATTTGTAAATACAACCTGCTGAGTCTATTTACTTGTGTGTATGTACATATGTTAAAGGATGAAAACTGAGGCTTGGAGAACTTATCAGGGACTCATCTTAGGAGAACTCTGACTCTCCCATTCTCAGAAGCTATTAGCCTGTAACTTTTGAGATTCTCCCCATTTATGCTGGCATGCTTACTGGTACTGTCAATTTTCTATATATATATATATATATATATATATATATATATATATATATATATAAAATTTTACATATTGATCCCAGTCCCCTCTCCCTCCCTCTAACGCCCCCGACAAACCCTCCCCTCCCACCCATCCCCATTCCACAGGGAGAGTGATGCCTTCCAAGAGGGATCATCAAAATCTGTCAAGTAATTTGGAATAGGGTCTGGGCCCTCCCTCCTGCCTCTAGGCTAAGGGAGTATCCCTCCATGGGGAATGTGCTCCCAAAATCTTTTCATGTACCAGATATACATCCTGATTCCACTGTCAGAGGTCCCTTAGACTGCCCAGGCCTTCTAACTGAGACCCATGTTCAGAGCGTCTGAGTCAGTCCAATGCTGGATTCTCAGCTATCAGTCTGGGGGCCCATTAGCTCCTCCTTGTTCAGATAAGCAGTCTCTGTGGGTTTCTGTAGCCTGCATCTGGCTCCCTCTCTGCATCTGGATTCCAGTTCGGCTTAGTGCTTAGTTGTGGGTGTCTGCTTCTGTTTCCATCAGCTACTAGATGACGGCTCAATGATGGTGGATAAGTTAGTTATCAATCTCATTATCAGGGAAGAGCATTTATGGTAGCCATTCCACAGTTGCTCAAATTGTTAGTTGAGGTCAGTCTTGTAGGTCTCTGGATATTTCTCTAGAGTCAGTTTTCTCTTCAAACCAATAATGGCTCCCTCTAATATGGTATCTTTTGTTTGTTTGCTCTTGTCTATTCATCCCCAGACTCAATCTTCCTGGTTCCACATCCCCTTCTTTTTCTCCTAACTCCCTCTCCACTCACTGCCCACTCCCAATATGCTCAGGAGATCTTGTTTCTTTCCCCTTCTGTGAGTGATGTGTATGAATCTTTTAGGATCCTCCTTGTATCCTAGTTTCTCTGGCAGTGTGAATTATAGGCTGGTGATCATTTGCTCTATGTCTAAAATTTATATATGAGTGAGTACATACCGTGTTCCTTGGTTACCTCACTCAGGATGGTTTATTCACGTTCCATCCATTTGTCTAAGAATTTCAAGATTCCATTGATTTTTTTCTGCTGAGTGGTATTCCATTGTGTAAAGGTGCCACATCTTCTTTATCCACTCTTCAGTCGAGAGGCATCTAGGTTGCTTGCAGGTTCTTGCTATTACAAATAATATTTCCATGAACATAGTTGAACATATGTCTTTGTTGCATGGATATGGATCATTTGGGTATGTGCCTAAAAGCAGAATTGCAGGGTCCTGTGGTAGACTGATTTCCATTTTCCTGAGGAACTGTCATACTGATCTCCAAAATGGCTGTAAAAGTGTGCACTCCCACCAGCAGTGGAGGAGTGTTCCCCTTTCTCCACATCCTTTCCAGCAGAAGCTATCAATGGTGTTTACAATTTTAACCATTCCGACAGGATTAAGAATTTTCAGTTCTTCTCTGGGTAACCATATTGTTTAGATTTTCTGTGTCTGACTTCACTGTCACAATATATAGAACCTTGCAGCAAATGTCCTCTCTTTATAATGTTGCCTGGGCCTTAGATAAAAGGTTTGTTTTATAGAGCACAAAATACAGGTGCTCTCTGTATTTTGAGCAGTTGTATATTTCTGTATTGAAGCCTATATGATAGAAAAAAGAAGCATGTTTTATGAGAGGTGGAAATCATACTTATGTGTGTGTATGAGGGTAAATGTTTAAAATTAAGCTAGAGATTATATTGATTTGGAAAGTGGTGGTAGTGGGCTCTTCTGTAGGGTCATCAGAGATGATTAGTAGGGTAGCTTTACTATAGCAGGCATATACTCCTTCCCATTAAGTGGGCATTATGTGCAATTACACAGCTGTTGATTGCACACACTACATAAGGGCTTTCTTTTGAGATATCTTGCCATTCTGGTCATTTTTGGATTCCATGGGCATTGTAGATGCCTAGAATTATAGGATGACTTTTCTCTCTTGGCTCCTTGCTTGATTTAAGGCACTAAAAGATCTAGTCTTCAGGGAGGAGGCTTCTAAGTCAATTCCAACTTGATTCCATTAAGTCCTATGTTTGAAGTATGTAGATTCTTCACCAATAGGGTTTTACTTTCATTTTCTGAGAGGCAACCAGGAACAATGATAGAAGCCTATATTGTTTTGGGTGTGTCTTGTACTCACCTGACCAAAAACTGGAAAGCATGAAAGGAGCTTTCCTGTATCTGGTATTGTGGTTGTTAGACAACCTATGGCTTTGCAGGGGAAAGCATTTTCACACCAAGTGATGAAACTTCATTTAGTGGTATGGTTTATTTAAACCATATACATGCACATGCATACATTTATATATTTATATATAATTTTAAGTAAACATAAAATAGTAAGATGACCTGTGTCTTTCCCAAACATTTTCAATGTTATTTATCCTCCCTCTCTCTCTCCCTCCCATTCGGTCTTCTCCTCCTTCCTCCATTTCCAGTTAAAGCGCCTCCCTCACTCTTTTCCCAATTTCTGTTTTCATAGTGATGAGTCAAATTATTTCCGTCTATAGAGTCCCCTGTCATGGTCCCTTCTTATGTTCCTAATAACACATGTTACTCCAGGTTATACAATCACATCTAAATATTTGGAGCTATATCTACAACTAAGAGAAAACTTGTAGTGTTTGCATTTCTGGGTACAGATTACTTTACTATGTATAATTTTTTTAATTACAATTAATTTATTTGCATATTTCATGATTCCCTTTTCTTTTAAGTCTGGATAGTATTTCATGGTGTAAATGTAACCTATATTCATTAACCATTTATGTATTGAAGAACATTTAGCTTTTTTACACTTTTTTAGACATTGTGAATAGTATGACTGTGAACATGACTGAGCAAATGTCTGTGAAATAAGATACTGAGTCCTTCAGTTATATGAAAAGAAGTGGTACAGTTGGGTAATATGATAGATACTTTTAGCTTTTTGACAGTTTTTACACCTTTAATCCCAGCACTTGGGAGACTGAAGCAGAAGGATCTCTGTTAATTCGAGTCCACCCTGAGCTAAATGAAATTGATCCAGTCTAAAAGAGAAACAGAGCTCACACAAAGGTGATCTCAGCACTTGGTATCCCATGCCTCTAATCCCAGCATTAGAGGGGAGTGTATGGTGGGAGGAGACAGGAGTTCAGAGACTGAGGTTTGATGGACAGCTTTAAAGTCTGAAATTACACTGCAGACAAAAAAAATCATACCTCTTTGGTCTTAGCCTTGGTAGAGGTAAGAACTCTTTACTGTCTTGGTTACTTAGCTTTTCTGATCTTCAGCTTGAACCCCAATATCTGTCTCTGGGTATTTATTATTAAGTCTTGGGGAATATTATTTTAAGGTGTGTGACTTTTGTTTATGCTGTATTGGTTTAACTATGTGAAGCTGTGATTCTTTACCTGTCTACAACACCAGATGGTCCTAATAAAGAGCTGAATAGCCAATAAGAGGCAGGAGCAAGAATATGTAGGACTGGCAGGCAGAGAGTATAAATAGGAGGAGAAATCTGGAGGAGGGGAAGAAGGAGCCATGGAACAAGGAGAGAAGGATGTCAGAGGCAGCCACCCATCCATCCAGCCACTTAGCCACCCTGCAACCCAGCCATCCAGCCACTCAGCCACCCTGCCACCCAGCCATCCAGCCATCCAGCCATCCAGCCATCCAGCCACCCTGCCAACCAGCCACCCAGCCACCTATCCACCCAGCAATACAGCAATCCATGGAGTAAGAGTAAAACTTATAGAAGTAAGAGAGCAGGAAAAGCCCAGAGGCAAAACGCAGACAGGCTAACTTAAGAAAACCTGGTAATAAACAAGCCAAGCAAAGACCAGACATTCATAACTAAAAATAAGCTTTCATGAGTGATCCATTTGGGAGCTGGGTGGCAGTCCCCTGAAAAGATCAGAAACACCTGTTACAGTTAAGATCAACTATAATTCATGCTACAAAAACTTCATAGTGACTACCCTCTCTCCCACTACCTGTAAAGGAGGGCTCTCTCTTCCCCATATTCTTTACAGCACTTCATGCCAGTAGTTTTCTCAATTTTTAGCTAATTATGGTAAGATAACAATTTTAAAGTAGCTGGGAGATGGTGACACACACCTTTAATCCCAGCACTTAGGAGACAAAGGCAGGCAGATTTCTGTGAGTTCAAGGCCAGTCTGGCCTACAAACTGCGTGCCAGGAGAGGCTCAAAGCTACCCAGAGAAACCCTGTCTCAAAAAACCAAAAAAGTATTTAAAAGTAGTTTAAATTTTTATTTCCATGACTGCTAAATTATTAAACACATTTGATGATATTTTCTTTAGCCATTTTTATTTCATCTCTTAGAATGCTCTGTTCAGATTTAGAAAAACAAGTGGATCACTTTTTTCCTGAGTTCTTTTTTTTTTTCCTAACCCTTTACCAGATTTTATTGTTTACATTTCCATTGATGTTATAAGGCAACTTATAAAAGAAATGGTTTATTTGAGTACATAGTTTTAGAGAGTTGGAATCTACAATGTCAGTAGATAAAAGTGTGGTGGCTAGAATAGCAAGCTGAGAGCTTAAGTCTTCCTCATTCCCACCACAGATACACAGTTGGAAAAGATTCTTACTTACGGACTTCTTATACATTCAGTTGACCATTTTTTAAACCTGTGTGTGTGTGAGGCAGGAGATAGATATGGTTTACTTTCATTCTTCTACATGTAGACATCCAATTTTCCCAGCACTTTTTTTTTTTTTAACTGAGTTTCCTCTAGTGTGTAATTTTTACCATCTTTTTCAAATATCAGATGGCAAAAAATCCTGTCCATTCATGTTTAGGTCTTTTTTCCTGCCGATTCTATATTGCTTTTATCATAATAGCTTTTTATTGTAAGAACCCAGGACTGCCCACCATGGGCTGGGCTCTCCCTCATTGATCACTAAATAAGAAAATGTCTTATAGCTGGATCTCAAGGAGGTTTGATGTGTGACTTAAGCTTTAGTATTTGAATTGAAACATCATCCTGGTGGGTTTAGTGTGTGTGTGTGTGTGTGTGTGTGTGTGTGTGTGTGTGTGTGTTTGTGGTTTCTGTAATGAGTATGAAATGTCCTCCTCCTTCTCTTTTAATCAATTTTGGTTTGAAGTCTTATTTTGTTAGCTATTAGAACAGTTACACCAATTTGCATCTTAGGTTCATTTGGAAAATCTTTTTCTAGTCCTTCACTCTGTGGAGATGTTTATCTTTGATGTTAAGGTATGTTTCTTGTATATAGCAGAAGGATATACCATGTTTTCTTATTCATTCTGTAAACGTGTGCTTTTCATTGACAAATTTTGTCCACTGATAATAAGAGATATTAATGACCAGCACTTGTTAATTCCTGTTATTTTATTTATTGCTTTTGGTGGTGGTAGTGTGTGGGTGTTTGTGCTTCCCTTCTTTTGGCTTTGCCGGTGTTAGATTATTTATTACTGTGCTTTCCTGAATGTAGGTAAACTTCTTGGATTGGACATATCTTTCTAAAACCTTCTGTAGGGCTGGATTTGTGTACATATATTGTTTAAATTTGATTTTTTCTGAAATATCTTGTTTTCTCCATCTACAGTGATTGAAAGTTTTGCTGGGTTTGTTTGTCTGGACTAGCAGCAGGGGTTTCTCAGAATCTGCAGTCCAAGCTCTCCTGTCTTTTAGAGTCTCTGTTGCAAAGGTAGGTGTGTTTTTAACAGGTCTGTCTTTTTATATTACTTGGCCTTTTTGCCTTGGAGCTTTTACTATTCTTTCTTTGTTCTGCATCTTTAATGTTTTGATTATTATGCAGTACAGTGATTTTCTTATCTGATTCCATCTATTTGGTGTTCTGTAAGCTTGTACTTTTATAGGCATGTCCTTCCTTATGATTTTGTTGAATATATTCTTTGGGTTTTTGAACTAGAATTCTTCTTCTAATCCTATTATTATTGTGATTTCCTGGCTGTTTTGTGTTACAAGTTTTTTAGATTTAACATTTTTTTTTTAACTGATGAATCAATTTTGTCTGTTGTATCTTTACTCCTAAAATTCCCTCCTCCATCTCTTGTATTCTGTTGTTGATGTTTATATCTGTAGTTTCTGCTTGTTTACCCGGTTTTTCCATTTCTAGAAGTTCATTAATTTGTGTTTTCTTTATTGCTTCAATTTGACTTTCAAATCTTGAATAGTTCCCTTCAGAAGTTCCTTTGTATGGGTTTTGTTTTGTTTTTTTTCCCCCCCCCCTTGGTATTCTTTAAAGCGAGTTTTTGATTTCCTCCAATGTTTTGTCTTTAACTCAATTTCTTTAAGGAAGTTTTTCATTTCCTCTTTAAGGACCTGGATCATCTTCATAAAGTCGTTTTCTTGTGCTTCGTCTGCTTTGGAATATTCATGTCTTGCTGTGGTAGGATAGCTGGAGTCTGGGGGTACCATATTGCCCTGGCTGTTGTTGATTTTGTTCTTACAGGGGCATTTAGGTATTCGGTTTGGGGTTGATTATAGGTCTAGTTCCTGATTTCTCAGTTTTGTTGGATAGATGTTTTGTTCTTAGTTTTTTGTTTCCTTTTTTGTTCTCTCATCTTTGTGGCCTAGATTTCTAATCACCTGTGTGATCTCTGATCTAGTAGGAAGTCTCTGTCCCTGTTGGGAGCTGGTGTTCTGGTGGTTGGCATGGCTTTGGTCTCTGCTCTTCTGACTGTTGTGACCTGTACCTGTTCTTCTTGCTAGTGTGGAAGTCACTAAAGTCAGAACCTCTGACTTGTGTAGTCTGCATTGGAGCAGTGGTATTCCACTGGAGCTGGCAGCAGGACCCAGCAGAGGTGCTGCTCTTCCTACTGTTGTGGACTGTATCTGAGAAGATAAAATCTGTTTTTCTTACTGGTGTTGATTATACCTGAGCTGATGAAGTCTTCCAGAGCTGAGGGTTAGGTCTGGAGGTGGAGAGGATGTTAAGGTAAGAGAGCTTGGGTGGCAGAATGAGTCTCTGGGAATCAGAATCCAGGAAATGGAGCAGTCCACCTATCAGGCTGGTCTCTTATTTGCAATCCTTCTTTATCTCTTCTGATTAGTTTTATTTTGGAATATATTATTTTGGGTATTGCAATAGTGATATCTTCTTGCTTCCTGATGCCATTTGATAAGAACATTTTTTCTCATCCTTTTACTTTAAGGTGGTACGTATTTTAGAGGTTAGATGAGGTTCTTGTATGCAATAAAGTGGATTTTATTTCTTAATCCATTCAATTAACCCATATTTTGATTGAGAAGAAGATATTAGTAATGAAAATTATTGTTGAATGGTCTGTTTATTCTTGCCATTTTATTTCTTAATCTTATGTTATTTTTCTGTAATTATAGCTTCTTTTGCTCCATGCTACAGCTTCCTCATTTTGCTGATATTTTTTCAGTCCTAAGTTTTGCTTCTGATATACTCCCTTTGAGTGCTTTGGTGGCTATGAACTATTTTAGATTGTTTATTCAAAGAAAAGTTTTTCCTTCTCTTTCAATTTTGACATAGATTTCTGGGCACAGGAGCCTATATTGGCATGTATAATATTTCAGAGCTTGAAATGCATTGTTTCAGGCCCTTCTGAATTTTAAATTTCCTGGTGAGAAATAAGGTGTTATTATATTAACTTTTCTTTTAAAACTGTCTTATTGTTTTTCTCTTCCTGATTTGAGTACTCTCTTTATGTTCTATATAACTAATATTCCAACTATACACACAGCATTAGGAATTGCTTTTCTGCCATTTTTTCATTTGGTGCTTTGTGTGCTTCTGGTATCTGTATGAGAGTGTTGTCCTTCATTGGAGGAAGCTTTCCTCTATTATTGTTAAATACGTTCCATGTCTATGTCATTGATGTAAAGCAAAGGATAACCAGACTTCAATACACAGCTCAAGAGAAGCTAGGTAACAAGGAGGATCCGTGGATCTCCCTGGGATGAGGAATTACATGAGATCTTCTGGGTAAACTGGGGGTGAGGAGGAATGGTAAAGATGGGGAGATGGGGGGATGTGAACATAAGGGAATGGGATAGTAGGGAGTGGGGGGAGTGTGAGAGCAATGAAAGCTATCTTGATAGAGAGAGCCATTACAGGGTTGAAAAGAAACCTGATGTTAGGGAAATTTCCAAGAATACACAAGGTTGACACAAGCTAAGACTCATAGCAATAATGGAGAGGGTACCTGATCTGGCCTTCTACTGTAATCAGATTGGTAAATAACTGAACTATTATCATAGAGCCTTTACCCAGTTAATTGATGGAACCAGGTGCAGAGATCCATAACCAAGCACCAGGATAAGCTCCAGAATCCAGTTGAAGGGAGGAGGAAATATATGAGTAAGGGGGGTCATGGTCATGATGGAGAAATTTACAGAGACCGCTGAACCAATCTCATGGAAACTCATGAACTCTGGACCAACAGCTATGGATCCTCCATAGGACAGAACTAGTTTCTCCATATGTGGGAGACAGTGAAATTTGGACTATCCGATGGGACCCTGGCAGTAGGACCAGGATCTACTCTGTAGGGTAGGGAGCCCATTCCCTACCCTGCAGTAGCCTCAATACAAGGGGAGGGGCTTGGGCTTGCCCCAACTTAATGTCTGGCGGTGTGAGGGAGATTTGTGGTTGGAATGTAAAATGAAATTTAAAAATAAATTTTGAAAAGGTGATATGTTAGTTGTGCTTCATGAACTAAGTTTGTGAGTGTGGAGATGGTACAAGGGGCAGGATAATCCAAATAATCTATTAAATCAAAATAAATGAGAACAATAGCAATTATTATAGTGGCTTTATCTTCTAGGAATATTGCAAAGAACAAATCCAATAAAACTGTTATAAGATAAATGGCAAGTTGAGTGAAAGTAAATAGGACTTAATAACAGAACATTTATAGAAATGTTACTGTACATAGTACAACTTTATGATATAGTCTCAGGAAATGTCAGGAAAACATATGATGTGACTCAGATGCTAATGTCTAGACAGTCTTTAAAGTACTGTTGAATAGGCTTATCTTTGAAGGTTCTGCAAATGTCTTTTAGAGGTTTGTCAGAAGGGTTTGTATTGTATGTATGTTCTGGATTTGTCCTGTTCATGTCCAATTCTATTACTCTCCTGTATAGAGTAGGCACTCTATTGTCTATTTGTTAGAGCAAAAAACAAAATGTGAAAAAAAATTTGCCCAAAATTTTCCAATAATTTATAGGTTGAATTCCAATAAGTTTCTAGTTTCATATTTGAGAAACCTCAGGATATAAAAAGAATTTTGTAGTACATACATTAAAAACTGGGTGTCTTATATTTTGTATAGTCCTACAACTTGAAAAATTAACCCATGTTTTTATAGTTAAATAAGTCATTTGTCAAAAGAAATTTTTAAATTTTAATTTGTCTCATTCTCATGAGGTGAGGCAGGCAAGCAGAGGTATAGTTTATCAACCTGGGACTCAACTTGGCTCGTGCTATCTATACATTGATCTCCAAACAATACACTTAGCAAGGTATTAGCAACTGAAGATATACACTGGGTTCAAGATACAGTTGTACCTGTTTTAAACAATGCAAACAAGTTATTTCCTTTCTTAACCCTCAGATAGTGCCTGCTTCTATTCAAGTATAATGAAACAATCCAGTAGCAACAGGCTTTGGTCACATGTTACTGAGGCAAATTGTGTTCCAGTGAAATGAAAATCACCTATTTACCATCTTGTACCTAATGATTAAAATCAGATGCATTATGGAAAAGGACACACATAGTGAGAAGGAGTTTATATAATCAAAACCTGTCTGTAAATATAGAGAACCAGGTACCTCTCCCGCTTAGTAACCAGGTCCTCCTTTACACTCCAAAAGCTGAAAACACAGTAATCTGAGGTTCCTGATTGCCCTAACTCAGTCTGCTGGCACTCCTGACAGAGTACTTCTGGTTTACTTTGTTTTGAGTGAAATTTCCTAAGTCCTATGGACTTAGATTTCATTTGTGATTAAGAGGCCCCAAATCTGGACATACCTGACCCAAATTCTGGCCCCTGGTAACACCTAGAAATTCTAATAATAATGAGAAATGTTTTAATGGAGCTTCTCAGTGGTAATATTCAGCTTTCCTGTTCAGGTCTTGTTCTTACATTAAATATAATAGTCTTGATTAAAAATTAGATTTTATTTAAATATTTAAATATATGTGGTCATTGACGAGTTTTTTTTTTATTTTTTTGCTATTTTATAGTCTTGACTTTTACTCTTTGCTCATAATATCTTATAATTCATATGTGAATGTATTGTGATCATTAGAATGTGGCTCAATACTTTTTCTCTCTTTGGGGACGCTGTAACGTTTGATCAGGATCTTTCTAGTCAGAGAGCCTAGCCTCATTGCATTCTCTCCTCCCTCCCCATCCTCCTCTAGCAAAACTATGTAGACTCAAACTTGACTCTTTAAAAGACACTGCATACTTTTTGAGTTTCATCTGGAGATATGAGGAGTAAGGTAATTAAGACAACCTCCAGCAATTAAAACAAATAAATCAACACGGGAGTTACTTTCTGGCACAATGACAACTATAAGAATGGTTTTAATGTTTGCAAAATTGTGCTATGGGTTTAAGGTTTCATAATTTCCTTTCATTCATCTGAAATGAATGAATACATATGTAAATAAAGCATCTACCAGAATTCTTATGTAAACAAAAATATAGCATTCAGAGAAAGAAAAGAGCAGTTGATAAAGGAGAGCCAGTGCTGTGGGGCTTTGTGAACAAGGGAGGGAAGGATTTCTTTGTGCCACAACAAAACATAACCCTGCTTCTGAAAGAAAGGAGACAGAAGGCTAGCGTTTGCTGAAAGCTGGGCTGCTTGTAACTGACCCAGTGGAGGGAATGCTGGTTCTATCTGGAGAGCTCACTCCTTAGCTGTATAACATGGATCCCGTGTCAGTGCTCCTGTTCTACCAAGGCTCTGCACAGGGATGTTTGGAAAACAAAAGGAAAACCAACACCAACCAGTTGTTCCTCCTGAGCTCCATCATTATTTAAAAATAAAGTGTGACAGATAAACAAATCCTTACTTTAGCAAGATTTTAGTCTATGTCCTAATGCAACCAGAGGCACATGCATACTTCTCTCCCCTTCCTTATCTGAATAGAGCATTAGAGTTTTAAATGTGTATATCTAAATTCCTCCAATGAGATGAGCATTTGAAAGAGTGAACAAAACCAGGGCCACTTGAACAAATATTTATCAATCACCTTCTGGAACTAGCAGCATCTCACAACAATGGTTTATGACAAGCCACACCCACATTAAACCCTGATCAATGACATATAGACAGTAGGAGGATATTAATTATGGACAAGAATAAAGGCAATAATAGCAAATCATGCATATTAATGGATTGCTAGGGCATCACAGTAGTAAAGATAATCACCGTCTTGTATATTTTCTATAAAATTTCAAGCTGAATAGAAATTATAAGCATATCTCCTCTTCTCTTTCTGCTTTGTTACTTGGTATACAACAACTGTTAGACTTCATATATCTGAGAGGAGAGGCTTCTGTTAGAACCTACTTGGTTGAAAACACGATCCGTATGTCTAATACTAATTCTCTTACCATAAGACTTTCATGACTGGAAGCTAAACACACTTGCATAAATGTTTCAATATTTTAAGATTGGAAAAACAGCTATAGTATTATATCTTCATAATGACTCTGCAACTTTACTTGAGTGTTTTGTTTTTTTTTTTCAACCATAGTTGGGAACAAGAAAATATGGAACTTTTTATTTGACTTGAAATGTAAGAAAATCAACAAGCCATTCAAATATGTCATGAAAAATCTGTCATTCATCTCAAAATAATTAAATGAAACACTAGTGAAAATCAGCAGCTAAAAAGAATTGCTCTACCCAAAGTGGAAATAATAGGATAAAAGAAATCCTACAAAGGGCCAGTATGTTAGAACTTGCTATCACTCAACTCACACAAAAGATGTGAGCATCTTAAGGTGCTGTTGAGTCCTCCTCTATCTCTCGTGTCTTTGCTTCCTGTGCTTTTTGAGATGCGGGAAAATCCCACAGTAACTTTCAGTATGAATCCCAGTAATAGCTTTCATGTCTTCCTGCTGTAACTCAGTTAAGTAGAAAAGGCGTCCTGCTTTCTAAACGTCCGTCACACCTGCAGCCCACTGCTGCTCGTGGTATTCATTCAGTTCATTGGTAAACACTGCCCACATACATCAAAAGTTTCCACTTTTCCCAGTTCTTTTTAACACCAAGATTCCTCCCCTCTCCCCAGGCTCCTTGCAGCTATCTAGGGAATCTTTCACTTTTTGTCCTTTCCCGACCCTTCTGGACCACATTCTCTCTTCTTATTCAGGCCATCTGCTCTCAAGGAAGGTAAAACTTCTGTTAGGGAAACAATCAGCCTCCCTAGCAATTAATTGTTTCTGTGAAACAGCCTTTTCAGCCATTGCCTAGGAAGACACACATTGTGCAACTACAATTCAGAGTATGGTAGTAGTTTAAAAATAGTTTGCAATTGATACATTTCTGGCCGCAGCCTCCCCCCTTGCTCTCCTAGTGGTACAATCTTCTTGTTCACAACAGAAATCGTTCTAAATGCCTGCTCAAGCCTCACTGAGCAGCTGTGAGTTAGGTCATTTTCCCAGGAGTTTTACATGTGGAAAACTGGGCATTAGTAAGGCCTCAAAAAGGACACCATCTGGCCCTAGTGAAAAAAGGGATCATGACACTTCCTGTGGTACCAACAGACCCTGATGAACCAGAAAGGAATTCAGCCCTGGACTGTGATCCAATAGAGACCGGCCCCACAATCACCTCCGTGACAGCCAACTCCATTCATCTTAGCAGTTATCTCATAGCACAATGGACTTTTGTGCCATGCTGTTTACTGAAGGCGGAGTAAAATCCATTTTGATTTTTGTGTTTAGTCTCAGCGCCTGTCCTCTTTCCTGGAACACACACCACATCAGGAGAGAGGGAGCCACACAAAGAATGCGTCTGTCAGCTCCCATTCAAACTCCTCAGTGTCCCTCCCACTGTACATGGGACACAATAATAAAATGCTAGACTCCTGAGGCACCCACAAAAGACACCGCCCCCTCCCCCCAATCCCCGGGAATGAAGAACTGTTGTTCCCACTTTTGACAAAAAAAAAAAAAAAAAAAAAAAAAAAAAGAAAGAAAGAAAAAAAGAAAAAAGAAAAAAAAATTAAACTATTTTGACCAACAGTGTTCCTTTTTGTTTGGTTTTGGATGTAAAATTGGACTTTCTTGGATATGCTCCGGATTCTCTGCCTCTGTCTGTGTGTTGAAAGATTCTGCTAAAAACCAAAGAAGTTTTAATGCCAAAACAGCCCCCACCCCATAACAGAATCATGTAACAACAACCACCAGGTATTTGGTACTTAAGCAATCTCAGATTGTTTTATAGATCTGTCTCCTTTCTTCCCTATAGTTTTTATGTTTCTAAAATCAGAATATGAAAATTGAGAAGTATGATTCAAAAGCAATCATTAATTCTTATTTCTTATCTTTTCTTTGATCAAATGTATTACCAGAACAAAGTACAGACCCATCTTAAGCAACTTGTCAGCATAAGTCTGTGTGCTCTCTACATGTAAACTGTCATTTCCAGATTACTGAGACTAGACATCTTGAACCATTGTCCCTGGGAATAAGCAGGGGCTCTTGAAAGCCTTCATGTCCTTTGAGGTGCTGGGTGTAAGAGATGATGCTGTGAGACTTCAGAGCTCCCACCAGTTCTAACCAGATTCATCTTAATTATTCCCCCCTCCATTTTTTTTCTTTAATTGTTGTAACATTTAGATTGCTAAACCTCATCTTGCATATCATGTGTGCAGAGCTGCTTACCTCTTCCTCACTCTTGGAACTTTCAACAGAAAGCTGCATTGCTACACAAAGAGACTCTGGGGTTAAAGACAATGACTGAGTCACATTGTTTTTCCCATCATAAGAATTTAGCTGGCAGGGATGGAGGGAAGCTGCCCTCACCGAAAACAATTCTCCTGCTTTTGTTTTAAAAAATTAAAAATCTAATACAGGATAACTGGGATACATGGGGTGAGTAGATTTAATGAAAGAAAATATTTCTCTGATTTGTGACTGAAGAAAATGGACAAGATCTATTGTGGGAGACATAACTGTTCCCTATTTATTAACAAGTGTCTTCAAAACCTAATTATACAATTTTCCTTTTAATGTATGTTTGTCACTATTAGTATGAGTCACAAGGTCCTAGGTGAGAGAACCTGAAACCACAACCTTTGCCTTTATCATCAACAAATTGTCCCTGGGATCTATACTGATTAACAGCAATTATATTGAAAAAGCTGACATCTTAGTGTATTAGGTTGCCATGAAAATACCCATGAGCAGTGGAGGGATTAGCCTTGGTGGGGAGTAAAGGAGAGGCATGAGGAAACAAGGGATCTTGATTAGAAAAGACAGTAAACAAGACAGAAACAGCTGGCATGTCCTTGTTTCCACGTTTGCCTGATGTTTGGCATATGTATATCCCAGTTTATATATTTACCATGGCTTAAATAAGAAAGTTGTCAGCAAAACTTTGAGCCAAGGAACAGCAGTAAGGAACACGGACACCAGGGTCTGATGCTGGCTAAGGAGACTAGGGAACCTGAACCAGGGGAGAGCACAAGCTTCAGCTAAGTTGGAAGGTACATTTTGTGGGGCATAGGCTACTACCAAGAAGGGAGAAGAGGAGAAGCAAGATGGTGACTAGAGAACCAGAAAGAGCAGGTGCTGAACATAAAACCTCCTCTGCTACTGAAAAGACTGTGAGAAATCCAGACTGTGTCACACAGAAGTGTCTGATAATATGGGGCACAGATTCATGCTTTCCTTCGAGAGTGTTAATTCTCTATGTAAGTGTAACAGAAAGCTTTGGTTTATTCCCTTTTAAAACAAAAGAACAATTGAGAAGCTTGTGGGTCACAAAATAATTATTTTTACCTATTATGATTTCTGACACTTTTTCTCAGCATTCATGTTGCAGCTTCAAAATTTTTACCCAGTGCTAAATGACTTTTAAAGAATTCAAATGTTAATTAAAAGAAACACAACTGACATCTCACTTGCCAGAAAAGCCTTTGGGATATTCTTTTAACTGATGGCATCTTGTGGCCTGCTACATCCCAAAAGAAGCTGAGTTTTGAGGCAAGAGTTCTCTAGGAAGAAAATGACCATTTGTCCCTTTCATGGTTAGAAAACGCTTATGCTTCAAACCTCACAAAAGTGGTGTTATGTCCTTAACAATCTGAAGATTATTGTTAATAGGATCATTTTTTGTGTGCCATTCAACTAGATAATTCATAGACCTTAGTGGCATTTTAGTAGAGGACCAGGGAGGTTATTGGGGGTGGGGAACAGGGTAGTTAGGAAAAAGCCCAGTAAATTCCATGTGATCAGCTCAGCTGCAATAATTTCTTTTCTTCTTTTTGACGAAGCCACACATGAGAGCACTCTGGTGTCTTTCATCATTATTTGTCACTCTTTTGTGTGTAGCAACTTATATCCAAATCCATAGCAGCAATTAAAATGAAAAAGAATCAAACAGTATTCCTAGTGAATACGCAGAGGCCAATGCCAACATTGCCATTAGCACTCTGTAAGCATCTCTGTGTGTGTGTGTGGGGGGGGGCAAATAAATTGTTGCAGACAGAATGTGGGGATGATTTAAGAAGGTAAAAGTACTTTCTCAGTGGCTAGGGTGGCTGTGGCAGACTGCTCCTTCAGGATAATGTGGAAAAGAAGAGATAAAATGACAGGGTTCAGACTCACTTGAAAGATCAAGAACACTGTATTTTGGCAGACAAGTAGTCAAAAAGGAAAGTCAATCCAATGAGAATAAGTCAGTCTTATTTCTGTTGATAGTATTTTGAAAATTACAGATTGCTATCTAATTATTTGGATACTTCTCTTGAACCTGAATGTGACAGCATTGTCAAGGAGTGGACATTTAAATTTCTTCCCCTCAAAAAAAGCAAACTGAAGGGAAGTAATAATAAACCAGATTGTTCCAGACCACACATAGAGGGACTTGGGATTCATCTACTCTTGATAAGTGACCCCAAGGTTACTTTAGGGTCAAGAGCTATAAAAAATGAGGACTCCTAGAAGTTGCCTTCCTTCTTTCTATGTGTAATATATTTTTATGTGATTTCCATTACAAAATGTTGAAGTCACTATGTGAGTAATAGTTTTGAATACATGCATCTATTCTTCTACCCAGGGTGTAGGTTTTAAAAAACACTGCTAATAAAGTTCTTTGGGATATAAAGGATACACTTTGTAAGCATGATAATACAAACTACCAGTAAATAATTGTGCCATGTTATGATTTTGTAGGGAAAAATATTTTTCAAAAGGCTGTTGGCATTTAAAGTAATATACTGCTGGAATTCTGAGGAGATATTAACAATTTGAGCAGATGCAAAGAGCCTTCTAGAAAATTTCCCAAAATTTAAAGAAAGAAGGCAAGGCCCTGTGAGATCAGAGTAGGAGAGATATGTCTAAAATGGCAAGTATTATAAAAATGTAGTAGGAACTTAATATATGATTCATTCACCTATGTGCAGCAACATCTAGAACATTCTTCATGTTCCCATTGAAAATTTGATATTCAATAATATTGGTTTAAACTTGTTCTGTCATGGAGCCTGAATTCCCGAATGGTGACTTTACCTTCATGTGGTGACGACACTGAAGAATTGTCAGTAGTTTAGAATGTTTTTCTCTGACTTGTCAGGCAGTGGTCACATGCCTGAGTCCAGAGTAGGGCATGTAGTATAGTCTTATGTTATAGAGATGAGAATGCTTGGTAATTTCACTTGAGGGAGAATTTCCAGAGTATGTGGCTACAACCTGGGTAACAGAGTTGACCAGATTGTTGGCCAGAAAAGCACTTTCATATAACACACTGAGAATTCATTGAGATCGGGCAAAGAGAAATGCAGCAGAAGAATAATGTTTCTTCCTTTACCTTAGCTGGGATTTAGTAGCAATCTCTTTTTAACTCCTCAACAATGGAAAACCCTGAGAATTGGAACCAGAATGGAACTGGGCAAGTGGTCTGTCCTATATAGTACTCTCTACTGTAATCTCATGAAGCAAGCTATGTGGAATATCCATTGTAGCCTTCACAAATCTTCTTAAAATAAATATACAACATCTTAGAAAAAAAGCAAGAATTTCAGATGAAGCCCTATTAAGGTTTTCCAAAATGTCTTTGCTTCTAAGAATAACAACACCAGCTGATTAACTTGCGTAGCCAGCCTAGGTTGATCCAGGTAGTTTTTCTGCTGAATAATGATTGGAACTGTTCCTTTAAAGTGGTCATATTTACTTGGTGCAATTTTTGGCAAAATATGTGATGTCAGGCAGTGAAGGGCGATTTGGCTTTAAATGTTGCAAACTTTCTTGAATGTCCCCTTGTTTGCTAAGATGTCAGCTGCAAGATTAGTGGAGCTGGGTGGGGGGAGAGCCATGCATTCACATTGGCCCTATGTCTACTTTCAGTGTGAAAGAAACTGGCTGGAGAGTGTTGCAAACACTTGAAGCTATGCGTTCTGCATTATAATGATATGTGCTATATTACACAATACCCTTGTCTTTCCTTATCTCCCATTTAAGGGCACCCTAGCCAAACCCTGGCAGTAATTCTAGAGCAACAAATGGCAACTATTAGAATATGGTAAGCATCAGAAAATGTACATTAAAATTGACTTTTTGAAGTATGAATCTCTTCAAATTTTACTTGCTAATTGGAAGATTGAAAACTACACACATTTAAAAATGCAAAAAGGAAATTTTTTTCACAATTAAAACACATACCTTTACATCAAAAGCACACTGCCTGATGATACCGAAGAGATCAAATGTACAAAGGTATAGTGGTTCCAAGATAGGGCCATATAATTTACTTTGGACCTACCTGAGGGAAAGCATTGCTATGACACATATTCATAGTGGATTTCTTTTCTGAGTGTTCTAGTTAATGTAAACAAGGGACCATTCGGTTGGATGTACTGAAGAGACTGCTGGAAGTGTTGTAACACCTCATTTTGCAGTAAATCTATTTTCCAAACCCCAGAAAATATTATTAATTGAAGGACAAATAAAATAGATCAAAATTACTTAGCGTTTTAGAAACAAACATGCTTACACATGGGATACAGCTTAAAATTTCTGATAATATGTAGTGCTCATTGAGAATGTGGACTCCTTCTTTCATATGAATAGATTTCACATTCCAAATTGACCAGGAAGATTTTGCTCTCTGAAGTCTTTTAAGAGAGGATGTAGAATTACTGAAATTTATGTAGAGCAGATTTCAATGTCTATGGTTTTAGACCCCCACTTATTTCTTACTTGGCTCCTATGGTGTAAAAATCTCTTTTATTCTGGGTTTTGTTACCCTAAGACACTTGGTAATCACTATGCTTTATGTCACTTTATTTTTGTATAATTGTGTTTATAGGGAACCCATCCTTTTAAAATTTAAATGTGAAACAACCTTATTTTATATATCAATCCCAGTGTCCTCTCCCTCCCATTACTCCATTGCACCCCACTACCCCCATCACATTTCTCTTTGGCTCCATAGAAAGGGTGAGGCCTCCTATGGGAGATCATCAAAGTCTGTCACATTATTTGGGGTAGGGCCTAGGCCCTCCCCCTTGTGTCTATGCTGGTTTCCACTCTCTCAGTATGGGATTCTTGAGCTCCCTCTTGTTTAAATCAGCAGTTTCTGTGGGTTTCCCCAGCATGGTCTTAACCCCTTTGCTCCACATTCCTCCCTCAACAACTGGATTCTTTTAAGAATCACCTACACTGAGCACCTACACTGAGCATGGGGCATGTAACAAAACATTCACCTTTATCTATAGGATAAAAGAATGAAAACTTGGAATTCATGTATGTATATTCCAATTAAAGGAGCTGCTACACTGTGGAGAGTAGAGGAGATATGCCTTTTGCTACCTTGCTTATGCTATCTAGTAACCTACTACAGAATCAGTACTGTAATGACAGTGCCCACTTGATAGGATCTGTAATGTAACGACATTGCACATCTGTACTGCAGTGATGGTTAGTCTTGGGAGAAGTAATAGGTGCAGTGATAAGGAGAAGCCTATAGAGGAAAAAAAAAACCAAAACAAAACAACAACAAAAAAAAAAAAAAAAAAAAAAAAAGAAAAACAAAAACCAAAAAACCAATGACTCTCTTAGATTCCTCCTTGTTCCCTAGCTTTTCTAGCAGTGTGAATTGTAGGCTGGTAATCCTTTGTTCTATGTCTAAAATCAATATATGAGTGAATACTTACTGTGTTTGTCTTTTGTCTTTTTGTGACTAAGTTACCTCCCTCAGGATGGTTTCTACTAGTTCCATCCTTTTCCCTGCGAATTTAAGGATTCCATTGTGTTTTCCACTGAGTAGTATTCCATTGTGTACATGCACCACATTTTCTCCATCCATTCTTCAGTTAAGGGGCATCTAGGTTGCTTCCAGTTTCTGACTATTACAAATAATGCTGCTATATACATAGTTAAACAAATGTCCTTGTTGTATGAATGTGCATATTTTGGGTATATGCTCAAGAGTGGAATTACTGGATCAGGAGGTAGACTAATTCTCATTTTCCTGAGGAACCACCATACTGATATCCAAAATGGCTGCACAAGTTTGCACTCCCACCAGCAGTGGAGGAGTGTGCGCCTTTCTCCATGTCCTCTCCAGCATAAACTGTCTTTGGTGTTTTTGATTTTAGCCATTCTGACAAGAATAAGATGGTATCTCAGAGTTGTTTTTATTTAAATTCCCCTGATGGCTAAGGATGTTGAGTACTTTCTTAAGTGTCTTTTAGCCATTTTTGATTCTCCTATTGAGAATTCTCTATTTAGTTCTATATGCCACTTTTTAATTGGATTATTTGGTAATTAGCTACTTGAGTTATTTGTATATTTTGGAGATCAGCCCTCTGTCAGATGTGGGGTTGGTGAATACCTTTTCCCATTCTGTGGGCTGCTATTTTATCTTGTTGACTGTGCCCTTTGCCTTACAGAAGCTTCTCAGTTTCAGGAGGTCCCATTTACTAATTGTCAATCTCAGTGTCTGTGCTACTGGTGCTATGTTAGGGAAGCAGTCTCCTGTACCAATTTGTTCAAAAGAGACATACATGGTCCCCTGGAGAAGGGGAAAGGAACACGATCTCCTGAGGAAATTAGGTGCATGGAGGGAGGGGACAGGCAGTTAGGAGAAAGAGAAGAGCAGAAGAGGAGGGGACAGGTGGGCATGAGGGAACAGGAAGATTGAGACAGGGTAAGAATAGAGGAGAACAAGAAAAGGGATACCATAATAGAGGGAGCAATTCTAGATTTAAGGAGAAATATGGCACTAAGGAAATGCCCAGAGATCTACTAGAATGAACCCAACTAACTAAGCAATAGTGGAGAGGCTACCTTTAATGCCCTTCCATGATAATAAGTTTGACATCCAAGAGTCTTCATCTAGTAACTGATGGAAGCAAATGCAGGCACCTTCAGCTAATCACTAGCTGAACTCCTGGAATCCAGTTGCAGAGAGCGAGGAGTGATGAACAAAGGGGTCAAGATCAGGCTGGAGAAACCCACAAAATCAGCTGACCTCAACAAGAGGGATCTCCTGAACCCCATTCTGATGTCTGGGAAACCAGCATAGAACTGACCCAGACCTGCTGAATGTGGGTGTTAGTTAGGAGGACTGGGCAGTCTATGGAACCTGTATAATTGGCTTAGTATTTATCCATAGTATAGGAATGAACTTTGGGAGCCCATCCCACATAGAGGAATATTCCCTCAGCCTAGACACATGGGGGAGGGTCCAGGCTTACCCCAAATGATATGACAGACTTTGAAGACTCCCCATAGAAGGCCTCACCCTCCCTGGGGGGGCAGAAAGGGGATGGGCTGGAGTTTTGTGGGGGTGATAGGGGAGGATGGGATGGTGAGGGAACTGGGATTGACATGTAAAACAATCTTGTTTCAAATTTAAATAAAAAGAAAAAGAAAAAATACAAAAACAAAAACAAATGTAAAGAGGTAAAACAACCAACAGGAAAAATTAGAGCAGAAAGCCAACCTCAGTTCTTTCCATTTCCCCCTGGAATTCCCCATAATTCTCCCCTTGTTTTCACAAAATGTAAGGTAGAAGGTATGGAAAGGGAAACAACAAGTAGCAGAGATCACATTGGGAGTTTGGCTCTGACAAGAATTTATAATTCAACATGTGGGCTCCTGACATACAGCTTCTCAATTTATAGGCAGTAATTTTAGATCAGAATTTTGTATTTTAAAGTTATTGGGAAATTGGAATTTATTGGAAACAAGAAAGCTATCCCTAAACCTTGAGAAATTATAAGTACTTTTCCTTATGAACAAAGTTAACAGGCCTCAAACTCTCAATGTGATACATTTGGCAAAGAAAAGGCCCCATTATGGAACCTCAGTGAAGATTTGTCCATTATGAATCTGCTCTCAGAGCAACTCTTTTGGGGTTTTAATGAATGACTTAATTGGCTGAGGATGGTCCACTTACCCAGAATCCATTCACCAAATATATTTTTCAAGACTTGACATCTCTCCCACATCTGTAATATAGGGGATTATCCTGTTCCCACCAGGATACATTCTCCACCAAGCACAGTGACTTGTGTGAGTAATTACCCTTTAAAGATTTTAACATATATATATACATATATATGTATGTATATATATGTACAATTGGTCTTAGGTATCAAAACTAAGTATGACTAGAAAGACTAGTTATTAAATTTAAAATGACCAGTTGGCAATAAATAGAGTCTATGTTCAAAATACAGTCATCCCTGCTTTATAGAGCCTTGTTAACATAAGAGAAATAAATTCAGATAAACTTAAAACTCAGCAAATTAGCACTTTGTCTTTTGTTGTTAAAAACTATCCAACTTAAGAAGGGACAGTCTAGTCTCACGTGTTTAGAGATGACTTGGGGGTCAAGGAGAAGATTCCTTGATCCATTTGACACTGATATTTAAAATCCCAAGGGATTTCCCAGTGCCCTACTTTAGGAGCTTCAGCAATGTCAAGAACACATTTCAATTCTCTCCCAGTACTGAGGTGGATGACAGAATGGAGCATAAGAGAGGAGATGAGGGTTGAAGCAAACATGAGAACACAGTGGAGATTCTTGTCAGAACTACAATTGTTTTACTATCTCTTTGTTATTTTGGTGGAGTGGGGCTTCATGTAAAATATTTGAAATTTTTAAGAAAGTAAGATGTTAGTGAGTGAATGGTGTATTTCTCATAATGGCTACAGTTATTTGAGACTGATCTTTGGGAAAGGGAACATGACATCATACTGTAACCATTATAAGTAAAATGAAAAATTCAATGCCCTGGCCTTTGTGCCTTTTTTCCTGATCACAGTCCTCTCGGAATATGCAGTGTTCCTCTATTGTAACTTTATTGGTAATCCCAAATCCGACCCTGCTGGAAGATGTCACTGAATCTGAGACAAATGGCACCCCCTCAGAAGGAAGGCATGAGGTACACCTGTGTGAGAATTAGATTATGAGGTGCACAGTGGTGGGGGATCGAAAGGATTAGAGAAAGAAGGAAGATGAAAGAAAAGGCTAGATGATAGTAGGAGAGAATCCATGGGTCACATGAAAACCTGACAATCCAGTGTTGTAAAAGATTTTACATACAAATAAGCCACATGCAATCATTCTGGTTAGGAAAAGGAAAAGATCAAAGGGATTTCCTCAAGCAGGGCAAGGTGGCATTAATAGAGAAATAAAGTAAATATTGGCTAAGTGGGGATTTCATTTGACTTACTGATGATTAAACATGAATTCCTCTGACTCAGCTCCTGTATAGAGTTAGTGGGAACCCTCTCAGACCCTGCCAGCTGAACTGACATTCTAGGAACAGCCACTAAGCTTTAGAACTTGAGTGGAACACAACCATGTAACATTTGACTGCCTCATACTGTTCACAAAACTTTAGAAAATATGCCTTTTACTTTATAGATGCTTGTAGTTCAGGCGAAGATAAAAGTAAATAGCCAGTGTTAGGCATCTATGTATGAAGAGGAAACAGTAAAGAATTGCGAGGCAGTGGAGTGTGTGGGGGGGGATACTAATGAAGAAGTGTTCAGGGGACAGAAACAGCAGAAAAAGAAGACTTTTTACAGCAAAATGTAGTGACATAACCTGACTTCATGACTATGGTAAAAATGGGAATTGGGCTTTACACCTGGCCGCTCACTACAGGCTTGTCCATTATTTTTCTTTCTCCTAAAATATCACATCACTTTTACTATTATTTAATTCTCTGACAGTGGCAGAGAAGATCAAGACCAGAAATTTTCTTAGAACATCCTGGTTATGATTTGTATGTTTCTGATTTTGTCTGTCATGGAGAACAAGACCCAGGAAGTGCTTTGGGGGGATCAAAAATCCCTTCATTTCCATTGAAATCTTCAGTACCTAGGCATCTCTAAGACATCTTGGAACAAAGTAACTTAACACTTAAACTTGCTTCTGACCATGATATTTGTAATATAACTAATAGTTCAGTTAAAATTCTCATTTCTAAGTAAGCAAAATTGTTACACTTTCTGATTTATTATATTTAAATTCAAAACAGAAGATTATCAGCTTCCTTGTGAATTAAATTAACAGAATTTTCAAATGTATGTGTGTAGGGGTTTTGCTTACATGTGTGTCTGTGTACCACATATCTGCCTGATGCCAGCAGACACCTGAAGAGATTGTCAGCTCCTCTGGAACTGGTGTTCTTAGCCATCATATAGGTGCTGGGAATCAAACCTGGATTCTGTGAAAGGAAATTCAAAGATCCAAATCACTGAGAAATCTCTTTATGCTCCATTAATTAATCATGAGATTTGTTTTAAGTCTATAGCACAATCTGGCCTAAAAGTCACTTTATAAACCTGTCACCTTGGTCTCATGGCAATCCCTGTGTCTTAGCCTCGTAACTGCTAAGATTGCAGGCTTGTGCTACCCTGAACAGTTTTACTTTGTTACTTTATGATTAAGTGAAATGAATGTCAATTATAACATAAAGCATTACCAAGGTAACATATTGAAAAAAAAAAGCATGTCAGTATTCCTGCATAGCATTTTCTTTTATTATTATTTTATTTTACTTGCTTATTTTCATCCTGACCGCTGTTTCACTTCCTTCCTCTCCTCCCAGTCAGTCCCTCCCTAGCCTCACCTTCCCTTGCCGCACCGCCACAATCCTTTCCTACTCCATTTTTATTCAGAAAAGGACAGTCTCCCATGGATCTCAACAAAACATACATCAAGCTGCCATAAAACTAAGCAATCCCCCCAACCCCTTAAATTAAGAGTGGACAAGGCAACCCAATATGAGGAATGGAGTCCCCAAAGCCTACAAAAGAGTCAGAGATAGTCCTGCTTCCACTTTTAGGAGTCCCATAAGAAGTCCCACAAGAAGCTATACAAGAGCTATACAAGCCTTTCCATGCAGGCTCCCTGGTTGTTGGTTCAGTTTCTGTGAGCCCCTTTGAGACCAGGTTTGTTGATTCTATGGGTTTTCTTGTGATGCCCTTGACCCCTCTGGCTCCTACAATTCTTCCTCCCTCTCTTCAGCAGGATTCTCTGAGCTCTGCCTGATGTTTGGCTGTGGGTCTCTTCATTATTTTCTATCAGTTGCTGTATGAAATTTCCATAGAATTTTCAATGTAGAATTGCTAGGTGTGCAACTTCCAAGACTTTATGTTTATATAAGCATGGGCAGACATGTCTATGCATGCACGTTTTTGCTTTCTGTGAAACTGATAGCACATTATGCAAATTTTTCTGATAGTTGGTTTCATTTGAACATAGCAGTAACACATGAACCATGGTTAGAAACAGACATAGCACATGTGCTGTGGAATATTAGTTTAAGGTGTATTAAGTTTGTTTATGCTGTGGAAAATTAGTTTAATGATGCAAAAATGTGCGGTATTATTTTATGTTGCATTTGTTTAACTCTGCTAAACTGTGTTAGTTTGCCTGTATAAAACACCTGATTGGTCTAATAATAAGCTGGACAGCCAATAACAAGGCAGGAGAAAAGATTGGCACGTTGGTGGACAGAGAGAATAAATGGGAGGAGAAATCTAGAGAAAAGAGCAAGGAGCAAGGAAAGGAGAAGGAGAGGAAGACACAAGGGTGCAGCCTCCCAACCACACAACAGCCATGGAGTAATAAGGAAAGAAAATCATATAGAATAAAGAAAGGTAAAAAGCCAAGTGGAATTAAAGAAAATCAGGATAATTTAAATTAGAAGTACTGGCTACAAACAAACCAAGATAAGGCCAGGCATTCAAAAGTAAGAATACATCTATGTGTATTTACTTGGGAGCTTTGTGGAGCGCCTCTAAACAGAAAAAGAAAAAAAGTGGCAAGTTATTCAGTGATAACATCAGTAGTTGATAACACTACTAGGCTGGTCCACTCAAATTTCAGTGTTGTCTTCCTGTTGATGATCTAATGTATTTTCTTCTTTGTTTTCCTGCTCTTTAATAAGTAGGAACAGTTGTCATTATTATTGTTTCTCTTTCTGTACCATGGTGAATGTGATGACAAATCATACATATGGGAATAGAACTGAGAGGAAAATTGGTTTGAATGGTTCTCAACTCTATAACTTTTTATGCATATGACAGAACAGCGAAGGGAAAGAACTAGTCATAAATTTGGTTTGCTTCCATCTGTTTTGATGCCATGGGCCCTGGGCTCTGCTGCTTTCCATATTTCTTAGTGTTGGCACAGTGCTGCACAGGAAGCAAACTTGAGGATATTGTGTTGCTCCATAGACCTTACACAACATGTGTTTTTCATCAACAGTTTACTGACTTTCCTTTCTCTTGGCTCCTCCTTCCTTCACCTTTGTCATTCACTCATTCTCCAAAGTTGATATCTAGAATGTACTACAAGATGGGCTGAGCTGAGCAAAGTGCATATGGTATTAGAAATGCTAGTATTTATACATGTGAACTAAACATAATGGAAGACTTTTTCTTAAATCATGTAGGTATTGCTTTAAGAAAATCTATTTATCTAACATATCTTGTCCTCTTCCACATTGCCTTTACTCTGATTGACTATTTATTATTTCCTGAGGGTGTCTAAAACATCCTGGAGAGCTTGGTTCTGCCTTAGCAGGAGATTTCTGCCTCCTCATTGAGTTGGTGAGCATTGCTAAGTCCCATGGCTTGGTGCCATTTCTGGTTGAATTATTTTTGAAGGTAAATGAGGCAATACACACACATGCAATTATAAGGTTAAAACAATCAAGTTTACATTATTTTGTTTTTCTCTTTTTGGTACTAAATGATAAGTTCATTCTAGATCATTTTTTTTTAAATCTAATGGCATTAATTAGACAAATTAAGAGGCAATGAAGTTATTTGTTTATCCATGAAAATATATTGTTCTGTGAACTTCTACTGTCTGGAAATTCACTTTCTAAATCTACCATTTTTGACAAGTTAAGTCATGGCTCTGAACCTCTGGCAGGAAAGGTTAGTTGCCATTTTCTCCTGTTTCTTCTGAGTTTCTCCTGTGCTTGCCACCTCTACCAACCATTCATTTATTCATTCTTCATTTATTACAATAAAGTTCCTATCCAGAATGAAGTTGGTATAAGATAGATACTAAGCTGAACACTGTGTGTATGGTTATTAGGAGAAAAAGTTAACTTTCTGTTCTCCAGAAATTTCTCAGATTGAACAAAAAATACTCTGCGAAAAAATTTAATATGTTGAGTGACAGGTAGCTTTGGAGTCCTATCTGGTAAGAGTAGATTGTTCAACAGAAGCATGGCTGTGTTAGTGGTGGTTAGTGGGGCATAGTATATTCCAGTCAATAAACTACATGTATTTCAGGACCAGTCTTGCTAGATTCTATTTATTTTTGTCAAAGGCAATTTTTAATGTTATTATATTCCCAAAAGAAGCTGAAGTATCTATTGCTCCGTTTTAGTGCAGGGAATTGTAGATATCTGGCGAACATTTTCAGATTAGACATGATGTACTTAGTATTTATTCTATATAGTTTACAGCCTGATGGGTGACCTAGTGGAGACAAAAATCTGTTACACTGTTTAGTGATAATGACTATGTTACCTCTAAGAGACAGTCTTTCTTTTTTCCATGAAGGGGAGTGACAGTTTATATAACTGATTAATAAATGTTTAGGATCCTAGACACTTTTAAAAAGAGCAAATTCTGACAAAAGAATTGTTAAATTAAATTTTTGTGCTTGGATACACTGTACTATTTAAAAGAAATTCAAGAAATGAGTAGGCAGTAGTAAGAATAGGATGGTGGGGAGGATGAAGAATGAGCTAGGGCATGTTGCACACAGAACGAACAATACACACAAAGATGTGGAGATGAGAATGGTAAGTGTTGATTAAGAACCTTTGATTATGACAATCTGCGGTTTGTTAGTATTTCCAAAATGGCTCAATGGCAATACCTTATATGAAGATTTAGCATATATGAGACAGAAGCATCAACTTTAATTAGATATATGAAATAGCACTGTGGCCAGCTAATTTCAGAAGATGGCATATTGAATTGTCTTTCTGCTGAATCATATAGGGTTTTCATTAATACTCTTAGGCTTAATATTCTTAACACATTTGCTCCTCTGCATTACTCGTGTAGTCTTTAAGCTATAGACATGTACATTATTTGTACCCTGAGAATTGCAAGGTGCTAATTTTATACCAATGACACAACAATGTAATTGCTGGGGGCTGGTAAAATGGCTTGGCAGGTAGATGTGTTTGCTGCTGTGCTTGGCAATCTGGATTTGGTCCCAGGATTCAAGAAATAGAGAAAGAACAGATTCCTACAAGTTGTCCTCCTCACAAGCATTGTGGCAGTTGGTGTGCATTCCTTCCATGCATCAATAAATAGATAGCTAAATGTAATTTAACATTTTATAAAGATAATTACTGAGGCAGGGCAGCTTTAACATGTAGACTATGTTATTGATAGTGTATTCTCAAGAGAATATTCAACTGACAGGAAAGCTGTAACAATATCTGGAAATAGATATGGGTAAAATAGGTTTAGAAAAATCCAGCAACAAGTTAGACATCCCATAATAGAAGTGGCTGGAGTTATAAGATCTTTTCATGATTGAAGGATGATAATATGTCTTAACAGCTAGAATATTGATTATTTCACACTCCTACTCATCAATTATTCCCTGGGTGTTCTTTCATGAGGACAGAACATTTTTTTCCCTTGTGGTCAACAATAATTTTAGTTTTTGTTGTTTTTTTAAATTTAATTTTTATTTTACATGCCTATTCTAGTTCCACCTCCTTCTCCTGCCTCACATCTTCTCTTCCTGATTCTCATCCACTCCTCAGAGGTCATAAGGCCTTCCTTGGGGAGTCAACAAGTTGAGGCAGGACCAAGCCCCTCCCTCCTGTATCAAGGCTGAACAAGGTCTCTCACCACAGGCAAGGGTTTGCAAAAAGCCAGTTAATGCACTTAGGATAGGTCATGGTGTCACTGCCAGGGCCTCCCCCAATAGATCAAGTCACATAACTGACACCAACATTCAGAGGGTCTAGTTCAGTCCCATGTAGGTTCCCTAGCTGTCAGTCCATAGTTTGTGGGCTCCCACTATCTCAGGTCAGCTGTTTGTGTTTTTCCCCATCACGGTCTTGACCCCATTGCTCTATGATCCTTCCTCCCTCTCTTCAGCTGAACTCTAGGAGCTCAGCTCAGTGGTTGGTTGTGGGTCACTGTATCTTCCATCAGTTACTGGGTGTAGGTTCTATGATGACTATTAATGCAGTCACTAATCTGATTAAAGGGGAAGGCCCATTCAGACACCCTGTCCACTAATCCTTGGAGTCTTAGCTGGTGTCATCCTTGTTGATTCCTGAGAATTTCTCTAGCACCAGGTTTCTCCCTAATCCTATAATGGCTCCCTCTATCAAGATACCTCTTTCATCCTTAGCCATCAGGGAAATGTAAATCAAAATGATACTGAGACACCATCTTATACTTATCAGAATGGCTAAGATAAAAAATCCTGATAACAACATGCTGGAGATGATGTAGAGTCAGGGGTACACTCTTCCACTGCTGGTGGGAATGCAAACATGTACAGCCACTTTGGAAATCAGTATGGCAGCTTGTCAGAAAATTGGTTATCAATCTACCTTAAGACTCAGCAATACCACTCTTGGGCATATACTTGAAGGATGCACAATAACAACATGAGGACACTTGCTCAGCTATGTTCTTAGCAGCATTATTTGTAATAGCCAGAACCTGAAACCAACCTAGATGCCCAACAATCAGAGAATGGATAAAGAAAATGTGGTACATTTACACAATGGAGTACTACTCAGAAGTAAAAAGAAATGACATTTTGGAATTTTATGCAAGTAGTTAACTAGAAGAAAACAAAAAACAAACAAACAAAAAAACCAAAACAAAACAACTATCCTTAGTGAGATAACCTAGACCCAGAGAAACAAACATGAACTCATGAACAAACATGAAACTCATAAGTGGATATTAGATATAAAGCAAAGGATAACAAGCCTATAATCCACAACCTCTGAGAAGACAGGTAAGTAGAACCCTAGGAGGGACACACATGGATGGTCTCAGGAGGGAAATTAGTTAAGATCTACTGGGTAAACAGGAAGCAGGTATAGAAGGGAGGGGATAGGGAATGGAGAAATGAGGGATCAAGAAGACTGAGTTGGAGGAAGGACTGAGAGGGAAAGCAATGACAGAAATATATATATATATATAATTTTTCTTATTTACATATCAATCCAAGTTCCCTCTCCCTCCCTCCCATGCGCCCCTACCACCCTCCCATCCCATTCCCACCCCCTCTACACTGGGAGGGTGATGCCTTCCAAGAGGGATCATGAAAATCTGTCAGGTCATTTAACTAGGGACTAGGTACTCCCTCCTGCCTCTAGGCTTAGGGAGGATCCATCCATGGGGAATTTGCTCCCAAAGTCCTTTCAAGCATAAGGAATATACCCTGGTTCCACTGGCAGAGATCCCTTACACTACCCATGCCTTCTAACTGAGACCCACATTCATAGGGTCTAAGTTAGTCTAATGCTGGTTTCCCAGCTATCAGTCTGGGGGTCCGTGAACTCCCCTTTTTTAGGTCAACTGTCTCTGTGGGTTTCTGTAGCCTGGCCTTGACCCCCCCTTTTATCACTCCTCCCTCTCTGCAATTGGATTCTAGGAGTTCAGCTCAGTGTTCAGTTGTGGGTGTCTGCTTCTGTTTCCATGAGCTCCTAGATGAGGGTTCTATGATGGCATGTAAGTTAGTCATCAATCTCATTATCAGGGAAGGGAATTTAAGGCAGCCCTTGCCTTTGCACTGTTGCTCAGAATGTTAGGTGGGGTTATCCTTGGAGGTCTCTGGACATTTCTCTAGAATCGGTTATGTCCTCAAATCTATAATAGCTCCCTTTATTATGGAATCTCTTTTCTTCTTTTTTTTTTCTTTTTGCTCTAGTCTGTTTGTCCCCCAACTCAATCTTGCTAGTCCCACATATTCTGCTCTCCTCATCTTCTCTTTCTCCTAGCTCCCTCTCCACTCATGACCCCTCCCCAAATATACTAAGGAGATCTTGTTACTTTCCCCTTCTGTGAGGGACCTTATATGAATCTCTTAGGTTTCTCCTTATAACCTAGTTTCTCTGGCAGTGTGAATTAGAGGCTGGTGATCCTTTTCTCTATGTCTAAAATCAACATATGAGTGAGTACATACCATGTTCCACTTTTTGTGACTGGGTTAACTCACTCAGTATGGTTTATTCAAGTACCATCCATTTGCCTGTGAATTGCAAGATTCCATTTTGTTTTCCTGCTAAGTAGTATTCCATTGTGTAAATGTACCACATCTTTTTTTATCCATTCTTCAGTTGAGGGGCTTCGAGGTTGCTTACAGGTTCTTGCTATTACAAATAATGCTGCTATGAACATAGTTGAACAGATGTCTTTGTTGCATGGATGAGGATCATTTGGATATATGCCTAAGAGTGGAATTGCTATGTCCTGTGGTAGACTGAGTCCCATTTTCCGGAGGAACTGCCATACTGATCTCCAAAATAGCTGTAAAAGTTTGCACTCCCACCAGCAGTGGAGGAGTGTTCCCCTTTCTCTACATCCTCTCTAGCATAAGATATCCTTGGTGTTTCTAATTTTAGCCATTCTGGCAGGAGTAAGATGGTATCTCAGAGTTGTTTTGATTTGCATTTCTCTGATAGCTAAGGATGTTGAGCACTTTCTTAAGTGTCTTTTAGCATGTTTTGGATTCCTCTATTGAGAATTCTCTATTCATTTATGTACCCAAGTTTTTAATAGGTTCATTTGATGTTCTGGTGACTAGTTTCTTGAAATATTTGTATATTTTGGAGATCAGCCCTCTGTCAGATATGAGGTTGGTGAAGATCTTTTTCCAGTCTGTGGGCTGCCTTTTGGTCTTGTCCACTGTGTCCTTTGCCTTACAGAAGCTTCTCAGTTTGAAGAGGTCCCATTTATTAATTGTCGATCTCATTGTCTGTGCTGCTGATGTTATGTTCAGGGAGCAGTCTCCTCTACCAATTTGTTCAAGGGTACTTCCCATTTTCTCTTTTAAGTGGTTCATTTTAACTGGATTTCTGTTGAGGTCTTTATCTATTTGGGCCTAAGTTTTGTGAAAGGTGATAAGCATGGGTCTATCTGCAGTCTTCTACACAATATCATCCAGTTGTACTACCACCATTTGTTGAAGATGCTTTCTTCCTCCCATTGTATACTTTTAGCTGTTTTGTCAATAATCAAGTGTTCATAGGCATGTGGATTCATATCAGTATTTTCAATTCTATTCCATTAGTTCACCTGTCTATTTTTGTGCCAATATCAAGCTACTTCAGCAGTATAGCTCTATAGTATTGTTTGAAGTTCCTTTATTGTACAGGGTTTTTTTGGCTATCCTGGATCTTTCATTATTCCATATAAAAGTGAGTATTATCTTTTCAAGGTCAGTGAAGAATTGTACTTGGATTTTTATGGGGATTGAGTTGAATCTGTTGATTGCTTTTGGCAAGATTGAAAGTTTTACTATGTTTATCCTACTTATCCAAGAGCATGGGAGATCTTTCCATTTTCTTGTATCTTCTTTAATTTCTTTCTTTAAAGACACAAAGTTCAGGAGAAAGAGAAAGAGAGGAAAGCATATGTGACTAGGAAGATTGAGTCAGGGTAGGAATGGAAGACAGGAGAGAGAGAGAGAGAGAGAGAGAGAGAGAGAGAGAGAGAGAGAGAGAGAACATAAAAGAGGAAGCCATTATTGGTTTGAAAAGAAAACTGAACCTAATGAAAGGTCTAGAAACCTACAAGACTGCTGACAACTAATAATTTGAGCAACTGTGGATAGGCTACCATAAATGCCCTTCCCGGATACTTAGATCAACAACTAACTTATCCACCATCATGGAGCCCTCATCTAGTACCTGTTGGAAATGGAAGCAAACACCCACACCTAAACACTGAGTTGAAATAGAATCCAGAGGGAGAGCACAAGACCAGTTTGCAGAAACACATAGACACAGCTGACCTGATCAAGGACTAGCTAATGGGTCCCCAGACTGATAGCTGGGAATCCAGCCACCCTGAATATGGGTTTCAGCCAGAAGGACTGAGCAGTCTAAGGGACCTCAGACACTGGAATGAGGATGTATACCTGGTGCACAAAAGGACATTGCAGACACATCCCCCATGTAAGGATACTGCCTTAACCTAGAGACAGGAGAGGAGTCCTACTCCCTACTTCAAATGACTTGACAGATCTACATGACTCCACCTGGATGGCATTGCCTTACATGTGGAATTGGTGTAGGGGATGGGAGGGAAGCATGGTCAGGGTTCATGTTAGGGGGAAAAAGGATAAGAGGGATGGAGGGAGGGAGAAAGGGAGGGAGAGGGAGCTGGGATCAACATGTTAGAAAAAAAAGACACAAAGTTCTTGCTATATAGGTCTTTCACTTGTTTGATAAGCTTTACCCCAAGATAAGTTATGGTGTTTGTGGATTATTGTAAAGGGTGATGAATCTCTCTTTTCTTTCTCAGCTCCTATATCTTATGTATAAATAGGCCTACTGATTTATTTGAGTTAATCATGTATCCTGCTAATTTGCTGAAAGTGTTTATCACCTGTAGGAGTTCCCTGATAAAATTTTTTGGGTCACTTATGTAAACTATATCATCTGCAAATAGTGACAGCTTGATTTCTTCCTTGACAAATGGCATCCCCTTGATCACCTTTTGTTGTCTTATTGCTTAACTAGAACTTCAAGTACAATATTGAAGAAATGTGGAAATAGTGGGCAGCCGTGTTCCCAATTTTAGAGGAATCATCTTAAGCTTCTCTCCATTCAATTTGATGTTGGCTGTTGGTTTACTATATATTGCTTTTATTATGTTTAGGTGTGTTCCTGTTATCCATGATCTATCCAAGTCCTTTATCATTAAAGGGTGTTGAATTTTGTCAAAGGCTCTTTCAGCATCTACTGAGATGATTGAGATCATGTGTGTGTGTGTTTTCTTTTCTTTTCTTGCAGTTTGGTTATGTAATAGAACACATTGATAGATTTTCATGTGTTGAACCATCCCTGCAACCCAGGGATGAAGCCTACTTGGTCATGGTGGATGATTTCTCGAATGTGGTCTTGCATTCGATTTGCCAGTATTTTATTGAGTGTTTTTGCAACAATCTTCATGAGGGATATTGGTCTGTAGTTCTCTTTCTTATTTTGTCTTTGTGTGGCTTGGTTACCAAGGTAATTTTGGACCAGTTTGGGTTGTTTTTTGTTTGTTTGGGAGGATTTTAATGACTGCTTCTGTTTCATTAGGGTTTATATGTCTATTTAAGTTGCTTATCTGTTCTTTATTTAAATATGGTAAGTGATAGCTATCCATATCCAGGAATGTGTCCATTTCCTTTGAGTTTTCAAATTTTTGAATTTTGTGGAGTACAGGTTTTCAAAGTATGACCTGAATGTTCTCTGGATTTCCTCAGTGTCCGTTGTATGTCCCCCTTTCCATTTCTGATTTTGTTTATTTGCATGTTCTCTCTCTGTTTTTTGGTTTGTTTGGATAAAGTTTGTCTATGTTTTTTTTATTTTCTTGAACAACCATCTCTTTGTTTACATCAATTCTTTGTACTGTTCTTTGTTTCTACTTTATTGATTTCTGTCCTCAATTTGATTATTTCCTGGCATCTACTCCTCCTGAGCTAGTTTTTTTTTTCTTTTTGTTTTAGAGTTTTCTATTATGCTGTTAATTCTCTAAAGTGTCTATCCTCCAGCCTTTTCATATGGGCACTTAGTACAATGAACTTTCATCGTAGCACTGCTTTCAAAGTGTCCCATAGGTTTGAGTATGTTGTGTCTTCATTCTCATTGAATTCTCAAAAATCTTCAATTTCTTTATTTCTTTCTTGTCCCAGAAATGGTGCAATTGCTCATTGTTCACTTTCCAGGAGATTGTAGGGTTTCTGCAACTTATGTTGTTGTTGAATTCCAACTTTAAAGCACGGTGGTTTGATAAGATACAGGGAGCTATTCCAATTTTTTTTTTTTTGTATGTATAGATGTTTGTTATGTTGCTTAGAATGTGGCCAATTTTAGAGAAGGTAACATGTGGAGTTTACAAGAAGGTATATTCTTTTGTGTTTGGATGAATGTTGTATAGATGTCTGTTAAACCTAATTTGGACAAAACTTCTGTTAGTTCTTATGTTTATTTGTTAAGTTTCTGTCTTGTGGTCCTGTCTAGTGGTGAGAGTAGGGTGTTGAATTCTCCCACTATGAGTGTGTGAGGTTATATGTGAGCTTTGAGTTTTAGTAGTGTTTCTTTTATGAATGTGGATGCCTTTGTATTTGGTACATAGATGTTCAGAATTGAGACTTGGTACTGATGGACTTTTCCTGTGATGAATATGAAATGACCTTCTTCATGTCTTTTGATTATGTTTGGTTTGAAGTCTGACTTGTTAGTTATTAGAATAACTACATCTGCTTGCTTTGATTAGATGATCTTTTCCCAACCCATTACCCTGAGTTAATGTCTATCTTTGAAGCTTATGTGTGTTTCTTGTATGGAGCAGAAAGACGGATTTTGTCTTTGTAACCATTATGCTTCCCTGCATCTTTTTATATGCAAGTTAAGACCATTAATGTTGAGAGAATGTAAGGACCATTGATTGTTAATTCTTGTTTGTTTTAGATTTGGTGTTGGCAGTGGTATTGTGAGTATATTTGTGCTGTGTTTTCTTTTGGGTTCTGGTAAAGTATGAATTATGTATTGTCTTTGTGAGTGTAGTTAACTTCCTTGGGTTGGAGTTTTCCTTCCAGAACTTTCGGTAGGGTTGGATTTGTGGATATAAATCATGAAAATCTGGCTTTGTTATTGAATATCTTGTTTTCTCTGTCTACAACTTTTGAGAGTTTTACTGGGCATAGTAATCTAGGCTGGCATCCTTGGGCTCTTAGTATTTGTAGAACATCTATCCAGGATTATCTGGTCTTGAGAGTTTCCATGGAGAAGTCAGGTGTAATTTTAACTAACTGGTCTCCTGGCCTTTTTTCTTTGCTGCCCTCAATATTCTTTTTTTTTTTTTTTTCTATATGATAGGTGTTTTGATTATTATGTGGCGAGGGGACTTTTTTTTTTTTTTTTTTTTTTTTTTTTTTTGACCAGTCTATTTGGTGTTCTGTATGCTTCTTGTACTTTCATAGGAATCTTTCCTCAGATTGGCAAAGTTTTTTTCAATGATTTTGTTGAATATGTTTTCTGAACCTTTGAGCTGGGCTTCTTCACCTTCTTCTATGCCTATTATTCTTAGGTTTGTCCTTTCATGGTGTCCTATATTTCCTGGATGTTTTGTGTTAAGGATTTGTTGGATTTAAGATTTGTTTGGTGGATGAATCTATTTCTTCTAGTTTATCTTCTGTGCATGAGATTCTCTCTTTGATCTTTTGTATTCTATAGTTTATGCTCGGTAATTCCTGATTGTTTACTAAGTTTTTCTATTTCCAGGATTCCCTCAGTTTTTGTTTTCTTTATTGTCTCTATTTCAGTTTTCAGATCTTTAAGTGTTTGAATTGTTTTCTTCATCTGTTTGTTTAGTCTTGGCTTTCCTTACTTTCTCTTCTGCTTCATCTGTTTTGGTTTATTTGGGTCCAGTTGGTGTAGAGTCCCTAGGTTCTGATGCTGGCATACTGTTCTTTGTATTGTTGGGTATTTTCTTGTTTTACTGTCTTCCCAGGGCTTCTTCCAGTGGGTGTAGCTGAAGTCTCTCTCTCTCTCTGTACCAGGCTCTCCTGTTGGGTATAGATGGGTCAGGACTTCAATGTCTGGAACTCTGGATGATCCCAGCTCTCTTGGACATCTCTCCTCCAGCAGAGGGCAGGAGATGGGGTCCAAAGATCAGTTGATTTGGCCTCAAGGTGGTCTGGCGTGGATTGGGTGTCCAGTGTGTTCAGCATAGACCCAGAAATTTCCATGGAATTGGAGGGGTTGTTGGACCTGCACTCTGGCCCAATGCTCACCTGGAGCAGCAGGCCAACAAAGTTCCAGAACAATTCTTCTTCTTTTATTTTTTCTATTCAAGACAGGGTTTTTTTTGTATAGCTTTGCAGCCTGTCTTAGCACTCATTCTGTAGCTCAGGAATATCCAACTGCCTCTACCTCCTAAGTGTCAGGATTAAAGGAATGCTTCACCATTGCCCAGTGACATAAAAATTCCCCTCTCACTCCTTTTTCTCCTACCTCCCTCCCCTTTCCCCCTGTGCTCCCAGTTTGTTCAGGATATTTTGTCTCTTTCCCCTGTCAGGCAGATTGTGTTCAGGGAATAATAGAGGAGAGCAAGAAAAGAGATACCTTAATAGATGGAGTCTTTATAGGTTTAAAGAGAAATGTGGCATTGTGGAAATGTATAGAGATCCACAAGGATGACTCCAACTAAGAATTTAAGCAGCTACCTTAAATATCCTACCTCTATAATGAGATTGATTATGATGGGTGAAGCCCATCCTAGAGCTTTCACCCATTAGGTGATGGAAGCAGAAGCAGACACTCACAGCTAAACTTTGAGCTCAACTTCTGGAATCCAGTTGTAGAGAGTGTCAAGACCACACTGGGGAAACCCACAGAAACAGCTGACCTCATAGACCCCAGACTGACAGCTGGGGAACCAGCATAGAACTGAACCAGGCCCCCTGAATGTGGGTGTCAGGAGGCCTGGGCAGTCTATGTGGCCTCTGGCAGTGGAACCACAATTTATCCCTAGTGCATGAATAGGATTTGGGAGCCAATTTCCAAAAGAGACAGAGGAGGGATACTGTCTCAGCCTAGATTCATGGGAGAGGACCTAGGTCCTGCCTCAAATGACTTGACAGACTTTGATGATCTCCTATGGAAGGCCCCATCCTCCTTGGGGAATGGATGGAGAATGGGATGGAGTGGTTAATAGAGGGGATGGGAGGACGGGGCGGAGAAGGAATTGGGATGTAAAGTGAGATTGTTTTTAATTTGAATGAATGTTTATTTAAAGAAACTTAAGAGATTTCCTGGTATCATATATTTAAGAGGGTTTTGAGTCCCCCTTGTATTTTTAAAAAAACAATTCCAGAATGTTAACAGAAAAGGCAAAGTATGCACTTAATCTGAAGAGAATTTATTTGGAGTCATAATATGGACAGATTTCATATTCATTAAGTATGTTTAATGCAGATTGTGCTAATGTTTTTAGTTATTGCTGAAATTGAGAAAAGGTTAAATTAGAATTTTACAATCTCATATTAAATATGCAGAAATGAAAATATTCTTGATGTTTTTAACAGTCTTGTTTTACACTCAGGGACAGATGGTTTTTGCATAGAACAAGACCATAGAGAAGATGAAGAGTGACTGGTTAACTAAAGAGAATATGAGATGTGCTTTAACAGAAAGGACACATAGTGTGGAATTGTTATAGCATACTATTTTTTTTTTTTTGAGGTAGGTAACCTCTATTAGATAGAATAATTCATTTTGTAAAAGTCTCTTAGAGATTGAGCTTATTTTTAGTGAGAATCAAAGTGTGTTTTTCCATTCCTGTATGATTTATATATTCCATATTCAGGAAGAACTCAATTTAAACTGGCAACTTGGGAGTGACAATAAACTTTACAGATATGTTCAGTGAATTGGAATTTCGTGTTTGTTTCTAAATGTTTTCAGCATAGATCATAGACTTTTTCATCACTTTTTTCACATAATAACAACAAACATAATTCATTGGATTACTAGTCAAATTATTTTAAACCTTATTTTATCTCTATGGAAGAACATTATGTTTCTCATTATGACTAACACTTAAAAATTATGGCTTACCAAAAAGTTATACAAATTCATTTTTTTGAGATTCTGAGTCATAGAGTAGAAGAACTTTGGTATTGTAGGTGAAAAGGTAATGTTAACATTAGGACAGGACACTTGAACCCTTCATATGACATCTGCACATACCAGAAGCAGGAAACCAAACTATTCTGTTCTTCATGTAAGGAAAGCATACTTTTACTTGTGTGTGTGTGTGTGTGTGTGTGTGTGTGTGTGTGTGTTCTTATGAACAAAGCTTATCAAATATCTTGTCAGGTAAGTGTCTAAGGTTGGGGTACTGACAGAAATTGTGTGTGCTCTCAGAGAATCTCAATATGGCCCTTATAGAGTCAGGTCAACCTGGCTAAAGAAACTTTGATTAGGCTTGGCCTTTATTTTTGTTCTGATTTTAATTGGATCTCTGGTGGCTTATTGCCATTGCTATCTATGAGGATATAAAGATTCAGAGCCTAAAGTCCTAAAGTCAAGATATTTATTTGCTAAGTGTCCTAATTCATGACAATATTGTTCTATTTTCTTAGTGGTCATGAGTGTGTATGCTCACATACGTGGGTGTATATGTGTACAAACATACATTGGTTCTGCATTGGGAAAGTTTCTAAATTTTCTAGACAGGATACTTGAGAAGATATTTTACATTCTGTTCCACTCAAGATGTTTTAGAAACACCTGCCATCTCTCTGCTCTCCAGAGAGACTGCTGCTCTGTTAACTCAGACACACCAAAAGCTGTTTTGGTGAAAAGTCTGTGAAGAATTTGAACTTATCACTAATTTCATATTAAATAAAATGAAATTAATATTGCTTATTGCTTTTTATTCTTTTTAATGTAGTTAATAGATACTTAAGGTACCTATAGGTTGGCTAGCATCATATTTATACTAGGAAGTGCTGGTCTAGAAATATAATATGAAAAATGTTTTATTTTCTAGTATTGATATAACTAGGAACAATTTCTAGTGTTTAACTGTAATTCATTTTAGTTAGCTTTTTGTCATTCTCTTAATTTGCAGACCTTGTCAGAAATGTACTTCAGAATAAGTTCTGAATCCAAAATTTTATTTATAATTTATACTAGATTAAAATTTCAGGTGTATAGTAGAATTTCTTTCAATTAGTTCTGATAAACACAAGGTACACACCTAATTTTACTTTTCTGTGATTCCCATTGGATCACTCAATGTTTGGTGAGATTAGAACAAGGTGAACTGTTAGAAATTCATCAATCCACAGGCATTTAGTCTATCATGAGCCTTTCACATGATACATTTCCCTTTATCCCATATACTTGCTACCTTTAGTTTAGGAATACACTGAGAAGACAGAAAGTAAGACACTTGTTTAAAGATGGGATGCAGGGCTTCTAGAACTCCAATGTAAGTGTGAAAGTTTCCATTCTTCTACATGCTAAAAACTTTCAAGGAAAAAGAGATTATTAAAAATCATCCTTATGATTTGCATGTTTATTGTGTATCACATGAATGATGTATTTGGTATGTGGGTCAATAAAGGAAAAACTGACAACCCAAATAATCAGAATAAGGATGCCAAATGGTGTGTTTGGGTTCAAAGACAATAAAACATGAAAAAACATCACAAATAATTTAGAACAACAATGGTTTTATAAACAATAAAATTAATTAAAATCTTCAAAGTAAAATATACTGTTATGTTTATTAGCTTCCTTTTGAAGCTACCTTTTCTTAATTTTTGAAATTTATTGACTTAGTTGCATCTTCCTTAAGACTCCCTAGGTCCAACTTTAAACCAGTTTTGTGCTTGATGTATTTTATAGTATGCAAAAGATCTAATTTATTCATTGCATGAATTCTTAGAACGTTTTCAGCAAAGCATTGGATCTGTCCTAGGGTTTAATTTTTATGTTAAGAAGACAAACAAGAATGTGTCCTAGTGTTTCACTGAGTAGTGAAAGACTAGAAAGGAAATAGGCATGACACATTGTAATGTGTGGTATGACAAGCAGTGTCCTTTTTTATAACCATGGAGAGCTTTAGCACGCATAATTCTTGAAGTTATGAGGCTTCCATTTCCTAATGTTCAAGTTCCCACTTTATAGTGTTGGCAGGACCAGTGTACATGATGGACAACCCTGACACCAATAAATTGCTAATGAGTGCATTTTAATTTAATCAAAATGCATGTGATCCAGGTGAGGCTATTCTGATTAGATGAAACATAGGATACAACTCTTTCCTGATATATGAGAGGAGCTATGTAGAAGACCAGTTAGCTAAAGCATACACCTGAGATTACCTTCCTGAGCTGATAATAGTCCCATGGTCTCCAAATAAGAGAAGAACTGTAGTCCCATAACTACAAGACATTGAATTCTGCCCAAGATCCAAAGATGTTGATGTACCTCATCATGACTGAGATTATAGAATATGTAAATGGTTGACATGTTGATTCCATCTTAGTGAAATCCTTAGCAGAAGGCCCATTTACGGTGAGCTCAGACTTCTGAGTCCCAGGATTATTTTTTTATGTTATTGTTTTAAGTTGCTAAGTTTGTGTAAATGTGTTGTGCTGAAATGTAAAAAAAATGTCTCTAAGATTTGCAACCTCTCAGCCCAGTGTGGAAGGTATGCTGGTTCAAGGAAGGTTAATGGAAGAACATCAATTGAGTGGTCTTTTACTGTATAATTACAGTAATTACAGGTGAGAAAATTTCAGGGAGTTGCAACGTCAGATTTATGAGCAGAATGTTTAGACATTGACAATTAATTGGAATTATCCACAAGATTTAAACGTTCATCCTCTTCTTAAGCCACTAGTAATGATAGTTTTGGATGTTAGCCTGAGAATTAGCAATTTAAAATTTGTCTAAGAGATTCTAAAACATACCCACAATTGAGAGGTATGGTTTACACAGAGAAATGGTAGTACTTCAAGTGTCTATATCAAATGCTAAGGCTGACAAATGGAAGGTAGTTGGAATTTAAGTATCTTTTGTGGAAAAACTCCTCATGGACTTAATTTGCCTTTTTTCAAGTCATAGCACTCCCTCATGATATTCCCATGTCTTGTAACTTTGTAATTATCAAGGCTATGAGATGACCTTTCATTTTTAATTATACATAACTGGTATGGCTAGTAGTACTAACAACATGTAAGAATAGAAGCACAGATCTTTAGTTACTTTAATAACTATGTAGTGTTCAATTCAAGAAACAACTCTGTGGTACCATGGTTAGATTAGGCTAGATTGTATGAATGGTTGGCTTTAATTGTCAACTTTACACAATCTAGAATCATTTGGAAAGACAGTCTCAATAAGGGGTTATTGCTTTTGGGTTGGCTTGTGGGCATGGCTGTGGGAGATGGTTTTAATTAAGTTAATTGATGTAGAGAGACCCACTACTCTGTTGGTTGTGGTACCATTTCTTATACAACAGGGGGTTCCCAAACTGTATGAATTTGGAGACATAAAAGCTGAAGAAGCAAGCAAATGATCATGCTATTTATTTCTCTCTGCTCTTGACCTTGCCTGTAATGTGACCAGCTGTCTTGCATCTTTCACTGTGGCTTCCTCAGGTAATGAATGGTAAACTCGAATTATAACATAAATAAACATTTTGTTCCTGTGTTGGTTAGTTTTGTTTGATTGTCTTGTTTTTGTCAACTTGACACAAGACAAGGCCATCTGGGAAAAGAGGACCTTAATTGAAAAAAAAATGCCTTTGTCAAATTGGCCTATAGGCAAGTTTGTGGAACATTTTCTTGATGAGGAATTGATGTTTAAGGAACCATCCTCAGTAGTAGTGTAGTAGTGCCATGCTTTGGTGAGTGGTTCTGAGTGTGTGTGTGTGTGTGTGTGTGTGTGTGTGTGTGTGTGTGTGTGTATGGAGGCTGGAGGAGAACATGGGGGTCCAAGACTGAGTGGGAGGAAGAATAGAGGAGAGCAAGAAAGGAGATACCTTAATAGAGGGAGCAATTATAGGTTTAAAGAGAAATCTGGCACTAGCCGATTGTCCAGAGATCCACAAGGATGACCCCAACTAATGATCTAAACAATAGTAGATAGGCTACCTTAAATACCCTTCCCTTATAATGAGATTGTTGACTACCTTAAATCCCATCCTAGATTCTTCGTCCAGTAGCTGATGGAAGCAGAAATAGAGATTCACAGCTAAGCACTGAGACAAACTCCTAGAATCCAATTATAGAGAGGAGAGGGAGCAGTGATAAGCAAAGGGGTCAAGACCATGCTGGGTAAACCCACAGAAACAGCTAACCAGGCCAAGTGGGAGGACACAGACCCCAAGACCGAACCAAGCCTTCTGAATGTGGGTGTCAGTGAGGAGGCCTGGGCAGTCCATGGGACCTCTGACAGTGCAACCAGTATTTATCCCTATTGCACAAATGGATTTGGGAGCCCACTCCCCCCATGGAGGGATACTATTTTAGCCTAGATACACAGGGGAGGTCCTAGGTCCTGCCCCAAATGACTTGGCAGACTTTGATCCTCCATGGAAGACTTGACCCTCCCTGGGGAGTGGATGGGGGATGGAATGGGGGGTTCTGTTGGGGACACGGGAGGATGGGAGGGAGAGGAAACTGGGATTGATATGTAACATAACATTGTTTCTAATTTAAATAAAAAAGAGTTCAAAAAAACAAAACAAAACAAAAAATGATACAAGTAAGTCATAGAAAGCCAGCTGCTGATCAGCCTTCATCCATGGCCTCTGTTTTAGTTCTGTAATCCAGGTTCCAGCTTTGAGTTCCTTCCCTGAGTTCCCTTCATGAGGGACTGTGAACTGTAAGCCAAAATATACACTTTTCCTCCCAGAGTTGCTCTTGGTCAATGTTCTGTCACAGAAAGTGAAATCAAACTAAGAATTTCCTAAGTCACTTTTTATCACAGCAATGGAATGAAACACTGACAGGGAGTGTTTTCTAGATAAAGATATTTGAGCAAACTGTAACTAGAGTGCTTATGTGCCTTGAATGTATTAGATCATTCAATATTTTAAAATCTATTATGTGCTTACACTGTATGTTCCATGCATTTATTATAACACTATTCTTCATTTAACATTATCCAAAGTCACTAAGTTAGGGATTAGGATCTCCATTTTTACCTAAGGATGTTAAATACCATGACCACTTCAGACCAAAGAGCTGGGCTTTGGACAGAGGCTGAGGGGTGCTGTATGATTGCAGAACACACTTCATCTTTAGATTGACAGCACTAAATTAGGCAGGCAGAGGCACTACTTAGCACTTGATGTAAAGAAAAGATATACACATCAGATGGGAATCCAATGTTTGATGCTATTCTTAAGTATTTAAATATTTCAATATGCTTTTGTTTCAAACTTCTGAAATAGGAGCAAGCAAGGAGTAAACGTTTAAGATATATGACTCAAAACCCAAAGTCTTTGATGATAAGCTGTTAACTGTGTGGTGCAGCTGCAGCATAAATGTCTCTATACACACAAAGGATGATCGGTTCAAATTAAACTTTCCTTTGTATATCATAAAGAAGGTTTTCCATATATATTGTTTTTAATATTTAGACTAGTAAGTTTGATCTTCCATTATTTAAGATGGGAAGAATAATAAAAATTGCTTTCATCTGAAAAAATTCACAAGATGCTGATTATTCATGTTGCATAATGAACATTTGGCTTACATGTGCTACTATGTTAAAATGTCATGAAATAATTGCTTAAAAATGGGAAATTATCAACATTGTTATAACAATCATTATTTCTTTCACATGTTTTCTATGGATATATAGTCTAAATTTTAGTTTGGATTTGCTACAAACACTCTTCTCTTAATTCAACAAAAGCTGTGATGTTTTTCTTTAAAATGTCACATGTGAGTTGTGTAGAGGTGACTGACAGAATATGATATTAATAGGTTATTGACTTGTTAGGTCTTTTTGTTTTGATATATATATATATATATATATATATATATATAATTTTTTTATCTTACATATTGATCCCAGTTCCCTCTCCCTCCCACGCCCCCAACCTCCTCCCATCCCATTCCCCCTACTCCACTTGTTAGGTCTTAAAGAGCCAAAAGAAACATCCTGTGCCACTTCTGTGATGCATGGGAGGTTTGTTTCATTGATTGGTCTGCTTAGCCCATCATCTCCAGGTATTTAAACCATGATATACACTTGACAAACCCCCCAGAAACAAATATTTCATTTTCTATCTGGGGACCATGCAGCAGAAAATAAAGGGAAGAAAGACAAATGGACAGATGTACAAGAAGAAAATGATGGTAAATGTGAAAGAGAAGAAAGACAAAACTATAGTACAGAGAAAGTTTATGTCTATAAATTTTGGAATCAGTAAATGTACAGCCTAAAAGCAAATGAAGCTCCCAAGAAGAGGTGGGTAGAAGATATAATTTATTTTGTGAGCTAAAGCAAAGTTTAGCTACAGAACATCAGCAAACTAAATATAATACTAAATGTATGATTATTTCTGGGAGAGAAGGGTATAGGCAAAGGGAGAAAAAGAAAGAAATGAGAGACCAATGGAAAGAGTGGGGGGGGGAGGAAGCAAAGAGAGAGATTAAGAAACTGAGTACTTTTGAAAAATAACACATCTTAGAACTTTATTTTTCTGCTACTTTTAATAATCCCCAATATGAAAGAGATATGACAATATGAAAAATACTTCATCTTTCTCTTTTTTTATAAATTTTCATTATCATTTTTATATCAATGAGAAAATAGAATACATCACAAAAATCTACCTAAGGTGCCATATATCTATTGCTAGCATGATAGAGAATAGATTCAATAAAACACATAGAAAGCAAACAAACTTTTACTCAAGATTGGTTATTTCTATTATTTTATTCTCATTACCATTCTATTCTTATACATTGTGTTTCAGGAATACAGAAGCCACCTACTGCCTTGCATGAGCCACAGGTCTGGAAGACATGATCAGCATATCTAACAATATATACACCTCACTTTATCTCCCAGGACAGGCATGGTAGTGGGTGAGAAAATCTGATTGTATCAAGGGAGCCACATCCCTTCACACACTTACACGTCTGGAAACTTTATGCTAGGTGCTTCTTTAGATCTGTGTCCTATAAAGAATACAAAGATTTAACTTATCCTTGCTCATATAGTCTGTGAAGAAATTGTATTTATGTATTTAAACTAAAAAATGAGTATTGTATTATATCATTTCCACATATCCCTTGCTACCTTGTACTTCCTTAAACTCCTTCTGTGTCCCTCCCTCCCTCCCTCCATCTCTCTCTCTCTCTCTCTCTCTGTCTGTCTCTCTCTCTCTCTCTCTCTCTCTCTCTCTCACACACACACACACACACACACACACACACACACACTGAGTCACTTGGGGCCAGATAACCCATCATGGAAAAGACTGACTTTCTTAGCAGCCACACATAGCCTGAAACTCTTCATATAGAGTAGAATCTTTTGGTATCTCCCTTATCCTCACTGGCAAATCAACCAGTGTTTTCTTATAGAAGGATGCATTTAGGAAGTCTTGTTACTGGGATTTCATGGGTATAACTTCCCTGGTACATATAGAAGAAACTATCCCATTGTTGTGAAATATTATTTTAAGATATGTCACATTTGTTTATGCTGTGGAATGTTTGTTTTAATGATGCAAAATTGTGTTGCATTCTTTTGTGTTGACTTTGTTTAACTCTGTGAAGCTGTATTTTATAGAATATATTCTTATGATGTTTCCCCCTCTCCAACTCCTTCCAGATACTTCCCACATCTCTACCTCCCCATCTCTGCCTTCCTTCTTTCCTTCTTTTCTCTCTTATAATGTAAAGTCTAGATAAGCAAATAAACAAAGCCCTAAACAAGCCAGAATGAAAAAGAAACCATTAGAAACACACACACACACACACACGTGTGCGCAAGCACACACGCACGCACATGCACACACAACGCACATGCACACACTTATACACTATAAAAACACAAAATATGAAATTATAATATAGAATCAAAAGAACAATCTGACAAAAAATGTCCTACCAAAGCAATATTAGACAAAAAGTTTACAAAAATACCATTGAGTTTGTTTTTTGTTGACAATCTACTGCTGGGCATGGATCCTAGTCTTAAATTTGATTAATATACCCAATGAGATTCTGTTGGAGAAAATAAATTTTTCCTTTGCAAGCCTTGTCAATTACTGATAGCTCCTTAGTTAAGGATGGGAGCTCATGTCTATTTATTACTTTTAGCATTTGCACCCCATCAGCCTCGAACCTGTTCAGGATTGAGCATGCTGCCACAGTACCTGTGAACTCATACATCTATCAGTAATGTTATATCTGGAAAACATTGTTCCTTTGGGGTCGTGCATATTCTATGGCTCTTATAATATTTCCATCTCCTCTTTGCATAGATACATAACTCTCTGCACCCTGTGGGTGTCAGAATAGGGTCAAAAGAATGACTCATGGTGAACAGTGCCTTGGGGAACTGCGATGGAAACTCCAGGAAGAAAGGCAGAGGGCCTTTTACCTCAGGTGTATGTTGTTCTCTGGATTGTTCTTAGATGTAGTTTCTTGCCTGCTGTGACAAACATTTACATTCAGTTCATAAGACATCTTTATTCCCATTGGATGCCAGAACATAGCTATAGAACCCAATCTGGCCAATGTACCCTGAGTCTGGGTATGGCCTTCTGTCTTGCTTTCCAGCTTTCCCAGATATAATCTATGGTGTTTGTGTGTGTGTGTGTGTGTGTGTGTGTGTGTGTGTGTGTGAGAGAGAGAGAGAGAGAGAGAGAGAGGGGGGGGGAATATTTTTAAATTGGTCTGTCTTATAAAAGTTTTGGGAAATGGCTGATCTGTTAATATTTGGTATGAGCTTACTGATGTTAATTTACATGTTTTTCTGATCATGTATTTCTGAACTCAAACAACTTTCCTTAGATCATTGTTTTCTTTGTTCCATTCATGTGTGAAAGTACATTACAAGGTTGTTTACTGCGTTAGACTATAATCAATTCCATTCTTCAGGTCTTCATATCCCAGGCCTAGCAGATAGAGCTGATCAGGTTGGCTCAGAAGTTGACATGAGAGGAAATGTTTGATGAAGGCAAATTTAGAACGGAGTTTTTTTTAAAAAACCTCTCAGTCTCTGAACATTGTCTAGTTATGGATACCTGTTTGTTCCATCTGGTACAAGAAGAAGCTTCTCTGATGGTGGCTGAGCAAGGCACTAATATATGGATGTAGGAGAATGTCCTTAGGAGATATTTCATTCTTATTTTATTCTAGAACAATAGTATTTGACTTTCTCCTAGGCCCATGGTCTATCCTGTTTAAGGTTCTTGGTTACTTGAGTACTTTTGAGCATATGTTCCATCTGTGGAGTAGCCTTAAATCCAATCAGAGAGTGGTTGTTTATTCCCATAGAATTTGTGTCACTACTCTCACAGACTAATATGTAGATAGGTCACCATTATGGAATGGGTCTGTCACCTGTGGCTGGGATGATGGTTATCCTTATCTTCTGGTAACATGTGGAGTTTACCTTTGTTAGGGCTAGGTCCTAACATGTGGAGTAGTTAGTGAGCATAAAAGTTCTTGTTAAGTACCAGCTCAACTTGTTTGTGCTCAACCAAAATATTAAGTGTTGTCCTCAGCAATAGGGTCTTACCATCAGTTTATGGAGAGAAACCATGGCAATAGCCTAAGCCATTTGGGGGTTTCTATGGAACCCCTCTTGGCAACAACTCAACTACATGCAACCCATTCCCGGCACTGGAGGTTTCATTTGGTTGAAAGATGTCTAGTTAGAGCATTGTCTTCCCCATTGTTTGGTGGCCCCACTTTAATTTCTTTCACATGTGTTTATATTAGGAAGCTTCCATATTAGCAGCTTTCCAACTGACCCCATCAAATGGCCCCCAGTGTTAATTGTCCCTCCTCATAGCCTGTCTCTCACTTCTCTTATCCACCTGCATCCCTGAATCCTCCAGATCCACCCCATTCTCTTACTTATATATTCTATTTCCCTTCCTTGGGGGATCTTGCCCTTGCCCCAGCTTAGTCCCTTACTCAATACCTAACCTCTGTGGTTACAATTATTCTAGCACACCCACTGAAGAATTAAAGACTAATACATAGAGGAAACACACAATGTTTTTCTTTGCAGGTCTGGACTACATCTCTCAGGATGAGTTTTCCTAGCTGTATTTCATTATCTTTTGACATCTGAATAATATTCCATTGTGTAAATGTAGCACATTTTCATATCTATTTACTAGTTGATATTGACTTATTTCTTTTTTTGTTTGTTTGTCTTTCAAGACAAGGCTTCTCTGTAGCTTTGGAGCCTATTCTGGAACTCACTATATAGAGCAGGCTGGCCATGAACTCACACACACCTGTCTCTGCCTCTGGAGTGCTGGCATTAAAGATGTGTGCCACCACCTAGCTTTACTTCTTTTTTAAAATTAGATATTTGTACATTTCACATCATGCATTCCAATTACATTAATCTCCATATCCCTTCAACTCTGTCCTCTGCCCTTGCAAAGACCATTAAAATAAACTAAAATTAAAAATAAAATAAAAACAAAAAGCCCTAAGACATAAAAAATAAAAAAGAACAAATAAAAGTCTGTAATGTGGCCCAGTGAGTCATGCAGTATACCTCTTAGTCCATACATCTTTATTTGTGTTTATTGCAATGAATCAATGGCCTTGTTGGAGCCTCTGGCTTCTGCTATACTCTTGATACCGGTACCTCACTGGGATTCCTCTTAGACATCCTGTTGTTGTTTTGTGTCATGGACATCCTGCAGATCTGAAGCTGCAGGTCTGGCCCCTTCACATGGTCCAGTGGTTCATAGATAAGGTGGATATTGGGATGGTTCAACTGATAGCTATGGATCAGGGACTAGATGGTAGCTGGGTTGATCAGTTCTCAGTTGTCCCTACCCACACAATCAAGGCAAGGTCTCCAACATTGTCTTGGCTAGCTCAAGCATTGCAACAGGCAGCAAGGAGCAGGTCCTGTTCTCTGTCTCTCATTCCAAGGCAGCCAGCTAATCTGCACCAATACCAACAGGGCCACTTCTACTGTTTTGGCCTGGCCAGTGCAAGGCTCCTGAGTGCTATAGTTGGAGATATGTAGGGACAGATCTACTCTTCTCAAGCCCCTGAGGTCATCTCTCCCAACAGCTACATGTTACAAGGGGTGAAGGAGGAGGCAATCTTTCCCTCACCCATGCCTTCATATCTTGCCCTTCTTTTTTTTTTTTTTTAGAAATTTTAAAAACATTTTTTAAAAAAATTTACATATCAATCCTAGTTCCCTCTATCCCCCCACCCTGCCATTCCTCTCATGATGCCTCCCCCATCCTACTCCCCTTCCCAATCCTTCCCAATTCTCCAAGGAGAATAACGCCTTCCAGGGGGGATCATCAAAATATGTTAAGTCATTTGGCCCATCCTTGGGTCTCTAGGCTAAGGGAGTATCCCTCCATGGGGAATGTGCTCCCAAAGTCCTTACATGCACCAGGAATACATCCTGGTTACATTGACAGAGGTTCCATAGACTGTCTAGGCCTTCTAACTAAGACCCACACATTCAGGGAGTCTGGGTCAATCCATTGCTGGATTCCTAGATATCATTCTGAGGTCCATGAGCTGTCTCTTGTTCATGTCAGATGTCTGTTCAGGTCAGCTGTCTCTGTTGGTTTCTGTAGCCTGGTCTTGACCCATTTGCTCATCACTTCTCCCTCTTTGCAATAGGAGTTCAGCTCAGTGTTTAGCTGTGGGTGTCTGCTTCCATTTCCATCAGCTACTGGATGAAGGCCCTAGGATGGCACTTGAGTTAGTTTTTAATCTCATAACCAGGGAAGGGCATTTAAGGTATCCTTTCCACTATTGCTCAGATTGTTAGTCTGGATCATCCTTGTAGGTCTCTGGACATATCTCTAGTGCTGGAGTTTTCTTCAAACCTATAATGGTTCCCTCTACTATGGTATCTCGTTTCTTGCTCTTCTCTATTCCTCCCCTGATTCAATCTTTCTGTTCATGTTCTCCTTTCCCCCTCCTCTTCTCCCCTTCTCATTCTCCTCTTTCTCTACTCACTCCCCCTCCAATATGCTCCAGAGATCTTGTCCATTTCCCTTTCTGTGGGGGACGATGCATGACTCTTTTAGGGTCCTCCTTGTTTCCTAGCTCCCCTAAAGTTATTAATTATATGCTGGTGATCCTTTACTCTATGTCTAAAATCAATATATGAGTGAGTACATACCATGTTCCTCTTTTGGTGACTGGGTTACCTCATTCAGGATGGATCTTCTTGTTCATCTATTTGCCTGAAAATTTCAAGATTCCATTTTTCTCCCCGCTGATTAGTAATCCATTGTGTAAATGTACCTCATCTTGTTTATCCATTCTTCAGTTGAGGGGCATCTAGGTTGCTTACAGGTTCTTGCAATTATAAATAATGCTGCTATGAACATAGTTAAACATAGTTGAACAGATGGAAGACTGAGAGAGGAGAATGCCAGCCCCTGTGTGGAAATACTTAGATTAATAGAAATGGGTTAAAATTTAAGACACAGCTTTATATCTAATACAGCATCTCTGTGTGTTATTTGGGGCTGGCACGGTAGTGGGACCTGAATGACAAGAAAAATCATTCATAACATAATGGCGTCCAACATGGGCCAAAGAACTTCCACTTAAAACTTAACAAACTTTTAAGAAAGCTTTTTAGAAAACAACAACAACAACAAGAAGAAGAAAACAGAGACAAGCAAGGCTTTTGGTAGCAGTTTTCTGGGTTGGACTCTGTTTTTCTAGAGACAGATTTGTGCAGTTCCTTTAAGGGAGGTTTCCTGACTCAGCATAATCAGCAAAAAAAAAAAACAAAAAAAAAACAAAACAAAAAAAAAAAAAAAAAAAACAAACACACACACACACACACAAAACAAAACAAACAAACAAAAAAAAAAACAGAAGGCTTTTAAAGAGCTTTGCTAACAACTGAATGGTGTGTATTAGAGCTGGCAATGGCAGTGACTACATTTCCAGGCCGGTGGCATGCTGCTGGATGGCAATGTAGACCAAGGCAGTGAGCACAGCTCTCAGTTCTGGCGGTAAAAGCATCCCTACCATCTTGGATAGACTGGGGCTAATACAGCTGTGGCTTTCATTTTCACAATGTTGTTTATCAGATAAAAGACTAGTAGCCAGAAAAAGATAACGATTTACAGTAAAGTCAGATTCACATTAAGAAAAACTGTTAAAGGTTTACAGTGTGTTTTAAATATACCTAGGCTTGGGAGAGAAAAAGAATAAAATGGTTTTAAAGAGACAGAGAGTAGCTGGGTGTGGTGGTACATGCCTTTAATCCCAGCACTCAGGAGGCAGAGGCAAGCAGATCTCTGTGATTTCAAAGTAAACCTGGTATACAGAGTGAATTCAAAGACAGATAAAAGTTACACAGAGAATCTGTCTCAAAAAATAAAAATATATAAGTAGAAGAAATAGAATAATAAAAAAGCCAGGTAAAGATGGAGAGAATCTGGATACTGTATGGTATTATATTGTCTTTGTATCATGTGAATGCTGAAGAAATAACAACTGTTAAAACAAATGCTGCTGGATCAATCAAATTTATATATTTTAAAAATGCTTTGTCTCCAAAATTGAAGTTTAAAGACAGGTTCCTGAGAAAAATGATTTCTACTTTTGTTTCCACAGAAAATGAAAAGCTGTGGATTCCTTCCAGACTAATGAGGTTTGGTCAAGCAAGACCCCCTGCAACAGTGTTCCAGGTGATCCAATATTCAAAACAGTTGGGACAAGACAGCCTTGCAGACTACAGCCAGGATTTCTGCATCTTCTTAGGATCCCCATTACAGCGCCCCTATCAGCAGGAGGTAGTTTGGAATGAACGATGTCAAGTTCCCAAATATTGTTTATAAATGTTTGTTACATCCAAGTTTCCAAATATTGTTTATAAATGTTTGTTTTCATTTAACTGGGGTTGGTTATGAATGGTAATGATCACAACCATTGTTTTAAAGATAAAAATGGGATTATTATATATATATATATATATATATATGAATACTTTGTTTTGGAATGGATTTTCATTTATTGATATAAATTTAAGGTCAATTTTGTGATATGTATATTTCTCTTGTTTAGGTATTGTGTTTAGACAGCTCATTTAAAAAATAATGTACAATTTAATGCAGATTACCTATAGTTACCTATAATAGTCAAAAATTATAGTTAAGTTAGTTATGATTTCTAGATATATGGATATGTATTTGAGATAAATAGGCATTCTTCAAACCTTTCAAAGACCTACAGAATATGGCCTTGAAATTTCATCCTATAAAATGAAACTATTAACTAGAATTTTTATTGGGACAAGAACCTATGGCTAATTAGATCACAGGCTCTAGGGGAGAACCTACAAGTATTATTCTGCTAAATGGACACAATATCAAACCAACTCCCAATGACTTATTGTTATACCCATAGATTAACTCATGCCTCAACCCTTATCAGAGAAGCTTCTATTTGCAATGGATGATGATTAAAACAGAAATCTACAACTCACCAAAGTACAGAGAACAAGAGAATATAGAATATTCAGCCATAAATACAACATATATACTGTACCTCTCTTCCATAGTCTTACGGATCATTGTGGAAGAAGGAATAGAAAGAGTGTAAGAGCCAGAAGTGATGGATAACTACAAGTAACACAGTCTTCTGTATGCAGAAATGCATATAAAATCTGTGCAAGTCCCAGTCAAATAAAATCAGAGCATGGAGAGGGGAGATGGGCATAAAATCCCACTCTTAGCCATGGAAATTTTGGCAATTGTTAGCTGCTGGGGTAGGGAGAGCTAGATTCATTTAAGAGTGTTGTCTCTTATATGCCATCATAGAGCCCTCATCTAGTAGATGATAGAAATAGAAACAGATACCCACAGCTAAACACTGAGCCGAACTCCTGGAATTCAGTTGCAAATAGGAAGGAGTGATAAGAAAAGGGGTTAAGACCAGGTTACACAGAGACAGCTGACCTGAACAAGGGGGATCTCATGGACCCCAGACTAATAGCTGGGAAACCAGCATTGGACAGACTCAGACCCCCTGAATGTGGGTCTCAGTTAGAAGGCCTGGGCAGTCTAAGGTACCTCTGAAAGTGGAACCAGTACATATCCCTGGTGCACGAAATGACTTTGGGAGCACATTCTCCATGGAGGGATACTCCTTTAACCTAGAGGCAGGAGGGAGGACTTAGTCCCTACTCCAAAAGCCTTGGCAGTTTGATCATCCCTTCTGGAAGGCAAAAGCCTCCCTGTGGAGTGGGGGGGTGGGATGGGAGGGGGTTGGAGAGCATGGGACTGAGTGAGGGAGAAGGAACTTGGATAGATATATAAAATAAAAAATAATAATAACTATAAAAAGAGAGTTTTGTCTCTGGCAGGGCATTGGTGGCACATGCCTTGAATCCCAGCACTTGGGAGGCAGATAGTTCCAGGACAGGCTCCAAAGCAATACAGAGAAACCCTGTCTGACAAAATAAACAAACAAAAAAAGAGTGTGATCTCTGGTAAGTCAACCACTATTCAGTGGATATTTACCACTATCTAAATATCCAAGTATATTTAGCTAGTATAAATAAGTCTAAATGTATTAAAAATATTCCCACAAAAATAAAATAGAATCACGAAGATGAATCTGGAAGGGTTAGAACAATTCCAATAATGAAAGTACATTATATAAAATTATATTTACTAACTTATTATACCCATTCAAGGTACAATCAGATCATTTTTTTAAGTTACTGTAATGAGCCCTGAATATCTGAATGCTCTTACATGAAAATTCAATTAAAATATAAATTTTATTTTCTATCTAAAATAACCACAAAGTTATAGCTTTAAATAAATGTCTGAGAAGAGAGTTAAGATGATAGAGATAACTGCCAAAGGCTTGAAGTGGAGAAATTAGTAGCTTTGCTTGAACTCTGCCAGACAAATATATATTTTGCTTCAATTTCCAATTATGATTTATACAGACTTCAGTAGAATATCATGTCAAATCTCATCATGTAACAACAATGTCAATAATGATAGTAATATTGCAATAGAATATTTGATGTCTGGAACTAAATAGTCAGATCATTGGTACTGAGGATAGAAATCAGGAAGATATTAAGACATAAGCTTCACCTACCACCTTTCATTAGAATCAGAATGAAATTCTTCATTGGAATTTGCAACGCTGCTAGCAGTTCATTTTATTACTTTTACAGAAGACAAACAGCCATGTAATTAGAGTGCATTTGCAGTATTACATGCTTATTTGTATGCTGAAGACTAGATACCAATTGGATGTTATCATTTAATGGCAAATATAATTACCAGAAAACTTGTTCTCTGCATCTAAGTGTTTATATTTCAATGGTGCTACCACTATACAATATTTTCATTGGCTTATATTTGTATTTATTATTTAATAATTATGTGCACTCAATAAGATGATTTCAAGCTGTTTTGAAAATGAATCAGTTACAGATAACACAAATAAATATTTTAAAATGTGATACTTTCTACTTTTATTCTAAGTTCCAATGCAAACTATCACAACCATGTTTCTGGCTTAAAAGATTTGAAGGTTCCTTTAATACTATTATTATCTGCAAAAAAAAAAAAAAAAAAAAACACAACTTATTTTCAAAGTGCTTTCACAGGGATTGAATATCATACAAAATTATGAGCTTAACAAGATGGGCAATTAGGAGTCCCCTTCAACAAGACAGGAATTTGGGACACAGTGGTGTCGGGCTCAGAACCTAAGAGAAAATCTACTTTGTTGTAACTCTTTAACTCTAGTGATCTGTTATGAGAGGTAAATGGCAGCATGATCGTTATTTAAAGATCATTTCTTTATCAATCATTCATTCATACTGAATTTCCAAAAACACATGCAACCTGGATTGACCTGGACAAAGCTGACCTTATTGAGTAAGTGGAAAATAAAGGCCAAATCATTTAGTGGTCCCCAAGACAAAAGGAAGACAGAAGAACCAGAAAGAAACACATTGGAGCCACCAAGAAAATGTGTCTGAAGCCAATGAGAGAAAGCACATGATAGTTAGATGAGGTATCAGCCTTCCCAGGTGGATGCTGTGTTGAACAATGTTTAACATTTATGGCATTTGCTGATTTTCATGGTATGAATTATCATACTAGAGGTGATTTCAAGTTAACAAGTTGTGTTCCAGACTGCAGTTGTAAGAGAGAGGCAAAGGTGTACCCTTCTGTAGTATTTCTGTCATGGGGATATGAATAGTCATAAAATATATAACTATTAGAAGGTGATGAGTATTGCCTACATTTCAATTATATTACTTAACTGTAAGCCATAATTTCATCTTTAATAATGGTGTTTGTCCACTGAATTGCCAAATAACTGAAAAGTAAGTTTTTCCTATCGGATACTAATTAGTGTAATATGCAATGTCTCTAGAACAAAACTTCACAGAGAAATAGATATGTTGGACCCTATTTTTAATTTGCTAGGCCTGCCATAACAGAGCACTGTAGAGTATGTAGCTTTCATAATGGAAGTGTGTCTTCTCAGTTTCCAGGAAGTTGCAATCCTTGGAGAACTCTGAGAACAAATGTACTTGCTTGATGTGTGGGGGATTTCCTTTGTGTCCCTTGACTTTTTGTTTATATGGGTATCACAGTTCTGGTATGAGCCTAACCTAATGATGTTAATCTTAACTTATTGCACCTGTAATGGCCTTTTAAAAAGTGACTTTCCACGATTTTGAGTGGACACACTTGACATGCTCTGACATTAAGAGTTTCTCCTTTCTACATAACATATCACCTTTCTCCACATAAAAGAGACTAACAGTACTGACTGATCCTCCATACAGCCCCCATGCTTCTGTTTCCTTACCAAAAAAATGATAAGCAATGTCCAGGTTTGTCTTGTATATTAAATGAGATCACATGCTAAGACTACAGCATCTCATCTACTTCACACCAATTGTACACGAAAGACCAGCTCCATTGTGAATAGAAGATCCTTCTTCCCTCCCTTGTGAGCAGAGTGCTTGCAGTTCTGGAGATTGCTGTATCTGTAGGTCTCCATTGGGTACTAAACTCCTAGGAGCCAAGGTTTGTCCTACCGCTTTATCATAGGCACGTGGCAATTATTCAGTGTTGAGTGGATGAAAGTACATGTTTTTAATGCTAATATTCTATGGATATCCAATGAAATACTGCCACGCGAGTCCTCAGCCTTTTAAAATGCATTTATTGTTTATAGATGCATATGTATATACATATACATTTGACAAAAATTAATGAAAAATAGGGTATAAATTTTAAAGAGAGCCAGGAGGTTTTGGGGGATAAAAGGGAGTGAGGAAAAGATGCAATTATAATCTAAAATGTATTATTACTTGATATTTTTCTTATTTTACATCTCAATCCAAGTTCCCTCTCTTTCCCATCCTCCCATGCCCTCCACCAGTCCTCCCATCCCTATCTCCCATCTACTCCCTAGGGAGAATGAGCCTTCCATAAGAGGTCATCAAAATCTGTCAAGTCATTTGGGGTAGGGCCTAGGCCGTCTCCCATGTCTCTAGGCTAAGGAAGCATCCCTCCATGGAAAATGGCTCCTGTAGCCCTTTTGTGCACTAGGAATACATCCTGGTTCCACTGCCAGAGGCCCCATAGACTGCCTGGTGCTCCTAGCTGACACCCAAATTCAAGGAGCCTTGTTTGGTCCTATGTTCGTTCCCCAGTTGTAAGACTGGGATCCATGAGTTCCCACTTGCTCAGGTCAGCTGTTTCTGTGGTCTTGACCCCTTTGTTCATTATTCTTTCCTCTCTGAAACTGGATTCCATGAGTTTGGCTCAGTGTTTAGCTGTGGCTGTTTGCTTCTTCTTCCATCAGCTACTGGATGAAGGTTCTAGGATAACATTTAAGGTTGTCATCATTTTCATTATATGGGAAAGGGCATTTCAGGTAGCCTCTCCACTGTTGCTTAGATTCCTAGTTGAGGTCATCCTTGTGGATCTCTGTACAATTCCATAGTGCCACATTTCTCTTTAAAATTAAAATGGATCCCTTTATTGAGGTGTTATTTTTTCTTGCTCTCCTCTATTCATCTCCCCATTCAATCTTCCTGATCCCTCATGTTCTCCTCCACCTCCTCTTCTCCTCTTCTCTTACTCCTCCCACTATTCTCCCTCCTCCCATGCTCCCAATTTGTTCAAGGGCTCTTGTCCCTTTCCCCTTCACTGGTGGGTGGTATGTATGTCTTTCTTATGGTCCTTCTTGTTTCCTAGCTTCTCTGAATGTATTGGATTATATTCTGGTAAAACTTTGCTCTATGTCTAATATCCATATATAAGTGAGTACATACCATGTTTGTCTTTCTGTGACTGGGTTACCTCACTTAGGATGGTTTCTTCTAGTTCTATCCATTTGCCTGCAAATTTCAAGATTCCATTGGGTTTTTTTGTTTGTTTGTTTGTTTGCTTTTGTTTTTTTGTTTTGTTTTGTTTTTCAGCTGAGTAATGCTTCATTGCTTCGTTGTGTAGATGTACCACTTTTCTTTATTCATTTTTTCAGTTGAGGGCATGTAGGTTACTTCCAGGTTCTGGCTATTACAAATAATGCTGGGAACATAGTAGAACAGATGTCTTTGTTGCATGATTGTGCATCCTTGAGGTATATGCCTAATTTTTTGGCAAAGAAAACTGTAAGGAGTAAGGTTTTTTTTTTTTTCCTCCCAACGCTGGTCTTGTCCCACTGCCACACCAGCCCCAAATAACATACCAAGACTCTGTATCAGATATAATGCTGTTGGCCAGTTACTTGTTTCTTATCCGCTAGCTCTGTCTTAAGTATTAACCCATTTCTATTAATCTCCACGTGGTCTTATCTTACTGGACAGAGAGTCCTCCAGCATTCTGCTCTCTCTATCTTCCATCTTGACTCCTCCTTCCTATTTCTTCCTTGTCTCCTAGTCCCTCCTGTGTTCCTTTCCTATTGGCCAACAGTGCTTTATTCATTAACAAGTATGAGAAACATATTTACAGAATGACATCTCCAATAATCTCCTCTTTTCTGTCTAAATAATAAGAAGGGTTTTAACATTAACATAGCAAAATATATCACACAACAGTTATCAAATAAGAATCACAGTAAACAATATTTAGTTCATTAACATTTAGTAAGACTTAAGAAAATATTCCATCATCTATTCTATCTTTGTGAGTCTAAAGTCGTATATGTAACTTATTTTTAAGCTTAACTAAGGAAAACTATAACCATAACTATCTGCCTTCAACTTCTTCAAAGACAACAGAAGGATAGTATATAAACTTTAGAAATGACAGAGACATCTTGCCTTGTCAGTCACCTGAAGTTCTTCTGTAATCTTCCATTTTCAGCCCATAGTCCATAGTGTCTGGCATACTCTTCAGCAAAGTAGGAAACTTTAAAGTGTCTTCTTGTATTGGCAGTTTGTCAGCCACTTTTCTCTGTGTCCTGCAGACTGTCTGGCAGACTCTTCCATGAAGCAGGAACTCTGTAGCAGTGACCATCTTGAATCAGCAGTCACTTTTCTGTGGGTCCTGCATGTCCAGTTTATACAGCATAAAGTCAAACAGTCCAGACAAGAGCAGTATCTTATCCAAATGGCTAGTCTTGCCATATTGGAAGTAAACTTTATAAAACGTTTCTTCGATGTCCATCTTCATTTCTGACGTAGGTGGTGTTGCCAGGAGTATTTATGTCTCACTGTCAAGAAAAACCCTAAACCATTTTAATACCATATTCTGTAGATCGTTTAAAGGTTTGAAGAATGCCTATCTATCTCAAATACATCTCTGTGTATCTTGAAAACCTGACTAACTTAACCCTAAGTTTTGACTAGCATATGTAATTATCTATAATCTGTATATTATACACTACATTTCTAAATGAGCTACATAAACACAATCCCTAAACAAGAGAAGAAATATACTTATCATAAAATTGACTTTAATTTGTATCAATAAATGAAAATCCATTCCAAAATAAAGTATTCATATCTATATCATAATCCCCTTTTTATCTTTAAAAGGTGATTGGTGTTGTCATTAACCATTTATACCAACCCCATTTAAATGAAAACAAACATTTATAAACAATATTTGGGAATTTGGGCGTCATTATTTCCAAACTACTTCCTGCTGGTAAAGGGCGCTGTCATGGGGGATCCTAAGAAGACGCAGAAATCCTGGCTGTAGTTTGCAAGGCTGCTTTGTCCAAGCTGGTTTGAATGTTGGATCACCAGGAACTCTGTTTCAGGGGGTCTGGCTTGATCAAACCATGTTAGTCTGGAAGGAGTCCACAGCCCTTTCATTTTCTGTGGAAACAAAAATAGAAATCCTTTTCCCCAGTAACTTGTCCTTAGACTTAAATTTTGAAGTCAAAGCATTTTTAAAATATATAAATTGAATTGATCCAGCAGTATTTCCTTTAAGTGTTGTTTCCTCAGCAGTCAAACGATATAAGGACAATGTAATGCCATATAGTATACAGATTTTCTCTGAGCTTTTCATTTTTACGTGGCTATCTTATTACTCTTTCTTATATTTTTTTTTTTTTTTTATTTTTTTTGAGACAGGATTTCACTGGGTAACTCTTATCTGTTCTGGAATTTACTCTGTATACCAGGATTACTTTGAAATCACAAGAGATCTGCTTGCCTCTGTTTCTCGAGTGCTGGGATTAAAGGCATGTGCCACCACACCCAACTCCTCTCTGTATTTTTAAAACCATTTTATTCCTTTATTCTCCCAAGCCTACATATATTTTAGAACACACTAGAAACCTTCAGCGCTTTTTTTAAAATGTGAATCTGTCTTTACTGTAAATCTTTATCTTTTTGTAGCTGCGAGTCTCTTATCAGGTAAACAATAACATTGCTAAAATGAAAGTCATAGCTGTGTCAGCTGCGGTTTACCAAAGATGGCGGCGGGTACCTTTACCATCATCAATGCTCACCGCCTTGGTTTGCGCTGCCATCCAGCAGCATGTTGCCAGCTTGGAGATGTGGTCACTGCCATTGCCAGCTCTCGTACACACCAATAAATTGTTAGCAGTGCTTCTTAAAAGCCATGCAGTTTTTTTGCCGCTTATTCTGAATCAGGAAACCTCCCATAAAGGAGCCATGCTTGTCTCTCACAAAGCAGAGTCCAACCGAGAAAAATGCTGCTACCAATAAACTTTGCTTGTCTCTGTTCTTTTGTTTCTAAAACCCTTTTTTAAGCTTTTGTTTAATTTTAAGTGGAAGTTCTTATTAGCCACAACGGCACCATATGTAAGGAATATGGCTTTTCCACCCGCTGCCTGTCTTGTCCCGCCCCCACGCCAGCCCCGAATATTGCATAGAGATTCTGTATTTGATATAATGCTGTTGGCCAGTTACTTGTTTCTTATCGGCTAGCTCTGTCTTAAGTATTAACCCATTTCTGTTAATCTAATATTTCCACATGCTTTCATCTTACCAGGGAATGGCGCCTGTGTCTGGTCTCCCCAGTCTCTCCATGCTGACTCCTCCCTACTACTTCCTCTTTCCTCCTTGTCTCCTAGTCCCACCTGTCTTGCTTTCCTATTGGCCAACAGTGCTTTATTCATTAACCAGTATGAGAAACATTTTTACAGAATGACATCTCCCATCAGAAAATTACATTGTATACACTATGAAAATTTCAAGGTATAAAAAAAAATATTTTAAATGCTTTGTATTATTATCAAAGGTTGAGAATGTCATACATGAACACTGTATTTACATCATTTCCACCCATCCTTCTCCTCCCCCAGCTCCTCTTTGGCCTTCAAATTCTTTAATTGTTACTGTTACATATCCATCCCCACTCCTTTTAAACTTTATGCTGTGTTCTTATTTAATTATTACTGTTTTACATACACACACACACACACGTATTGCTGAGTGCATATAATGGTATTCACATTTTTTCACATCTGTTTAGGGAGATGAATTGGTGGGACCCGTGAAATTTTCACATCCACATTGTGTAGTCAGTTGTTTAGGTTCACACGTGCAGCTCTTTGTCATATGTAAAAGACATTCTCTCATAACGTACATCCTCATTCTCCAGCTTATAACATTTCTGCCCACCCTTTCATAATGTTCCCTGAACCTGGGTGCAGGGGTAGTATCATAGAAGTATCTCTTAGAGATGGGTATCCCATAGTCTATTCTCCATTCTTTATGCTACTAGTGGTCTATCTGACTCATTCTGTCTTTCAGAGGTTTTGATCTTGGCTTTAGGTATAATTCCTGGAGTTTTAAACATCGTGCTTAGCAGAGGAAAGACATAAAAGTATTTGTAGTCTCTTTTCCCTTAAGTGCTAGTCCTGCTTCAGACTTTTATAGCATTACAGATACCTTTTCTGATATTTTAAATACTGCCAATTTTTATAAATAGATATAAATAGATTTAAGAATGCTACTATTCTCACAGTGATTTTTGTAAGTAATGTTTCCACAACATGAGCTTCAAGTGTTTTGGGTTCTTAAATTATACTTAAATGCTACCACTGACAAATAAAAAAGTGTATATGGAAGTTTTAACAGTTAAACACTTGATATATTTAACTAGGTAAATTCTTACATAATAGTATATGGCATTTTATCAGCTAAATGGTTAATGTCAAATGTAAATGTTGTGCAGATTTAATGAGGTGCATTTCTTGGAGTAGCCATAATGGAATTTCCCAAAAGCTTAAGTCAGAAGTGAGTGCCTATCCTGATTGTGGGTGGCACCATTTCAAGGGCTGCGCTTCCAGCCTGAATAAAAAAGGGAAAAAGAGCTGTATGAGACCAGTGTTCATTCCTCTGAGCTTCCTGAATGTGGCCATAATGTGGACAGCCACCTCATACTATCCCTGCTGTTCCTCTCACTCCCGTTCAGTGTCCAGAGTGTGAATAAAACCTTCTTTTCCTAAGTTGCTCTGTCAGAACAACACAGAAATTAAAAAGATGCCATCAAAGTTCATGCTAAAATCAAGTCTTTTGTGGAAGAACTCAGTATAAAGATCAGCATATAAATGGTGGCTTGGTTTTCATCCATACATTTTGAGTATGCATCCTTCCAGATATGGAAAAATGGGAGGGGCCAGTTATTACCATTTAAGCTTCAGGATTGTTTGTCAGTGTTTTCTCATCCTTAAAATGGTATGAGGGTTGTTTATGAGGATGGATTAAGATAATATAAGTCTAACTTCTAACAATGTCTAACACGTATCAGTGACACTAAAGCAGCAGAGGTTTCTCTCCAATAGAACTAGGTGTTTATAAATATTTATGATAATTCATTCTGCTTCATATGTCTTATAATGTTTATCATTTAAAAATAAAAATAAAACATACATTGAGGAACTACCAATGAAAATTACTTTTAAGTCTTGGAGAAAGAAGTTTACCCTACCTAGAAAAATAGCAAGCCAGAACCTCACTATTTAAAAACAATTTTGTTACCAACCATGGGGGGAAGCTTGCTCATAAGTCCTCAACCCTAGACAAAAAACTATAGGAAACTTAGGAGTGCTCAGAAGGGGAGAAATCTCTTCACCTGGGAAGAGACTACTAACTGGTTATCCAATACCCAATTTTCTGCACTGGAAACATAGGCAAAACATCATACAGACCGAGTAGACTATATTCATATAATTATATATACACACATATATATATATATATCAATAAGATAACAATTGAAGGAAAAGAGGTCATGAATTTGAAAGAGAGGAATGGGGGAGCAACATAGAGTTTGAGGAAAAAGAGAAGGGGTATCATAATCTTAAAAAGTAAAAGGAAATATTTACTTTTCAAAAGTTGTAATCAATAAATAAATGTCATAAATAGGACTCATATTAAAAACAGCACTTTTCTTGAATATCTGTGCAGAGAAATGAAAATGGATACAAAGTCCACTTGCTGGGTAACTCTTAAATAAGCTGCATGACAAAATTAAAAACTAATAACATTAATGTTTTTGGGATTCCCTTGTAAAACTATGATAACAATTCTTTACATTTGTGTACCACTTTACAGTTGAAAAAGAGCTCTCACATACATTATCTCCTTTAAAGGAGACTAGAAGGCGCCTCCTGCCCTGATTGATGTTTATGAATGTTATTCTTCCCCCTGGGCTGCAGTCATCAATAGTCAATGAGAAGCAAGACAGCCTTTTTGGAAATGCGTTGCTGCCAGGTAACTGCATTAGCTCACTGCTGTTGCATAGAGCATGTATTAACTGTGCCACAGGACATCATCCATAGCAACTAATGAATATTTGAATTTCTGCTCCTTGTGCAGCAGTGGTGGAGACCCATTCCTTTCTGCTTATCCAGCACCCCTGCCCCAAGGATCTATATCCTCAATAAGATTCTGTATGATGTCTCTAGACATTTCAGAAAAAAATCCACTTTGTATAGACTTAAATCCTAAAGAAAAAAAGTATAAGAAACTTAAACAGGTAAAATGCCATATGGAGTAAGGATTACACTGGTCAGAGGGCAGGAGTGACCCTATTTGTTGATGTCATGAGGACCACATTTCCTCTCTGTATAAAGTCACTTTCATAGTAAGAGTTGATGTACTGGTGAAATCTTAGTCTTAGGAAAAACTTTTATTTCCTTTATTATTTTATTTACTTTTTTTTTTTTTTGTGTGTGTGTATACCATATGTGTGCATATGTGTATGTATATGTGTAGGTACCCTCACCTATGCATTTACATGTGAAGGCAAGAAGGTGACATTTGGTACCTTAAAACCTCATTTTCTGCCTGATTTTAAAGACAAGCGTCTCTCATCGATTCTAGAGCTCATGATATTATCTAGACTTGTCTAGGCTATCAAAGTGTTTGTGTCCATGTTTATTAACACATGGTTGCTGATGTGTTGTTGTACCTGGCTTTTATGTGTGTGCTGAGGGTCTGAATTCAGATGCTCATTCATGTTCATCAAGTCCTTCAATCCCTGGGCCATCTTCCCAGCCCAGTGTGGGGAAATAGGTAACAGTACAGGATGAGACAGGCATCTCCTTAGAGGGCTTCTGATGTTGTTTGGGAATCCAGAACAGATGATACCTGATCTCTTTGGACACCAGATTCTGTTTAGATCTTTGCTTCTATTTTGTCTTCTTAAATTCCCTCTATATTTTTAAAAACATTGTTTTTAACTAAAATATTATATCATTTTCTCATTTTCCTCCAGCTCTTCCTTTAACCCTTCTCATGTCTCCTTTCAACACACTTCTCCTAAAATATGTGTCATTCTAGCATTATTTGTGTTCACATGGAGTTAAATTATATAAATAGAATTTGCTGAATCTGTTTATTATGACACATATTTTGTAAGGATGACTACTCCTATTGCATAAACAAATAAGGGTTCATACCTGGGGAAGACTAATTCTATTTCTCTTTGAAGTCATAATTGCTTAATCTATGGCTCATACTCCATGACATTTTCCTGATGCACAATGGGATGTCAGCTGGTGTCAAAATTCCACAGATAAATGTAGTTCTACCTCCTTATCAGAGAAGCTTCTCTCTCTCTCTCTCTCTCTCTCTCTCTCTCTCTCTCTCTCTCTCTCTCTCTCTGTGTGTGTGTGTCTCTCTCTCCCTTTCTCTCTCTCTCTGTTTCTGTCTGTCTCTCTCTCTCTCAGCACAAACCATCCCAGAAAGCCACCTTTGGTAATATTGCAGACACTAATTGGCTGTGAGGCGCCTAGCCCAAGTTGACTCATTTGCAAACAGCTCTATACCTAAGACTTAAAGACCAGGAAATATGTTGAGAGGTGTATCTTCTAGATATGATAGGGGAGCAACACCATGAAATCTCAAGAATATGGCTGCTTAAATTCACTGTATTTTTCATGCTGTCAAATAACGTTCATGCCCTGCTCACTGAATATGAGATGAAACAAACAAATGAACAAATAATCAAGTACTACATTATGCTCTCTAGGAGAATTTGTAGGAGCAAGGGTGGAATTAATTTTAGGAGCTGAATATCTCTGAAACAGAGTGTCTCAGCTATCCTTTGTTTTATGGTTACATATTCAATCTTGTGTACCATTTGTAATTTCTGGAAATAATGATGCTCATGACATTTTCCCACTTAAACTCCTCAAGCTCCAGCCTAAGCCTATGACTCAACAGGCCTGTTCCAATTAGTGGCTCCAACACGTCTTAGAGGCAACAGTCAGCTCCCCATCTAAGGACAAAGTTCTACATACAAGTGGATGGAATCTACAGGGCAGAGTCTGCTACTTATATCACCCATTTCCTGCAGAACTGCTTGTATCTGTTTTAGTTGCATATGGTAGTAACCATTTACTAATTTGCATATATATATATATGTGTGTGTGTGTATACATATATATATGTATATATATAGATGTGTATATATATATATATATATATATATATATATATATATTGGATATTCTCTTTTTAAAATTTTTGTTTAACATGTATTTTCTGTCATTTTATGTATGGACCACAGTTTTCCCTCCTTCCTTTCCTTCCTTTCCCTTCCCATCTACCTCCCTCCTCAACCATTCCTCCCCTCACCTCTATTCAGAAAGGAGCATGGGTTTGAACAAAGCATGGCACATAGAGTTGAGGTAGGACCAAGTTCCCCACCCACCCTGCATAAAAGCTGGGCAAGGTAATTCATCATGGGGAACAGGTTTCCAAAGGCCAGCTAAGCACCAGGGGCAGGTTCTGATCTCTTTGCTAGGAGCCATACAAACAGTTCAAGCTACACAACTGTCATACACATGCAGATGGCCTAGGTCATTCCCATGCACATATGCCAGTATATTAAGTGATTTGTGGATGATACAGATGTGTCTCTAGTTGCAGGGGGAAATGTGTAAAGACATGAATGCTCTGAATGAGAGTAAGGAATAGGGGCTTGGTATAGGATTATGAAGGTAAATACAAGAAATTCAGTATCTTCAGGAGAACAGATGGAAACAAGTTGAGGCAAGACACAAAGATAGATAGATAGACAAAGAGAGACCATTTATACTCTACTGGCTAGTAGCCAGAGTCATCTGGGATGAGGGAACCTTACTTGAGAAATATCCACATCAGGTTGGCCTGAGAGCAGGCAAGGCTGTGGGATATCTTGATTAATGATTTATGGAGGAGGGCCTAGCTGTCCCTGTGCTGGTGATACCATTTTGGATAAGAAGGTAGATTGAGCAAGCCATGAGGGATAAGATAGTAAGCAGTGTTCCTCCATGGCTTTTGTGTCAACTCCTACTTTCAATTCTACTCTGAGTTTTTGTCCTGAGTTTCCTGAATGTTATATTGCAAGCTATAAGATAAAATAAACCACTCCCTCTTCAAGTATCTTTTGTTCATGTGTTTTAACACAGCAATAGAAACCCTAACACAAATGTTTATATACCTCAGCCTTGAAGCATAGTTCCAAAATGACTATTGAGGGGATGGATATTAATTCTAGAATCCTAAGCAATCTGCACCATCTGGCTAAATGGATAAAATCAGGTTTGTTTCCAGTGTCTTCTTTTTCTTCTTCTTTCTCTCAGCACCATTATTTTTCTCATGTTTTAATATTTTAGGGTTAATTTGTTGGAATATTTATTTTCATAGTGTCTGTGTTCTCTACTAGGTTATAAGCTATAAGAGGAAAGAATCTTGCCAATCCCTTTAAAAGATCTGTCCAATGTTTAGCATGATATCTGGAAGTAATGTGAGTGAAACAGTGAGTGATAGCATTTGTAGCATGCTATTTCCACACCGACTGTGGAAAGTACTTCAAGAAAGTCTACTGTAGGATATATAAGAGAAATATCCCTAGTTCTCATCCCATTTCTCTAATTGACAAGAAAGAGACCTTTAGAACAAGTACCAGTTACAAGAGAAAGATGACCTTCTCTCCTTCTGACTCCTGGGTGCTCTTTGGCCCCTGTTTGTGTGACATCAGGTCACAAGTCAAGGTTGGCTGGCTGCAGGCCAAAGCAGAGAGATGTGAGAGTTTTGCATATATTTCTAAACACATGAACTCACATCCTCTTAGCAAGAAATGAAGAGGATTAAGTTTTAGAAATAATAAATAGAGAAAGTATTGTTTTAATTTTTTAATTAAACTCTAGCCCATTTGTCACAGAGTGACCTGTGTGAGCTTATTTGGTCACACAAATTTAATGTGCTATTTATTCAACTAGAAAGGCTTTTGGAAATTATAGGAAGTCCAGTTGGATATCATATTACTTCATCAGTCATCAGAGTGAATGGGACTATACTTAGGTTTGGTTCTGGCCTATCAATATCCCCCTTCCACATTATGCATAGTCACTAGTTTTTTCACTTTGAAACTCGAAGACAAATCTAGATGTTTCCCTCTTATATCCAGCTTTGTAAATTATGTCTAATTAGCTTCGGTAGAGAGAAAGGCCAAACATGGACTCAACACACAGCTATTCCCACTACTCTGCTGCTCTCTCCTCTTCACATTGAATTGAATATAATTCTTATATTCTCATTTACCTACATAAACTATCAATTTGACTAATAAACCAATTTAATTTCTCTTCCCTTCAGTTGAGATCTACTTTCAATAAAAGCATTTACCATTAAGATATTAAAAAATATGAGACACAATGGGTGATAAACTACTTAATAGAGAATTGATACTCATTCAAGTGAAAAGAAGAATTATAGTGGCCTTCTGTTCTTATATTTTCAATGTTCTAGGCTTAGTACATTAAAAATTCCCTATTTTTACCCCTAAAACAAACACAGCTTGTTGTTTTGGTGCTTGAGACAAAACATTTGCCCACTAATTGTATAATGGGCAAATGTTCATGTTGTGCAAAGCATTTAGATGACAATTTTATACCTGAAAGTGTTGATAGTTCCTTAATATTGTTTTAAGAGATATTGCATAAATGTTTCTTGTAAGAAACTCTTCTTTGGAGTTTACTCCTAAAGATGTGGGTTTGGACTGATGCTGTTTGGGAGCTAAAACAGCAAAAGAAATTCAACTATATTGGTAAGTACACATTTCTAAAGTTATTAAACAGTGCTAATATGTGCTTGCACAGATCAGTGGGGAGAGCACTATTGTCATGTCTCATAAGTCCAGATGGAAAATTCCAGCTACACAGCTACTTTATCAGGAAGCTATGAGTACAGATGATGCTTTACTCAGACATGAGAACTGATGTCATTCCTTATAGGAATGATCTGAAAGTTCATAGGAATTTGGGCATCCTAAAACAAAACTGCTTTAAGTGAACCCTTAAAACTTTCAGAATTTTCTGCAGGGGTTCCCAAACCATACAATCATCCACAGAACTGAAATGATTCATCATTGCCATGGATTTTTTGTTGTTGTTGTTGTTGCTGTCTTAGCTACAACAACAACAGCAACAACGATCAAAACATAGTGCTGTGGGGCTGATTTGAGAAGACAGTAACACATCAGACACATCTCACAGGAAATTAGTTAGCTGGTTAGTCCACAGTTACTCTCCATATAATTTTACTTTGTACTTCTCTTCTGAAAGACTTAACAAAAAACAAAACAAAACAAACAAAACCTAACTCTAGTCCTGAAGAAGGAAAAGCTGACATTATTTCTGGGGGAATAAACTGAAGAACCTTTGGGATTTGTTTTATGAGAATTTAAATGTGTGGCTGGAAGATCTTTCCTCGCGCACGTTTGCTTTCAACTGGGCATTTCTGTGGGTGGTAGGTCCCTTCCTTCCTTGGCAAGTTATAACCCCTGGAGAAAAGCAGAAGCCAGTGTCAGTGGGGGCAGTCAAGACTGTGAGCAGCACTTGGGGAGGGGAGATCAATTAACTCTTCCCAACTGTAAGGAACTAGCTTTTCTTGATCTCAGTAGATTTCAGCTAGTGACCAAGCTTCTTTTCAGCGAGTGAAATAGAGAGCCATGCTGCTGTACCAAAGAGGAGACCCGCCCTGGTCTGGCATTCACAGAGAGAGAACTTTTGTAATGACACCACGGATAAAGGACTGAGATCCTTAACAGCAGAGGGAAGTACAAATAGGGCACGTTGAAGCTGATCTCTCAGAGCCACTTCACCTCTGAGCAGGTTCGGAGCTTTCAAGCCCCTTGAAGTTTTAAAAGGCACTGATTTCAGCATGAGATGTTTGCTGCACTCGGCTCAGCTGGAGTGAAACGACGGGGAGGAAAAGTAGCTTCTTTCTTGCATTCTGAAAGCAGAGACCAAATGAATGGATTCTACGCAGACTGATTGCGTTTGTAGTTTTTGAAAAGAAAAGAAAAGGGGGGGGGGGAAGCTAAGAAGTTTAAATCCTATTCACTAAGTTCACAAAAAACAAAACCCAGTCACAGAAGGACTCTGAGAAGTGCATGCATCCTTACAAGAGACGAACAATTTAAAACAAGCTTCATTAAATAAGTCCCTTTAAACCTGGATGCTTAGTAACATTCAGTAGCACATATGTTTTTTGCGTTATTTTAAAGGCTTCTTCTTTTCTTACTGTGGACTAGTTTAAATGATTTTTTCTGTATGATTTCGGAAGTTTACAAAGGTATATTGTTTCATTGTGTTAAAGACAACAAAGCTTTTATGTTTCCTCTTTGAAGAATAGGAAATCTATCTGCCCCTTATCATCATGCTGCTAGCACACAGCACCCCAGAAGTGTTGAAAAGTGAAATGTGGTTAGTTTTTATTTGCTTGCTCACTCTGCGCATCTGACATCTCCAGTTGGTCAAATGCACAGGACACTGACAGAACTCTTGCCTGCCACCCTCTACTTCTTTTCTGCTCGTATAGAACCTTGTTCTTTTACCATCCACTTAATTCACGCAATGATTTAAAGCTTATTCAGCTACTTGAACCTCCTTTATATCTGTCTGCTTTAGCATTCTTGGGCTTGGACTGAAGGCCTCTAGAGGTCAGGAAATTGGACATTACTTCACTCTGTACAGGATCTGAGAGAGCACCATATCAGTTCTGTGTTTAACAAAAGCTTTTAGGAAATGATGACAGTGGCAAGCAGATGCCATTCCAGCTGCGTATGAGGACCCTTGTAGAGAGTGGGTCAAATATGTAATACAGTGTCTGTTTAAATTTGCATTTAAGGTGATGGATTGGGTACTTTGGGATGCAAAATTACCTGGTTGATTCTTAGGAACAGAGTTACATTTAATTAAGTGGTTTGAAACTGGCATTAGGATGCATTATTAATGCTCAGAGAGAACCATCACTTTTATCTTAGTTTTTAATCTATGAAAAATAAACCATGCAGTGATTGGGATTTAATATTTGTCAGTGAATTAGAAGTTAATTCAAGCTAACATGAAATAAGTTTTATAACCAGTACTTTATTGTGTACGAATCTGCAGAAGTGGAGGGTTCCAACTATAATATCCATGCTAGAGGACACATATAACTCCTAAGAAACTGGAAGTGATTGGAAATATCCCGTCATAAAATTGCCCAGTGAGCTTAGAGGGGAGGCCATAACTGACATTCCCTGAGCCCTAAGCTGCTAGTAGCAGCAGATGGTAGCTATGACACTTGGTTGCTTTTATTTTCCACCTCCATCAGTCTGGGATCTTGGTATATTACCAGGGACAAGCACTGAGGCATCATGAAGAAAAGAATACAGCCCTTTGTTAGCTGTGGTTCATATGCTCTGGAAACTCTGTGTTCCTTGAATGATGCTACAGAAAATGCCATTTGAGAAGATGATGGTGACAAACCAGAATGGGCACAATGTTTATGTTATTGAAAGCTGTAATAGAAAGATAGAAGGTATACAGTGTCTAAACATGGACTAATTTGGCTTCCTTCCTTTTAAGTAAGTGTAAGCTGCCACAGTTCCACCTCTAGTCCTTTTCTTTTTGTCCTCTTCATCATTCCTATCGAGTGACTTGAGTTTACTGATAGCTCAAACCTAGGTTTGAATGGAACTTTGGACATTAGCATCTCTAATTATACCTTCCTTTACTACTTAGTACCTAGCTTTTATTTGTCCCACCAGGCACAACAAATTATCTTTCCCTTAAAGAAAATAGTACCATGTACCAACTAGGCTTCTCTTACTTCTCTTAGAATCTTTTCTCTCTTCTAGTGATCAATCTAATGTAGAAACACTTCAATTGACCAGGATAATTTACACTTTCTAACTTTTAAAAAATAAAATATACTGAACATTTTACTTTAGCTAGCTATCTAACTTGTCTTTTTTTTTTTTTTTTTTTTTTTTTCTCCTGGCAACAAAATACTTTGTCTTCTCTCTGTCTTGCTCCTGTTAAAGAGCTTTGACACAGCACTTAGCTGTGCTTTCAGGGTAGATGAGGAATATGGTAGTATGAAAATATATTCAATTTTAATTTTGAAGATTATGTCAGACTAGTTTTAAAAAGAAAAACATGTACATCTTTTGAAAGGAAACTAATTGAGTAGGACCCACTAAGTTTTCTATCTGTTCCAGTGACTCTCTTCTCCAGGGAGGGTGAGTTGTGCATAGGCTCCAATGAGCTTCTGGAAGAGAGACTGGACTTTTGTACCTCTGGGCCCATCTTCCATTACTGCTATCTACAGTGAAAACATGGTAGGGTCTTCTTCATCTTTCCACAAATGTTGAGTTTTCTGTTGGTCAGTTTTGGAAGCCAGATAAAAAGTCAGTTCTATGCAATGCAATATATTAATGAAGTCATGGCAAAAGATGGTAGCTGTGAAGACAGTAGATAGATTTCCATCATAAACTGTCTCCCTAGACAACCAGATTATAAATACTTGATCAAACAATGATAAATATGTAGGGAGTTCTGAGCATAATGATAAAATTGGATATAAGAAAATTCCTTTACCCAGAATAGTGTTTGCTCAGGAAATCTAATGGCACTGAAGGAATGACAGTCAGGAGAAATGACAGCCAACTCTTGATTAGAGATATTACACCAAGGAGCAATATTCCCACTAATAATACGACACAAATGAAAAGAAAATTTCCCTTCCTGTTGCATTCTCTGCTCCTCCGAAGAAATCATTTTGTATTTTGAGACACCAAGTATATCTCCATGTTCTATTGTTGTTTCCTTGTGGGCTTGACTTAACTCAACTAATTGATCTCACTGGGTCATCCCTCACATGAAAAACTTCTTGCAGTGTCTACTTTTCATCTGTATTTTCAAATTATTATTTCAGGTTTTTTTTTTTTTTTTTTGGTTGTTGTTCTTTTGTTTTTTCTTTATTGAGAAAGTATTTCTTTGGTAGCCATGGCTGTTCTAGAACTAGCTCTGTAGACCAGGCTGACCTAGAACTCACAAACAACTGCCTACCTCTGCCTATTGAGTGCTGGAATTAAAGGTGTGCAGACCACTCCTAGGCAATTTCAGTTTATTTTAAAAGACAATTTTCAGTAAAGTCATTTAAAAGCTGTGAATAATAACATAAAAATTTGGTAAGAAATCATCAAAATGGTAGTATTATTTTTCAAGAAGTTTGGTTAATCTATCACCTGGCCTACATTTGACGCCATCCATAGTCTGGATGTTTTCCAGACTAACAGGCATGTAGTTATGTCTCATTGTTTTCCTGGTAGTATATTATACTCAGTGTCTTTCATATCCTTATTGTATATATATCTTCTTTGGTGACATATGTAGTAATATTTTAAGCCCAGTTCAAACCTCAGTTATTTTCTCATTTTTGAATTTTAAAATTTATTCATGTATTTTGTATAAAGTATTTTATTAGAATTTTTATTTATTTATTTATTTATTTATTTATTTATTTAGCAAATATATTCACTGCTCTCTGGCTTACTGTTTCATGTTGGTGTCATAGAGCAGGAATTCTTAATTTTCAAAGGGCCAATTTAAAAGTTCATTCTTTCTTAGACCTTGCCTTTTATGTATATCTAAGAAGTTATATCTAAATTTAAAATTATTTGTATTGTATAATATCTATTATGAATTTGTTTTGTACTTAGGTATGCATTCCATTTTGACTTAATTTCTTTTTTTGCAAATTTAACAATGTATTTGCTTAGATCCATTTTTTTTTCTTTATAAGTGGAAGCATAGTTGTTCTATGTGACTCTATTTCTGGCCCCTTGGTTCTGCTTCACACAGCTGTGTATCTACTCTTATTCCAGTACCACCATCTCTTAATTATCATTGTTGTACAGTAACTCGTACATGCAGGGATGTCAGGCTTAGCAACTTCCTTTTATTTCTTCAGTGCCATGATGTTGTTTTGGTGTTTTTATCATTATATTTTCATTCTTAGCACTATTTAAATGCATAGAGTTGGTTTGGTGTTGATGGCTTTGTCACATAAAAAGTTCCCTAATGCCTAAGAAAAATATATAAACACTCATTAAATTCCTAATACCTACATTGTTGCAAGAGCCTGTATTGCTCTACTATCAGGTGAAATTATTTGCACTCACATACCTTCCACCAAAACTGCCAAAGGAAACATCAGAAAATTCTAGCCTTTGCTTAAAGTCAGAAGCTTGAAGTTAAAGTTTTTCTGTAGCCAAAGTAAATGTATCACTCATCTATTTTTCAAATGCTTTGTTTTCTTGTAGGGAGTCTGGCCCTCTATTATTCACTCTTGATTTTCTTATTCTTTTTTTAAACAGTGCAGGTTATTTATTTATTTTTGGTGCAAAATTTCCCTACGTTGCTGAGGTTTGTCTGGATCTTATTCTGTAAGCTTGAGTTTGAGATGTCCCAACTTCAGCTTTCTAAGCAGTATTCTCGAAACATACCAAGATGTCCCTCATGGACTTGGCATAGGCTTTTCTCTCTGGTTGTAATTTTGTGCTCTGAAATATAACTGCTTGTTCCTCAGCTCTTTTAACTCTTTGCTGGCATGTCAGTCACCTTCTGAGTGAACTTCCATGACTGGCTAGCTGAAAACTGAAACTTTATCTTTCCCCTTTCCGGTTCCTTTTCTCCAATCTTTCTTTCACTACTCAGAACCTACTCCAGTCCTAGACTTTGCAACATTTTATCATATTGTGTATTTTTCTTTTTTATTAATCCTGCATTTTGTTTCTTTGTCCTCCACCTACTTTTGGATATACATATATATATATATATATATATGTATATATATATATATATCCAATAGTCTAGTGTCTGGTGTGAAGGTATTTAAGAAATATTATAATAAAACACATACAAATTTCTCTTTGCCAAAAAATATCAAATTAGCATTTAGTTGGAGACATGCATGTGTGTGCCATGCATGAGCTGAGTGTGGGTGTCAGAGGACTTTCTGGGATCTGTTCTCTCCTTCCACCATACGGAAGGTGTTGAAGTCCGATTTTCAGGCTCAGTGCCAAGTGCCCTTATGCAGTGAACCATCTCACTGACTCCAAAGATGGAGTGCAGGCTGCCATGAACTCATGAACTTGTGATCTACCTGCCTTTACCTCCCCAGCTTTCCTGATGTTGATGAGCTACTTGTTCAACATTCTTAATGACATTCTTCTATCCTGGAATTTTACCTCTCTTCCTTTAGGATATTATTAATTTTAAAGGCTTTCTTACTCCAGATCCTTCCAGAATAGCATGTCTTCAGAACTTGCTTGCTTGCAACTGCATTTGTTCTGCTTAGTTATTCAACTTGAATTAAAATTCTTTTGTTGTATTATTGTCATTTTTTAATGTGGCCTAGTTGTACAATTTTGGAGACACACTGCAACTTCTCAGATATTATATATATGTGTGTGTGTGTGTGTGTGTGTGTGTGTGTGTGTGTGTAGGTATATGAAGTGTGCTGATAAAATGAATATAAGGATATAATCAACATTCCCATCTCTATAATATTTTCATGTTGGAAGACTGAGTTTTTCTCTTCTATCTCTCTACTAAGCATGGTAAGTTGATTGCTGTAACTTCAGTCATTTTACTATGCTGTAGAATGCTGCAACTTGCTTTCCAAAACTACTTTGGAACCTGCCATCCTTCCTTTCTTATCTCTACACTACTGCCCTGTGAAGATCAATCTGTTTGCTCCACATGTGAGTGACAATATATCATGCACTTTTATATTGAAAATAACTTCATTCAGATAGCTGAGAGGTGTGATCTCATGTCTTCCAGATCCAGATGATGATAGTTAAAGTCAGGGAAGCAGTTAGGATAACTAAAGTTCTTATAGATCTTAACTCTCTCTCTTCTCTCTCTCTCTCTCTCTCTCTCTCTCTCTCTCTCTCTCTCTCTCTCTGTGTGTGTGTGTGTGTGTGTGTCCTCTGTCCTCTATCTCTTCCCCTCTCTCATCTCCTCATCTCTTCTCTCTCTCCTCTCTACTCCCTCTCTGCTCTTTCTTCTCTCTCTCCCTCTCCTTTCTTCTCTCTCCTCTTACTTCTCACTCTCTCCCATCTCTTCTCTCCTCTCTGTACTCTCTTTGTCCCTCTCTATCTTCATTCTATCTCTGTCCTTTCTTCTTCTTCTCTCTCCTCTCTCTGTCCCTCTCTTTTTTCCCCTCTTTCTGTCCTCTCTCTTACTTCTTTCTTTCTCTTCCTTCTCTCCTCTCTTCTCTCTCCTCTCTCCTCTGTCCTCTTTCTTTCTTCTTTCTCTCCTATCTCTGTCCCACCCTTCTTCTCCCTCTATCCTCTCTCTCTCCCCTTGCTCCTCCATTCTCTGTCTTCTCTCTACGCATTCTGTCCTCTCTCTTTATTCTCTCTCTCCTTTCTCTTATCTCTCTCCTACCTCTCTTTCATCTCTTTCCCTTCCACCCTCCATTCTTCCAAACACAATCCTCAGTCTCACTCCCAGCTCCTTGGCAGAATACCTGATGTGTCCTCCCTTCCCTTCTGTCCCTATCTCCAGTGGATCAAGCAGATCTTTCCCTCCAAACTGCTTCACTGCAAGCATTGCTTTGTCCTGGCCCCGAGTCCAAACAGGTATCCCTGGAACCCTCAGGCCACTTCAGCCAGGGAAACAGGTAGGCCTTTCCCTCCTCCAAGTCCAATCATTTAGTCTCACCCCCATATCTATAATAATTTACATGCTGCAGCCTCTTCTTCTGTGACACCCTCATTTCCATTGGACCTAATACTCCAAACGTCCTTTGACAACATTATCCCAGCCTCCAACAACAGCAGGCATTCCATGAAAACACACTAGCCACACAGGTCAGGGAAGCATGTAGGCTAATTGAAGACCTTCAACTGTCCCTCCTCTCCTCCAAATCCAAACTCCCAACCTCATCCCCAGCTCCATATAAGAACACCTGTAGAGACTCGCCACCTTCTCTGACTCACCCAGATCCTCCCCTTCAACCTTTCTTCCACAATTCATTCCTTTATCCCAGACCCAACTCCAGCCAAGGCTGCCAGAGGCGCAAATAGGAATGTAAGGCAGAGAGGCAAGCTTCAGATCTTCATGGTTCCTCTTCTTCTCCATATCCAGTCCCCCAGTCTCATCCCAATTCTGTACTAGATTACCTGTTGTAGCCTCTTCTCATACTCTTACCCAATTCCCAGTGTAATAAGAAAATCCTGATGGAATACCCTGCTTTCTTTCCTCCTGTAGACACCCTCATCATCCCTCTCCTAAACCAACCCACTCCTAAGTGTCAGTTCCCAATGCCTAGAAACACATTTTGCCTGCCACCCCAGGTAGCCACACCTATCAGGATCCCAGAAAAAATTCCTACCAGGCAACACATAGATGTCACACTCTCCTAAGAATCAGAGAGGGAAACAGAAATCAAGGAAGACACATCAACACAACAAAGACAACACTACATATTAACAACTAAAATTACAATCCAGATACCCCAAATACTAGCATAAAAACACAATTAAAACAGCTATGACAATTATGTCTCTCCTAGAGCATAGCAACACTATCAGAGTTGGCCCTGAATATTAAAACATAGCTGAAGCACTAGACAAAGGCCTTAAATAGCATTTATGATTATGATAGAGGGCCTTTTTAAAAATTATTTTTTATTTTACATATGGGTCCCAGTTTCCTCTCTCTTCTTCCCATGCCTCCTGACCTCCCCATCCCATTCCCCACCCACTCCACAGGGAGGGTGAGGCCTTCCAGGATCATCAAAATCTGTCAAGTCATTTGGAGTAGGGACTAGGCCTTCCTTGCTGTCTCTAGGTTAAGGAAGGATCCCTCCATGGGAAATGTGCTCCCAAAGTCCTTTCCTGCATCAGGGATACATCCTGGTTCTTCTTTCAGAGGTTCTGTACACTGCCCAGGCTTTCTAATTGAGACCTGCCTTCAGAGGTTCTGGCTAGGTTCAATGCTGGTTTCCCAGCTATCAGTCTGGTGGTTCATTAGCTCCCCTTGTTCAGGTCAGCTGTCTCTGTGGTTTCTGTAGCCTGGTCTTGTCCCCATTGTCTTATCACCTCTCCATCTATGCACCTGGATTGCAGTTCAGCTCAGTGTTTAGCTGTGGGTGTCTGTTTCTGTTTCTAGCAGCTACTAGATGAGGGCTCTATGATGGCATATAAGTTAGTTATGAATCTCTATTATTGGTAAAGGGCATTTAAGGTATCCTCTACACTATTGCTCAGATTTGTAGGATTCTAGACATTTCTCTAGTGTCAGTTTTCTCTTCAAACCTATAATGGTTCCCTTTATTATGATATCTCTTTTCTTGCTCTCATCTATTTATCCCTTGACTCAGTCTTCTTAGTCCCTCATGCTCTCCTGTCCCCTCCTCTTCCTCCTAACTCCATCTCCACTTACTGCCCCCCCTTACTCCTAATATGCTCAGGAAATCTTGTTCCTTCCCCTTTCTGTGGGGGACCTTGTATGATTCTATGAGGTTCCTCCTTGTATCCTAGCTTCTCTAGCAGTTTGAATTGTAGGCTGGTGATCCTTTGTTCTATGTCTAAAATATTAGTGAGTACATATCACATTCCTCTTTTTGTGACTGGGTTACCTCACTCAGGATGGTTTCTTCAAGTTTCATCCATTTACCTGCAAATTTCAAGATTCCATTTTTTGTTTTTGTAACTTTGAGTAGTATTCCATTGCATAAATGTACCATATCTTATTTATCCATTCTTCAGTTAGGGACATCAAGGTTGCTTACAGGTTCTTTCTATTACAAATAATGCTGCTATGAACATAGTTGAACAGATATCCTTGTTGCATGAATGTGGATCATTTGGGTATATGCCTAAGATTGGAATTGCCAGGTCCTGTGATAGACTGATTCCCATTTTCCTGAGGAACTACCATACTGATCTCAAAAATGACTGTACATGTTTGCACTCCCACCAGCAGTGGAGGAGTATTCCCCTCTTTCCATATCTTCTTCAGCACAAACTGTCATTGATGTTTCTGATTTTAGCCATTATGACAAGAGTAAGATGGTATCTGAGTTGTCTTGACTTGTATTTCCCTAATGGTTAAAGATGTTGAACACTTTCTCAAGTGTCTTTCAGTCATTTTGGATTCCTCTATTGAGAATTCTCTATTCAGTTCTGCATCACACTTTTAAATTGGATTATTTGGTGTTTTGTTGACTAGCTTCTTGAGTTCTTTGTATATTTTGGAGATCAGCCCTCTGTCAAGTGTGTGGTTGGTGAACATCTTTTCCCACTCTTTGAGCTGCCATTTTATCTTGCTAACTGTTTCCTTTGCCTTACAGAAGCTTGAGGATGTCCCATTTATTAATTGTTGATCTCAGGGTCTGTGCTACAGGAAGCACTCTCTTGTACCAATTTGTTCAAGGGCACCTCCCATTTTCTCTTCTAAGTGGTTCATTGTAGCTGGATTTATGGTGAGGTCTTTGATTCATTTAGACTCAAGTTTTGTGCATGGCAGTAGACATGGGTCTATCTGCAATCTTCTGCATCCTGTCATCCTATTATGCCAGCACCATTTGTTGAAGATACTTTTCCTGATTCAATTGAATAATTTTAGCAGTTTTTCAAAAATCAGGTGTTGGTAAGTATGTGGGTATAATAGAGCTTCTTACAGAGTACATGAATAAATAACTTAATGAAATCTATGAAAACACAAATAGTAGAAGGAAATGAACAATACAGTTCAAGACCCAAAAGTAAAAATAGAATAAACTGAGAAAATCCAAACTGAGGGAAATGTAGACACAAAAAATTTTGGAACTTGAACAGGAAGCTCACTGACAAGTCTTACAGACAAAATCTATTCTTCCTGCAACATGTGTAATGGCTATGCAACCACAGAACTTGTAGGAGTGGCTATTCAATTACAACATAAAAGGGAGCTCATGCAGATATTGCATGGATGCCTAGGCACCACAGGCTATATTGCCTAGAGATCTAGGATAGAAAAAATAAATAATAAGTAAAATAATTTCTAATGATACTCTTGTATACTCATAAATTGATGTCTTGCCCAGTTGTCATCAGAGAGTCTTCTTCCTGCCTCTGATAGGAGCAAATGCAGAGACTCACAGCCAAGCATTAAGCAGAGAGAGAGGCCAAATGTGAGATCACTGTCATATCCCTTCCCTTGAAGTTCAGGGAACCCTAGGGAAGATGGAAAAGAAGAATCACAGAAGTCAGGAGAACACAGCCCACAGAATTAACTAAGCAGAGCTCATAGATGCTCACAGAAACTAAAGGAACAATCATGGCATCTGGATGGTTCTGTGTTAGGTATTCTGCAAATATGTTATGGTTGCTAGCATTGTGTTTTTGTGGGACTCCATACAGTGACAGGGGGAGTGTTTCTACTTTTTTATGAGCTCCTGGGACCCCCTTCCTCCTAGTGGGTTGCTTCATCCACCTAGCCCTATTATTAGGGCTTGTGCCTTGTCTTATTATTATGTATTATGCCATGTTCAAGTGATAACCCTAGGATGCCTTCTCTTATCTTAATAGAAATTGAGGAGAAGTGAATCTGGAGGAGAGAAGAGGAGAGGAAGGGGGTAAATTCAAGATTAGAGAGGGAAAAACTGCAGTCAGTATGTTTTGTATGAGATGGAAAAAAAGAGATTGAAGTTAGAATCTTAGGCATTGAAGACACAGTAGAAGGAATGGATACCTTGGTCAATAAAAATGTTAAGTCTACAAAAATTGTCACAAAAACATCAAAAAAGTCTGAGACATCAGAAGAGGAAATCTTAGAAGAGTAGGACTAGAGGGTGTAGGAGAGACGCAGGTCAAAGACACAGAAAATATGTTCAACAAAATCATAGAAGAAAAATTGCCTAACCTGAAGAAGGAGAAACCTGTCAAGGTACAAGAAGCATACAGAATAACAAACAGACTAGACCAGAAAAGAAATTCCCCATGACACATAATAAAAACATTCAGCTTATAAACCAAAGAAAAGATATTAGAATATGCAAAGGGAAAAGACCAAGTAACATATAAAGGCAGACATTTTAATAGCACCCAAACGTTTGATGGAGACTCTGATACACAGATGGTCAAGGACAGATGTTCTACTGACTCTTATAGACCACAGATGCAATACATACTTATATACCCAGCAAATTGTTCAATGTCCATAGTGGAGAAAATAAGACATTTCACAGTACCGAAACATAAGCAACTTTTATCTATAAATCTAAGCCTACAGAAAGTATTAGAAGAAAAACTCCAACATAAAGAGGTTAGCTATACTAAAGAAAACACAAACAAGGCTTAAATAAGCTCAGACAAGGAAAGCAAAAAATGGGAAATACACGAAGAGGCATGTTTACACACACACACACAGCGACAGAGAGACACACAGAGATGCAAAGAGAGACAGAGATCTAGCAAAGCACAGCAATAAAATAACAGGAATCAGCAAACACTGCTCATTGAAATCTCAACCTTAATAGTTTCAAACTTCCAATAAAAAGATTAACAACTTTCATCTTTCATTCATTTAATTGAATTGCTGATTTCTTATTCCACAATTTAAATGTTCAAGATCTTTATATTATCTCATATTTTTGTTTAAAATAGCATCTGATTTACATTTAATAAAAGTATATTTATTCTTTTTAATTATATATAGAGTATAAATTTTGTTTTAAAGTGATGAACTACTTGTAATTGATTTCAGATAAAAACTACTACGGGATGGCCAGTGATTAATTCTGCCCCTAATCCATTTGAACTACATCATTCACAGTATTAGAGAAATATAACACATTATATCATTTTAGATCATATGTGGGGCTGGTAACCAAATATAGTCTTCTATAGTTTGTAAGTTTTGATTTGCTTATCTATTTAAAGTTTTTTTCTCTTCCTCTTTTATCTCTGATATATATATATATATATATTTTGAGTTCCTGCTGATACATTGTGGCTTCCTTTATTTTTTTTATTTTATTTCTTTTAATTGGAGGGTTTAATCAAATGTTTAATGATTCTGAAGTGCTAAAAAGCAAGGCTCAAAGTCTCATAAGAGACCCTGACTGTCTTAGTGAGCTTGTCTTTTATTAAACATTGTGTAATTATTTTTATAATTATGTGGAAGCCTTAAAGTTATAGACATTTCCCCCTTCATGATCTTTGCTTTCTCAGGCACTAAGCCTTTAGTCCATGGGTGGACAGTTTCACATAAACCTACCAGCTGATAGAAGGACAGTGGAAAACACAAAGTGCAACAGTTACTATTTAGGATCCCTGCTTTTCTACAGTTGTTTCTGATGTGACAATATGTACTGGCTTTCTCTGTGTATCTGGAATTTCTGATCCAGACCACCTCATCTGTAGTTTTTCAGGTAATATGCCTTCACTTTCCCACAGGATGGAATCTACTTTGCCCTTCCCTGTCCACCAGGCAATGTAATTTACTCACCCTTTATACAATTTCTGCCTCTCCCTTTATGTTTATTCTTCATGAAGGTTTACATTCTCAGATTTTCTGTTTGTTCTTATTTCTCATATACTTCCTTCCTTCCTTCTCTCCTTCCTTCCTTTCTTCCTCCTTCCTTTTTTTTAATCTCCTAGTCACTCCACTCCTTTCATTGTGGTATTTTTTTTCTTCATTTCTCTCTATCTCTCCATTTTTCAACATCTAATAGCAGCTAAGTTCCTTGTTACTTCTTTTCACTTTTATAACTCACATGTTTAGTGAGGTTTTTCTTTTTGCACTGTATCATTAGTAATGTTTCAGAAGGCATCTATATCAATTAATTTACTATAAATGTATTATCTACTTTCCATTAAATTTGAGCAACCTTATAGTACAAATAAGAAGAAAATCTAATGTGTCAAAAATAAAGGCATCCTAAGAAATAGAAAACAAACAAACAAACAAACAAAGGTAAACTCAAAGATGACCAGGCTGAAGAAACTGTAGCAATGAGCCATACAACTGGGCTGTTAGTAACCATCCTGAAAGGAAAAACATCATCACATTTGTACAAATCTAATTATACAAAGAACTGATGAATGTTTTGTGATCAAGGTAAAACATTCTGGCCCAAGCTTTGTTGTTTATTTGTTTGTTTCAATCACATTATTTCATTATTCCACTAGTATTGCTTTATTCCTACCAAACTGATTAGGGCATCCTTATGTGTTGATTTCACAATCATCTGTGGGAAATGGAGGCAGCTTGTGCAATCTGGACAGTCTTATGCCCATTTCATTAACCTTATCTCTAGCTACTTTGATAGATCAACTCTACATATACACTAGGGTCATATTATCTCTTAAGTCTCTCCTTACTCTGGTATTTCCAGCACGCAGCTCTTGTTGGTCTTCTTAGAGGCTCAGTCAAATTTCTCATTTTTAGGGTACTTTCCCTGGCCAATCTGTGTGTTTCTTCTTCCTGGTCCCACTCAGCTACTGGATACTATATTACAACACTAATGAGATGGCTGGCTTATTATTTTCTGCCCCATTCTTTAATCAATAAACCAATTAAATGTAGGGATTATTATTCTTCTGAGGATCTTTACTATTTACTGTATTTCATCCTGGTTATCTAGTAGGCAATTAGTACATATATCTGAAGACCTAAATAATAAATACAATTTAACCATGTAGCTTCCTCCAGTCTTTTATAATTATTTTATTTGTTTATATTATGTGTATATTTGTGGGGAGTATGTGAACATGAGTTCAGGTGCTTGTGGGGCATCATGTCTCCTTGGAGGTTCAAAGTGTTTGTGAGCTGCCCAGTGTTAGTACCAGAAAAAGAATTTCATAAAAACAGTATCCACTCTTAATTACTGAGCCATATCTTCAGTTCTGCTCTCCATAGTCCTGCTACATGAATAAAGATTGGAATATCTTCAGGGTTGAAGAGTTTACATGTCACAAAGGAACACCATATCAGGTATCAACTGCCTCAGATAGACTTTGGAGAACAACTAAGTAGAAGAAAATTGCAGGCTGAGGTTACCAGTGTGAACCTGAAAGAAAATATTCTATGTTGTTGGCTGAAAGCAAAACCATCGCCCAGGACACTAGCTGATGTTTTACTGTGGGAATCTGGGCCTTTCTCAGCTTCTGTGCTTGAATGATGGCCACAGCACCCATTTTTGCACAATTGATCCTGGATCCTCTGGAATGTCTGGGCTGCAGAATGCTCTGCTCCATGCCTCAAACCACATTCACACAGCACAGAACAGCAAAGGCAGGCTTTCTGTTGCTGGTCCTCAGGTTTTCTAATTCTCCCATTTGATTGAACAGTGATGTGTATTTGTCATGTTTGATTCAGATATTCTTTGTAAAGAAATAAAGTGTTTCAAATGTAGCAGACACTCTGTTCAGTTAGTAGCTGTACTAGGTCAAACCTCCCTCTTTTCTCCTTCACACCTAGGAGTCTATTAAAAATGATAGTAATACATTTACAGATCCACAAGTTACCAAGGAACAGGATGAAGGAAGGTTTCTGTTCAGTAGCATAAGACTGGGAAATAGGTGACTACCACTAAACTACCACTAGTTAAGATAGAGGAGATTTATGAGTATGAATTTGTACCTTAGGCCTGTCATATTTTTTCACCTTTATGTTAGTTAATTGCAGAATAACATAAATTAACTTTGGAACACAAGCAAAAATGGGAACTTTATTTATGAATTTCTTGGATTTCTTTACCTCAAGCCAAACAACTAAATTGCTACTTAGCATAAATTATTTATGGGCCCTGGCTCAATAGCATCCAGCACCAGCCCCTGGAGGTATGGGAGATATAAAAGATTTAAAGCATCTCAGCGACAGTGTTGGGGCCGCCACAGAGCCGTGTTTCTTTCCAGAAGGGTCCACTTTATTTTGTTGTAAATAAATAGAGGCTGGATTTCCAGGGAGAGAAGTTAGCTTCCAGCAGGATGGTAGGAGTGTTTTGCATATGTTAATTACACAACTCTTTTATGACAGATAGACATGGAGTTTGCACAGCTAGTTCTCAAAAGACCCATACACCAAAATGGATCTTTTCATTTCCTGGCAGATAGTTGTTTCAAAATCTAAAGTTACCAAACCACAAATCATGCCCCTCCAACTCACCAGTAAAACTCATCTCTTTCCATACAGTACTAGGAGAATCAAATGCACAGCTACATCCTTTAATATTCAAACTGTAATACTTCACTGACATCTGTGACAAATGCATTGTCACTTCCTAGGATACCTTCCCATGGCTCTAACCCATGTCACCTTTGCTTTAAAACACCTGTATATACTGTTTCTCAGACACAGTATGATTCCAAGACAAGGCTGTCCCCTCTTCTTTGGGTCTGACTTATTTCAGTTGTTTCACAGGCTGTTTGAAACAATAATAATAAAAAACCTCATACAAAAAGTATAAAATTCCAGTTTTTGTACAGCTTCCAAACTTAGGGAGTCTAATAGACTCAGACTTGTCTCTGTGTGGCTGTTGCTTTTGGTGTAGGCTCAGTAGTTCTTGCATTTCTCTACTCTCTGGTTTGCCCAGCCCCTACTTCTGCCTACCATTATATCCAGCCTGCATTACCCTGTTATGTGACCTCTTTTTTTGGTAAAGGAATTTAGATGTTCTAACCTCTGATCTAGGCCATTACATGACTGGAACATTCATAGTATCTTTATGTCTTAAGTAACCACTATGTACTATAAGTTGCTAAATTCAAAATAAAATATTGGGGCAAGCTTGAAAACCATTTTTTCATGGTTCAATTATACTAACACAGATTAGGCAGTTTGGCCCATCTGTGTTTTAGAAAACATGGTGCCTATAACCACATTCCATAAACAGGAAATATCTCCATATCATTAATTTATTTTAAATCTTTGGTATAAACTTTGAAATACTACCGTGGTTTTTACTTTCTGGAATTTGCCTTTGTCTTCCTATATATCATCCTAGCACAAATGCATAGCTAAATCCAGCCTTTGTGGCTCTATGGAGTATTTTAATAATCGTGGCTATGGAAAGATATAATGAAGATCCATATTCTTACAATTCAGTGCTCATATGTACCCAGTTAACACCAGTAAGGTCAAGGGTTTCTTTTTTTCCATTCCCTTTGCCTTGGCATAGTGTGCCCTATCTATAAACAGAGAAAACAACCACCTCTTTTGAAACCTTCCATATATGACTTCAAGTGCCTATAATAAAGCCATTTGTTGATCTGCAGTATGGGATTATGTTGTGTGGAACAAATCCTTTCCTAAGTTGCCATACCCTTATTCTTCTTATTACCATATTATTTGGCTACCAAATTTTATAATGAAAGATCTTCTGTGCCCCCAAATGCCTTAACTTTGTCCTGTACCAAATCTATTCTAACAGTGTGTTGTTCACCAAGGAAAACAGGAAAACATTCTATGGGTTATGGGTGTGGTGGCATGTAACTTTTATCTCAGCACTCAGAAGACTGAGGCCAGAGGATCTTGAGTTTGAAAACAGCCTTGGCTATGTAATGAGACCCTGAATGAAAAACAAAGAAGCAAGCAAATAACAGAAATAGAATAAAGCTGCCGAAGTGGTACTGGTAAGGCTGGAGCTAGGTTAAAGCTGAGATCACTCTACAAGAGTGTGGGGACAATCTGCACAAGGGTTAGGAAGTTTTGTTTTTTCAGCCCCACCTGAAGGAGAATGAGACTGATGGATGATCCAAGTTTACTCAGATTGACCCTGTTTGTAATTGTGCGAAATTGGGTAGATAACCAGAAGGTGTTATGTACTTGCTGCAATAAAGCATTAAAAGATTGTTTTTCTTTGCCTCACTTTATCTGTAGAGTTCTTTTTAATATTTAATGTTCCTAATAGTAATCTAAATCTCAAAGGTAAGGAAGTGTGCCATATTAGATACATAGAAGTTTAAACAAATGTTATTGATGTGTCCTGGAATTTGTCTTCATTTCTCTGTATCACACTAGCATGATCTCATAACCAGTTCTCACCTACATAACTCTATGAAATCTATTTGAAACTTTGCTATTAAAAGATATAAAGGATGATATGAAAGGCTATAAGATCGCCCATGGAAGGCCTCACCCTCCTGAGGAGCAGAAAGAGGATGGGATTGGGGTTGGGGGGGCAAAGGTGGAGGGGAGGGTGAGGGAACTGAGATTGATATTGTAAAGCAAGCTTGTTTCAAATTTAAATAAAAATATTATTAAAAAAGATGTAAGGGTTATCGACACTCTTATAATCCAGTGTTCCTAAGTAGCTCTCTCTCTCTCTCTCTCTCTCTCTCTCTCTCTCTCTCTCTCTGGACAAGTTTTGATTATGTTACTCTGACTAGTCTAGAACTCATAGAAATCTGCCTGTCTTTTCCTCCTGAGTGTTGAAATTAATGAATACTCCTCTCTACCCTGAATCAGTAAATAAACCTCTATTTTTTACATCATTTTCATCATTTAAAAGTATGTGGTAAGAGGATGCTACTGGCATTGGCCTGTCTGTCTAGTGACTGCTGAGAGGATGTGACAATTGTTCTGGTTACTGAGGGGCTGCAATCTCTAGTAGCTGGTAGGCTTGTAGTACTGTCTGACTTGCTGCATTGCCTGCCTTTCCTCTATGCAAGGCTATTTACTGGACTATTGCTGATTGCTCAGCAAAAGACAGAGGATATGGGTTAGCAAAGATTATGTCACTCAGTTTCTTTGTTTAACAATCAGAAAAAGATTTAGTTATGATGTTTATGTTAGAGACTTTTACATGTATATGCATATGAGCATGTATGCATAGATATTCTGGAATGATGGCTTATTGGAAGATTGTTTCTTACTTTTCTATTGTGTGCGACTCTGGATTCTATAAGAAAAATCTGCTGAGATTCATTGAGCATTGGTGAGTGGGGAGCATCAGGAAGCAGAGGGGGCAAAAGAGGGAAAGAATAGATAGAATAAGATACCCCACTTAATGATGGATTGTCCTGTAGAAATCATTAGAAATACCATTGGAGTGGCTGAATCTTTAAGCTTACAGTATAGATTGGCCATGATTGCCCTCAACTTTCATTAAAACACCATTCTCTCTTAGCTTGGGAACATATTGAGGTTCTTTTAATTGGCCCAAACTCATTTTTTTTTTTTTTTTTTTTTTTTTTTTTTTTTTGGTGGGGCACTATCGGCAGGCACATTAAAAACAGACACAGTTAAGGGAAGTTTTTTTTTTTTTTAATGCATGTTTTATTACTTAAAAAAAAAGCAGTTTGAAAATCCTGTCCCTTCTTTCCCTTATACTGGACTCAAAAATGTGTGAACTTTGCATTTAAACTTTGAATGTGCCTAACATGCAGTACAAGAATCTCTCATGGGTAATTTGAGAAAATATACGTATTAAAATAGAGTTATGAAAAATTGAAAATTGCTTTTGAACATCCATGGTAGTAAAGCCCATATACTACAATTTATTTTCTTACTATTTTAATATGAAAGTTTGGTATGATATGTAAGTAGCCATGCCTTATAGCCTTTGCGGAGGGGTAAATCAATTTTTCAGTATATCCTTATTTTAATATGTATGTTAGTTCTTTTCATAGTTTGTGCTTTAGCATCTTGTTATTTAAGGAGGAAAACATATTGAATGTTTCTTAAAACATACTAACATTTAAAAATATTGATTGTGAGTATCAATTTCCAATGAAAGTAAGCACCCAGTGGTTATGAAGTTGAATGTTTGGTGAGCTGTGGCTGTGAGACAGTTTTTGCAGGTGCCTCCATTTGCATGCAGCCTGATATGTGTCTACCTATTCTTAACATTGTGATCAAAGTTACTGTTGCATATGACCTTTGCATTGAGAGTACTTGAAAGAGACATGTCTCCCATCTCTAGACTTGTTTCCTCTTTTGTACAAGGAGAGACAGTCTGGGGACATCTATAGAAGGTAAACATAAGTTAGTGGGCTGGCACAATGGCTCAGAAGATTCAGGGCCTTGTCCCCAATCTGGTGATCTGAGTTCCATCCGTGGTGCCTACATGGTAGTATTGTGTGCTATCATTCTGGAGAGACATGAAGACATGTCTACTTACTCCCAGATAACGAACCTGATATATTGAGTACCATTTGGTGAACTAATGAGTTTTGTTGGGGTTACTTACAAGAATATGAATGAGGGGTGAATTACAAGAGAGAAATGACTCAAAGACAGCTACATCACCAAAGCCTAGGTGACAGCTCATGAAAGGTGGAAGTTGGAGTACACTGTAGGATAGGTTGAAGTATGTCCTTTCCAAGGTGGCTCAGTTAGTCTAAGACTTCCTGGTAGCTCAGGTGGTCTCTCTAAGTCTTCCAACTCTTCCAAATATTTTTTCTTGTCTCTTCTCAAAGTCAGTTTGTTTGAGCTGCCTCTTCCATGTCACTGAACTGCTCTGAGGGTGTCTCTCAGGAGTTATTTACTAGTCATGCACCCTTGGGAGGGAGGGACCTAGTACATCTAATCAATTTCAGTAATTTCATGAAGCTTTTTCCTGAGCATAAAACTTTCCCTGCATGACGGAATGTTTAAATTCCCCTTAGAACTATTTTTTCACCACTCTCTCACATCCCTAACCTGATTTTAACATCCTGTGTCATAATAAGCATTTTTCCAGAATGGAAGGTTTTAATTTTTGAATAAACTTCTACAAATCACATGACAGGAAAATGGACACATGCAGGTTGTTCTCCAATCTTTACATGCACATGCCATGATATGCATATGCCCACATCTACACATATACCAACAAATAAAAATAAATAAAATTTTATTTTTTAAGACATAGGTTATAGAGGTTCCTGTGAGATCAGGGGTGGGAAGTTCATTTCAAGACTGCCTTCTCTTCATCTGTTCATGGAGTCTTTCTGAGTCTTCCAGAGTTATTCAATAAAAACAAAACAGAAACAAACAAAAAATAAAATGTGTGTCAATTGCATTTTAACCACCTTATATATTTGTCATTCCAGCTTTTTCATAAATGTACAAAGGTACAAATGCGTACTATATACAAGATGTATAAGACATATGGGCCAAATTAAAAGTGAGTGTGAACAATTCACCATTATTTTTATCTCTCTTAGCTGAAACAAGAGGGAACGCAAGAGGAAGACAGTAGAAGCAGTAGTGGAGGTGATCAGGAATTCAATCTCATTTGGGACATGGGAATAAAAAGGGTAAATAAGTGATATTTTTATCTAAGGAAAATTAAAAGGTTCTTGAAAGAAAAGGACACAATGGTAAAACAACAGGGCAACATCGAAGGAATGTCCTGTTGTCAGAGTCAGAAGACAAACCTCCACCTTTTCTCTTTCACTTATCCATGGAATAACTGCAGATCACATTCTTGCTTCAGATTTGGTGCTCTCTTGAGACAGGCTTGTCTTCTAAGAGAGACTACTGTGATCCCCAGAATATGGCTCATTGTGCATCCATCTCAGCTAGGATACTGTTGTGACTCCAATTAACTGAAGCCACAATTGATTCTCATTGAAGCACCAGATTTTCTCAGTTCATCCTTGGAAACCTTAGGACAGATAACCCCTCCCTTGCATCCATGACACTGATGTTCATCAACTAACAAAAAATGGCCTCCTTAAATAGTTCTCTCTCTCTCTCTCTCTCTCTCTCTCTCTCTCTCTGTGTGTGCGTGTGTGTGTGTGTGTGTGTGTGTGTGTGTGTGTGTGTGTGTGTGGCAGAGGCACAACTCATCTGAGAAAGATATGTATGTTCTTCATGTTCTAGAATTGCTTCCACGTTATTACACCTCCACCTATTAACAAAACTAACCCAACACTATAAGATCTCTTGTTTCCTCTGTACAGATGCTCTAAAACCTTAAATTATTATAACTGGTGGCATACCTACATATCACTTGTCTGTGTGTTTTTGTTCACTGGTGACTTTGGAAATTGATTTAGTATCTGAGTCTTGCTTTACAGTGGTTGGTCCTGCTGGATGGAGAGGCTGGAAAGCCACATTCTCTTTCTTTATTTAATTGATTCTAGTCTTTCTGTCTCATTTATAATTCAACCACACATATCCTTTTGGTGACTCTAACCTTTCCAGGAACTAAACTATAACCCAATTTTTAAATTCAGCATTTTAGTCATAGTCGCTCAAGACTAGTTCCAAGATGAATGGAATTTCTGTCTCAGTGCAGAAGTGTGAAATGTTGTCAAAGTTTCAAGTCTGGATACTGCTGTTTTTGTTTGGTTGAGGTAAAAATTGGGGATAGTGAACTATGTGTCCACAAGATGATTTCTAATAGAGTCAGAACCTAGAATCAGGTTCGATTGGTTTTAGTATTGTTTTAATTTTTTTCTTTTTCTTTCCTTTTATTTGTCTTTAATTTAATATATAATTAATTTATTTGTGCTCAGTTACGATGTATTAATCTATTTTCTTAAGGTTCACCTCTGTAATGTTTCATTTGCAGATAAATGATAAAACTAAAGGAAAACATACAATTTGTTCATCCTTCTTTCCTCCTTTGACAGTTAGTACAATGGCCATTCATCCTGTTCTCTATTCCACCACTCACAAATAGAAGGATCTCACAGGTAAAATTGCTATCTTGATCACTGCTCTTACTAGAAGGCTTAATTAGTGTGGAGAACTGCAGGGGTAAGATGATGTGCTATTTTACAGTATACAGAAGTATGGCAGGAACAGCTATATCTGTGTCAAGATTTGAAAGACATATTCTAAATATAAATTTAGAAAAAAAGAGAGATGGGCCATTAGACAATAGTGGATAAACAAGAAAATGAAGATAGCATGGGCTAAAAAAGATCAAGATATGTTTCTAATGTAAAAAGAGCAAGTTCTTCCAACTAATAGAAAAAGAGAGCATTATATATGTAGTTCATGGAAAACAACTATAGATGATGATACCCAATGAGAAAACAGCTAAAGCTGAACACACACATTTACTACATCCTCAAAAAAGAGAAACAAGGGGACTTGGAAGATAGTTCAGTATGTATAGTACTAGTTGAATTTGGGTCCCTAACAGCAACATTAAAGTTAGGTATCACAGTACACGTCTATAACACCCATACTTGGTGTGTGCATGGGATAGACACTTTTAATCAGAGGGGCTTGCTGTCCAGCATTTTATTTAAAATGGTGAGTTCTAATGTGAAATAATGGAAAGAAGATGGTGGAGAGAAATGGGAGAAGGCATGTGATTTCACCTTCTGAATTTTACATGAGTACATAGATGAATATATATGTGTGCATGCAGACATTTAAAAAGGGAAAAGAATAAAAATGTACTGGAGATAATTTCTGATGCACTCTAATATATTTAGTAAAAAAGACAAGAAGGGAACTTACTGAATGGGAGGAGAACATAATTCCCTAAATCACAGATAAGTCTGCTTTATCACTATGCCCTTTGACTTTTCTGTTAGACCAGGAGTTTCATTGAAGAGGTTAGAGTCAGCTTGGCATCTTTCTAAGTGATAGTGATGTCATGATGATCACTGAGAATCTCTAAAGAGTTGCCGTCAAAGTTAGAGGGAAAGAAATTACAGAAAACAAAGAAGTTTTTAAGAGATATGTTGGAATTGGATTTGCCATGACACTCAGAATGCACAAGTGCGATTATGAAATTTAAAGTCTTAGAGAGGTGATTGGAATGGGATAATACTGAGGACTTGTGGTAATCTTGGAAAATTTTCCATTTAAAATGATAAACAAAAGGATTCTCAATGTCTAGAAAAAGAAGATGCAACATGATCCAGGCTTAGTTCATGAAGAGGAAGTCTCTAAATGCTTGTTTGGTTTCACTAATCAAGATTGTGTATACAGAAAGTTCTATATGAGGTTTGTATATCCACAATTTAATCATATTTCTTGCTTACTGCTCCTGACTTCATGAGATCTTGTGGAAATTAAGCTTGTTTCCTCTCATTCTGTATGTTTTTTCTTTACTCTTGTTGATTGACGTCCATGTGAAGAGGCTTCAGATTGTAATGTAATTCCATTTTTCTGCTTTGACTTTTGATAACCTGTATGTGGGAGTTATATTAAAAAAATTACTTGCTAAGACCAATGTTCCAAAGTGTATCCCCTATTTTATTCTAGTCTTACACTTACAGCTTACATTCACATTTTGATTCTTGTATATTGTAACAAATAGGGGCCTAGGTTCATTCTACTGCATGTGTATTATCTACTTTTCCAACATTATTGAAGGAACTTTTCTTTCTTAGGTTTGTTTTTGAGACTTTAGTTAGAAATCCTTTGGCTAAAATTACATAGAATCATTTCTGGTTCCATTATTCTGATTTAGTATGTATGTGTGATTTTATAAAAACACCTTGCAGATTTAATTACTGAGCTTTGCAATGTGTTTCCACCTGTGGAATCCCTATGGCTCATTTTTTTCACTTATTGAGTATTCTTTCTTATTTCTGTAAAACTGGCATTCTAGTAGAAATTGAATTGAACTTAAAGATTGTTTTGGCTAATATAAGCATTTGTAATAGCCTTGACTGCCACAATGCAATCCTTTGTCCCTTTCAGTATTCTTCACCAGTGTTTTGTGATTTTCATTGTAGAGTTAAGAAATTTAAATGAAAATTAGTATATTAAAAACATAGGTAAACAGAGGGTGGAGCCAACAGTCCACCCTACTTCTGGGACTTCTTGGAGCAACTCTGAACAAAGGAGACCTGCCTATCCATGCAGGACCACCTGTAATTTAAACCTGCTTGGTCTCTGACTCCCACCTCCAGTCCTCTGCTGGAGTCCCAGGCCCCTCCCAGAGATCCCACTATCTCTGCAGGTCCACTCTGAGTTCCTGCCAGCAAGATAGTTTACCCCCAGAGCAGGGCCTCTCCGAAAGAGGCCTCAGCTGGAGAGTGCCAGTTCCCAGTGTGACCCAACTATCCTGCAGAAACTTCCAAGTATCAGCCCAGCCTTTGTCCTCTTCCACCAGCCATTGGCTAGAGGTGAGTCTGGGCCCAATTGGGGCTGCCTCTCCCCTACAACCTCCCCTCCCCAACTCCTTGAGTTGGACCCTGATCCTGCTGCTCCTGTGTCCTGTCCCCATTGAGAGCACCCTTGGAGCTCTGATACAGCCCCACACATCCCCACTGCAAGCCTGCCCTCTACCCTGTGCCCTATCCTGCCCACTGTCCTGCCACTCTGGTTGAGCACTAGGACAGAGGGTGGAGTCCACCCTACTTCGGGGACTTCTTGGAGCAATTCTGAACAAAGGAAACCTATCTACGCAGGACAACCTGTAATTTCCACCTGCTTGGTCTCTGACCCCACCTCCATTCCTCTGCTGGAGTCCTGGGCCCCTCCCAGAGATCCGCCTATCTCTGCAGGACCACTCTGAGTTTCTGCAGGCATCTTCTATTGGATCCTCATCCCTGACACCATCCCTGGGTCTCTTTCTGGGGAGAGACATCCTATAGAGCTTGGACTACCCAGAGCTACAGATGTTGAACCTCTGACCAACATAAACCCACAGGGAAGTACCATAGAGAGAGGGGGAGACCCCACCAACACCTACTAGAAGAAGCTATGGGAAGAAGGCAATACAAGAGAACACCTAACAACAGAAAGACAAGCATGGCACCACCAGAATCTAGGCAATATACCCCAACTAGAACGGAACACAACAAAGCAGAGGAAGGAGAAGGGAATGACTTAAAAATTACTGTCATAAAAATGATAGAGGCCCTGACAGAAGATGTGAGAAAATCCCTTAAAGAAATGGAAGAAAAAACAAACAAAAAATGGAAGAAATGAACAATTTCCTTAAAGAAAGTAAAGGAAGTACCGAAAGCAAAGAAAAAACAATTAAGAAGGTAAAGGAAACAGTTCAAGACTTGAAAACTGAAATAGAGAAAATAAAGGCAACACAAACTGGAAAAAGAAAAACTGGGCAAAAAATCGGGAACTACAGATGCAAGCATAACCAACAGAATTTAAGAGATGGAAAGAGAATCTCAGGGGCAGAAGATAAACTAGAAGAAATAGATTCATCGACCAAAGAAAATCATTAATCCAACATATCCTTAACACAAAACATCTAGGAAATGTGGGACACTGTGAAAAGGCCAAACCTAAGAATAATAGGCGTAGAGGAAGGTGAGGAAGCCCAGCTCAAAGGTGCCGAAAACATATTCAACAAAATCATCGAGGAAAACTCCAAATCTGAAGAAGGACATGCCCATGAAAGAACAAGAAGCATAACGAACCCCAAATAAGCTGGACCAAAGAAAAAAACCCTCGACATATAATAATCAAAACACATAGCATACAGAATAAAGAAAGAATATTAAGAGAAGCAAAGGGAAAAGAACAGGTAACATATAAAGGCAGACCTTTATATTTCTCCATGGAAACCCTCAAGGCCAGAAGGTCCTGGATAGATGTTCTACAAGTATTAAGAGAACACGGATGCCAGCCTAGGCTACTATATCCAGCAAAACTCTCAATCACTATAGATGGAGAAAACAAGATATTTAGTGACAAAACCATATTTTCCCACTACGTATCTACAAAACCAGCCCTACAGAAAGTATTGGAAGGAAAACTCCAACCCAATGAAGGTAACTACACCCACGAAAATGTAGGCAACATATAGTCCAACTTCACCAGAAACCAAGGGTAAAGCAGAACTAATATATTCACAATACTACTGAAAACAAGAAACCTAAATCAAACAAGCATCAACAATCAATGGTCCTTACTCACCCTCAACATTAATGGTCTTAACTCACCTATAAAAAGACACAAGCTAACAGAATGGATAGGAAGACAGAATCCGTCCTTCTGCTGCATACAAGAAACACATATAAGCTTCAAAGATAGACATTACCTCAGGGTAAACAGTTGGGAAAAGATTCTCCAATCAAATGGAACCAAGAAGCAAGCAGGCTTGTCTATCCTAATATCTAACAAGTTAGACCTCAAACAAAAATTAATCAAAAGAGATGAAGACAGTCATTTTGTATTAATCGCATGAGAAATCCATCAACAAAAAGTCTCAGTTCTGAACATCTATACCTCTAATACAAAGGCACCCACATTTGTAAAAGAAACACTACTAAAACTCAAAGCTCATATACAACCTCACACACTTATAGTGGGAGACTTCAATATACCACTCTTAACATTAGACAGGACCACAAATCAGAAACTCAACAAAGAAATAAAAGAACTAACAGAAGTTTTGTCTCAACTGGGTTTAACAGACATCTATAGAACATTGCAGCCAAAGACAAAAAGAATATACCTTCTTCTCTGCTCCACATGGAACCTTCTCTAAAATCGACCACATACTAGGAGGCATAACAAACTTCAACAGATACAAGAGAATAGGAATAGTCTCCTGTATCCACTATGCTTTAAAATTGGAATTCAACAGCAACATAAATAGCAGAAATCCTGCAAACTCATGGAAACTGAACAATGTGCAATTGCACCACACCTGGGTCAAAGAAGAAATAAGAAAGAAATTAAGGACTTTCTAATATTCAATGAGAATAAAGACAATACATACTGAAACTTATGAGAGACCTTGAAAATAGTGCTACGGGAGAAGTTCATTGCACTATGTGCCCATATGAAGAAAACAGAGGATAGTTACATAAGAGAATTAACAGCACAACTGTAAACCTTAGAAAAGAGAGAAGCGAACTCACCCCATAGGAGTGAGACACCAGGAAATAATCAACTTGAGGGCTGAAATCAATAATTTTGTTGATTGTATTTAGAAACCAGGAAAACAATACAAAAAAAATCAATGCAATGAACAGTAGGTTTCTTGAGAAAATCAACAAGATAGACAAAACTTTATCCAAATTAATGAAAAAGCAGAGAGAGAACATGGAAATTAACAAAATCAGAAACGAAAAGGGAAACATAACAATGGACACAGGAAATCCAGACAAATTTCAGGTCATACTTTGAAATTCTGTATTCCACAAAAATTAAAAAATGCAAAGGAAATGAACAAATTTCTGGATAACAATCACTTACCAAAATTAAATCAAGAACAGACAAACAACTTAAATAGAACTATAACCCTCAATGAAACAGAAGCAGTTATAGAAAGCCTTCTAACCAAAAAAATCCAGGGCCAGATGACTTCAATGCAGAATTCTACCAGACATTCAAAGAAGAACTAATACCACTACTCCTCAAACTGTTCCAAAAATAGAAACAGAAGGTTCATTGCCAAACTCTTTTTATGAGGTCACAATAACCTTGGTACCCAAGCCTCACAAAGACAAAACTAAGAAAGAAAACTACAGAGCAATATCTATAGCCTCATAAAATGAATGGATATTTGGCAATATTTCCTAGGCATCTATTCTGTGGAATAATTTGAGGAGGGTTGGTTGTAGCTCTTCTTCAAAAGTTTTGTAGAATTATTCACCAAAACCATCTGACCCTGGGCTTTTAGTTTTGGTTGGGAGACTTGTTAATGATTCCTTCTATTTCTGTGGAGGTTTTACTTCTATTTAAATTGTTTATTTTGACTCTGATTTAACTTTAGTAAGTGGTGTCTATCGAGAAAATTGTTCATATCTTTAAGACTTTTCAATTTTTCAAAGTAATATAAGTTTTAAAAATATGATCTAATGATTCTTGTTGTCTGTTGCTAAATCCATTTTTATTTCTGATTTTATTAATTTGAATATTCTCTCTTAGTTTGAATTAATAAAGTTTTGTCTATCTTGTTGGTATTCTCAATAAGCCATTTTTTTTATTGATTTCAGCCTAGAGTTTGATTATTTCTTGCCAGCTACTCTTTGTGGGTTTGATTACTTCTTTTGTTCTAGAGCTTTCTGGTATGCTGTTAAGTTGCTAGCATTAGGTCTCTCTCTTTCTCTCTCTCTCATAGGCACTTAGTGCTCTGAACTTTCCTTTTAACACAGCTTTCATTGTGTTCCATAAGTTTGGATATGTTGTACATTCTGTTTCATTGAATTCTAGAAATTTTTCATTTCTTGCTTTTTCCTTCCTTGACCCAGGAGTAATTCAGAGGTGAAATTTTCAGTTTCCATGCTTTGTATGCTTTCTATTGTTTGTATTGTTGAAATTCAGTTTTAATCTGTGGTGTTCTGAAAGGATCCAGTGAGTTATTTCAATTTTGTTGTATTATGAGATTTGTTTTGTGACTAAGAATGTTGTCAGTTTTGGAAAGAGTTCTATGAGGTTCTAAGAGGAAGGTATATTCTTTTGTATTTGGGTGAAATATTCTGTAAATATTGATTAGGTCCATTTGATTTATGATGTCTATTAATTCCAGCATTATTTATTTAATTTTTGTCTGGATGATCTGTCTGTTGGTGAAAGTGGAGTATTAAAGTCTTACACTATCAGTGTGTGAGCATCAATATGTGATTTAAGCTGTAGTTGCATTTCTTTTATAAATATAGGTTCCCGTGTCTTTGGAGTACAGATGTTAAGAACTGAAATAGCATCTTGGTGGATTTTTTCTTTGATGAGTAGTAGTGTCCTTCCTCATCTCTTTTGATTAATTTTGGTTTCAAGTTCATATTATTAGATATTAAGATAGCTATACTAGCTTGTTGCTTATTTCCAATTACTTGGATTATCTGTTTCCAACCCTTTACCCTGAGGCAATATCTGTCCTTGATATAGAGGTTTGGTTCTTGGATACAGTAGAAGGATGAATCCTGTTTTCACATCCATTTTGCAAGTCTGTTTCTTGTTTTAATTGGGGAACTGTGACCATTGATATTGAGAGGTATCAAGGACCAGTAATTCTTAGTTCCTGTTCTTTTTGTATTGTTGGTTGTGGTGTGGGTTTGTGACTGTTTTAGAGCAAAAGTGAGAGAGATTCTTATCTTTTGAGTTTGCCATTATGATATTATTTATTTCATGTGTTTTCATGGATGTACTTAATGTACTTCATCTCCTAGAGTTAGAATTTTCTTTCTAGCACCTTCAGTAAGGCTACAATAAGAGATATTGTTTAAATTTTAATTTATCATGGAATATCTTGCTTCTCCATCTATGGTGATTAAAAGTTTAGTCGAGTATAGTAACCTGGACTGGCAACTGTGGTCTCTTTGAGTATGCAGTACATCTGGCCAATCCCTTGTTCCATTTAGAGTCTCCATAGAGAAGTCAAATGTAATGCTAATAAGGCTGCCTTTAAATGTTGTTGTGTGTTTTTCTCTTGCAGCTTTTACAATTCATTTTTTTTTGATGTTGTTGTTGTTGTTTGCTGGAGTCCAGCTGCAGATGAGGGCAGGGTCTTAAGATGGATATATGTAAGAGCAGTGATGGGAGGAATCAGATACAGAACACTTCATAGTTTTGTTTTAACACAGAAAGACAGAGAATCAGCATATCCCCTGAAAAGATGCAAGCCCCAGCAATGGATGCGAAGAATAGGTAAGGGAAGGGAATGAGCCATGCCATGATGGTCTGGAAAACCTTGCTCCCTGCTTGACTCCCAGCCAGAGTGCTTCATAATTTGTACAAAATTTAGCAAGTGGGGATACGTTCATATTGTTCCAAAACATAGTTCACATCATTTTTGTTCTTAACATGTATTTAATATTTTCATTTGTTCATCTTTTTATCATCATTAATATACTATGACAGAACAGAGATATCATTTCCAATCATTTTACTTCAAGTTTTGACATCATTGATAAACAGTTATTTTTCATAACCATTTTTACTCATCAACCCCATAACTCAAATTTTAAGACTCTAGAGGCATATGTTCTCAGGCTGGTAACTTTTGTGGGTACAAGGATACTAGACCAAAATATTCTTTAAGCCATCCTGGGCATACTACCATGTCCCAAGTAGGGTATTATTAACTCTTAATAGTCAGAGTGACCAAGAAGTATTCTCAGGCCAAAGGTGCTATAGTTATTATTCAAATTGTGGCATAATACAATGTTTATATTTTATATCTTTATGAAATGCTTTTTATCACCTTTCTACATCATTCTTTGCCCATAAGCATGAGTCTCTGTGTAGGATAGAGGTAACTTCAGCTAATCAGAGCAACTCCAAGAAGTTCCACTCCAGCAGAAGTCTCATGATGGGGGTCAAAAAGCTATTGACTGTTTTTATACTGGCATCTATGCTCATCTGGTGTGTTCAAGGGGAATAGTTGCTGGTATCGGAGACTGGGGTAAGTAGAGGCTGCTGGGGTTGTCCGTGAGATCTACAGTTGGCATGGTCAGTGTGTAAGGAAGGCTGTAGCTGGTGTTTTTGTTGAAGCACTAGAATAACTCTCAGGGTTTGAGAGAACAGTGGCAATGGAGAAAATTTGTGGCTACCTGTTCTTCTGGTAGGAGTGGCCTCCATTCTAGGTCCTTTAATGTAACCATGTGATCTCTTTCTCTCCCCATTCTTTCATGCACACACACATGAACACACACAAACACACACATATATGCACACACTTATACACAATTGTTTTTAAAGTAGTAGGCTTCAATTTGTCAATGTTGAAATGTCTTTAGGGTTCCCTATCACACATCCTCTACTCTATCCTCCACATCCCCCATTCACATAGTACTACAGATAATGTGGGACTTTATTAATCCCTTCCCCACACATACTGAGAAATAATCTATTTTGACAAAGAATCTTTTCTATTTCAAGAGTTTGTTTTAAAAAATAAAGAGGCCTCTGTGATACCACTATATGTGTGCATTTGCAGCAAGGTTTCCTGGCTTCTAATATAGAATTGACTCACTACAAACAGTTATTTACAAATTAGGAATCAAGAATATTTTTGTTTAACTTATATTTGATAAAATGCATTGCCATTTAATTTTGTTTTATACTTTTACTTCAACTTCTTAGTACTGTTTGTACCATATTCTTTTATCCTGTGTTGAAATTAGGGATATTACTTGTTTCTGAAATTAAATCAATTAGATAGTACAAGTATCAGGACGTGAGAATTAACTGGCTGAGAATATTAATTATCACAATCATCTATCTGTATTGCATTTATTCCTTCATGTTCTTTCATTCACTTATTAAACACACACTTAGTGGGTATCTAATATGTGCACGATGTTGGGATTAAGAAAAAAACCAAGGTGGAAACAAAAAGTCTGGATAGTATTTAAGTATTTAAGACACGAGCAAATATACTCACTCTAAATGGGGCAATGACAACCAAGAATGACAGTGCAAGAAGCAATTCCACACACATTCAGTTTAGTGAACCAGTGAGTTTATTAGGTTACTTACAGAAGCATGAAAAACTCAAAGGTAACTACATCAATAAAAAGTCCATTCTATCCAGCATGGGTGCTGCCTAGCAAAAGTTATATTCTTGGAGTTATATTCTCCTTATGTGACTTATAAGCAGCTTTGTGATTGGAAAACTCTCCTTTCTCAAGAACCTAATATTGCTTATGTTCTGGAATCTCCTAAGACTTGTGAGGTGTGTGTGTGTGTGTGTGTGTGTGTGTGTGTGTGTGTGTGTGTGTGTGTATGTGATTTCTTGAGTTTTAATGGTCCCCTTCTAAGATGGAATGTTTAAATTCAGTACTTAACAAAAAATCAAAGAGGGAAGGAAAACAGTATAAGCTAGTTAAAGACAGAAAATGTAACCCACCATTATGATAGGAATGTTTTAAAAAGCATGATATATGTAAAATTAAGAAATCTAAATATGGACATCTAAAGAATGTGTAAAGCCTCTGTGGTAGACTCAAACTTTAAATGGACTTCAAGTATAGTCAAATTTCTAATCAAGGCCAAAGTCACACCAAAATAAAGCCACAGCTTATTATAGAGAGAACCAATGCAATTCCATATGGGCAAGTCTGGAAGTGTTAGTTAATGAGGGTATAGATTAATACATGAGGAATTATTCTACATGTGATAAGAAAGCAAGTGAAATATTGTTAGCATTTGAACATGATCTGTGCCATCTGCTAACTTCTTTTTTCCTAAGTGTACAGTGAGATAAAAAGAAAATGATAGCATTAAGTCACCGAACTTGGTGGGCAGGGGTAATATGGGTATTCTGGGCTGGGCACCCACCAGTCTATTCTCTGCAATTTGACCAATTGTGTGTCTTTGGAGGAGGTACAAAATAGTGTTTTCCTAAAATGACAGGGTCATTACACACCTGAATTCATAGTCTTTGTGACTTCATGAAAAATTACTTCACAAGATCAAGCTAGGCAATATTCCAGCATGGAAGGACAAGGTGTCATGAAACTCCATACAGCAGAAGATCCATTGGCAATTGTTGGCTGCTGTGCAAAGAAGATCCAGTTTTCTTTAGGAATGCTGTTCTTTGTATGCTGCCCATATTCCAGGGGTAGGTCTATACCCAAAATGGTATTTTGAAATAAAATGGCCCCCAAAGAGAGTGGCACTATTAGGAGGTGTGACCCTGTTGGAAGAAGTGTGTCACTGTATGTGTGTAGTATATTACTGATATCATTAGATATCAGTGAAGTGAAGGAAAATGCACACTGGCAAAGGAGAATGTATGTGAGAGCAAAGAGGAATATAAGTGTCTTCGGAAACCTGAATGTAACTGGAAAGTGAAATGAATGGTGTTGATACATGGGGAGAGAAAGGGCGCTGTGGGGGTGTACATTAAGAGTGTTTTACATCTTGTAAAGAACAGTCCAGATGAATTAAGGACTCAGCAGCGACAGAATATACTTCAGCTCCTCTAATGAGTACCCAGCCTTGTACTGGGACTGATGTAGGAGAGGACTGATTGTTTTCTAAATATTTTTAATTCCTTCAGAAGTCATTCATAAAATTGAACACTTTCTGACTGCAAATCCCAATGTTTGTAAATGAAGAACATAAAAGCTAGAAAAGTAACTGACATTCCAGGGAATCCCTACCTGTGTGTGTATACTTGTACAGACTCATATCTTTATATCCCTCTCATATAAATATATTATTAATAATGTAATATAATAAATATCACATAATATTATTAATAATTATAATATAATTAACATATATTAATATGTAAAATATAATTATATGTGAGAGCCAAAAAGAGATGAATATGTATATATAATACATATATATATGTGTGTATATATATATATATATATATGGGTGTATAGTGTGATATATGTGAGATATATATATATATATCTGTCTCTCATTATACAAAAGCAGGCCTCTAGGAGATAGAAACAAAACATGGCAAAATAAAATATAATAAGATAAAATGGAAGCCATTACATATTCAGGAGTCTCATAAAAGTACTACACTTAAAACTATACTATGGAAAATTCGGTCCTCTGCTAAAGAAAGAGGCCTCAGCTGGAGAGTTCCAGTGTCCAGTGAGGTCCGACTATCCTGCAAAACCTTCCCAAGTCCCAGCTCAGCCCTTGTCCTCTTCCACCAGCTATTGGACAGAGGTGATTCTGAGCCCAATCTGGGCTGCCTGTCCCCTACAACCTCTTTCCACCCATCCCTCGCCCGAACTCCCTGGGTTGGCCCCTGATCCTGCTGCTCCTGTCTCCAGTCCCCATTGAGAGCACCCTTGGAGCTCTGATACACCCCCACCCATCCCCACTGCCAGCCTACCCCCCCTACCCTGTGCCCTACCCTACCCAAGGTCCTGCCACTCTGGTTGAGCACTGGGACAGAGGGTGGAGCCAACAGTCCACCCTACTTCGGAGACTTCTCGGAGCAACTCTGAACAATAGAGACCTGACTATTCACATAGGGCAACCCTAATTTTCACTGCTTGGTCTCTGACTTCACCTCTAGTCCTCTGCTGGAGTCCCGGGCCCCTCCCAGAGATCTGCCTATCTCTGCAGGACCACTGTGAGTACCTGCTGGCATCTTCTACTGGATCCTCATCCTTGACATCATCCCTGGGTCCCTGGCTGTGGAGAAAACTCCTAGAGAGTTTGGACCACACAGAGCTACAGATATTGAATCTCAGACCCACATAAGTCCATCAAGGAAGTACCATAGAGAGAGGTGGAGACCCCACCAACACCTACTGGAAGAAACTATGGGAAGAAGGAAATACAAGAGAATACCTAACAACAGAATGACAAGCATGACACCACCATAATCTAGGGAATCTACACCAACTGGAATGGAACACAACAACAAAGCAGAGGAAGCAGAAGGATACGACTTAAAAATTACCATCATAAAAATGATAGAGGCCCTCAAAGAAGATGAGAGAAAATCCCTTAAAGAAATGGAAGAAAAAACAAACAAAAAAGTGGAAGAAATGAACAAATTCCTTAAGGAAAGTACAGAAAGCCAAGAAAAAACAATTAAGCAGGTGAAGGAAACAGTTCAAGACTTGAAAACTGAAATAGAGAAAATAAAGGCAACACAAACTGCAGGAATGCTGGAAATAGAAAAGCTGAGCAAAAAATCAGCAACTATGGACACAAGCATAACCAACAGAATTCAAGAGATGGAAGGGAGAATCTCAGGCGCAGAAGATAAACTAGAAGAAATAGATTCATTGACCAAAGAAAATCATAAATCCAACAAATCCTTAACATAAAACATCTAGGAAATGTGGGACACCATGAAAAGGCCAAAACTAAGAATAATAGGCATAGAGGAAGGTGAGGAAGCCCAGCTCAAAGGTGCCGAAAACATATTCAACAAAATCATTGAGGAAAACTTTCCAAATCTGAAGAAGGACATGCCCATGAAAGTACAAGAAGCATACCGAACCCCAAATAGGCTGGATGAAAGAAAAAAGACCCCTCGACATATGATAATCAAAACACCTAGCATACAGAATAAAGAAAGAATATTAAGAGCAGCGAAGGAAAAAGGACAGGTAACAAATAAAAGCAGACCTATCAAAATTATACCTGGCTTCTCCATGGAAACCCTCAAGGCCAGAATGTCCTGGATAGATGTTCTAAAAGTATTAAGACAATAGGGATGCCAGCCTAGGCTACTATATCTAGCAAAACTCTCAATCACTATAGATGGAGAGAAAAGATATTTAATGACAAAACCAGATTTTCGCAATACATATCTACAAATCCGGCCCTACAGAAAGTATTGGAAGGAAAATGCCAAAACAAGGAAGGTAACTACGCCCACAAAAACATAGGCAACAGATAATCCAACTTCACCAGAAACCAAGGGTGAAGCAGAACTAATATATTCGCAATACCACTGCCAACAAGAAACCTAAATCAAACAAGCATCAACAATCAATGGTCCTTACTCACCATCAACATTAATGGTCTTAACTCACCTATAAAAAGACACAGGCTAACAGAATGGATAGGAAGACAGAATCCATCTTTCTGCTGCATACAAGAAACACATATAACCCATTACCTCAGGGTAATGGGTTGGGAAAAGATTTTGCAAACAAATGGAAATAAGAAGGAAGCAGGTGTACCTATCCTAATATCTAACAAGTTAGACTTCAAACCAAAATTAGTCAAAAGAGATGAAGACAGTCATTTCATATCCATCACAGGAGAAATCCATCAACACAAAGTTTCAGTTCTGAACATCTATGCCCCTAATAAAAAGTCACCCACATTCGTAAAAGAAACACTACTAAAACTCAAAGCTCATATAAAACCTCACACACTTATAGAGGGAGACTTCAATACACCACTCTCAACACTAGACAGGACCACAAATCAGAAACTCAACAAAGAAACAAAAGAATTAACAGAAGTTACGTCTCAACTGGGGTTAACAGACATCTATAGAACATTTCAGCCAAAGACAAAAGAATATACCTTCTCCTTTGCTCTACATGGAACCTTGTCGAAAATCGACCACATACTAGGTGACGTAACAAACCTCAACAGATACAAGAGAATAGGAATAGTCCCTATATCTTATTGGACCACCATGCTTTAAAATTGGAATTCAACAGCAACACAAATAGCAGAAAACCTGCAAACTCATGGAAACTGAACAATGTGCAATCGCACCACTCCTGGGTCAAAGAAGAAATAAAGAAAGAAATTAAGTACTTTCTAATATTCAACAAGAATGAGGATACAACTTACTTGAACTTATGTGACACATTGAAAGCAGTGCTAGGAGAGAAGTTCATTGCACTAAGTGCCCATATGAAGAAAATAGAGGATAGTCACATAATAGAATTAACATCACAACTGAAAGCCTTAGAACAGAGAGAAGCAAATTCACCCCATAGGAGTAGATGCCAGGAAATAATCAACTTGAGGGCTGAAATCAACAAAATAGAAACCAGGATAACAATAAAAAAAAAAAATCAATGCAACGAAGAGTTGGTTTTTTAAGAAAATCAATAAGATATACAAACATTTATCCAAATTAATGAAAAAGCACAGAGAGAACATGCAACTTAACAAAATCAGAAAAAAAAAAAAAAAAGGGAACACACACAACAACAGACAGAGAGGAAATCCAGACAATATTCAGGTCATACTTTGAAAATATGTATCCCACAAAAATTGAAAATTAAAAGGAAATGAACAAATTTCTGGATAACTATCACCAAAATTAATCAAGAACAGACAAACAACTTAAATAGGCCTATAACCTGAAATGAAATAGAAGCAGTCATCGAAAGCCTTCCAAACAAAACAAGTCCAGGGCCATATGGATTCAGTGCAGAATTCTACCAGACATTCAAGGAAGAACTAAAACCACTACTCCTAAAACTGTTCCACAAGATAGAAACAGAAGGTTCATTGCCAAACTCATTTTATGAGGCCACAATAACTTTGGTACGCAAGCCTCACAAAGACACAACTAAGAAAGAAAACTACAGACCAATATCCCTGATGAACATCGATGCAGAAATACTCAATAAAATACTGGCAAACCAAATTCAAGAATACATCAGAGAAATCATCCACCATGACCAAGTAGGCTTCATACCTGGAATGCAGGGATGGTTCAACATATGAAAATCTATCAACGTGATCCACCATATAAACAAACAGAAAAAGAAAAACCATATGATTATCTCCCTAAATGCAGAAAAAGCCTTCAACAAAATTCAACACCCTTTCATGATAAAGGTCTTGGAGAGGTCAGGGATAACATGAACATATCTAAACATAATAAGAGCAATATACAGCAAACCAACTGCCAACATCAAACTGAATGGAGAGAAACTTAAGCCAATTCCTCTAAAATTAGGTCAAGACAAGGCTGCCCTCTCTCTCCATATCTCTTCAATGTCATACTAGAAGTTCCAGCTAATGCTATAAGACAACAAAGGGAGATCAAGGGGATCCAAGTTGGAAAGGAAGAAGTCAAACTGTCTCTATTTGCAGATGATATGATAGTTTACATAAGCCACCCAATAAACTCTACCAGGGATCTCCTACAGCTGATAAACACCTTCAGCAAACTAGCAGGATACAAGATAAACTCAAAAAAAATCAGTAGCCCTACTTTTTTAAGAAGACAAAGAAACAGAGCAAGAAATCAGAGAAACATCACCCTTTACAATAGCCACAAGCAACATAAAGTATCTTGGTGTAATGCTTAACAAACAAGTAAAAGACTTATATAATAAGAACTTTGTGGCTCTAAAGAAAGAAATTAAAGAATATACCAGAAAATGGAAAGATCTTCCATGTTCTTGGATAGGTAGGATAAACATAGTAAAAATGGCAATCTTGCCAAAAGCAATCTACAGATTCAATGCAATCCCCATTAAAATCCCACCACAATTCTTCACTGACCATCAAAGGATAATAATAAACTTTATATGGAAAAACATAAGTCCCAGGATAGCCAAAACAACCCTATACAATATAAGAACTTCAGGAGGTATCTCCATTCCTGACTTTAAGCTCTACTACAGAGCTATAGCTTTGAAAACAGCCTGGTATTGGCACAAAAATAGACAGCTAGACCAATGGAATTGAATTGAAAATCCTGATATTAACCCACACACCTATGAATACCTGATTTTCGACCAAACAGCTACAATTATACAATGGGGTGAGGACAGCATTTTCAACAAATGGTGCTGGCACAATTTGATGTAGGTATGTAGAAGACTGCAGATAGACCCATGTCTGTCGCCATGCACAAAACTCAAGTCCAAATGGGTGAAAGACCTCAACATCAATCCAGCCACATTGAACCTTTTAGAATAGAAAGTATGAGGTACCCTTGAATAAATTGGTATAGGAAACTGCTTCCTGAACATAACTCCAGGGGCACATACACTGAGAGAAACAATTAATAAATGGGACCTCTTCAAACTTAGAAGCTTCTGTAAGGCAAAGGACACAGTGGACAACACCAAACAGCAGCCCACAGACTGCGAAAAGATTTTCACCAATCCTATATCCGACAAAGTGCTCATCTCCAAAATATACAATGAACTCAAGAAACTAGTCACCAAAACACCAAATAACCCTATTGAAAATGGGGCACAAAACTGAAGAAAGAATTCTCAATAGAGGAAATCGAAAAGGCTGAAAGACACTTAAAAAAATGCTCCACATCCTTAGCTATCTGGGAAATGCAAATCAAAAGAACTTTGAGATACCCTCTTACCCTGCTAGAATGGCTAAAATTAGAAACACCAATGATGACTTATGTTGGAGAGGATGTGGAGAAATTGGAACACTCCTCCAGTGCTGGTGGGAGTGCAAACTCATACAGCCATTTTGGAGATCAGTATGGCGGTTCCTCAGGAAAATGGGAATTAGTTTACCACAGGACCCAGCAATCCCCCTCTTAGGCATATACCCAAAGGATTCACATCCATGCAACAAAGACATCTGTTCAACTATGTTCATAGCAGCACTATTTGTAATAGCAAGAACCTGGAAGCAACCTAGATGCCACTCAAGTGAAGAATGGTTAATGAAGATGTGGCACATCTACACAATGGACTACTACTCTGCAGAAAAAAATAATGGTATCTTGAAATTCGCAGGCAAGTGGATGGCACTTGAAGAAACCATCCTGAATGAGGTAACCCAGTCACAAAAAGAGGAACACACTATGTACTTACTTATATATTGATTTTAGACCTAGATCAAGGGATCACCAGCCTATAATTCACACCACCAAAGGAACTAGGATACAAGGTGTATTCTAAGGGATTCATATAAAGTTCCTCACAGAACTGGGAAGGGACAAGTCCCCCAGAGCTCAGGTGAAGTGGGGGCGACAGTGAATGGAGAGAGAAGTAGGAGAAAATGAGGGGGAGGAAAGGAAAACATGTGTGACCAGGAAGATTGAGCCTGGTTAGGAATTGAAGACAGGAAAGAGAGAGAGAGAGAGAGAGAGAGAGAGAGAGAGAGAGAGAGAGAGAGAACATAAAAGAGGGAGCCAATATTGGTTTGAAGGTAAAACTGAACACAAAGAAAGGTCTAGAGAACTACAAGTCTGTTCCCAACTAACAATTTGAGCTTCCATGGAAAGGCTATCATAAATGCCCTTCCGGGAAAGTGAGATCAACAACTAAGTTATCCATGGAGCCCTCAACTAATGCCTGTTGGAAACAGGATCAAACATCCATACATAAACACTGAGTCGAACTAGAACCCAGATGCAGATGAAGAGGACAAAACCATGCTGCAGAATCACAGATAGCTTACCTGAACAAGGAGGAGCTAACTTCCACTACACTGATAGCTGGGAATCCAGCATGGGACTGACTCAAGCCCCCCTGAATATGGTTCTCAGCCAGAACGACTGAGCATTCTAAGGGACCTCAGACAGTGGAGCCAGGATGTATCCCTGGTGCACAAAAGGACTTTGCGAACACATCCCCCATGGAGGGATAACTGCCTTAATCTAGAGACAGGAGAGAAGCCCTTGTCCCTACTTCACATGACCTGTCATATCTACATGACCCCAACTGGATGGCATTCCCCTACATATGGAATTGGGCTGGGGCGATGGGAGGTGAGGGTGGTTAAAGTGCATGTGAGAGGGCAGAGAGGGTAAAAGGGAGTGAAGGAGGGAGGGAGGAAGGAAGGGAAGGAGGGAGGGAGGGAGAGGAAACTGGGATCGACATGTAAAATAATAAATTAAATTTAAAAAAAAAAATGCTTTGACTCCAAAATTTAATTTCAAGGACAAGTTACTGGGGAAAAGGATTTCTGTTTTTGTTTCCACAGAAAATGAAAAGATGTGGTTTCCTTCCAGACTAATGTGGTTTGATCAAGCCCGACCGGCTGAAACAGAGGTGATCCTACATTCAGAATTGCTGGACAATGCAGCCTTATTGGCTACAGCCAGGATTTCTGAATCTTCTTTGAATCCCCCATGACAGTGCCCCTTACCAGCAAGAAGTAGTTTGGAAAGAACAACACCTAAATTACCAAATATTGTCTATAAATGTTTGTTTTCATTTAAATGGACTTTGTTATATAAAATAAATTAAAAAAATAAAGTTGACAAAACAAAACAAAACAACAAAAAACTATACTATGTATGCTTTCCTCTGTCCATTGTATAATTTTAGCTGTTTTGTCTAAAGTCAGGTGTTCATAAGTGTGTCGGTTAATATCAGGATTTTTTATTTGATTCTATTGGTCTACCTGTCTACTTTTGTTCTAATACCAAGCTGTTTTCGGGATTATAGCTCTATAGTAGAGCTTAAAGTTAGCGATGGTGATGCCTCCTGAAGTTCCTTTATTGTACATGGTCTTTTTGGCTATCTTGGGTCTTTTGTTTTTCCATATAAAGTTGAGTATGATCCTTTCAAGTCCATTGAAGAATTGTGCTGGGATTTTGTTAGGGATTGCAGTGAATGTGTAGATTGCTTTTGGCAAGAATGCCATTTTTACTGTGTTTATCCTACCTATCCAAGAGCATGAGAGATCTTTCCATTTTCTGCTATCTTCTTTAATTTCTTTCTTTAAATACCCAACGTTCTTGCTATATACATCTATCACTTGTTTGGTAAGTGTTACCCCAAGATACTTCATGTTGTTTGTGGCTATTGTAAAAGGTGATGTTTCTCTTATATCTTTCTCAACCCATTTGTTATCTGTATATAGTAGGGCTACTGATTTTTTTGAGTTTATCTTGTATCCTGCTAGTGTTTATCAGCTATAGGAGTTCCCTGGTAGAGTTTTTCAGGTCGCTTATGTGAACTATCATTATCATCTGCAAATAGTGAGTGTTTGACTTCTGCCTTTCCAATATGTATCCCCTTGATCTCCTTTTGTTGTCTTATTGCTTTAGCAAGAACTTCAAGTACAATATTGAAGAGATATGGAGAGAGTGGGCAGACTTGTCTTGTTCCTTACTTTAGAAGAATCACTTTAAGATCTTCTTTGAATTTCTGGTAGAATTCTGATGAAGCCATCTGGCTCTGGGCTTTATTTGGTTTGGAGGAATTTGATGACTGCTCCTATTTCATTAGAGGTTATTGGTCTATTTAAGTTTCTTATCTGTTCTTGATTTAATTTTGGTAAGTGATAGCTATCCAGAAATTTGTTCATTTCGTTTGAGTTTTCGAATTTTATGGAGTACAGGTTTTCAATGTATGACCTGAAAATTCTCTGGATTTCCTCATTGTCCATTGTTATGTCCCCCTTTTCATTTCTGATTTTGTTCATTTGCATGTTCTCTCTCTGCTTTTTGATTAGTTTGGATAGGTTTGTCTGTCTTGTTGATTTCCTCAGTAACCCAACTCTTTGTTATGATGATTCCTTGTCTTGTTTTCCTAGTTTCTACTTTATTGATTTCAGTCCTCAAATTGAGTATTTCCTGGTGTCTATTCTTCCTGGTTGAATTTGCTTCTTTTTGATCTAGGGTTGTCAGTTGTGCTGTTAATTCATATAGGAACTTAATGATATGAACTCTCCTCATAGCACTGCTTTCAAAGGGTCCCATAAGTTCGGGTCTTCATTCTCGTTACATTCTAGGGAATCTATCATTTCTTTCTTTATTTCTTCCTTGCCCCAGAAATGGTGCGATTGAGCATTTTCAGTCCCCATGAGTCTGTAGGGTTTTTGCAATTTGTGTTGTTGTTGAATTCCAACTTTAAAGCATGGTGGTCTCATAAGATACAGGGAAGTATACCATTTTTTTGTTTTGTTTTGTTTTTTGTATCTGTTGAGGTTTGTTATGTTGCATAGTATGTGGTCAGTTTTAGAGAAGGTTCCATGTGTAGATGAGAAGAAGGTATATTCTTTTGTTTTTGGATGGAATATTCTATAAATGTCTGTTAAACACAATTGGGACATAACTTCTGTTAGTTCTTTTGTTTCTTTGTTAAGTTTCTTTCTGGTGGTCCTTTCTAGTAGTGGGCATGGGGTGTTGACATCTCTATGAGTGTGTGAAATTTTATGTGAGCCTTGAGTTTTAGTAACATTTCTTTTATGAATGTGGATACCTTTGTTTTGGGGGGTATAGATGTTCAGATTTTAGACTTTGTACCGACGGATTTCTCCTGTGATGAAAATGAAATGACCTTCTTCATCTCTTTTGATTAATTTTTGTTTTAGACTAAATTGTTAGATTTTAGGATAGGTATACCTGCTTGTGTACATTTGATTGGAAGATCTTTTCTCAACCCTTTACCCTGAGGTAATGTCTGCCTTTGAAGCTTAGATGTGTTTTTTGTATGCAATAGAAGGATGGATTCTGTCTTGGTATCCATTCTGTTAGAATGTGTCTTTTTATAGGTGAGTTAAGACCCTTAATGTTGAGGGTGAGTAAGGACCATGGATTGTTAATTCTTGTTAGAGTTGTTGGCAGTGATAATGTGGATATATTTGCCCTGCTTTTTCTTTGGGGTTCTGGTGAAGTGGGATTATCTATTGCCTATGCATTTGTTAGTGCAGTTAACTTCCTTGGGTTGGAGTTTTCCTTCCAGAACTTTCTGTGGAGCTGGATTTGTGGATATATATTGTGAAAATCTGGCTTTGGCATTGAATATCTTGTTTTCTATGTCTATAGTGATTGAGAGTTTTGCTGGGTATAGTAGTAGACTTAGCTGGTATATGTGGACTCTTAATATTTATAGAACAGCTATCCAGGACCTTATGTTCTTGAGAGTTTCCATGAAGAAGTCAGGTGTAATTTTGATAATTCTTCCTTTATATATAACATGGCCTTTTTCACTCACTGCCCTTAATATTTTTTCTTTATTCTGTATATTAGGTGCTTTGATTATTATGTGGTAAGCGGAATTTTTTTCTTTTTTTGTTCCATTCTGATTGGTGTTCAGTATGCTTCTTGTACTTTCATGGGCATGTCCTTCTTCAGACTGGGAAAGATTTCTTCAATGGTTTTGTTGAAAATGTTTTCTGCACTTTTGAGTTGTGCTTCCTTACTTTCATCTATGACTATTATTCTCAGGTTTGGCCTTTTCACGGTGTCCCGCATATCTTGGATATTTTCTGTTAAGGATTTGTTGCATTTATGATTTTCTTTGGTCAGTGAATTTCATCTAGTTTATCTTTAGGGCCTGAGATAATCTCTTCCATCTCCTTCAATCTGTTGGTTATGCTTGCATCTGTAGTTCCTGATAGTATACCCAGTTTTTCTATTCCATCATTCCCCCAGTTTTTGTTTTCTTTATTGTCTCTATTTCAGTTTTCAGGTCTTGAACTGTTTGATTTGTTTCCTTCACCTGTATGTTTTTGCTCGGCTTTCCTTACTTTCTTTAAGAGGGTTGTTCATGTCTTCCTTTTTTTTTTTTTTTTTTTTTTTTTTTTTTTTTTGGCTTGGTCTTTTCCTCTATTTCCTCCAAATTTTTGTTTGTTTGTTTCTTTTTCTTCCATTTCTTTAAGGGATTTTTTCATATCATCTTTGAGGGCCTCTATCCTTTTTATGAAATTATTTTTTAAGTCGGTCTTGTCTGCTTTGGTGTGTTCAGGTTTAGTTGGTGTAGAGTACCTAGATTCTGGTGGTGTCATACTGGTCTTTCTATTGTTGGGCATTTTCTTGTCTTGCCATCTTCCCATCACTTCTTCCAGTGGGTGCAGGTGGAGTTCTCTCTCTTTACCCTGCTCTCCTCGTGGGTGTAGGTTTGTCAGGAGTTTGATGTCTGCAACTCTGGATGATCCAAGCTCTCTTGGATGTCTCTCTTCAGGCAGAAGGTAGCCGATGGAGTCTAAAGATCATGTGAGTGCAGCCTCAAGGTGGTCCTGCATGGATAGGCAGGTCCACTGTGCTCAGAGCAGACCCAAGAAGTTCAACGGAGGTGGAGGGGTTCTTGGACACACACTCTGGCCCAGTGCTGAAGCTCAAAGGTCTTGTGTCTGGTTTGGTATCCTAATCTTTCTGCTTGATTGCTTGACTGGTTATAGAAGATGGCCAGTTGAGGCTCCCAGTCCCTGCATTATCGGAAGTCTTAGCTATGGAGTTTCTGTTGACCTAGTTTTCCACCTTCATCCGAAATGCCTCTTTCCCTAATTCTAGTTATTTCTCCCACTATTTTCTCCCTTCCTCCCCTCCTCCACATGGTCCCTCCTGTTCTCAACTCCACCCACCCCCAGTACACTAGTGAAATATATTCTATTTCCCCTTCCCAAGGAGATCCTTATGTCTCTCATGAAGCCTGTTTTGTTACTTATCTCTGTGGGTCTGTGGAACATAACCTGATTATTTCTTTCTTTATAGCTAATATCTACTTATAAGTGAGAACATACTATGCTCAGTTGTTTTTAGAAGGCCTTATTCTGTTATCCCGTGTCCCCCATGTCTTCCCAGCTCCTACCTTTTCTCCACTGGGTATCCTGAGCACTGAGTGAAGGGGTTGGGTGGAGACGTGTCATTTAGTGCTTTGGAGCACTGACATTTTTAAAGTGTTAATAGGACTTTTCAAAACTTCCTGTGATTTGAGTCAGGTGAGAAGACAGAGGTGGTGAAAGTAGAGCCTTGGGCCAGGATTCAGAAAATGAGTTTATTGATACTTCTTTCCAGTATTTAAGCCTCAAGTTGTCTAATTTTGGGCAGATTGTCCCTTGTCCTGGATTTTAACTGCTCCAGGCATCCTTGTTAATCAACTCTGTTTCTCCAACAATAATTGATTGTTAAATAGAGTAAGACTTTATTTCATTTATATAATGGAGCATACTAAAACAAGACAATCACCAAGAAAAATTCTATACTTCCCATTACTTCATGGCTTTAATTTCTAATTTTTAGTAGTACTGGCATATTTATGAAAGAGAAAGGCATGATATGTGTATAATGTTTAATTATTTGCCAAATAATTTTCTATATTTAATTTTATCTATTAACCTGAGAGCTAAGTTCAGTCACATAAAAAGAAATTGAAGCTTATGTAGGACCAAATATACCCGAATGTGGGTGTCCATTGGGTATGGGTGGGTAGGCAGACTATGGGGCTTCTGGCAGTGGAGCCAGTATTCATTCATAGTGCAGGAATGGATGCCCATTTCCCATGGAGGTATACTTTCTCAGACTAGATACACGGAGGAGAGCCTAGGCCCTACCCCAAATTACATTGATGATTCCACCATGGGAGGCCTCACCCTTCCTGGGGAGTGGATGGGGGTGGAATGGGGGGTTCAGTGGAAGGAATCGGAGGACAGGAGTGAGAGAGAATTGGGATTGGTAGGTAAAATAATATTGTTTTTAATTTAAATAAAAATATACTTAAAATATGATAGGGTCCAGTAAAGTAACAGAATCTGTATTTATATTCTATTCTAACTTGTTTGTGAACTAAGTATTTTCCTTAGTATTTCAAGGAGCAAAATTTTCTCTATGGCACATCTTTTCAATGAATCAACATGACCCTTCAATATGCCATTGAAATATATCCTTTTCTGCTGTTAAGTAGCATACAGCTTATTGTAAAACTATGAGAGAAAAAAAAAGAATCTACTGATAAAAATTAAGTGGTTATATTTTGATGACATTCTGAAAGGCTCAAAGTGTTTCCGTTAACACTGATGGTGTATATACACTCACATGGGTGTGGCTTTCTACCTGAAAGACATCAAAAACCTCTACCAAGATATTTGCAGATGTCCCTGCCCTAAGTTTCATGAGGAAGTTTATTCTGAAAAGAGACATTAGGCAAGTTGAATATAAATGAAATAAATTCTGAGAGATCACAGGAAAACTGTTTTATACAATCCATTGGAATTCCTTGGGTAAAAGGCTCAATTACAATAAAGGAGACATTGGACTATCAAAGCTCAAAGAGTTAGTAGGCAAATACTATGTGCTTTTGTACAATTGCTCTGGGATGTATAGATCAGTTTCTAGTTCGGTTGGGAAAATAACATTAGGGGGACATTTGTATGGGTCCTGTCATTGTCTTGATAAGTTGATACTGAAACTACAAATCAGTGAAATTAGACACATCATATTTCCTGCACTAATAGGAGTAAGGGAGAGACAAAAAGAAAGACTCCATCTTGACCTTTGAGAACTTCTGGGAGTGGCTCTGAGCACACTGGACCTGCCTATCCATGCTGAACTACTGTAATTTCCACCTGCCTGGTCTCCGATCCCCAAAGCCGGTCATCTACTGGGGTTCCAGGCCCCTCCCAGAGATCAGCCTACCTCTGTAGGACCACTATGAGTTCCTGCCTGCAGGATCGTTAACCCCCATCGCAGGGCCTCTGCTAAAGAGGACTCAGCTGGAAAGTGCCAGGTCCCAGCCAGATCCACCTATTGATGCAAAAACATACTGAATGTTAGCCCAGGCATTGTCCCCCATCTCCAGGCCTTCTCTAGAGGCATAAGGAACATCCTGAGTCCCAGCTTTTGGGATTTTTGACTCCCATCGCCAGTCTCTACTGAAGCCTGAACGCTGACCCCCATTGCCGGGCCCCTGTGGAGAGACGTCCTAGAGAGCTTGGACCACCCAGAGCTTCAGACACTGAACCTCTGACCCACCTAAGCCCACCGGAAAAGTACCATAGAAAGCGGGAGATACCCCACCAACACCTACTGGAAAAGCTATGGGAAGATGGCAATACAAGAAAACACCTAACAACAGAAAGACAAGCATGACATCACCAGAATCTAGGGGATCTACCCCAACTAGACTGGAATACAGCAAAGCAGATGAAGCAGAAGAGAAAATTACTGTCATAAAAAATGATATAGGCCCTGAAAGAAGATGTGAGAAAATCCCTTAAAGAAATGGAAGAAAAAAATAAACAAAAAAAAAAAAAAAAAGGAAGAAATGAACAAATTTCTTAAAGAAAGTAAAGGAAGTACAGAAAGCCAAGGGGGGGGGGGACAATTAAGCAGGTGAAGGAAACTATTCAAGACTTGAAAACTGAAATAGAGAAAATAAAGACAACACAAACTGAAGGAATGCTGTAGATAGAAAAACTGGGCAAATGATCTGGAATTACAGAGGCAAGCATAACCAACAGAATTTCAGAGATGGAAGAGAGAATCTCAGCCATGATAGATAAACTAGAGGAAATAAAGTCATCAACCAAAGAAAATGGTAAATCCAACAAATCCTTTACACAAAACATCCAGGAAATGTGGGGCACCATGAAAAGGCCAAACATAATAATAGGCATAGAGGAAGGGTAAAGCAGGACAAATATATTCACAATAACACCACCAACAACAAAGCTAAAACAAACAAGCATCAACAATCATGATCCTTACTTTCCCACAACATTAATGTTCATAACTCGCCTAAAAAGGACAAGGGCTAACAGAATGGATACCAAGACAGAATCCATCCTTCTTCTGCATACAAGAAACACACCTAAGCTTCAAAGACAGACATTACCTCAGGGTAAACAGTTGGGAAAAGATCTTCCAATCAAATGGACCCAAGAAACAAGCAGGTATAGCTATCCTAATATCTAACAAGTTAGACTTCAAAACAAAATTAATCAAAAGAGATAAAGACAGTCATTTCATATTTATCACAGGAGAAATCCATCAACGCAAAGTCTTAATTCTGAACATCTGCCCCAATCAAAGGCAGCTACATTTGTAAAAGAAACACTACTACAACTCAAACCTCACATAAAACTTCACACGCTTATAGTGGGAGACTTCAACACACCACTCTCATCACTAGACTGGCCCACCAATCAGAAACTCAACAAAGAAACAAAAGAACTAACAGAAGATATGTCTCAACTGGTTTTTAACAGACATCTGTACAACACTCCATCCAAACACAAAAGAATATACCTTCTTCTCTGATCCACTTGGAACCTTTTCTAAAATTGACCATATACTAGGTGACATAACAAAACTCAACAGATACAAGAGAAGTGGAATAGGCCCTGTATCTTATCAGACCACCAGGCTTAAAAATTACAATTCAACAAAAACAAAAATCGCAGAAAACCTACAAATTCATGGAAACTGAACAATGTGCAATTGCACCAAACCTAAGTGAAAGGAGAAATAAAGAAATTCAGGATTTCCTAAAATTCAACGAGGATGAGGACACAACATACCCATACTTAGGACAACTTGAAAGCAGTATTATGGGGGACATTCATTGCGCTGAGTGCTCATATGAAGAAAACAGAGGACAGTCACATTAGAGAAGTAACAGCACAATTGAAAGCCTTAGAACAAAAAGAAGCAAGCTTACCCCGGAGCAGTAGATTCCAGGAAATAATCAATTTGAGGGCTAAAATAAAAAAAAAAAAAAAATAGAAACCAGAAAATCAACACACACACACAAATCAATGCAACAAAGAGTTGGTTTTTTGAGAAAATCAATATGATAAGCAGACCTCTATTAAAACTAACAAAAAAGCAGAGAGAGTACATGCAAATTAACAAATGAAAAGGAGAACATAAAAACAGACACAAAGGAAATCCAGACTATTTTCAGGTCACACTTTGAAAACCTGTATTCCACAAAATTTGAAAATTCAAAGGAAATGGACAAATTTCTGGATAACTATCACTTACCAAAATTAAATCAAGAAAGTAGAAACAACTTAAATATACTTATAACCCGACATGAAATAGAAGTATTCATCGAAAGCCTTCCAATCCAAAAAGCCTAGGGCCAGGTGGCTTCAGTGCAGAATTCTACCAAAAATTCAAGGAATAACTAATACCAATACTCCTCAAATTGTTCCACACAATAGAAACAGAGGGTTTATTACCAAAATCTTTCTACAATGCCACAATAATCTTGGTACCCAAGCCTCACAAAGACACAACTAAGAAAGAAAACTACAGACCAATATACCTGATGAATATCAATGCAAAAATACTCAATAAATATTGGCAAACCGAGTCCAAGAATACATCAGAGAAATCATCCACCAAGACCAAGTAGGCTTCATCCCTGGATTGCAGAGATGGTTTACCATATGAAAATCTATCAATGTGATCCACCATATAAACAAACTGAAAAAGAAAAACCATATGGTCATCTCCCTAGATGCTGAAAAAGCCTTCTACAAAATTCAACAACCTTTCATGATAAAGGTCTTGGAGAGATCAGGGATAACAGGAACATAACTAACATAATACGAGCAATATACAGCAAACAAACAGCCAACAGAAAACTGGATGGATAGGAGCTTAAGGCGATTCCTCTAAAATCCAGAACAAGACAAGACTGCCATCTCTCTCCATATCTCTTCAATATTGTACTTGAAGTTCTAGATAAAGCTATAGGACAACAAAAGTAGATCAAGGGGATCCAAATGGTAAAGAAAGAAGTCAAACTGTCTCTATTTGCAGATGATATGATAGATTACATAAGCAACCCAATAAACTCTAACAGGGAACTCCTACAGCTGATAAACGCCTTCAGCAATCTATCAGGATACAAGATAAAATCAAAACAATCAGTAGCACTACTTTATTCAGATGACAAAGAGGTTGAGAAAGAAATCAGAGAAACATCACCCTTTACGATAGCCACAAATAACATGACGTATCTTTGTATCTTAGGGTAATTCTTACCAAACATGTGAAGCACCTATATAATAGGAACTTTGTGTCTTTAATGAAAGAAATTAAAGAAGATACCAGAAAATGGAAAGATCTCCCATGTTCTTGGACAGGTAGGATAAATATAGTAAAAATGGCAATCTTGCCAAAAGCAATCAACAGATTCAATTTAATCCCCATTAAAATCCCACCACGATTCTTCACTGACCTTGAAGGGATAATAATCAACTTCATATGGAAAAACAAAAGATGGGATAGCCAAAACAACCCTGTACAATAAAATAACTTCAAGAGGTATCACCATCCCTGACTTTAAGCTCTACTACAGAGCTTTAGCTTTGAAAACAGCCTGGTATTGGCACAAAAATAGACAGGTAGACCAATGGAATCGAATTGAAATACTGATATAAACCCACACACCTATGAACACCTGATTTTTGACAAAACAGCTAAAAACATACAATGGGGGGAGGAACATACAATGGCACAATTGGATGATGTTGTGTAGAAGACTGCAGATAGACCCATGACCCTCAAGTCAAAATGGATCAAAGACCTCAACTTCAATCCAGCAACACTGAACCTCTTAGAAGAGAAAGTATGAGGTACCCTTGAACAAATTAGTACAGGAGACCGCTTCCTGAACATAACTCCTGGAGCACAGACACTGAGATCAACAATTAATAAATGGGACCTCTTCAAACTTAGAAGCTTCTGTAAGGCAAAAGACACAGTTGACAAGACCAAAGGCAGCCCACAGACTGGGAAAAGATTTTCAGCAATCTTACATCTAACAAAGGGTTGATCTTCAAAATATACAATGAACTCAAGAAACTAGTCACCAAAACACCAAATAACCCTATTAAAAAATGGGGTACAGAACTGAAGAAAGAATTCTCAATAGAGGAAATCAAAAAGGCTGAAAGACAGTTAAGAAAGTGCTCCACATCCTTAGCTATCAGGGAAATGCAAATCAAAACAACTTTGAGATACCATCCACTCCTGCCAGAATGGCTGAAATTAGAAACACCAATGACAACTTATGCTGGAGAGGATGTGGAAAAAGGGGAACACACCTCCACTGCTGCTTGGAGTGCAAATTCCTACAGCCATTTTGGAGATCAATATGGCGGTTCCTCCGGAATTAGTTTATCATAGGACCTGGCAATCTCCCTCTTAGGCATATACCGAAATGATCCACATCCATGCAACAAAGACTTGTGCTCAACTGTGTTCATAGCAGCTTTATTTGTAATAGCAAGAACTTAGAAGCAACCTAGATGCCCCTCAACTGAAGAATGGATAAAGAAGATGTGCCTCATCTATACAATGGAATACTACTCTGCAGAAAAAAAATAATGGAATATTGAAATTCACAGGTAAGTGGATGGCATTTGTAGAAACCATCCTGAATGAGATAACCCAGTTACAAAAAGAGGAACATGGTATGTACTCGCTCATATATGGATTTTAGACCTAGAGCAAAGAAAGGATCACCATCCTATAATTCACACCATCAGAGGAACTAGGTAACAAGGTGTATTTGTATTTAAGAGATTTAAATATAGTCCCTCACAGAAGGGAGAAGGGACAAGTCCCCCAGAGCACAGGGGAAGTGGGGGGGCAGTTACTGGAGAGAGAAGTAGGAGAAAGGGAAGGGGAGGAGAAAAAAAGCACGTGTGACTAGAAAGATTGAATCAGGGTAGGAATAGAAGACAGAAGAGAGAGAGAGGGAGAGAGAGAAAACGATCATGAAAGAGAGAGCCATTATCATTTTGAAGAAAAAAACTGAACCTAAAAGAAAGGTCTAGAGACCTACAATAGTGCAGCCAACTAACAATTTGAGTAACAGTGGAAAGGCTACCATAAATGCTCTTCCTGGACAGTGAGATCAACAAGTAACTTATCCACCATCATGGATCCCTCATCTAATACCTTTTGGAAACAGAAGCAAACACCCATAACTAAAAACTTAGTCAAACTAGAATCCATATGCACAGGGAGAGGACAAGACCAGGTTGCAAAAACACATAGAGACAGCTGACCTGAACAAGGAGGAGCTAACGGGCCCCCAGACTGACAGCTGGGAATCCAGCATGGGACTGAGTCAAACCCCCTGCAGATGGGTCCCAGCTAGAAGGACTAATCTGTCTAAGGGACCTCAGAGAGTGAAACCAGAATATATTTCTGGTGCATAAAAGGACCTTGTGGACACATCCCCCATGGAGGGATACTCCATTAACCTAGAGACAAGAGAGTAGGCCTAGGCCCTACTTCAAATGACTTGACAGATTTATATGACCCCACCTGGATGGCATTGCCCTACATGTGGAATTGTGGTGGGGGGGTGGGAGGGGAGGTTAGTCAGGGTGCATGTGAGGGGTGGAAAGGGTAAGGGGGAGATATGAAGGGAGGGAGAGGGAACTGGGTTCAACATATAAAATTAAAATAAAAAAAGAAGAAGAAAGAAAGACTCCATCTTAATGTGTACTATATTTCTTATTCATAATTTAGAAACCAGGATCTCTTACTTGAACATACCACAGGTGTAGCTCCAGAATAGGTCTGAAACACAGTATAATATAAATAATAATTATAGGAGACTAGATTAACCAACTTTCCCCCATTAAAGCAGTCACATGCTGTAGAAATTCTTATTGCATAAACAAATGGAAAATATCTATGCTGGTCTCTGAAATCTCTCTTTGAGAATAGTGATATGATTTTTTGCAGTGCAGCCCAATATCTTTTCAATTACTGAAGCTAAAATGAAAGATGTTCACAATCACACTAAATCCTTGATTTTGAATGGGAAAGTGTTATCTGGTCTCTTTGAGAAACCTGAACACAAATAAGCTCATTTAGAGAGGAATTTTGGCCCATGATAATGGCGACATGCTTTTACTGTTTTTGATGACTCTCTAGTAAACATGTATTCCTGTGCTTAGACCTAGGAATTTAGGAACAAAGACCAATGCTGCAATTAATTGTTTCCTACTCCTACAAGCTGCTATTGTCTACTGAGTAAAGGATACACCCTGCCAGTAATTCTTTGCCCACATTTCCTACTTATTGCAAAGGGACTGCTACACCCAAATTAATGGCAGAGAATTTCCCCAGGTGCTAGGAAGTTTGCAAGTTGTGGCTCTCAAAACCATGAATTAGACACTCACAATATATAGGTACAAGTGACATCCAAAGGCACTTTAACCCTCCATCTTCCAAAGTTATGGTCAAAGATGCCCCAATGTGGTTATCATTTATCTTCTACTGAAATTTCTTATTCCCTGTAAGCTTGTGCTCTGAATTTAACGCTATGTGATTATGTTTCTCTGAGGATGTGCTGTATATACTGTTGAATAGCTATGAATAACATTGTGTAGCCTCTGATCAGACAATCATTTCTTTCTTGCCTGCAGGGTCTCACATACCACACGACTAGTCAGAGGGCTGGATGATTCTCTTTGTGCCTGGGCTTATTTGCAATATATTTATTCTGTAGTTTAGTTGTATTGTAATGGGAGCATCGAGTATTCACTCCAGATCTCAGAATATTTGGGTAAAAGTAATTCCTAATGTAAATGATGAATTTTCCTTATTTATGTAGTTATTAAATCATTTTTATATTTTGTCTTTCTTTGATCCTTAGAACAACAGTGAAAACGAATGGACAGAAATACAAACTACCAGCCATGGGGGAACATAACATCCTGTTGACCATTAACACACTTCCTCATTATGTAATATCTTTTTTTTTCTCAGTGAGTTTAAATTCTTGCTCCTCCATTCAATGATAGTTGAAACAGCGCAACATTCTGACTTATATAAGTGGTAAAAGTGCATCCCCTAGCTTTGTCTTTGAATTCAAAATAACTCTAGTTACAAAAATTTCTTTCTGGCAGAAGATATGTGTTTCATCTTTCTAAAAATTCAGAAATATTTTTATGTAGTTAATAACCTTTGTTCATCTCATTGTTTTTGAATAGTTTTTACTAAATTGTGAATTTTTAATTCACAACATTAAAATCCATACATGTTATTTAATGGAAAATATCCATATTTTAAACCTAAAAAACAAAACCAGAGCAAAGTGTAAATTTGTTCTGCCTTTTCTGTTTTGAAAATCTCAAGTCTAGGTAAATGGAGAATAAATGAATCTCTATACTTGTTTCTTCATGTGTTTTTGTTTTTTCATTTCTTTTGTTCATTTGTTTGTAAATCTGTGCTTTTTTAAAAAAAATCTATCATTATATTATTTTTGAGTACTCAGTTTTCTTCTACTTTCCTGCTTTTTCTTTTTTCTTTTTGCTGCCATAAATACTGCTGCAGTAAATTGCCTTGTATATTTTCTTTTGAATATATAAAGTAAGCTATGGGTTAGGAAGGCAGGGGCAGGCAGCTGACACCTACTTTTCATGGTTTTTATCTAGTAGACAGTTCTGGTTGCCTAGAACCAGGACTTACTCACTTTGATGGCACAGCTGCTCTGTGAACCTCGGTTTTCTCTCTCTCTCTCTCTCTCTCTCACTTGAACTCATCAGCTGCCAGCTTCATGCCCACTCAAAGCCTGCACACTTTCCCTTTTGATCCCAGGGGTAGGTTCTCTCCAGCTGTGGCATCATGCTATGGAGCTGGAGAAATTGTTTCTGTCTTTAACACTAAATCCAAAGAGAGCTCCACAGGAGGGCTCCCTATCATGAGCTTATGTGATATATTTTCCCCCGATCTTAGATGGAGACTGTACTGGCTATTACTAAGAAATTCAAAACAGTGTTTACTTCATGAAAATCAAGATGTCATTCCTGTGATGTTGACAAGGAAGCAAGACTTTGCCTTTCATGGGTGATGAAATCAGCTCTTGGAAATGTTAGGTAAATGCTCAAGATCACACAAGCGCTACATTGAGAAATGTAAGTGAGAAGAGATGTGCAATCAAAGTATTACTAACGTTCCTGGGGCTGTTCCTTTTATCTGCCTTGGTTTTTGTGAAGGAGAGTGTATCTCTGAAAGCACACTTTTATGTTCTGTGAGGTCTCAACATGCAGATTTGATGAACACTCTTCTTTCATTCAACTCAGAAGTGTTTTTGAGGTCTTCCAATGGAAATTTTGTTAGCTCCATTTTATATTGTTTATGCCCTTCAAATGGGCTACAAAGATTATCAGAGATCCACATATAATGCCATTATTAAAATGAGAATACAGCCTCTAGATATAATCCAAGTAAACAGTCAAGGAGAATTTTCTTTCTTAGCTTTCTGATTTCCTACCTTTCCTTCTTGAATACTTTGATACCAGAACTGTTAACCAGGGTTGACCAAGATGGGCACCTACTTGTGGGAGGTGAAGGGCACAGTGGAAGTAGCCTTTGGGACCTTGTTAGCATCTGCATTCATTGACAAAGGAAAAGCTCTTGATGAATGATGGTAGCAGCAACACAGTGGAATGTTAGATCTCGTGTGAAGAGTTTACACAGAGGGAAGATTGGGTGACAATCATAATGAAGAGACCATATTGTAAGTTTCTAGTTTTTGAAGATGTTTAATGTATGCAGGGGGGAGAAGCTGGAACAAATTGTTTGATGGCTAATCCTCAATGACAGCTTGCCTGAATTTAGAATCACTAAGAAATAAACATCTATTTATATCTGTGAGAGTGATCTTAGAGAGATTTAACTGAGGAGGGGAGACCCACCCTAGATGTGACTGGCATCATTGCCTGGGGTATAAAGAGGGAGAAATGAGAGGAACTCCAGCTTTTATTGCAGGAGGCACAGCCAACAGCCTTGTCCCTACTGTACCTTCCTCACCATGCTGTGATTCTTTCATCCTATATGACTCCATCTTCCTGAAGTTGCTTTTGTTCATCACAGATACAAGAAAAGTCACCAATCCACTGTTCAGTGGGGTGGGACTTACATATCAGGGTCTGGCAATGATGACAACTCAATAACACTTGTAGTTCCTAGGCCTTTGTTTTTTGTTTGTTTGTTTATTTGTTTTGTTTTTTGAGTTAGTTACTTCAAGATATATAATCTCACATGAGTGCCTGGTGATTTGCCTGCATGTATGTCTGTGTATCAACTATCAACGTATGCCTGGTGCTTGAAGAGTCCAGAAAAAGACATCAGATACCTTAGAATTGGAGTGGCAGACAGTTGTGAGCTGATATATGAGTACCGGGAAGTTAAACTAGAGCCTTTGAAAGAAGAGCGAGTGCTCTAGACCACTGGGCTGTCTTCAGTCCTAGGTATTTAATTTCTTCAGCATAATACTTTTTGAGAGGGAACCAGATTTCCTTAGAAAGTAGAAGAAGATGATAATCTTTGAAGCTCTTGTTCCAGAAACTTAGGAGTGTTCAAAGACCATGGTGGACACTGGAAATCAAAACAAAGCAAGCACAGCAGAAGCTAGCTTGCAAAGTTCTGTGGAAGCCTGGCATATTCTGAATCACAAAATGACAAATATTTTAGATACCTATATAGGTCATTGGTCATAGTCATAGTCAACAGTGTAGGGAGCATGATTAAGAAAATGACCATTTGTTAAACAGCAATGGGTGCTAAACATCAGAGAGTAAAAGTCTAGCAAGGAATGGAGTGCTTGAATTTCCTCCTAAACAATTACTAAATATAAGGAGAAAAGGAAGAGTTTTATAATGAAGAAATGTCTCTAACCATATCTTTATCAAATTACAATAATAACAATATAAATAATGAAACATTTTAAAGTCAGGTATGAGTCAATAAGCAAAAGGAAAAAAACATACTGTCTGAAACACTCTTTAAATAATTATGTAAATTCTCTAACTATAATCATAAAGATATATAAGATAAACTCAACTCCAGGATGTTATAAAAACTGGCGCTTGTTCTCTGCCAAGGTCATACAAGACAGGAAAAAAATAAAGAGCATCTGAGGATGTAGGAGATGAGAGAGGCAACACCCAAGGTAACAGTGACCTGGAATATCTTTTTGTCACTAATGACATTATAGGAACAAGTGGTGAAATTTGAGGGAAGTGTGTGGATTTTATGATGCTAATGTATCAACATAACTTCCTGATTTTGATGGCTTTATTGAGGTTATGCAGGAGAATGTCTTTGAAAGAATTGTTCTAAAATCTTCAGAGGTGGTGGGAAATGCACTGCAAAACTTGGAAATGGATCATGGGAAAATGCTCCTCTTCTTATTGTTCCCTGTATCATGTCATACTTGCAGTTTTCTTCTGGGTCATACATATTTACAATAAAGAATAATAAAAGGACAAAGGATAAACTGTCCTAAAATATTTTAGTTTAAAGTGTATTGAACTCAGATTGAACAGTATAATTTGTCTTTGCGTTTCTAATAATCAATACATCAAGGTAAACATTACTCCCTGAAGCAAACTTGTCTGCTGGGAGCATCCAACATGTTTTGTAGTTGAGTCCATTAGAAGATATATGAAATTTATACTGGGAACAGCCAGTCAACTCTGATCCTTGCACTCTGTGGTTCAATTTGCATAAACAGCTGCCTTTTATAATTATATCTCATATGTGATTTTCCTGCAAGTTTTATTCATGTTCAAAGTAGTTTCTCATCAGATAAATATTTTCTGCATTAGCTTAAAGCCATCCATTCTGCATGCTCTGTGATTCCTGGTTCTCCACTCACACTTATTCTGGAAAGGACTGTTGAAAACTAGAGACTAGGAGGTACACACTTTAAAATATATATATATATATATATATTAAGATAAAAAATCAGAACCAGGATGTATTCCTGGTGCACAAAAGGACTTTGGGGGCATATTCCCCATGGAGGGATACTCCCTTAACCTAGAGACAAGAGAGAAGTCCTAGTCCCTACTTCAAATGACTTGACAGATTTAGATGACCCTTTCTGAAGGGCATCACCCTACATGTAGAGTGTGGGAGGGAGATGGGAAAGGAGGGTGGTCGGAGGACATGAGAGGGTGGGAGAAAGGGGAAGAGGGAGGGAGGGAGGAAGGAAGGGAGAGTGAATTGGGATTGATATGTAAAATAAAAATTAAAAAATAAATTAATATAAAAATTAATACTTTACAGGTGAACAAGACAAATTATCAGAAGGAAAAAACCCAAGAGAAGGTACAAGAATCAGAGACATACTTGTTTGCACACTTAGAAATTCCAGAAAATGTATCAACTTGATATCATAACATAAGCACATAGGACCTGAAACAGACCCAGAATCATGAAGGTCCTGTGGATTCTGCTTCAGTATCTTCAAGTCCATATGAGCTTTGCTCATGTTGATTTAGAGGGTCTTGTCTTCTTGGTGTCTTCCATTTCCTCTGGCTCTTACAATCTTGAAGGGAGAAATTTGATGGAGACATCCCTGAGTATTCTAAGGTCTGTCATTTTCTTCATAAGGCCCGTTAGTGGGTACTTGTGGGTACTCTGCTGCAGGAGAAAGCACCTCTGATGATGGCAGAGTGAGGCACTGATCTATGAGTATAGCACAATGTTAGCAGGGGTCATTTTATTGCTACTTTTATAGTAGAACAGTGCTATATTTTTAAAAATTGAATGAATGAAAACCTAGCCACTAGGGCATATGTTAATAACTGAACTTTCATTTATACCTGCTAAGAAATAGAAGATCAGTTTTGCACACTGGAGTGGGTATATCAACCATTGCATGATAGGTCTCATGTTCAGGGTAGATAATTAACATGTAACATACTCCAGTTTTTTGTGTGCTTTTGTTTGTTACAGCTTTTTGTTTTTGTTGTTGTTAATGTGAGATATATTGTATTTTGTTATTTTTGTTTGGGGGAGATTTTGTTTGTTTTGAGAAATAGCTTAAAGTTGTATGGGTATGGAGAAGGAAAAGATCGAGAAGGATTTGAGTGAGAGGAAGACTATGATTAAAATGTATTTAAGTTTGAAAATTGTTTTAAATAATAATAAAAATACCAAAAAAAGAAAAAATAGAACAGTAGCGTTTGGTTTTAAGGGGCATATGATTTGAAAAATATTTTCTCCCATTTTATTTTTATTGTATGTAGGTGTGCGTTTTCCTGCATTTATATTTGTGTACCACATGTGTGGCCAGTACCTGCAATGGACAGAGGCAAAGCTGGTAGTTGGAGATGTCTCAGAAGATAAGGGTGCTTACTGGTCTTACAAGAGACTGTAGTTTGGTTCCTAGCACCCATATCATTACAACACACACCCTATATCTTTTACATTCCCCTGGAAATAACTTCTGCCCCAAGTAACCTGATGTCCTTTTTGACTTGTGTGGGCACTGGCAAATATATAACATACCGCCATACAAACACACATACATAAAAATTAGAGAAATAAATCTTTAAAAACACAGAGAGATGGAAAGTTGAGAGAAGAGAGATGACTCATCAGGTAAAATGTTTGCCCTGAACTCCTCATTGGAGTTCAGATATTTAATACCCACATAAATACCTGAGGGTCATGATATCCCAGCAGAAACTTCCTTGAGCAAGCTGGCTAGCTTGACAGATGGATCAGAAAGCTAAAGTTTAGAGAGACTCTGCCTTAACATATAAGGAAGAAGATGCTTAATGTCAACCGCTAGCTTCCACTTAACAGGAAGAATCACTTGTGCCACACATAGGCAAAGTTGAATACACATGTGTATACATACCTGATACACATACACTCAAAAAACAAACAACAGAAAAGAGAAATAGGTCATGGAATGGTCCCTATAGGCTATATGTTTTTGACATTTCAAAGCCCCTTGCCCTTCCTAGGTAGAGAATAGCTAAGACAGAGAACCTCACCCTGGCACTTAGTGGTTTGTCTAACTGTTCATGTGCTTTCAATACATTTGGTACAATCCTTGGCAAGTGACTCCTGAGTTTTTCTCCTTACCCTATAGTATTCATTGTCTCTATAATTGTTTATTTTATAAACTTAAGGAAAACTGAACCTATAATAAAGCAGTGTTTAAGTAATTTTTTAAAAGTTACCATATAAACAATGGGCTTCATTGTACTCCTTCAAACATATTTGGTTATATTACTCTATTATTGTCTTCTCCCATTCTCCTACCCATCTCATTGCCCATCTTCCTCCTTACATATCACTGAATCTTGCTTCCATGACATGTGTATTAACCACTGTTTTCTTCTTCTTTTCTCTCCTTTAAGGCATTTTCTTCTCTCATGGTCCTTTACTTGTTTCACACACACACACACACACACACACACACACACACACACACACACACACACACACCGGGGGGGTGAAAGAATGAAAAAGAGGGAGGTGATGGGGTGGGGTATAGCATTTAAATTTAGAATCCTTTGTATCCTCAAGTTCTGATAGTTTTATTAGTCCTCTGGCTAAAATCTGTAATAGGCTCTCAACTGTCTAGGTGAATTTGATTCTTTTTTACTTTTTCTTTTTAAAATGTTGTTTTTATGCGTTTTGCCTGCATATATGTACCACTTGCACTAAAATGCCCTCAGAAGCAAGAAGAGGTCATTGAATTACTCCCTGGCACTAGAGTTAGATATTTGTCAACTCACACGGGTGTGATGGATGTAACCAGGATCCTCTGAAAGAACAGTCAGTGCCTCTTAACTGCTAAACCATTACTCTAGATTCCTGAAGATGATTCATAGTGGGCTGTATTTTAGTCTTTACATAGAATATGTCACTATTCTGGGATTCACATAGAACCTTCCTTTGTGACAGAGATAAATGTCATAAAGTAATCCCAGGCTTTAGACCATTATGTTACCCTTGGCTTTATGGGGAACAGCCAGGATCTCAGGTTTATACACAGATGAATTCATATCTTAATGCTAACCTCGACTTAAATATAGCATATTCATGTGTACACATGTAATCACTCTTCCTACTTCATTAAAGAATAACAAAGGAAAGTAACAGAAGATATGAGGTCACTGACACTTTCTAACATATTCCTGATATTTCCCTCTCTTCAGCATGATTCCTCCAGCTCAGCCTACTGTTTAGCTGTGGGTCTCTGCATCTGTTTCCATTAATTCCTGGATGAAGCCTCTCTGCTAACAATTGAGACAGCCACCAACCTGGGAGTATAACAGAATATCATTAGGCATCATTGTATTACCTTTTTGTATGTTTTGTTTATTTTATTTTTTCTCAATTTGTGTTTGCCTCTATACTAGGTCCCTGAGACCTCCAGCCTCCAGTTACTTGCACTCCAGGCAGTGTCAGGGGTGGAGTCATTTTTGTGGTATGGGTCTGAGGCTGGAACACTCATTAGTTAGCCACTCCCACAATCTCCATGTCAACTTTACCAAACCCCTACATCCCATAGGCAGGACAGACTGTAAGTAAAAGGTTGTATGACTGGGCCAGCATTCCAATCCTGCCACTAAAATTTCTTGCCCAGTTACAGGAGATGGCTAGTTCAGACTACCCGTCCATCATTGCTAAGAGCCTTGACTGTGGTCATCCTTGTAGATTGCTGGGAGTTTCCCTTGCACCAGGTTTCTGACCCCCAAATGCCTCCTCCTTTCCAGCCATTTTTTTCCGTAATCTCCCCTCCAGCCACCCTTCAACCTGATCCATTATGTTCTTATCTCTACCCTCCTCCATTCTACTCAAGAGATGTCTTCTTTTCTCCTTGCTTGGGATATCCATCTATCCTTGCTTTGGTTCTGTTGTTACGCAGCCTCTCTAGGGCTGTTGATTGTAGTATAGTTACCCTTTACTTTATAGTTAATATCTACTTACAAGTGAGTACATACCAGGTTTGTATATTTGGATTTGGGTTACCTCACTCAAAGTGATTTTTTTCTAGTTCCATCCATTTGCCTTCAAATTTCAATATGTCATTGTTTTAAATAGTCAAGTAGTACTCTATTGTATAAATGTCTCACGTTTTCTAAACCCTTTCTTTGGTTGAGGGGCATCTAAGTTGTTACCAGGTTATGATTATTATGAATAAATCTTCCGTTAACATAGTGGAGAAAGTGCCTTTGTAGTTTGATTGACCACCATTTGGATATATGACCAAAATCATACAACTGGGTCTTTGATCAATTCTCAATTTTCTGAGAAACTACCACATTGAATGAGACTGGGGCTTCAAAGACATCACTAGGGAACCCATACCTGGGCTCATAGAAGCTCATAGAGGTGGAACAAGACTCAGGGAGACTACATGGAACTGACCTACGCATTCTACTGTCCATATATGGGACAGTTTTTTATAGCTTGGTCTATTAGCAAGACTCCTAGCTGTGGGAAGAGGGCTTGTCTTTAGAGCTTTGGTAAGCTTTTGGAAACCTATTCTTCATACTGGATTAACTTGCCCAATCTTAGTACAAAAGGAGACACTTAGTACTGCCTCACTTGATGTGCCATGCTTTGTTGATACCCATGGGAGACCTGCCCCTTTATGAGCAGAAATAGAAGAGAGATGGGTGAGGGTTAGAGTAGGTGTTGTAAAGGGAATGGGAAGAGAGAAGGGATGGGAAACTGTGATAGGTATATAAAATACTGAGTAAATTTAATGAAAAATTCCTGATGTCTTTATTTAATCACTTGTAAAAATATTAGTGATAACCATATCAAAGAGTGAGCACTAATAATTAATACATATGGAAGTTTATAGGTTTCAAAGAGCTCATACATATAAAACAATTTTCTCAATTCTGACTCAGATGACTATCATGTCTAATTTTTATCATATTGGTGTATTTAAATTAGTTGACCCATAATTGGTGTTTATTTTATGTCTGGATTTGCTTTATATTGCAGTGATAAACACCGTGACCAAAAGTAACCTGAAGGGGATGCTTGTTTCAGTTTATAGATTATGTTCATCATGAAGGAAACCATGGCAGGAACTCTAGATAGAAACCTGGAAGGAGGAAAAAAAGCAGAGACCTTTGGGAAACGATACTTATTGGCAGCCTATTTTCTTATGGCACCCAGGACCCAAGGATGAGGCCAACTCTAGGAGGATGGAGCATCCCACACCAATCATTAATCAACAGATTTGCCTTAGATTTGTCTCCAGGCCAATCTGATAGATCTATTTTTTCAACTGAGTGTCTTCTTCTCATCTACTCAGTAAGAAGAACTTAGATTTATTATTGTATGTCTTAGCCCCCTGGTTGCCAAGGCTCTGTGCAAGAACTATCTTTTGTAAAGTAGTAGAAAATAACTGTGAACTTCCTCCTAACCAGTAAAATTCACAAGTCGCACATTGTAATTCCGTTTGCAATATTTTCCCCAATATTTTCTTAAAGCTTCATGTATGGAAAATGTCTTTGTTTTCACTCCATTTTGCATTTTGCCAAGAACAAGTGGCAAAACATTACTTATCATCTTCCTTTCAAAACATATGGCATGTGCCCACAGAATATTAAATGATCTCTTACAATGACAACAAATTTCATCAGAACCTCACAGAATGTAAGGCTTTTTGAAGCAGGCAAGGGAAGCAGAAATGGCTCAGGAGCACTGGTTTGTTGGTAGAGATGGTGATGAAAACATATGTCACTTGAAATCTGAAGGATGACAGTGTTACATGCATGTATCAACAAGGTGGAAGAAAGCATTTTATTTAGACTCAGTTATTTTAAGTCAGATTTAACAGCCAAATTAGTGTTCTCTTCTTTGAAAGAGACAAGAAAATAAGTATGCATGCTAAAGTTGTTGTTCATTTTTTGATGTATCTCTCACACACTAGGCAAATCAACATTTTGACAATTCCAGGTAACTAAGAAGAGGACTTTCTAATCTGATTATAGGAGAAGACCCATCCAGACACCCTCTCCACCACTGTTAGGAGTCTTAGCTGGGGTCATTCTTGGGGATTCCTGAGAAATTGTCTAGCACAAGATTTCTCCTTAAACCCGTAATAGCTCCTTTTATCATATCTTTCATTGCTCTCCCCCTCTGTCCCTTCCCCAACTTGATAATCTTGATCCCTCATGTTCCCATCCCCCAACCCCTCCTTTCTACTCCCCATCCCACTTTATGTGGAGATGTCTTTCTTGTTCAAATAAAGCCTGTCTGGGGGTCAGATGTGGCCCAGTTGTCTGAACAAGTTCATGGCAGGTAGCTGGCAGCTTTCTCAGGACTGGACTGAGGCTCTCACAGGATGATTTGCCCTTGTCCTGCCTTTAGTGTTCTGGTCCAAGAGATCTTAACTATTTTCTCTTCCTGGGTCCCTCCATATATGTTCCCCTCTTACCCTTTCTGAAAAGTTAATGGGGCACAGGAAGGGGGAAGAATAGGTTTGGAGAAGGGGAGGGAGGGGGCATTGGGGTTGGTATATAAAATGAAACATACTTTTTTTAATTAAAAAATAAGGAAGAGGACTTCCTATGCTTTGTCTTTCATCGTTTTCTCATTAATCAATGAGAGCTGATTCGTTTGATCTGTGAGTTTCAGAGAAAGACGTCAGTTAATGGAATTTACACTTTTTCTCCCCCCTATCTCTTACAAAGGCTCCAGCTTGACTTCCCCAAGAGGAATAGTACACTTTAGTTAAGTCCAACCCTGACTTCTCTACAGCTCTTCACTTTGAACCCCTGTGTTCCACATAGTGGGAACAGGGCAGGAGATGGCGTAGAGGTACTGCATACAAATTTTCTGTCATGCTTCATCATACTTGCTCTTCTAAAACACAGTTATTTGACTGAGTCAAGCTCTTTATCCCATGAGTTTTCCTAAAGTCTACAGGGTCAATGCAGGTGGAATTTAATGACTACCTCAAATTGGTCATGAGTTAAACTATATTCTGCCTATGATTTTGCTTTTAACTAGTACTCAAGCTGGCAATACTCTTTCTCTGCCCAAACTGAGGCCCCATCTTTTAGATGGTCTAGAGCTCTATTGGTAAATATCTGAAGCTGTTTATCACTCTCTGATATTTCAATCACTCTGAAGATTATATTATCATTTACTATTCACCCTCATATACTCCTTGAGATTCCAACAAATAATTAGCAGATATATAAGAAACATTGATTGGAGAATAAATTGCCAGAGTGTTTTCATAGTAATTTATATAGCTTACAAAGAAAACTAACACAACAAATTAAATATTTGTAAAGAAAAGTCTAGCTTTAAATATACTTTAAAGTTGTACCTTTTAACTCATTTCTCCTCTTTTAAAAGATATAATTTGGGAGATATATAGTATTTAATGAATGATATAATTTCTGTATACTAAAGTTATCATTGATCAAGTTATTAATATTAATTTAAGTAATTAATCTAGAAATTAATACTTCCCAGAGACACTAGGTGTGTGTGATACATATATGCAGGGACTTCTGATTACATCTTACTCTATGAACTTAAACTATTTGTTGCTAAGCAAATAATTAGAAAGAAAATTGGTTTTACACACACACACACACATACACATGTATGCACGCATGGTTATATGTTCACATGCGTGCAGGTATTGGTGGGAGTTGAATACCAGGCAGCTGTGGTTACAAGAGATTGGGAGACACTTGACACAGGTGCTGGCAATCAAACTTAGAATCTCTGCAAGAGTAGTCTGTGCTCCTTAACCACTGAGCCACTTCCCTAGCCCTCAAATTATTGTTTAAAGAGAACATTTCTGTGTTCACTGGATATAGTGAGGAAGTGTTATGTTTTTGTTAAGCACTTTCTGAAATTCTTGGGCTACATCAGTGTAAATATAGGTCCAAACCTATGGATATTTTCGTCAAAATTACTCATAATCTAGTGATAGGGAATGGAAAGGGACAGATTATGAACAACCAATAATCATGCTAGTACTTTTCGAAATGAGAAGTTTGGGGAAGGATAAAAAGAACTGAGCAAGGATGATTGTGAATTGCAATTTAAGTCAGAGTGAGTTTCATCAAAAAGCTATTTGAACTAAGATATGGAATAGGTTAGGAAGCCAGGAATGTGGATATGTAAGGACAGCATTCCTAGTAAATGTTTGTGCCATTGCAAAGGTCCTGGGGCATGGCTCTATGTGTAGGTGGAACCTGAAGAAGGCAAGTGGGGCCAAAGGAAGAGAAGGTAGACCTTGAGGAGAGCGGGAGGTAAGGAGGAACAGTATGAAATGGGATCAAAAAGAAACCAAAGGGCGGCACTGGTGCCTCACGGCTCTCAAATGTATTGCTGGTAATGTTCCTAGCAACATCGTTCTACTTGGAGAATTTGACAGATGAACAGTATATGACTTTGTGTGATAGTACCTTTTGGGATGTTAGTTGGGAATAAAATTTTGGAATATGAAAGTATGGAATCTGCTTTTATCACTCATTTATTCATTTTATAAAGATAGGCATGTGATGCTGTTCTGCCGGGCTGGAATTTAGTCCTTCCTCCAGAGCCTGATGTAATCCTGAGGAGTTTCCACTCTTGGAGAGTCTGGCTCGAAATAACCATGTACACAAGGCTTTCTGAGTCAGTGCACTATTTAAAGATGATAGTGCTAAGCAGCCATTCCAATAGATACTATAAGCACTGGCATCTTAGCGTCTGACAATGGAAAGGGTGAACTATCTTTAGGGCCCAGGAGTGATGAGTGCCAAGAAGGGAGAAGGCATCTGCTGCTCCGCTCAACAGTCAGGTCTTCCTGACACAGGTTTCAGGTCGAGAATTAATGACAACTATTCTTATGCTGTCAGTGTGACTTCCTCTATGATTTCCCATCATAACCCAGAGTCATGAAATACCGTTATTCTTGAGAGTGGTCACTACTAGGACCCTGAAAAGGGTATAGGAGATTTTGGTGCCCTTCAGCAGGGAATGCTAATTTTTAAAAATAAATGTACAAACGGGATTTTTCCAAACCTATATGTGGCCTTAATTTTTCTTAAAGAAACATCCCTGAAAATGGTCATAAAAATATTCCCTGTTGCGTCATTTTATTGTTCACAGAGACTTCTCAAGCACAGCAGGTAGACAAGTGTCACACTCTTGTTTGTTTCAGCATCCGGTTCAGGTGCGGGTCAGCAACTTAAAAGGGACCTGATGCGTGACTCCACTGGGATGGTGAGAAGAGATCTCATATGCGTATATGTTCATATTGTGGCTTTCTTTCTCACCTGCTTTGTACAGCATCCCTCCATCTGGGATTCTCTTCCTGGTCCTGAGCAGAAAAGACCCAGTCTTAAATGCTGGCAGATTGGACCTTCCCACTCGGCTTTTGCCAGATCCATTTTGTCATTGACTACAAGCTCTGGAGAGCTGGGGATCTGTTCTTCTGAGAGCACAATCATTTTCTCATTTACATGGGGAGAAAGTGGAGGAGCTACAAGTTCTGTCTGTAAGCTGGCTAGACATCTGCTTTTACCAGCTAAAGTGGTGGAGAAGTGAAGGTTGTTGTTAATTCAGGAGACTGACCAACGTTCCTTTTTCAGCTCAATTGTTTAGTTTGTAGAGGAGTTAGGCAGCAATTCTTAGTTGAATCACTTTAACATTTTTTTCAGAGGGTACAGCCATGATGTGGGAAGCCTTGTGTCTTGGTTAAATTTTCTTTGCAGATTTCTGAAAATGTGTTCAAGAACTGAGACCATCTACTTATACTCATGTATGTTTGACAATAACTGAATGTGTATGACTTTGCCTTCCTGGGTACACAGGTGCTCCTTGGGCCCTCTTAGGTAGGTAGCACTGAGATCAGAGCATCCTTTGAAACACCAAATAAAAGGGTAGATCTGACTTTAGGAAAGCAAAGCCAAACACCAAAAATCTAGAAGCCCCACAGATTTTGTCTCTCCAGATCTTCCATGCATTTGTTGATATTAGGAAGGCCTAAAAAGTGGTGATATACATTCATACGTATGTTGTTTTCCTTTTATTCTATTTCATGCTTGCTGCTCTTGTCACCAAGGCCTGATACTTTGAAACCACCACGAAGACAATTGGATCTGCTTGGACGAATCTCAAATAGAGAAGTAGCCCTTGGGACTCAAGATATTTACTCTCCAAGATGTGTATCTTTATGATGGAGATTTTCAGTTAAACAATCCTCAGATCCATGCTCACACTCCTGCCAGCATCTTGTTTTCCTTGTGAGGGTCCAACTTAAGGTCATCTTCAGTGCCTATCATGTGGTTGATATAACATCTTCTTGTTTTCTTTTGCTAGCTTACAGCTACTTTTTGGTTAGCTGAGGCTTCAAACTAGTTCAGGTATTTGGTTCTTGTAGCACATAGCCTTTGCCTTCTGTTTTAGCATGACTTGATTTCTCTTCCCTAGATTGAAGAACCCATCCTGGACCCCTCCCTAGACTCAACTCAGTCTTCAATACAGCTGAACTCTCAGAGATGAAATGACCTGCCTTTTTGCATATGTGTTTTCAACAACATTCAAATTAAAATTAAAGCTGATTTCAAGTTGCTTTCAGTAATGAAAATCTCAGCTTTAGTTAATCTGCTTCACCAGCAGAGTGTTGAAGTCACTGCAGCTCAGAATGCTACATCCTCCTGGTATCACTGCCATTTACCCTTTGGGGTGCTTCTTGTCCTGCTGCTCTGGGATAGTAGGTGAGACTTGATAAAAGTGACTACACTCCATTCTCTCTCCAGCATCCCACAGCACAGTGTCTGACATTGAGCATGCTTGGCATTAAGTATTTCTTGACCAGATTAAGATAACAGGATTTCTTTTTTTGCATGTGTTTTAGGTATTGAATCAATGTGTCTAGGCTGACACTTCACGAGTTGTGGGTAGAACTGATTTTGTGTGGGAGGGGGTCTTATAGCAAGATTGAGCACTTGGACAAGAGAAATGGCACATAACTCATGAGATTCTTGACCCAATCTTCTCTTGCCCACCTAGTGTTTTGTGCTTTTATAGAACTACCCAGTTGTTCTTAGGGCTGAATTCAAAGATCAGTAACAAGATGACTGAAGGAAGGGAGGAAGATAGAAGGAGAAGGACATTTCTGAGAGATCCTCCATCACAATTCATGGCTGGGCACTCCTGCCTCACAAGCAATTGCTCTGCATGAGATCATCTCTGCCCTTCTGGTCCTGTGTTTCCCTTAAACAAAAGCCCATAATCACCCTGAGCTAGGATAGATCTGGGATGTACACAAACTTTGACAACTGCCTCTCTTGGGGGCTTTCAGTTTTCCTCAAGTATTAACATTCAGAGCTTTTCTGAGCCTGGGAACTTTCCTAATACAATGCATGCCAGTGGGTGGTCCTTAGTAGTCCAGGCTCCCAGTTCTAGATACAGGGTTTCTACAGTCTTACTCTCAAGTCTGGGTAAAAGGTTAGGACTAGGAGAATGCACAATGTATTTTGGCACTGATAATGAGAAAGGTAAAAACTACTTAAGATCATTTTTAAAAGTCAAGATCATTGAGAAAGGATGAAACCTTTACTTATATGCTTCAATATTACAAGAATTCATGTTTGTATTTACAATTATATCATTTTTAAGGAAGAAAGGAACCCTTCAGAGAGAGTGACTCTGTATTTGAATTCTACATCCTTATGTATTATGTAACAATTAGTAAGGATGTGATGGAAATTTTTCTTTGGAAAAGTTCCTGATTCCATTACTCAACTACTCAATCGACCAGTAATTATGAATCATATCTTTAATTAGCTGCTGCTCTTCAGAAACATATGAAAGCCAAGGGCATAAAGTAATTGGCATAAAAGTTTTCCTAATTAATTTATCTGTCCATGTAAGTAACCAGGGCTAGAGTCTAGGGATCATTTATAACTCCAGGAAGGCCAGCCCTAAAACTTACTGTCGAAGGAGATTTATATATGTGAATTATAAAAAGACAACAAGCTGCAAAATTGCATTATCCTCCAACTCTAACAATATAGCCCATAACGTGCCGTTTAGAGACGAGCAAAAAGTTCCTATTGATCCAATTCATTTTCATCATATCCTCCAGTGAATCTTTCAAATCTCTCTTGCCTTTTCTTCATTCAACATTGTAACAGTAATCAAGCACATTAAGCAATTCATTAAACAACAGCCCCGCTGACCACAGGGAGCACTGCAGCTAACATTCATTAGGCAGCCAATAACTTTATTTAAGTAGGAAAAGGCTTGGGAGTAAAAACCAACTCCTTTGTCTCTCTGTATGGAAATGCACATCTCAGCAGTGATCCAAGCACACACTTCTGACCCACAATGTGCTTTCAAACTCTCAATGCACAAAGCAAAATTAAAGTAGGGGTGGTGTGTCTCATGTTCGTCGGCTCCCTTTGTCACATTATAGGCCATGTCTTAGTTCATTGCTAAGCATCGCCCTAGAAGATTTACATCTAGTATGGAAAAGGGGAAATGCTCAAATGTTGATATTCCAGTGTTTTAAGATCCAACTTTCAAAGTGCTAATGACATGAGAACCAACATAATTATTTGGCTTTAGAGAAAACTAACAGTCTGTGTGTGGTTAAAAGAGTGACCAATGCATTTTTCTTTCTTTACAAGAGAAATCTAAAATCACTAAAGCAAGAGGCCCAAATTACATGTTTAAATAATAATTGAGGCCATCCTAAAAAAAACTTCATGCATGTGACTCCTAGGTCTAGGGATGTCATGGGAAGAATAGCAAAGAGTGACATACAAATGTGACTTAGACTGCCCTTTCCATAAGGGTCTCTTTGCTTTGGCCCTGGGTGCTTGGGTGCTGACGTTCCTTGTCCTGCTGCTAGGCTGTTCCATAGCTGGTGAATGGTTTTTCTTTGTTGTTTGCTTTTATGCTTTTGGAATAGCATGAGAAATTTTTGTGTGGTGTATTTATTCATAAATAATACTATTTGTGGGTCAGAGAGGATTCCATCCATCCTCTTGAGGAAAGTAGGAAAGTAGGAAAGTAGGGGAAATATCTTATTTCAGGCATTAACCTGAAGTACTTCAGAAGGAACTATATAACATACTGTAGTTTCTTCTTTTTATTTCATCCACATTTTCTTTTTTCTTTCTTTTTTTTTTTTTTTTTTTTTTTTTGATTCACCTCTTCCCTTGGTATTTTTTTTTTCTCCTACTTCTAACTTGTGTCTGATATCCTCAGTCATTCCTTTTCTATTTACATCCTCTTTGCCTCTCTTATGGGCCCTCTATCTACTTTCATGACCTGTACCTATGCTTAGTCCCACACAAATACATGATGGGAGATGTCATTCTGTAAATATTTTTATCTTATGTGTTACTGAATAAAGAACTGTTGGCAAGTAGGAAGGCAAGATAGGTGGGACTAGGAGACAAGCTGGATTCTGGGAAATGTAGTAAGAAGATTCAAGATGTAGAGACTTTAGGGAAGAAGGTCCAGACCCTCTCTCTGGTAAGATAAGACCATGTGTAAATACTTAGATTAATAAAAATGGTTAATATTTAAGAGAGAACTAGCCAATAAGAAACAATAGTAACAGGACAACAGCTTTATATCTAAAACATTATCTCTGTGTGCTATTTGGGGCTGACTCGGCTGTGGGACCAGGCTGGTGGAGAAACTGCTCGTAACAAATACACATGTCTAAAAAAAGATCACATATGAGGTAGAATATTCAATATTTGTCCTTCTGAATGTGGTATAACATTTTCTTTCTTTCTTATTTAAAACTTTATTTTTTATTTAACAATCCAACCCAAGTTCCCCCTCCTTCCCCTTCTCCAGTTCCCTCACCTCCTTCCCTTCCTGCCACCATCCACTCCTAAGAGGAGGTAAGGCCTTCCTTGGGATGTCAACAAAGTCTGGAAGACCAAGTTGAGGAAGAACCAAACCCCTTTCCCTTGAATCAAGGTTGGCCAAGCTATCTCACCATAGGGAATGGGGTCCAAAAAGGAAGTACGTGCACTGGAAAAAGTCCTGATGCCACTGCCTCCCCGGCAGATCAAGCCATATAACTGTCACCCACATTCAGAGGGCCTAGTTCAGTCTCACACAGGTTCCCTAACTGTCCGTCCATAGTCCCTGAATTCCAACTAGCTGGGGTCAGGTGTCTTTTCTTCATCATGGTATTGACCTCTCTTATTCATATGATCCCTCCTCCTTCCCTTCAACTGAACTCCAGGAGCTTGGCCCAGTATCTGGCTGCTTCTATCAGTTACTGGATATAGGTTCTATGATGATTACTAATGTGCTCACTAATCTGATTACAGGGGAAGGCCTATTCAAACACTCTCTCCACTGTTGCTAAGAGTCTTAGCTGGGGTCATCTTATAGATTCCTGGGAATTTCTCTAGCACCAGGTTCGTAGGTTTAATAAGTATTAGGAAAAACAGATAGTCTGAATAGATGCTTATTCAGGGAGAAATAACTTACAACAGAGACAGAAGAACACCAGCAGGTTCCTGGTCCCAGAGATCCCTCCAGATGCTCCACTGTCCCTGTGCTGCAAGCAAGAGAATGCCCTGGGGACCCTTCCCCAGACCTTGTCCCCACCCCAATGGGCATAGTCAAAGCCACAGGTGCAGACAAAGTGAATATCTCACTACAATTCCCCTTTTAGTCTAAAGAAAAGATTTAGGATTGTTACAAAACTATATACAAAACAGTGAATAACAAATGTGCTTTAAGATAAGGAAAATTGAGAACATGCAAACTTAAGACCTATATATGTAGTCCTGGGGTGAAGGCATAATGGAGTTTAGGAAAGCTTAAGTCTAGTACCTAATGTATCTCACTAGGAAGAGAGAATAATAGTTGTGATAGTTTAATCTTCAATCTCATCAAAGACCTGAGAAAGAAGATAACAATACTAGGACAAGCAGGAAGTACAGATGGACAACTTCCAAAGGGTGCATTCAGCAAATGGTATTAGAAAAGTCATATCCATATACAGAAGAGTAAATGTAGGGAAACGATTTCAAAATATAGTCATAGTAAGAACATACTTAAAAGGACACTAGTAGCAGAGAAAATAATTCCAAAAACAGTATGGAGATTCAGTAAGAGGTATATGATGGGAGATGTCATTCTGCAAACATATTTCTTGTATTGGTTAATGAATAAAACCTGATGGCCAATAGGAAAATTCTATAGTTTAAGACCAGTTAGTAACCATCGGGGAACATATCATTCCCAAGAACATACAGGCAGTGGATGTTAGGACTAACATTTGAAATTGGCTTTGCTTGATATACAGCCCATGTTATTTATTGGTCTTTGCCTTCATTTTGTTAACTAAGTACTTTACCCTGACATACTACTGTATTTGAGGCTTTAGAATGAACATAAAAAGTAGTTGTTATTTTTCTTAACTTTGGGGAACAAAACTAAGCTGGGAACATGAAATATCCATCAAGCAATGTAGATTCTTGTACTCCGGCCAGATAATTGAATGGTATACGTTGATGTGTTTGATAAACGTTAGTTCCCAGTTACAGGTTCAGATTGACAAATGAACTGTTCATTTTTCAGATTCTCTACAGGTTAGATAAATTATCGAAGGAAGGGTTTTTAGATTTATTAGAATGAAAATTAATAGCCAGGTGGTGGTGGTGCACACCTTTAATCCCAGCACTTGAGAGGAAGAGACAGGCAGATCTCTGTGAGTTCAAGGCCAGTCCAGTCTACAGAGTGAGTTCCATCATGGGCTCCAAAGCTGCACAAAGCAACCCTGTTTTGAAAAAACAAAGAAAAAAGAAAGAAAGAATGAAAGAAGAGAGAGAGAAAAAAATTAATAAAATAAAACAAGGTTTAAACACAGATTGAACATATGAGGGCCATGATTCATACCAGCCATAGCAGGGACAATTAAAAGGATAAGAAGAATATTAAAATATTTTACAGTGTGTTACAAGTAGTACAGTTATGTTTAAGGCTTGCCTTTGTTTGGGTGATGTTGATAGCAAATATTTAGAGATTAAGGTGTATGATCTCTGAAAATATGTGTTTGCATATATACTCTCATGTGTATATAAGACAGTTTATTATACATTAAAGTGAAGCATTCTCAAGGGGTAAGAATGAATAGTAGCTAAGGAAGCCATTATGTCAAATTTTGTTTTTAATAGGCTTTCTAAAGATTTTAAACTTTGCTCTGAAGATTTTCCTACCAAGGTAATTGACTAGACCACTCTTAAAAGAGAAAAATGAGAAACCAGAAAGTTTGCAAGAAGACAGCAATTTTATGACCTTCTGGGCAGTACACTAATCCATATCTCAGATCTAGAGATATGACTTAGATCCCATTCTTATGATTGGTCTTCCAAATTCATCAGTTGAAGTTTCTTGTTATACAAGCAGCTGATTATAACTTTGAAATATCCTAGTATTTGACAGTATTTATCTATCTACTTACCAATTTCCTGTCAAGAGTTGAGAGCTTAAAACTATTGAGGAGATAGATATTGAGTTGATATGGCTATTTATGGCTAAAATTAGTTGTAGAAGGATCTAGGGTCTTTAGTCTTGCTGACTTTCAGGCTCTATCAGAAGGTTGGGAAGCCTAGTCGAGGTAGTCTAGCAACTTTTGAACCAATTCTGGGTGGATAGATGATAAAGTAGAAGAGGTAAGATAGCAATTACGTACATGAAGTATGAAGAATAATAAAATCACTGTTAAGATTATAATCGATATGAGCCATTTCCATCATGAAAATCTGGAATTCCTATTGCAAAGATGTTTGCCAACACACATGATAGCATCTACTACAGTTTGAATCTGATTTTGTAGATCACATAAAGCAAATGTGATTTTAGTGGAATTATCAGGAATTTATATACAACATGTAACCATGATAATTACACTGCTACCTTTTATAATCATAAGAATATCTGAAGTGGCATGGCTTTATTTAAAACTTTTTTATTAGTATTATTTGTATTAGTATTATTATTTTCTGGACTTTAAAAATAGAAGAGAAATTCAATGGGTTTTGTCATTTAAAGCCTTATAAATATATCTATTTTTACAATTATGCATCTGTGCTTGTGTTTTTATGCGAGGATATTCATGTATTGCAGGTGCCGACAGAGGCCAGAAGTGTCAGGTCTCCCTTGAGATGCAAATTAATATAAATCTCTGACTGTAGTTGCTGAGGGACTGAGTCTGTCTCCTCTGCCAGAGCATGAATCAGTTATAATCACTAAGTCATCTCTGCAACCTGGACTTTAGATATTTAGCAAGAGTTTAAATATGCCAAGTGGTATCTCATAGTCCTACAAATAAAACTAAAATGGAAGTTAGATGGTTAATCAAACTATGGAAAACAAATTTGTTCCAGGTATATTATCATAGTGAAATTGAGTTGTGACTTGCTTACTTACATCAAAGAAAATTCTAGAGTTCTTCGGCTAACTCATTCTCCTGATAACCGAGGTTTATCTGCTTTTCCTCATGGGTTAGGTAATTTCTAGAACCCATTTTTAAAACAGATTTTGGAATTACTTGAGTCTGTGAGCAAATTATCTGAAATATTGGGTCTGTCATCTCAGAACAGATCTAAATACAGAAAACGTGCCTATAAAGCATTCCAAAGGGCTTAGGCCAGGATCTGAATGTCAACTTTCATGGATGTCAAAGAGAAGCAGTGGTAACACCACCCTCAAGGTAGGCTTAGTCCCCTAGCACATTAGGAACTGATTGCAATAGTCTGTCTTTCCAGAGGCCTGATCTCTGCAAGGGGAATGAAGACAACATCTGATTCATAGAGTTCATTACAAATGGAGTGATCAGGGAAGCAGAAGAAAGCCTACTGTTTCTTTGAAAAGATCTGAGAAGGCAAAGTTGAAGAATAATTGTAATGCCTCATTAGGTAACTAGCAGTCAGTTAAAAGCCCATAGCATGGGACTTTACTGATTAGAGGCTGAAGTTACCTTGGGCTTCAGGCTGGAGAAAATGTTGATTATTCCTGGAAGCATTCTTCCATTTGTCTGTCTAGGATGGCTGTGCTTGGTCTGTTTGCTGTCAGTGGCTCTTACTCAAGGGTTAGTGCGGAGCCTTATAAGGACTCACTTATGATAGAACTTTTGAAAGCATGGAATTTAGCCCTTTCTGCTCTGTGATGTACTGGCTATTTCACCCTCTGACTATGTTTTCCTACTGTGTATTTAAGAACATGTCTGTGACCAAAAAAGCATCTGTAAAGGTCTGTTGAAGTTCCTTTGTGGTTACTGCTGGGTCTGGGGAGAAAGCCTAGGACTCCATTAGCTTTTTCTTCTTGGAAATGTGCTACCTACAGAAATGTGGCACAACCTTGCTGACCACATGACTTCCTTGGAAGTGTTGAGGGTTCGACCCTATGATGAGCCTCCTCTGCAAAAATATATACAGATTATAGTCTATCTTCTGGGTCTCGAAGACTTTCTGCTAAAAAGGTGAGTGATTTACTGGAATTTACTTATTTTATGTGTATGAGTGATGTATGTATGTATGTATGTATGTATGTATGTAACATGTTTGGGCCAGGTGCTCTTGGAAGTCAGAAGAAGGTGTCAGATGAACCATTATATGTGTGCTAAAAACAGAAATGGGAAAAAATACTCACTGAGACCCAGAGGTAGTGGTCAAAAAACACTGGCTGCTCTCTTAGCCTCCCATCTTCATGGTTTTGGCCTCCGAGTTGGCTGTTGAATGTCCAGAAGAGCTGTAAAAAATGAATACCAGCTTAAGATTTCATTGAAAAACATTTAGATAAAACTTGACCAAAACAGAATTTTAGAGGAATCTTGCCTCTGTTATGAATCAGTTTCCTAAATAATTAGAAACCTGACTAACAGCAGTAAATAAAAGCTACTATCTTTTGTAAATATTAAATCACTTTTATTCAAATAAGTTTTCTATAAATGTTACTAAAAAATCAAATTTTAAAAATATCTTATCCTTTTAAACAAATCATTCGATTTTAGTTTTACACAGTGTATTGAATTTTTACTTTAGGAAATTTTAGGAATATCTAATTACAGCCATATTACCTTTCTTTAATTTTTAACTTCAAAATAACTTCTTGGCAAACATTTTAATTTTTGGTTTATTCTTAACTCTTTTTTGTTCCAATCTGGAACAAATTTTTATTTGTATAACAAAACTGCATTTCACCATTAGAGTGCCTTTCAATTAAAATAATTTCCCCTTTTAACTAGAAACACATTTCTATACATATAACCATCTATATCTCTTTCTTATATTTGCTGGCATATTTTTGCCTTGCTTTTCTTAAATATTCTTAATGCAAGTTAAGCTTTCCTCTTAAAGCCAGGAAAAACCTTTATAGGGACACATCTGTCCATTTTTATCTTTTGCAGAAAACATCACTTAAAACATGTATTAATATTAAAGTATAACTTAGAGTCATTGCTCACACCTCTCTACCATCCAGCTTAAACACCTGGCTACTGTTCCCATTATTTGGAATCTTTTACTTTCTACTGATTGCCTAGTCATTTACAATGAGGTTTAAAACTTGTCAAGCTGGGCAAAAGCTTTTCTTTTTAAGTTTTTGGCTATAAACTTGTCCAAAATATGATGTGTGCATCCAAGAGGCCAACTAATAGGAATAAAAACTGCAAAGAGGTCCCTCAGAAGGCATCTCTCAAACTTCAGTTCTACCAGTAAATGATAAGGATGGATCCTTTACCAGCCTTGGGTTATATGTCCTCTCATTCTCCCCATTTTGGAGTTATATTAGGAATCTGAGACCAAGTTCTAAAAGTTTTACTTCTATTTATCATCTATCTATCTATCTATCTATCTATCTATCTATCTATCTATCTATCTATCTATCTATCTATCTATTCTCTGTATAGCTCTGATTGTCCTGGAACTCACTCTGTAGACCAGACAGATTCCCCAGCATCTGCCTCCTGAGTGCTGGGATTAAAGGTATGGGCCCATACTGACTCATTTACTTTGTTTTAATACATAATAAGGGAATAATGTCCTTCTCTTTCAGATATATTATGAACTCACTATGTAGCAAGAGGATTACAGACATTCATTAACATGCCTGGTTTGTGATTTGTTGTCACAGAGAAAGTTACAGCTAATTGGAAGTATAGATAAATCATGATTAGCTATAAATCTCTATAGCTCAGTTACCACTACTAGAAATTCATTTTACTGTGTTATTTTGTATTTGTTTGAAATTTTATATTATAAAACAAATACATAAACTACCAGGTCACAAAGGAATATCTAATACTGTAATTCTAAAGCACAGCCTCGCTGCCAAATCTGTGTCACAATATAATTTTCCATATTCTAAAACACTTGTAATAGAAACTTTAAAAGGGAACATGTATTTATTAGGAAGGGAGATGTGTGAATGGTATGGTATGCATTTGGAGGTTAGAAGACAACATTCAGTAGTCACTCCTCTCCTACAATTTTTCTCTTCCATCTCTCCTTTTCTGTTGGTGAAGCTTGCCTCTGTTGTTCCTATCAAGTTCTTAAATTTGTTGTTTCAAGATTACCCTCAGGTTTGGTTTTCTTTACTCATTCTTTTTCTACTTTTAGCTTTTGAATGGTTTTATTTATTTTCTTCTACTGCTTGTGTTTTCATAGATTTATCTAGGGATTCCTTCATTTATTTTTTCTTTAAGGATCTCTATAATATGCAGAAAAGATATTTTAATGTCTTTTATTTGTGTTTCAACTATGCTGGAATACTCAAGTCTTGCTGTGGTAGGATTGTTGGGATGTTGTATTTTTATACTGGGTTCTAGGCATTTGGGTTTGGGAAAACTGTACTTCTACTTGCTGACATCTGTCTTGTATCTGTTGGTGGGTGCTGTGTTCCTTTGTTTATGCTTCCCTTCTGTTTCTTAGGGTAGTGTGATGGCTGTGTGTAGCCTGTAGAAAAATCCCCTGGTATTCTTATAGATGTGGGCATTGGGGTTTCCAAGTAAAATTTGTTTCTGGGTATCATTATTTGACACTTAGATGGTGATGGGCTAAGGTCAGTTGAAGAGCTTCCAGAGAAGTAGAAAGCAAGTTGTTCCACTGCAAATGTGGGAAGGAGGCTGTAACAGGTGTTCTGTTGTAGAACTTGGTGTGAGACAGGAGATTGGTTCAGAGGAGCAGAGGAGATGTGAAAGTCTGCAGTTAGCTTACCTGTTTCCCTGGCTGGAGTGGCCTGTGTGTTTGCAAGGGCTTTGAAGATGGAAGTTTCTGTCCCTCCTGGTCCCACTGCTGCTTCAGCCACAAGTAAACACATGGATGCTATATTAATTATAAAACTGTTGGCTGATGGCTAGGGATTCTTACTGGTTAGCTCTCTCTTAATTATGAACACATAACTACTAATTTATGTATTTATATATGGCCTCACCTTATCATAGAATGCCTGGTCTCTATATGGCATCCCTTTGCAATACCTCTCTACCTTCCTCTCCCTAGACTTCTCCTGGTCTGGTAGCCCTGCCCATGCTTTCTGCCTGACTATTGACCAATCAATGCTTTACTCAACCACCAATAAGAAAAACTTATATACATCAGGACATCCCCCATCAGAGCTTCAAAGTATTAATTAAACTGACTGAATTTGCTAAATTTGTCAATTTGATTCCTCAAATTCAGCCTCATTATGAAAAGGAAAATAGTGAGATAATTATATTAAAGAGATATTTTTGAAATTTGTTTGTATAGCATCTTCAATGAGTTAGGATTACTGCATTAAAAGATGGATCACCATTTTTGTCACCAAACATAACTCTCCTAAGAGGAGAGACACTACTATTAACCAATGCCAAAACATTAAAGTCAACTGTCAGCATCAACTGGGAGATAAGCTTCAAATCTACCTCCCCAAAACTATCATTTGCATTGTTGATGAATTTCTACTCTTCACAAGTATATGGAACTTGGTTGATTGTTTTCATTTTCTTTTAATTTCACTTATCTCATCTTAACTCAGCTCTAATGCTCCCTTGGCTTGGCAACCTTTCATTTAAAGGGATCTAGAGACACAATTATTTTTCTCTCAGATTATGGATGTCTAGTCTTAATCTTATCTGTAAAGTTTTACTCTTATTTGTAAACTGTCACTCTTCTTAGATTGACAAAACTAACAAAAAGCATGTCTTAACTTTAAGTGTGATGCTATAAGCAATGTAATAAGTTTTGTGCTATTTCTCAACTTCTCTGCCCTCGTTTCTCCATGAGACCAGTGGTATTTTGCCTCTCTAGAATATAGAATCAAATACATTGTTGTTATACTTTCAAATATATATTGTTTCCTTTTGAAAGCATGCAGTCCATCTTCTGTGCCTTGTAAGAAAGAAACCACCCCATTTATCTTAAATTTGCTAACATTATCATTTTCTGTTAAGAACCACTACTTATTTAGCACCTTTTCTGGGTCAGGCACTCTGCTGTAAGCTTTAAATACATTAACATTTATCATTCAGTTTTTATGTCACCTTTTTATGAAATAAAATAAAGGGTATACACAAACAGCATTGGCAATGGGATCGTCATTAAGAGGTAAGGTTTTAATGAAAATAAGTATGACTTTTTGACATACTTGTGTAAGAAAGTAGAATTTGACAGTCACTTGGCTACCTGACAAAGTCACACATAAGTGTAGAGTGGTGATGGTTCTAGTTTTGAGAGCATGGGCATGGTGATGATAAAAAAAGGAAATTTGAGCCTCTATGTATAAGACAGAAGACATAGCTTTGAGCAGGTAGGTAGAGTTGAAGCTTGGAAAGTAAATCTGAAAGACAGAAGTGCTAGGGATCTAAAATAAAACATCCCATATTGCTTTATAGCTTGCTCTCTGTTAAGATGGACTTTCTGTCTACAGAGCCTCAGGAGTATCTGACTTGCAAACATTGTTGCTTCATTCTACAGGACATAAAATGCCTTGTGTTTCTTCTCTCAATGAGGTTTGGGATTAAAGACCAATCAAACTGTCTAAGTAGAACAACTATAGGGACTTTTTTTTATTAGGGATAGTGAGAAAATATGATAAAAACACCTGAAATAAAACATGTTCAGTCGATTAGATCTATCCCCCTGACTGCCATATGCACAGAAATACATGAATTACATGTGTATATAAAGCTGTGAATATATGCTGGCATATCTCCTGGAAGAGATGCCAAGTTTATATATCTCTCCATAATACACACATATAGATGTACATGTGCTGTATCATATAGAACTGTATGAGATGATGTTGTGATGTTTGTTTGGTACATTGAATCAATAAAACCAGAAGATGGGTGCCAATTGAACTTTGTGTGCTTGCTAAGGTACATGTATAGTCTTGCACCAAGGAAAGAAGGTAGATTCTTGATCATACTAAGGGACATGCCCTTTGTTACTCTGTAACTACTAGCTATTTGATCATTAAAAGGCTTCTCATATTTTTTTCCAGCTTATTTGACAGATAGCCACAGTGAGTTCTCATCTTTGAAAATTTGAATAGAGAAAGTCTATTTTAAAAAAAACTGTACAGGTTATAGAAGATATACAAGGGAACTCACTTTCCCCAAATTATTAATTGGACTTATATAAAACCTGGCACTCATGTTTCTCTCTAATTTTTGGAAATGGCTAAAATCTCTTCTGTAAAATGAGAGTTATGTAGTACCAGTGTTGAGAGAAGCATTCTTATGTTCAAGTACATAAATTTGGTTTATCCAGAGTTCTAAAAGTCAAGCCTAACACAAAGGCAGTTTGAGAAAGAGTCATTCCAAGAGAGGTTCTCCCCAGGTGAAACCTATGCTCCAGCTCCTGGAGAGCAAGTCAAGCCATATATTCCTTTTTTTTTCCCCCTGCCTCTTTTTAATTTTTGAGTGTTTTCATTGGCTGTGAGATTACTTAGAAATATATAAAAAATATATAAAAATTTCTGAATTTAATGTTTATATTTCTTTCTGTTTCATATTTTTGTGACTTTTCATCAGTTCATTGACTTTCAAAGGGTTATAACAACCTAAGAGGAAAATATTCAGTAACATCTTTCCTTGAATCATTTTCTTTTGTGCATCACTTGTGTCCTTTTTCATCCTTTTAACTTTTAAATTAATTTACATATGGTGCTACCCCAAATAACATCTAGACTTTCCACTACCTGTCTCATATTTGATGAGAGGTGTTCCTGAACAAAATTGTGTGTTTCCCCTTTAGAAATTATGAGTAAATGATTTTTATACAGAGTATATTTTGTTGAAGAGGATTTGCTATCCATAACTATCACAGAAGACACAGGGAATCTTTCTTTACATTTCTTCTCACACTTAAAATATGATAAAAAACTTACAGATGTTTTATGAATGATTGTGACTTAGTAAAACTTCAGTAAATATTTCTGCATGTACCTGTTATGTCTTAAAATTTTATCTGTTATGTTTTTCTGTATGTGCTATATACATGCATGGTATATGTTCATGTGGTGATTGTATGTATATATGCATGGGTATTCACACTCAAGAACATGCAAAGTTTATAAGAAGATATTGGAGGTCCTATTCTTTGACTCTCTGCCTTATCTTCTTAAGTCTGAGTATCTTACTAGAGCTAAACTGGTCAGCAAGCCCCATAGTCTTTGCCTCCTCTAGTGCTGGAGTTACAGGTGTATGTAGCCATTCCTAGTTTTTATGCAAGAGCTGGGGACTCCAAACTCAGGTCATCATGCTTTTATAGGATATGTTTTTGATAAGTCAACCATCTCCTCATTCCTCTAGTTTTAAAATAGGAATAGATTTACAGATAAGAAAGATATTTGTAAGCTCCAAAAAGCCAGTTAATACCTTTGGGATACCTTGCTTGGCCTTGATACAGCAGGGTGGTGTTGATCCTGCCTCAACTTGATATGCCAGATTTTGTTGACTACCCAAGGAAGGCCTTACCCCTCTGAAGAGGGGATGCAGGCATGGGTGGAAATAGTGGAAGGCAGGGGGCTAGAGAAAGAGAGGGAGGGTGAACTGGGTTGGTATGTAAAAGGAAAAGTAAATATTTTAAAGAAAAAAAATTTTATTTGTTACATTTGTGACATATAATGACACAAAAGACATACTCTTAAATGTGTGTATATATAGTATACATATGTATTAAAATGTTGGGCAGTCACCTTTAATATAACGTGATGAAGAAACTATTAACATATTTTGAACATTTCATGTGTGTGCCCTAAAAAATTTGACATGGTCTTTCAAGTAAATTTTTAGTTTTATTTTTTTCTTTCTTTTTTTCTGGAAGCATTCTATATCATCAATAGCAACAAACCCTTGATCCTCAGGAAAATGTCGAAATTTTAAGAGTCAGAAGTAGTTTTGTGTTCAATAGATATGGTCCTGTAATGAACAATTTTTTATGACTTATTTTTGCAGTTGTCTGAAGAATCACTTTTTAATATTGCTATCATTTTTATGCAGTGTCCAGAACTCTTCTAATATGATAAGGAACAAATCTGGATTCATTTTTATCAACATGTACAGAAAAAGTTTCAACACTGAATATTTTATGGAGAAGTGAAGCTTTGAGTTGAGGTTGACGAATTTAATGAAAAGTGATGATGTTGCATCATGTGATCAAGGAATATGGATTCCAAGCTTTCAACTCTTCTAGGTATTGTTGTTAAAGAATCAGGGCAAATATGAATGCTCATCATCTATAGCTCCATTTGTGAAAACAATTAGTGGAAAACTTTCTCCAGTATTTCCTTGAATGTAAAATTGCTCTCAATGGAGCATTTTCATATCTTTACTTTACTTCCAAATCATGATGATTTTATTCTGTTTGCAAACTTGAGTTTAGAACTACAGAAATATCGAACTCTGCTATCACCTCCAGGTGAAATTAGAGTAGGCTGTGGAAGTTTTTCATGAGCCAGGAACTGGCTCAAATCAAGGCAAGTGACAGAAATCTCAAAATTGGCTACAAAAGGCTTATCCTGTCCCCATGTAGAAGCGTTTTGGAAGGGAGGGTTCTTTCCTGTTTTAGGTAACATTTTATGCATTTTTTTTAGTTATGCTTTTCTACACTCTACTTATTTAATGGTATTTTGATGATAGCTATAAAGATAAGTGCATAATCCAGTTATTGTCCTTATAGATGACAAAAAAGCAGTAATTAATTCTTTGCATCTCTCTCCTTCTCTCTTTTCTGAATCTTGCTATGTAACTCAGGTGTCATCTCAAACATGGGAATATCCTGCCTCCACCAACCTGTATTACTACCAGCTTCTTGATCACACTATCACACCTTGGGTCACATTTTAGTGCTCCTTTTGACCTGGTTTAAGTTGCTAGCTAAACAATGTTTTAAAAAATAATAACAATATCAGAGATTCACACAGATACATTTCAGAATTCAGGGTATAATCCAATTCTTTTTCCTGGCTGTGAATGTTCTTTTGTTTCTTTTCTAGAGTTCTATGTAACCCCCCGTCAATACTTTCTTCCAAACCTTATGCATCTCTCAAGTACTTACACCAAAACCCCATTGACCAAAACTACATAAATATTTGGCCTCCCACCAGATGAGGCCTAAATGCAGGAAAGTAAGGATAAATTAATGTGACAGGGTTTCAGCAGTGGAAATTAGTGCAACTCTTCTAATTGCATGTCTAGCCTGAATGATGGGATACTTAATTCTTACACATCCCAGACAATTGCTTTATACTAACATGAGCTCTGGGAAAAAGGCATATTCTACAGACATATGGAACAGTAGATGGAGTGGAAAAATGAATCTGAGACTAGTGACTCTGAGCAAAAATGTTTTATCTACATTGTTAATAAAGGTATTGGTCCTTATTTTCATACGAACTGAATGTTAAATAATTAAACAACAGGCATTCAGTCTGCCTGTGTTAACTCCTATGCTGCAAAATCACAACAAAAGCACTATGGAAAAAGGCATCGTCCCTTTAGTAAAAGACAAGGACACAGCCTAAATATGAATCCCAAGGGACAAATGGATCAGGGACAACAGCATCCTCTTCTCTTTCTCCTAGAAGGACTGCTAATAAAAGCCTTCAAAACTAGCATGGGTTCTTATATCTATTTAACCTTTTGCCCTAAGAAGCAAAGAGCATCTGGTTAAGTGGAGAGGAAAAACGCAGCAACTTTTCATTATCAGAGCTCCCAGGCAGAGTGTGGGCAAGCTAGAGCTGCCAAGCCTGGGTTAAATGCTTGTTGCCTTCACTGCCTGAGGCCATCTAGCGTGTTTAGAAATGATTAAGTACTGCAGCCTAGAAAGGACCTGTCCTGAGCGTTCATCTCTGACTTCCAGCAGAAAGGAGAGGCTGGCAATGACAGAGGCAGATGGATGAGTCTCATTAGTATGGCGAGGCAGCGAACCAGACGCCTTCACAGAGCTGTCCAAAAAGAGGGAGCAAATTAAAATAGGATCTGGGAAAAAACCAATGAGCAAGTGCTTTAACTCTCTGCTACCTGGTTTCTTCAGCTGGGACGATGCTATATAGACAGCATGGGGTTTATTCTGAAATGCTCCTGCGCTGTGAAATGAGAGTGGTTCTGTAGACTCAATCGCATAGTCTGTTGTTCTTTCTTTCTTTCTTTCTTTCTTTCTTTCTTTCTTTCTTTCTTTCTTTCTTTTTTGTGTTTTGATTTTGCATCCGTTAAAATATGGTTCTTGCATTTATTACAGTAGAACAACACAGATGATTTCATTGTTAAGCATGTGTTACTGGTGCTGAGGAGAGTCCAGTGGGAGGAAGAGGGGGTGAGACTTCTGCATGCAGAAGAGGAGGAAAGCTTTGTCTTACACATGCAGATAGCCAGCTTGGAACATCTACAAAAGAATCAAGGTTCTGCTCAGGAGTTTCTTCTAGGTTTCATGAACCTAGAAGAGTCTCTGAAGACATTTCAGAGACAGAAAGTGAATAAACAGCAACCTAAAGGTCTTGTGCCAGGCAGAGGTCAGGGTTTGGTGGTGGCGTGAGTGAGTGAAATCCTCAGTATATATTAAAGATTCAAGTACATGTGTAGCCTTTTTGTTTTTTCAAAACTAGGATACTATAAGCCATAGACAATTCATTAAACAATGGGTTTCATTTTCCCAAAGTGTAGGATTTTTCTCTTCTGTTGCTTGCTTATGTTTGAGGCTTGGGTTGGATATCTATGACATACATATTGAGGAGTTACTCCTTAAGGTTTTTGACATGGAGACTTAATAATTATGAAATATTGGCTATTCACTAGGGCTTGTCTCAGTAGATCTTGGAACTTAAATTAATTCACATTTTTATTAATCTGCATTCTACTATGTGGTTTTGTTACCTCTCTCCCATTCTCTGTGTTAGACTCCTCCTACATCTCAATGGCATATCTTGCTTATCTCCTCTTCCTGTTTTTGGTTAGAAGTCCTGCCTGTCTCTCCTGCCTAGCTATGGGTCATTCAGATTTTTATTACACCAATCACAACACATCTTCACACAGTGTACACATATTCATCAACATTACCCTCTTTTGTCTAAATAAAAAGGAAAGGTTTTAATTCTAAGAGTAAAACTATGTACAATATGAACAATTATCAAATAGAGTTACATTCACAATATCTAGTCCATTTGTATTTGACAAATTTGGAGAAATTATAACATTTTCTATCTTATCTAGGTGAGTTCAAAGTTTTATACCTAAACTATTTTTTCATAACTTGTATTATCAACATAAATATATCTATATAGACCTTACAACAATTTGAGCTTTTAAGTCTCTCAACCCTATATACTTTATACCTCTTTTATGAGATTTTCCTTATTTATTCTTCAAATTTTGGAACTATAATATCTAGTCTTTAAACTCATCAAAGACCTGAGACAGGTACAGCATTAGCTGAGTAAAGAAATACAGAGCAAGCAACTTTCAGTACTATGGAAATAACAGAAACAACTCACTGCCTGAACAATTACCCAACTTTCCTTTGCAATGTTCATGCATCCATCCTCACTGTACAGGCTGAGAATATCTGAGAGACTTTTCTGGAATCAAGATTGTTGAAAGACTGTCCTAACTTATCATGGCAAAGTTTGGCAGTTACATTTTGTGGTCTGCTTGTCAAATATGGACAGCATACTGTCAGCAGTTGAGGCAAGGAAAATTTCTCACCACATGAACACAAACTCCATATAGAGAATCTTCAATGTTTGTTATTCTTTTTTGAAGTAAAATTGTGCTGCCAGGAGAAGGTGTGTCTCAACATCATGAAAAGAATTATGTTATTAAAACACCATGAATGACACATTCTGTAGGTCTCTGAAGTGCTTGAAGACCACCTGTCTATAATGTTTCTCTTTTGGGCCCTGAAAACATACCAAAAGTTTAATTATTATAGATGAATAATTACTAATCTATATTTCTTAATTATCTTAAACAGTGTATAATAACAGTCTTAAGGACTAGAAGTTTACATTACATTTTAAAATGAGCTGCAAAGTTATAATACCATCAAAGGGAGTAGAAAAATATGTACAATATTTAAAAGAAAAATAACCTTAAATTTGAATCATTATACCAAAATCCATTAGCAATGTAAAATAATGAGATTAGTAGTTGCTTTTTAGTTTAAAGTAGAATCAATAATCTACCCTTTTGAACTATCATTCCTGTATATACCCTTTCTCTTCTCAGAAAAAAACTTCTTAAATCCAACAACCCTTGTTAAGTTTCCTCTCTTTCTATCACTGGTAAGAATTTGTTACCAACCCCGCTAAATGATGACAAGCATTCAAAATGCACTGAAAGACCTAAAAGCACTCATACTCACCCCTTCTCTTGGGCATATGGGTGTCATATGCTTAAAATGACACCCTATTTTTGGGAGAGTGATGGTATTTTAGGGGACACTTGGAAAACTGGGATAATGGGAAAATAGTCATGGAGGGAACTGGCTATATTATTTTTGTTTTAGTCTCTGTATGACAGAGACATTAATTTTGAAAGCTTGGCTATTAACATGGGCTATCTTACGGGCTCTTAGAACTTAAGTTAACCTGTATTTTTATTAATGTAAATTCTACCTTGTGACTTTTACAACTTTCCCATTCAGTGTTTTAGACTCCTTCCACATCTTGATGGCATCTCCTGTGTGCCTTGATTATCTCCTCTTCCTCTCTCTGCCTGGAAGTGATGCCTATCTCTCCTGCCTAACTCTTGGCTGTTGAGCATTATCTGTTTAAGTCTGTATCCCATTTTAATTGGATTATTTAGTTTTTTGATGTTTAGTTTTTGACTTATTTACATATTTTAGAAATCAGCTTTCTGTCTGGTGGGAGGTTGTTGAAAACCTTTTACCATTCTATAGTGTACCATTTTGTACTATTAACAGTGTCCTTTGCCTTACAGAAGTTTTTTGGTTTTACAAGGTCCCATTTACTAATTGTCAATCTTAATGTCTATGCTACTAGTGTTATATACAGGAAGTTGTCTCCTGCCCCACTGCTTTCAAGGCTGCTTCCTATGTTCTCTTCTATCACGTTCAGTGTAGCTGGAACTATGTTGAGGCCATTGATCCACTTGGACTTGAGTTTTGTGCAGGGTAACAGATGTGAATCTATTTGCACTCTTCTACATGGCTATGTCTAGTTATGCCAGAACCAATTATTGAAGATTCTTTCTTTTATACATCATATAATTTCAAAAAGATCATCCATCATGATCAAGTGGGCTTCATCCTAGAGATACAGATATGAAAATCTGTCAATATAATCCACCATATAAACAAACTAGATACTGAAAAGGTATTTGATATTGGACAAATTCCTTATGATAAAAAGTCTTAGAGAAATTAGAGATACAAGGAACATTCCTAAATATAATAAAAAGAAATTTATAATAAGCTGACTGTCAATACAAAATTAAATGAAGAGAAACTCAATGCAATTCCACTAAAATCAGGAATAGGATAGGGCTGTCAACTCTCCATAACTATTCAAAATAACATTCACAGTTCTAGTCAGAGCAATAAGATAATAAAAAGAGATGAACAGGATACAATTTGGAAAATTATAAAATCAAAGTATCCCATTTACAGATGAAATGATAGGATACAAAAGTGATGTCAAAACTTCTACCAGGGAACTCCTACTGCTGATAAACACCTTTATTGAAGTGGGGGGATACAAGTTTAACTAAAAGCAAAACAAAGAAACAAACAAAAACACAGTAGCTCTGTTATATACAATAAAAGGGCTGAGGATGAAATTACAGAAACAACCTCATTTATAATAGCCACAAACAACATAGTGAAAGAAATGAAGAATATATAAGAAGATGAAATGTTCTCCTATGCTCATGGAGTGGTCATGGATTTGTAGGATAAACATCATAAAAATGTTCATTTTACCAAAAGCAATCTGCAGATTAAATACATTCCTCATGAAAATCCCAGCACAATTCTTTACAAACCTTGGTACAACAATACTCAACTTCAAATGGAAAAAATAAAAAATTCAGAATAGCTAAAACTATTCTGTACAAAAAATGAACTTCTGTAGGTATCACCATCCCTGATCTTAAATTTCACTAGATGTATTCTAATAAAAAAACTACATTGTTTTGCCATGAAAAGGCAGGTGGATCAATGGAATCAAATTGAAAACCCAGGTGTAAGTCTACACACCTATGGACAACAGATTTTGGAGAAAGAACTAAGACAAATTTCCCACTTTTACTAGTTTCTTGGTAACCACCACTTTTATAATTCTGGACTTGAAATTAGTGAATTTTTAGTTAAATATAAAGAATCCCAAATATTGCAGCACAAATTGCTCCAAATTTTAGAAAATGTAAGAATTATACATGACATGAAAAGATTTCTTTTGAAAACAACTCTTTTTTTTAACACTTTATTAACTGAAATTTCCTTCCTTGCCTAAATTTCTCAGTACAACAATACTTTAACCTAGCATTATCACCTTCAAAGAGGGCCAGAGTAACTATTCTATTACAGTATGCCTGAAGTCTGAAGCAGGAGGTTTTGATAAGACCTTTCAGGGGCTAGAATATTCTGAACTCCTGCAAGCTAGACATAATACATATCTGTGTTCTTCTTCCTGTCAATATTGCTAATCATGGTTGCTTTGTGTGTTCGTGTCACATCTGTTCACATCAGAGCCTAGTTGCTTAATTAGTTGACTTCCTGTATTATACTTACTTACACATCATACTGAATATACGCAGAAATCATTTCTCATATTTATCCTCAAGTAAAACGTAGATGGATAAATCATTTAACTAAATGTAAGGTGTCAGAAAATGACTCATACATAGAAAATAATATTTTGCAATATAAATATAAATGTCTATTAAATTGTAATGCAGCTGACACTGATTGAGTCTAAGATTATTTTTTTTCTTGACATTTGTTCAAATAAATAATAAAGGTATCAGGAGGAGAAAGTTGATTCATATTTTTCATTTTGTGTTTAAATTTTACCAGTATAATTTTTTAAGCCACATTTATTCACAGTGTAGTATCACTTTTACACTAAATGCATCCTGGCTGATATTGATAACTGTTAGAAAAACACAGTAATAATTGACCTTTACTCCTGAATAAAGGTTGGCTACTGAAAGATAAACTTTTATGTTGGATTTGGAATGAAAAGAGGATTGAGGCCTGGGAAGAGTACAACTGAATAGAAATCTATGAATATTTCATGTTGTATAAGCGGTTGAGAACTTGGTATCACATTACCCTAACCCTTTCCTGAAATACTTTCAAAAAGACATTCTGAGCAGCATCTGAAGACTAAATTTTTCAGCATGAAAGTCTGAAAACTGGGCATTTATTTCACTCTCCTAGCGCCTTGAGTATCCTGTCCTGGAATCTCTTGATGTCAGGAGCTTGAAAGTTCTTGAACTGGGAGACATTCTCCATGCCTCTGTCCACTGATTCCTATGTAATTCACACCAACTTCCTCTGACTCATAGAGAACTAGGAAATGATCAAATGTAGTACCAGTGGGTTTGTGGAAGAGATTATAGGAACTGCCATTTAGGAACTATTTGGATTAACTAAAGCAACCATAATAGGAACCTAATCAAGAACCAGGTTTGGAAGAAAGGTATTTGTACTTGAGTGCACAGTCCACCTGTCACTGTTACTTTTTAGCATGAAAGCAACAGAAGCAAGAACTAGGCACACATACAACTGAAGGAAGTATATTCAGTAGAAGAATTAAGAAAACTTCTGAATTCCCTAGACAATTTAAAGATGTCTTTAGGGTTATGAGCCTTTCCAGGAAACACCTATACCTGCCTAAGGCTGAAGTGTTTTAGCTGGGAACACATGTGGTTATGTGCTAACAGGTGTCTGGAAATGAAGAGTGAGTTTTAGCTCTTCAGTTGAGTGCTATACCATTTGGAGCTAGTGATTCTTTGAAAAAAAAATCACTCTGTTCTATCACTATTAGTTTATAATAAAACAGAGCTTGACCTGCAAGTTAATAAAGAAAGCATGTTTACTAATTAGCTTTATTCTCCTTGTCCCATGTTAATTGCAAAAGATCCATCTATCTCACTTATGAATATGTTAATTTATGTCAGAGAGGCACAAGTTTTGAGTATGCAAACTCTCCCTTTAATTACATCAAAGGAAGGTCCATCACAGTTTTACAAGATGGATTCTAATTTTTAATCAGTAAAATAAGTTTGTCTTCTAAATGACATCTTTTTTTGACAGTTGGAAAACACTAATTAACAGACATATCTGTATTAATTGCATTACACCACTACATTCTTATCAGTTAGCTTATGTCGCCTTCTTCCAAATCAAACAGTTATGGCTTTGGTAGAGTCACTTCATCAGTGTCTTTCTAGTGCTAACGAGCAATCAATGCATGTAAAATTTCTAATGTTTCTGTAGGGAATTCTACATAATAGTGGTAGCTTCTCTTTTGAATTGTGCCCTGCTCTTTGGTATAACTAGTCCTAAAATCTTCACTATCAGCATATAAGCTTCCTGAGAGATAGAGAACACATTTTATTTGTTCAAGGAGAAAGAACTATCTCTCCATAGGAAATGGGCTCCAAAAAGCCAGTTCATGCACAAGGGATAAAAGGGAGTGGGGTGAAAAGAAGGTGAAGTAGGTGGAGGAGGGAGAGAGGGGAGAGTGAGGTTAGTATGTAAAATAAAAAATAAAAGCTTCACTACCACAGAAAAGAAAGAACAAAAATTTTCTTTAGGAGATTTTCTATAATATGCTAAATGGAAATCTGTAGCCTACTAAACAGTTTCAAATTTATAACAATTAAAACTTTTATATCTTGCAAAATTAAACCAGTTAAGACTTTAAAAGGTAGGATATGTCTTGGTAAAGTTTCATGCTCTTCAGCCAGAGATTTTCAAATTTTGTATTACAAATCCATCAGGTCTGCAGGAACCCCACTCCCAAGCCAGGTCTTTCTTAGCACCATATGCCTGTTCTTTTTCAACAGTCACCTCATAGCCTATTTCTTCAGCCTACAAAAAAGGGTGTCAATTTGTGATTGCTTCAAATATACATTTTTGGATGGGGCATCCTTTGGTACTATTAAGGCAGCATTGTGATTCCTTTCAATCCATATGTAGTCAAAACTGTCCAGTGCTTGCTGACATTAGTTCTGCAGTCTTGCTGTGTGCTAAGTGACTTAACTGTGTCTGTCCAGTTTATTTTTCTGCAAACTTCTATCAGATTCAAAACCCTAGGAGTTCACAGAATAGAAAAAACCTGACATTTATGAAAATAACCACTCTTGCACTTTGGAGGTGCTGGAGACCACATGCACACATTCCACATATTAATTGTATCAGGCACAAATGTCAGTTTCTAGAGTAGGCAACTTTTTACATAAACTCATTTATCATTATCTAGTATTATGATAATTTACAGGTAACTTTCCACTTAGTCTATCCTCTTGTTTCATATATATATATATATATATATATATATATATATATATATATGTATGTATGTATGTATATCCTTTTCTATACCACATAAATAGCACAAATTAATAGTGAGAACTGTGAAAGACAATGTAAGTGAACAGAGAAGGCCAGAGCCAGATGAAAAGTGCAGTTGCCTTCTGATCATCCAGTTTCATTGTCACTGTTATTTCCTTGTAGGCATTCATTAACTGGCAGCCATGTGAAGGGGGACTAACATGGTCCTCCTCTGATTGCACCTGGGATTTTCTCCCCAGACTCCTGAGAAAATAAAGCCTATGTTGAGGTATTAGTCTCTATAGTGCTTTGATTCATGCTTATCCATGGCCATGAAGATCATTAAATTAGAGTTTCAGGTGTCCCCACTCCTGGAATACTGGATATAAATAAAAGATATTTTCTACATGAATTCTGGCATGAATTTGCAGATGTTGCTACTGAACTAAAGCATCTGGTTTCCTTCTGGCTGTAATGTTGGGGTGTGAAAATTTACATTGTCATTCTAAATCAAATTTGGAGTTCTTTCTCTCTTTATTGTTGTAAAGTCTTTACAGCCAATTATGAACTTTGTTTCATGTACACACATTTTTTTTTCTAGTTTACCTGACATTGAGTAAATATCTAGAGATCTGTTATGAACTAGTGCTTTCTCAAATGTAGTGGTAAAATCAGCTTTGTTTTTGATGGGCTAATACAAAAGATTTCAACAGAAGCGAAGACTTGGAGCCCCCATAGATAGGCTGGCAGTGATTATCCACTTGGGTATGGCTGGATATACACTCAGAATGAAGTGAGCACTGCTTTTCTAACAAATAGCATACTGCCATTTGTCAGTCACTAAGCTCATCTAATGATGAGATGTGTTATTCTTTGCTTAGTTTCTACTATTTTCTCTTATTTAGCTTTCTATCATTGAGAAGGAAAATTATTGAGACCTATTCAGAGAACATGTAGGCATCTGACATGTAGGTACCAGCAGGTAGGTAGCTCTCAGTGTTGCTGCACTTTTGAGCAATGAAGCGTGTTGGAATTGATGCTATATCTCATCTCTTCCCTGCCTTCAAGATATTATGACACCAGTACCTCAAACTGCTATTTTAATTTCTTACATCTATGTAGGTATCTGTGTGTGTATGTATATATGTATGTATGTATATATACATTCTATTATCTATTTATCATCTATCTATTACTTATCTATTTATCATCTATCTATTTCTCTACTATCTCTCTCTGTGTCTAGTCCATGTGTATGTACCTTAGACATACATGTGGAAATCAAAGCATACTGTCCAGAAATCAGTTTTCCCTTCAACAATGTAGGATAGAACTCAGGATATCAGGCTTGATGGCAAGTGCCCTTTCCTGCTAAGCCACCTCACAGCCCTAATACCCATGCTTACCATACCATCAGACATAACTTAAGCCTCCCACTAGCAATGATCTGATTGACCTCCCCTTGCTTACCTGTTAAAATACATATCCATTTCTATTTACTTCATGCCTGTTAGAAATCACAACCTAGGCATTGCTTTCATAATTTGTGAATTTAACTTAGTGTTATCTTTACTTTTAGGTCTTTGTATCTCAATAGCAGTATTTTTTGGAATGTTCTACATTAAGATATTATCAGTGTCTATTGAACATAATAGAGTTTTATTTCCATTTCCCCTGCTACATGTTTTTGTCCTCCCTATCAATAAGGAGTTAACTATGAACTTCTTAGCATCACTTTATTTAAGGAGAGAGTTGCTTGCTTATTTATTTATATATTTTCCTATTCATCTGCAAAAGGAGCCTGAGTAATTAGGCCATCTGTCATCTTATTTAGCAAACTTTAATTTGAAAATTTTCAAGTTAAAAGCAAAATTTCTTTTTAAATAGGTAAAAATATCACTTCCAGAATTTTAAAGTGACATTTCACATGAATTTGTTAGCAGAGCCTGAAAATTGCTTCTTATATTTTTAAAGGATATTTTTCAGTACCTGACCTCTTATATGTTACTGTGATACATTTTGGATACAGGAAGCAAGGTAAAATCATCATTATGAAACAGAGAGAACATATTCTTTGGAGCTTTTCTGGTCTGAGATCCAGTCTTCAATATCCTCTGAGATTTAATAGGCACAGAAACTAGTTTTACTATTTTTCATCATTAAAGAATAAATATTACATGTAAAAGTTGTGGAAAATGCTTGAAACATAGTGAACTCTCCTTTGAATTTATTGTCTATTTTTACTTCTGGCAGCTACAGTTTGTTCAGTCCCGGAAGGAGTGAAATCCTACACTGTTACTGTGAGAGCAATATCACACAACTGTGGAATGACATCTTCATGTACATACATGAGCCTCGCTTTGTCTTGACTCTATGTGGGTGAACCAGAGGTTAGCCTAGTACTTTTCTCATCTATTGGAGTGATGCCCTACACACCACATAAGACCTACTAGAATGTGGAGTCACCTAAAAGGAAACTAATGGGACCTAAGAGATGAAGCAGATGACTTCTGTTTCTATGGAAAACCCCAAAGGGTTGTAAGAAATTTAATTCTAAAGCAAGGGAACATGGATCACTCCACAAAGTCCATTTGTTTATACATTTCTGTAAAGGGGGTTATTCTAGGTTCAGGCAATGTCTGAAATAAAAATGTCTGTGCAATAACTGGTTATTTACTTGACAAATATAACATTTTTTGAGAACCTATTCCAGTGCCAGACACTACCAAAGTGTAACAATTAGTAAACACAGTATCTGCTGTAATCCAGCTCAAGGTTTACTAGAGAGAAAACCAAATCATGATGCAAATAAAGGCAAATGTCAACTCTGATAAGAGTGTAATAAAGTCTGAAGCACTCAGAAATAGGAATGGGAACAGGTGGTCAGCAGTCTCACAAAGACATTAAATGAATAACACCAGCATTGACAAAGACAATTAAAAGAGCAAAGGCAAGGCTATGTTGGCAGAACAGGGTGAACATCCATGTGAAGATATAGACAAGCTCAGAAATTCTGGTCTTCACACATCATTTTAACATCAGAGTTGCAACATTAACCGGAAATGGGTGAAATCATTGATTCTAAAGCCAGGATTCCAACCCGCTGTATGTCTTCCAGCTATGGGACACTGGCCACACCCCTCACTCTTTCTGAAATTTTTTTATCTTCTGTTTTATAAGTGGATTGAACATAATACTTTCTGAGAGATCTTTCAAGTAGTTAAAATAATACATAAAGTAATAGTAGGACAATCTCGTAAACACCTCATCTGCTATATGCTGCCTACCTTTATTATTTTGCCTTTCTTCTTAAGGGAGATAGGAGTTTTATTTTATAGGTGTTCAGAGCAGTGCAGGATCAACTTCTTGATTCAAACTCATTTGGTTCGCAAGACAAATGGCATTCATGGGATAATCTAAGGAACATGAGATAACTGAGTGTGAACCCCACAAAGATTTCTAGGTAGGGCAGAGCAAGCACCCAACCACTCCCGATGACTTGGTAGAGCTATGGTTTTACTTATAGTTATAAGAAAAAGCTGAGTTTGATACCTGGCAGTACAGGCTGTGTGTTTATTTTCTCCATGATCATCAGGGGAAGAGTGCTTGCGGTTTTTGTTTGTTTGTTTGCTTGCTTGCTTGATTTCTGTCATCTTGGCAAGAATAGGAGTGAGGAAAGGATAAAGAGGAGATGGTTCCAATTGTGTTTGCAGCCGTCGCCATGCCGCTGCAGCTCTCTAACGCCAGCGCTGCCTCTTGCTTGCCGAGCTCCAGTCGAAGGAGAAGGGGGGTAAGTAAGGAGGTGCTTATATCATGGCTCCTACAAAGCAGACTGCCCGTAAATCCACCGGTGGTAAAGCACCCAGGAAACAACTGGCTACAAAAGCCGCTTGCAAGAGTGCGCCCTCTACTGGAGGGGTGAAGAAACCTCATATTTACAGGCCTGGTACTGTGGCATTCCGTGAAATCAGACGCTATGAGAAATCCACTGAACTTCTGATTCGCAAGCTCCCCTTCCAGCGTCTGGTGTGAGAAATTGCTCAGGACTTCAAAACAGATCTGCACTTCCAGAGTGCAGGAGGCAAGTGAGGCCTATCTGGTTGGCCTTTTTGAAGATACCAACCTGTGTGCTATCCATGCCAAACATGTAACAATTATGCCAAAAGATATTCAGCTAGCACGCTGCATACGCGGAGTATGTGCTTAAGAGTCCACTATGAGGGGGAAACATTTCATTCTCAATTTTTTTCCTCTTTTTCCTGTTATTAGTAGTTCTGAATGTTAGATATTTTTTCCATGGGGGGTCAAAGGTACCTAAGTATATGATTGCGGGTGGAAAAATAGGGGACAGAAATCAGGTATTGGCAGTTTTTCCATTTTCATTTGTGTGTGAATTTTTAATATAAATGCAAGATGTAAAGCATTAATGCAAGCAAAATGTTTCAGTGAACACTTTCAACAGTTCAACTTTATAACAATTATAAATAAACCTGTTAAAATTTTCTGGACAATGCCAGCATTTGGATTTTTTTTTTTAAAAAAAAATAAGTAAATTTCTTATTGACGGCAACTAAATGGTGTTTGTAGCATTTTTATCATGCAGTAGATTCCATCCATTCACTATACTTTTCTAACTGAGTTGCCCTACATGCAAGTACATGTTTTTAATGTTGTCTGTCTTCTGTGCTGTTCCTGTAAGTTTGCTATTAAAATACATTAAACTATAAAAAAAAAAAAAAGAGGAGATGGTTCATCAAAAGCAGGCAGACTAGCCCACCACCCTAGTGTTCTAAGAAGGGGGCTAGCATGTTGGTGAAGACAGATCTCATTCAAAACTTTCTCCTTGGTTTTTGCCTTTCAGTCTTTCTTTAAAAGAAAATGGAGGATGTTTTAGTTCTAGACAACAAAGAGGATCTGTTGTGCTGATGTCACAGACAATTTTACCAGCTAGATTGTGTCTGTGTATATAAAACTTACCTTTTTGCTAATTTGAATTGCTTAAGTGAACAATATCCTATTAGGGATACAATTTTTAATAAACATTGGAAATCTGTCCAATGTTGACTGAGGTTTCTTCCATAGGCATTTTGCACACTGACCATTTTTATGTTAATATTTGATGTTATTTTTAAAAACTATCCTATAACAAATGCCTGATAACAGAATGAGCTGAACTATTAAATATTTAATTTTAGTATTGTCTCTCTCTCTCTCTCTCTCTCTCTCTCTCTCTCTCTCTCTCTCTTATCTATTAGGTTCACATAGACTAAAACCATTGAACTTAAAAGATAAAAGTACAGGGTAGGAATGGATGTCTAAGGCCTCTTTTGTTTTGCTTTTGAGTGTTTTTAGTGCCCCTTTCCATGTGACACTGATCTGAAACACTAAGTAAGCTGATGTCTTTCCCACTAAACTTTCAGGTAAACAACAGGGAGAGTCTATGGCTTAGTTCTAATGTCGGTCACGTAACTCTGCCTGTAGCATATGTTACATTGTTCAAGTGTAACTTAACTTTTAAATGTATGTGTAGAACTGAACTCCATATTTTACCTTGCCCTAGACATTTCCTGTGTCTGGTTTCCTCAGTGAACAAAACAGTTCTATCCCAAATTCTCAAAACCACCCAACCTCTCACTCTGCCCTTTGTGTTGAAACTGCTGCCAAAATTTCTCATTTAGTTTTTTAATTTACATTTTAATCAAAGCAATATATGCACATGCCTAAAACACTGATGGTTAGGGTAGAATTGATCACAATATATGTCAGTTCCCAGGTCCGTTCCAACCTCACGATTTCTCTCTCCTCCTCTTCCAATGACAACACTCACAACTCTAAAAACAGGTTTATGGGATTACTCCTCAGTTATCAAATTCAGATATTATTCATGAACTTGCATGGATGGATTGTATCATGCATACTATTTCTCTTTCCCCATTGTCCCAAATCTCACACTAAATTTAGTTCCCTCAGTGGCTTCAAAGCCTTTGTCAGCTTAAGAAGCCACTCTCTTCTCTTTTACCAGATAGGATAAATTTCTTGTTGCTTGTATTGAAAGGCAAGGACATTGGTACTCACAGATATCCAATTGCCTTTCCCCAGCTGTATCTTCCTCACAGGCAGCAGTTTTGACAAAGTGAAAATCAATAATGTGTAGTTATTGTCATTTGTAACAGATCATTTTTAAAACAAATGTGTCTCACATATTATGACTTCAGAGACAGATATTTGCAGAGCAAAATTCTGTCCATTTTTTCTTAATTTTGGGTCTGTGAGAAAGTATCTTGGGTAGCCCAGGATAGCCTCAAACTTCTTTGAACTCCTGTTCTTCCTGTTGCTACCTTCCCAGTGCTGGGGTAACAGGTGTGCTTCATCGTGCCTGGCTACTGTCTGTTCTCTGTAGCATTTCTCATGTCATTCTGTCTCATTTGTACAATTCTGTTTTTATTTGCATTGCATCATGGTACCAAAAGTGCAGTAGTTTCTAACTATTCACCAGTTCGAGGGTCTTCCTGTTCAGCCTGAGCTCTCAGTCCTGCAAGATCACCTCCCTAAAGCACAGCTCAATTCATACCACAACTAGCTTCAAGTTCTTCACTAGATGGGATGAAATCCCTCATCAAAATTGATAGTCTGACTTTAACATCTTCATAAATTGTATGTCTACATCTGTACCCTAAAGATTTTCATCCATCATTTTATTCTCTTTTCCCCTATAAAATCCCTCCCATCTAGGTCTTATCTTTTGCTATAATTGGCCAAAGTTGATTTAAAGGGACAGCACAAATGTCTCCTTCATTACAAAGCAGTCTTGCCTGGCATGCTTGCATAACCTTGTCTTACACAATTTGTACTTTTGCACTTATTTAGTAACTTTCTTAAATTGTATTTGGGGGATTTGAAATTTACTCTCTGACTCAGCTGACTGGGCACTAATAATACGCAATTATTTGAGAAAGATAGGGATGTTGGCATGGCCAGGGAATTTTGTGTGTCTGATGGACACATTGGAAACTCAAGGAGAATTAGAAAGCAGGTCTTTTGGTTTCTAAATAACTGACTGTTACTAGAAAGAAACATTATCCAAATAAATACTTTATCTTTAGAAAGTGATTAAGTATATCTTGTGCTGCTGTTGACTCTAGAAAGATGTAGTACTGTGGGATACATGCCAGACAAATTTCTTTGTACATGGATGACTAGCAAATGCTTCACAAGCCAGTGTTAGGTATTTTTCTTCTCCATTCAATTTCTTGATGGTTCAGATGAAGCCTGTCTGGGGTTTCATTTTGTTTCTCAGATGTGGTCATAATGACTCTCAGCTTTCTGCAATATGCATTCTGTCTGTGACAGTTCTTCCGCAGGTAGGAATCCCGCCATGTCCCAGCTGAATCTCCATGACCTCAGCGTGTGGACCTATTTCTAACACAAGCTTCCCTCTTTTTATCTCATGTAAATTTAAGGCAATTTTACCAACCCTTTTATCCTCGAATTTTCTTTTCAGAAACTATTATTCCAGAGAATCTGTTATTTTTTTAAATATACATCTTTTATTTCAGTTTTCTAAGCCTTATTTCCATTGCTTAAAAATAGCAGCTGGTCAAAGTGATAATGAACGTACTAGTACTTTTGTGGCTAGACTGTATAACTAAAATTCATATCTCATTTTGTAGCTACTCAGATTTCTATCTAACTAGGAATTGAATCAAATGATGAGAGCAATCATTTCCATACAAAGAAGGATGCTAATCAGATTCTTATTTGTGTGCCTGGTGTACTCGTTCTAAGGATTGTACATTTCCTACTTGGGTTCTGTATTTAATGCTTTTTCCCTCTGTAAGTTACAGGCTCTAGTAAAATGCTGAGCAGTTGTAGAATGAGATGCTGTGCTGTGCAGGATACTGTAGCATGCTCATAGCACATTCTCTTGGTGTACTCTGTGTGTGTGCAACTCTTCTGATTTCTTCCACAATGCTGCGGGCATTATTCACTAGATATTGTTAATCAAGTTGGAAAATGGTATTCATAATATTACCTGTTTTATCTTGTTATTGGAAAGACTGAGTAAGTTCACATAAAGTTCACATAAAGAATGTTTGATACAGACCAGAGTTGCCAAAGACTTTTCAATTTGTGTTAAGATTAGCTGATAAGCATGTGATTTATGGAGAGAAATTGCTTCCTTGATCATGGGTGTTTAGAACTGCTACACCATGAAAGATGGAAGCCTGGTGACTCCAGCAGTGTAGTTTTGTCTAAGGCAAAGGCCTGTGACCCAAAGGGGACACTAGTATAGGTCCTAGTCTAAGACTGAGTGTCACAAACCTAGGTGTGTTGATATCTGAGGGAAAGGAATAATTATATTCTGGTTAAGGAAAGGGAAAATTCACCTTGCTTCTTCTTTTTGGTACTGGTGGACTTTTGACAGATTGAATTTGTCCATCCTCATCTGTGCAAATGGATCACCTCTATTTAATTTATTGATTCAAATGCTAATCTCTGCTGGAAACATCCTCATAGAAATGGTGTGGTCCAAACTCTCTAGGTACCTAGTTGAGACATAAAGGAAACCAATATACAATGTAATTATTTTCATTGTTTATTATTATTTGAAAGTGAAGGAGAAATTTTCTCATTGATATGACAGCAAAACCAGTAGTATTTTTCTTGTCCTCATGAATTCATTTGACACAATTTGTTATTTTACTTTGCCTGCTTCTATTATTAGTTTCCTTTTAAATACTGTATGATTGTTCTGGTCTGCTGTAGACAGAATATATGGAGTTTAACACCCATTAGTCCCATGCTTCTGGTCTCTACCCCTACTCTCCCCGTTTCCTTCTGTTTCTGCTCACATGCCTTCTTGTCACCCCTCATTTCGTTTGTTGCTTCCTAGGTTTCTTACTCCCCTATTCTCTGGTTCTTAGCTCAGTTCTCTGGAACTTAGTCAAGCCATGGGCATGTCTGTTACTCAGTGCCAGTGGGCAGGAGATGCAGCAGCGAGATCTTATTCCCGCATAGCTTTGTACATATTAATGTACTCTCTGCTTGGGGAAGAAGTGCTAACCTGCTAGATTGCCATTTTGAAACTCATCATGAAGAGAAATTAGTTATCCCAGAGAGAATGTTAACAGTAGATCCATTCCAAGCTCTACTTAGATTTACAAGAGTGCAGAACATTAACTCTAAGCTGTCAAATCCTGATTGTTTTGCTTAATGAAAGGGGGATCAGGAAAAAAAAAACCTACCATCATACAAACTAGGCATTCATTTTTATTTTTACCCCTTGAGTTCACTCTTGAGCCATGAAGAGATCGAAGAGATTTATTTATTTACCAGTATAGTTGATCTTTACTGAGAATGAGCCCTGTATTGAGTTTAGGAAGTATGGTTCTTCCTATTGGAGTATGCGAGAGCCACCTGAGTTACCACACAAAGAGCCTGCCAGACGATGAGGGCACAGCTGGAAGTTCTAGCAGGTGGGGAGCTCATTTTGTCAGTTCCAGGGTAGACAAGATACACCAGTGCTCCTGGATAGAGGAGTTGGCGCCTCCTATAAGGACAGGTAAATACACAAGATTCTCTATGGTTTAAAGCTGTTTTCTCATCTGTGAGGTGGTGGCCCAGATTCTTTTATAGGCGAAGCATCTACAAAGGAGAATTGATTTTCTTCCAAGAAGGCACCGAGACTGCACTGAATTTGTTGCATTGTTTCTACACAACCCTGGGGAGGCAAGCAGGGGGGTATCCATTTCTATTTGGTGGAGAACAAGATCCTAGAAATTGACCTGACATAATCTGTCATGTTCAAACTATTATGTTCCTAGGCACTCTGCCTTTTCAGGTGCTATGATAAGCAGAGTTCTCCTTCAAGCCACCACACCAAGCATCCAGCCAGACATTTAGTGACACTCAGAAGAGATTTGCAGATCAGATGTCCCAAATTACTTGACTTTATGAAAGTAAGATTACTCGGAGTGGGCTTGACTTAATCAGCTGAGTTCATAAAAGGTACAGGATTATTCCTGACAAACTGTGTGAGGGATTCAGTACACTGTTACTGTCTCTGAAGATGGACAGCACATTTGAGTTGTGGGAGCTGACAATGGGAGGTAAAATTGTCCCCTTGACACTGACTAGCAAGGAAGCAGAGAATTCTGTCCTATGATTGCAGGGAATAGTGGCAGAAACCTATTGTAAATTCCATGAGAGAATGACCATGATGATTTTAGCCTTTGGAGAGGCAGAGAACACTCGGTTACACTTGGTAGTCTTTGTAAGGATTAAGTTTATGATCGAGAAATAACCAATATGGTGGTAGCAGTGAGACGTGGGGCATTGATAGCAAATTGAGTGTACATGTTTTCTTTTAATCTAAAGTATAAACTTCTATTACTCCCCCTCAATTTCTTCTATACTTGAAGTAGGTACTGGTGTGTGTGTGTGTGTGTGTGTGTGTGTGTGTGTGTAAGAAAGAGAGAGAGAGAGACAGAGAAAGAAAGAGAGAGAGAGAAAGTTCATATTTCTAGGAATTGCATATAATGGTATATATCTTCGGTTTAAAAATCCACAGAGCCACACGTAAAAATGTCCTCTGTGATCAAAATTCATTGTCTAGAAAATATTGTCTAGAAGTGTCTATCTACCCCGTGCTTGTATTTTTTGATTTTTCTGGGTAAGTAGCTAATTTTAACTCTCTGGAAAGTTCCCAGATGTTTTTCACAACCTTTTTGTTTAAACCTTTCCCTTTCTTTTAAATAATCCTTGTCAATAGAGTGTACTTTCATAGGCAACTGAATCACTGTTGCTAAACTTGTAGTATTAATGAAGAAGTCAGAGCTGTCCCTGTAGAGCTGTAAGAAAGAGCTTAGAGTGTCTGGTGAGAGCCCTGCCACTTGGAAGGAGAAGTCATTGAACAGTTTATTGGATCAGAACCCATTATCCAGACTGAGTCTTAAGTTTATCAGCATCCCATTTCTACCATATATGTGAATACAGAAAAGTCCTGAGGCCAGGGTTTAAATGTGGCTGTGAGAAATAAGGTCCCTTTGCTTATTCTGGCCCCAGAAAAGTGGTGTGGTATTGTACATACTACCGAAAACATACATGATGCTTATGTGATTTGTTTTCGACTAAAGTTCTAAATCTTAAGGGCAATTATAACCTTGCAATGGGTTGTGGAGGCAAATGCTGCAATCTCAGCCCCTTGGGAAGCTGATGCAGGTGGATAAATGTAAATATTAGGCCAACTTGGGCCACATAGCAAGAACCTGTCCCCCAAACAATAAGGAAAATAAATAAATATGTAAAATCCTGTAAAAGTCAGTAATATGCTTTGTCTTATTTTATCACTTGAATTTTGTTCTTAACAAGCAGAAATTGTTTAAATCTGGCACTGTTTGCTCTGCACAACTGTCTTATATTTAAGTGACCAAATGAAGCATTTTGTTCAGAGCTGCATCATTTTAAGAAAAAGAGAGTCCTGTGTGTTTATCTGAGCTTACAGAAACAGGAGAGGAAAAGCATGGCCTCAGTCTGACTGCTGAGCCAAGTCAGCATGGAGGCCAAGCAATTAGCACAACACAAAGGCAGTCGTTATAGTACACAGTGAACCTGCATTGTTTCGTTGCTCCCTGACAAGTTTTCTCATGGGCCAGAGCAACTGTGATTTGGAAAATAAACAACTTACATGCCACATAGCTGGATCTGTCTTTGAGGTGCCGCTGAATATCATTGGGCCCCAAACTTTGCCACAAAGGTGGTGACAATCCTTACGGTGTTTCATATGACTGAGTTAAAATAACAGAGAGAGAGAGAGAGGAGCAGGAATCTTGGTTTTACATCAGTGTCGTGGATCTGAACTCTAAGGACATAGGTGAGTGCAAAATGAAGGTAAAAGCTTTAGGATGGCAGTTGGTGAGGAATTCCATGAAACAGCTTTTCAATATGAATATACCCTGGAAAAGTTGAATCAGATCATGTAAGCGTGGAGTTGAGATGGGTTGCCTGTGTTGTGGGGTCTTCTGCTCCTTACATGACAGTGAGCGTAAACTACACAATGTGATGAACGCTACAATGTTATCCTAAAACAGTCCTGGTATCCAATAAGGGATGGATAGGTGCACTTCTGTGTTTGGATGACCAACATGGAACCCAGGCATTTTTAATCTTACCTTTTATAAAACTGTATGACAGCATCCTGAGAAGAAAACCCTCCAGGGAAGAAGTATTTACCTTATCACTATTATCAAGGAGAATTTCTTGACAAGATTGAACTGAACTAGAAGTCTGAATCCAAATATTCAAAATAAGATTATGATTCTCCTTTGTAGGAATCTTACTCTATTACACTCTATTACAGATTTATCACACTTATTTCAGTTAGAATAATCATGTTGATTTAACCATCTTTTATTCCTCCAAAATTAGTTCATATTTGGCTAATGGCAATTACCTGCTAAAAAGCCTTCCAAGCATGCATTCAGGAGAATCATTTCTCTATTGAGTGATAACTTGAGAATATAGGAACACTGGAGCTACTTGATTAATGGCATATGGGTCATTTGTAATGAGCTCTATGATGTTGGACAATTATTACTTAGATTAGTACTGGTCACTGAATAAGATGCTAGTGAGAATTTCAGGCCATTGTACCTTGACTGTGGATGAGGACTGTTGATAAATTATACAGATTTGTTCTTATCCAGAAATGACTTTAAGAATGTCTTGTTAAGGTTAGGCTATGCCTAGTACAGGTTGTATTACATCAGTACCATATATTTAATTGAATGCCAAATAATAGCCATGATAACTTAGAACCTAATTGAATTTTAAATTACTGCATATATCATATGTACATATTAATTCAAATTTTCACAGCTTTTCATTTCTTTATTTCTTCGTCCCTTCTTCCTTAATACATTTATAACAAATATTCTATTCATTTAAGGAAAAAATCTCAAAATTGTTTTACATTTATTATTGAACTCAAATAATACACTACATTATTGCATACAAAAGGATTTATTTTGATTAATTTCTTAGCAGAAGACAGCTTGGTTGTGACAAGTCACCAAGGTTCATGACTTCATGCCTCTTTGTGGTGCACTGTAGCTGAGGCAGATATTCAAGACACAGGTCCTGACTGTATAACAGGAAAGAAAATTCTACATACTGTGAAGTCATTATTGTGAAATACTGTCTGCAGTACCCACAGGTTTGGCATTCTCTGTGATTTTTCTCTGAGCTTCAGGTTCCAAATTATTTATAAAACTGGCATTCTGTAACATACAATAATTGACATGTGTGTTTTCAGAAATGACCATTATCAATAGTGGCATGAGAACACATGTAGCTATTTTCTAAGGTGTGAAGTCATCATCCTAAAGGGTACAGGAGCACCAATATTTTGAACATGACCAGTGTCTGCATTTTGGTGACACTTATTTGGTAAGATTTGCCTCCAGTTTTTTGAGATGCTTTAGATTCCTGTGAAGCAGAGCCATGAGGAAACTGGTAACTTAGTTTAGCCCCACTCCTCACCAATTCAGGGTGTTCTAAGCAATGGTACAAATGAGCACTGAAAAATAGCACAGAGAACTGATATCTAGTTCTCCTCCCATGATTCTTGCTTCTTAAAATGGTGATATTTCTATCCAGTGCTGATGTCAGGGTTCTTTCCCACACTGTACTGCAGCTGTACCCAGTGAACTCAGAAAAAGAAGTTTGTGACAGAGGTTTCAGAAAGGCCCTACACACATCTTTAAGGGACCATTTCACTCAAACGTCTCACAAGTATATTCGGAAAAAAAAAAAAGTCACCAAGTCTTAGCCAGGACATCTGAAAACAACTTCAGAACTTCTCAGATTGTGGGAGACCCTTGAGTGGTTTGATCTGTCATTATCAAAACTCCACATGCTATTGCTCTTTTACTCTGATGCCTCAAAAAGAGGCAAAGAATAAGACAACAAATTGAACATTTTTAAATGAAATAATCAATTAGTCAGAATTTCTCTTGCAATCATATTAATTGCTTTAAGAGAAGCTCCAGCATATCCATTATTTACCAGTAACATTAAAACATTTTAAACTGAGATCAACACACAGAGGGGATCTTCCATTTTTACAAAGACCCATTATCTACTGTGATCAAAAGACTAGGCAGTACACACAGGGAGTCTTCAGCAGTTTCCATACATGCTGATGAGTGTTTACATTTGTCTCATGCCATCATGAATACTGTAATTAAACATAAACAGAAATGATTCTGATCTCATTTCTGATCTCAGTTCTGAGTCCAATTTGTATTCAAAAAGTACAAATTAAAATATAATGATATATCTTTAGCAAACAAGATAGGCCAAACAAAACAAAACAAAACATAATCTCCATAAATAGATATGTTGGGCTTTCTTTGGAAAAAAATTATCAAATGAAAATTGTAGTGGTTGACATGTTAGTTAGCTATCATGAAAAGATGTTATAGAAAAAGTTCAGAAATATTTTTTCATGGAGATTTAGTTTCATGGAGATTTAGTTTCACTTCTCTGAGATTCTCTGAGGTTTTCCAAATAGGATGATTACCCACAGTGCTGTAAGTTTAGCGTTGCCAATGTTATAACTGAGCAAATGAAATCTTTTCTCCTTCTCTCTTTCTTTGTATGCGTGTACGGCATGTGGCATTTCAGCATCGCATCTGCCTTCCAAATTACAAAAGACTTGGAAAAAAAGTCAAGGATTTCATTTAGCTTTAATTGTTTTTCTGACAATCAAAGAAACACATGCTTTATTAAAGAGATTTGTTTTGTTTTTGTATGTAAAGTTTAAGTATGATTTAAGGCAATGATATTAATAAATGAGTTTACAGGTTTTAGAAAATTGTCCTAAGTTATTCCTTACAAATCTTTGAGAAACAACTCATTCAGACATTAGCATCTAGAGAATCACTTTTGTGACTCATTTCTGCACATTTCAAAGTGGAGTTTAAATCAGTTTTGAGTGAACTCAAGTAAAGTTCTCAAATGTCATTAATCTGATCTTTTCCAAATCACTATATATTTATAAGAAAGAAAAGGCAGCATGATGATTCCTGTTGATTATTTTTATTTTGGCATAAACATACAGGTATAAATAAAATTTAGTTTTGATGTAGACAAGAAAATTCTAGGTGGTTGGATTAAATAATAGATTTTTTTTCTTTTCTAAAGCATGAAAAATGGGAAATGGCATTGGAATTAATTACTAAACAATAATACTTGGAGATCACAACTTCACTAGAACTATGTCTGGAAAATGTTTTTGGTGGATTCTGGGAATGAAGCATTGTTAAGTTCTAATTTATGTGCATTCAGACTCTTTATAGTGGCTGTCAGCTCTCTTGTGGCTTTGTCCTCAGGGGCACCAGGTCTCTCCATCCTTGACCAGTGGCCAGAGCATCATTTCTGAGAAGCTTACTGCCAACAGTTTTGTGATTCTTGTGGTGTCCTTTCTATATGGACCTAAAGTCAGCTCAATGAATTGCTTTATACATGGAAGGGCTACTATACTACATCTGTGTAGTAGCAGGATAGCTTCAAGTGCAGTAAGTGCTGAATTTTTATAGTATTCAAAGTGGATATTTTATACTTAAAAGAATTAGAAAATCCTCGAATCTTTGAGCTGAGAGATCTTTATAACATAATATTTGGAAAGAAAAAATGAAATGTTTCTGTACAGCAATTGCTTTTTTGAGATAATATGTACATTCCATCTATAGAGTTCTGTCTGAAAAGTGCCTGCAACTTTCTGAAACAGAATGAAAGCAAATAACACAGTGCAATGATCTGCTCTGTTACATAATAGGGTATGCAAAAAGTTCTCATTATGTTATAAATATAGTCTAGATTTTAAAAGTTCAGGGTTCCTAAAAGTTGAGCTATAGCCAACTAGACTTTTAAATTCACCCAAAAACAAAATCTATAATTTATTTTCTCATTACCT